>NC_059109.1:114207147-114859269 GCF_020740685.1 Jaculus jaculus
CTTGCCACTGCTAGTGAACTCCAGATACATGCACTACTTCGTGCATCTGGCTTTACATGGGTACTGGGGATTTGAACCCAGGCTGTCAGGCTTTGCAAGCAAGTGCCTTTAACCACTGAGCCATCTCTCCAGCCCTTTTTTGTTGTTGTTGTTTTGTTTTTCAAGGTAAGGTCTCACTGTAGCTCAGGCTGACCTGGATTTCACTATGTAGTCTCCTACCTCTGCCTCCCAAGTGCTGGTATTAAAGGTGTGCGCCCATGGCCAGCTCTCCGGCCCTTTTTTTCACCCTTACTTTTTGTCTCTATGACTTTGACTACACTAAGGACCTAAGGTAGAATCGTGCAGTATTGGTTTTTTTGTGATTGGTTTGGTTCTCGTAACAGTGTCTTCAAGTTTGATCCATGCTACAGCCTCCACCAGGCTTGCTTTCCAGTGCTGATTCTGTTGTTTGGGTGTAACACACTTTGTATGCCCATTCAGGTACTGACAGACACTTTGGCCGCTTCCACCCTTGGCAGGCAGGGTGGCACACACCTGTAATCCCGAAACTAGTAGTGCCACTTCAACACAGGTGTATAAATTGGCTTTTTAAAATTTGATTTTAATTAATGTTATTTATTTGAGAGAAAATGGTGTGTTAGGGCCTCTAGCCACTGCAAACGAACTCCAGACACATACACCACCTTGTGCAGCTGGCTTACGTGGGTATTGCGGAATTGAACCTGGGTCCTTAGAGAGAACACACACATTCTCTATCTGCCTCTTTCTCCCTCACACACACACAAAATAAACAAATAAATAAGCAAATATTTTTAAAAATCCAAACAAATCGAAAATCCTATTGCCGAAGACTCCATATGCTTGGACCGCAAGGTCACTGAGGAATCAAGCTGGAGCTGACAGAAAGCTGGAAAAAGCTATGCTACACGCAGCCCTATGGGAGAGAGAAGTCATCGGTGGTGATAAACAACAGTAGACACATTGCAAGCCTTAAGTTTGGCCAGCCAGTCAAATGAGCCAACAGATGCATTAGTGGCATGTCTGTTATGGGGGAAACCAACCACTCTCTAATTGGACTGGAGGCCCATTCCATGGGAGAAAATACCTACCTGATACTGAAAACCTAGTCAAAAGCCTATGGTGAAGCCGGGCGTGGTGGCGCACACCTTTAATCCCAGCACTCGAGAGGCAGAGGTAGGAGGATAGCCGTGAGTTTGAGGCCACCCTGAGACTCCTTAGTGAATTCCAGGTCAGCCTGGGCTACAGTGAGACCCTACCTCACCCCCCCAAAAAGAGCCTATGGTGGGGGGAGGTCATAAGCCCTAGGGGAGTAACGCCTGCTGTGGTTTGGCTAACTGCATATATTATGCTCACCAAACTGCCCTGTAAGCAGTTTTCTTAGCATTCACCATATATTGATGCTACTCTCACTTTAAATATTTTTTTACTTTATTTTTATTTACTTAGAGAGAGAGAGAGAGGGAGAGAGAGAGAATGGGCATACCAGGGCCTCTAGCCACTGCAAATGAACTCCAGACACGTGTGCCCCCTTGTGCATCTGGCTTATGAAGGTCCTGGGGAATCAAACCGAGGGCCGTTGGCTTTATAGGCAAATGCCTTAACCACTAAACCATCTCTTTAGCCCTACTCTCACTTTTGGTTAGAAAAGCTTCTCTTTTCAGATGGCAGTGACCTCTGGGATAAGTCAAAAGGCACCATAGTGCTGAGAAGTGAGGAGTGCTCAGCACTGAAACATCTCTATTACACCTTCCAAAGCTCAGGGTCCATCGCGGATGAGGTGGCAGAAAAAAATGTAAGAGCCAAAGGAAGGGGCTGGAGAGATGGCTTAGCGGTTAAGGTGCTTGCCTGCAGAGCCAGAGGATCCCGGTTTGATTCTCCAGGACTCAGGTAAGCCAGATGCACAAGGGGGCACATGCATCTGGAGTTTGTTTGCAGTGGCTGGAGGCCCTGATGTACCCATTCTTCCCCCCCTCCCTCTTTCTCTCTCTCAAATAAATAAAATATATTTAAAAAAAAAAAAGAGTCAAAGGAAGGGTAGGACTGCTTACAATGCACTCTTTCATACACAAAATGGCCTGGACATCCATGACCTCATGGTACTTGGTACTACCTACACAAGACCTTCACAATAGGAGGAAAAGATGATGGCATCATAGGAAAAGAGAGATTAATTGAGAGGGATAGGGGATATGGTGGAGGGTGGATATGTGAAGGGTAAAGTGGGGTAGGAGAGGGAATTATCATGGTTTATTGTGTATAACTATGCAAGTTATCAATAAAAAGGTTTTTTTTAGAAAAAAAAACAAAAACAAGCCAAGCTGGACATGGTGGTGCATGCTTTTAATCCCAGCACTTGGGAGGCTAAAATAGGAAGGTCACTGTGAGTTTGAGGCCACCCTCAGAATACATAATGAATTTCAAGTCAGCCTGGGCTAAAACAAGAGAGATACTACCTCAAAATCCATAAAATAATAATAATAATAATAACAATTTTTTAAAAGGTGTTGGGCTGGAGATGGCTTAGTGATTAAGGTGCTTCCTACAAAGTCATGGGACCCAGGTTTGATTCCCCAGGATAGACGTAAGCCAGATGCACAAAGTGGCACACACATTTGCAGTGGCTGGATGCCCTGGCGTGCCCGTTCTTTCTCTCTCTCACTCTCTCTCTCTGTCTCTTTACTTCTCTCTCAAATAAATAAAAATTAAACATATATGTATTTTAAAGTCTTTGAGGATTGGAGAGGTGGCTTAGCAGTTAAGGTGCTTGCCTGCAAAGCCTGAGGACCCAGGTTCAATTCCCCAGGACCCACATAAAGCCATATGCACAAGATGGGGCATGTGTGTGGAGTTCATTAGCAAAAACTAGAGACCCTGGTGTGCCCATTCTCTCTGTGTGTGTGTCTCTCAATCTCTCATAAAAACAAAGACATTTTTAAAAGTCTTTGAATAGTAGCACTTTCATATCATTCAGCTAAATATTTATTTTGTACCTGGGCACAAATGTGTAGATACACACTATCTGTGGTGCTTATTAGCCCACTTGGCTGTCTTGAAGTGTCTGGCTATAGGTAGTGTATGTACTGACATGTTCAGGTCCATGTGCAGATCTGTTTGGATCTCGGGAGGCAGAGGTAGGAGGATCACCAAGAATTTGAGGCCACCCTGAGACTACATAGTGAATTCCAGGTCAGCCTGGGCTAGAGTGACACCCTACCTCAAAAAACATAAACAAAAGCACACACACACACACACAAAAATAAATAAATAAATAAATAAATAAAATAGAGAGGACAAAGAAAGGAAGGAAGAAGGAAGGAAGGAAGGAGGGAAGGAATGAATGAGTGAAGGAAGGAAGGATGGATCCCAGGAATCCCTGACATTCTGAGAATAATAAAGTATATATCAAACCCAGTCCCCTGGGGCTGCAGGACCAGATGCCCTCCCTGTAGTCTGAGTGGGTGAAGGGAAATGGAAGGCTGAGCAGGTCAACCTTGAGCTGGTCCTGGGTGATGGAAGGCCCTGCTTCAGTGTGTGGGGCACAGGCCCCTTAATGACTGTTATTAAGAAGAAGGAAAATATTTTCCTGTCCAGAGGGTGTGTCGGGCGCCTTCCTGGCATCACTTGGCCTTCCTGGGGGCCATTTAGTCTTGTCTGTCGCCTATCTCAAGCTGAGTGGCGCCTGGGCAGGGGCCTGTCGTGTGGGGGTGGAGGGACAGAGGTTGCTGGAGCCCTCCAGTTAAGCACCGCCACACGCCTTTGCTGTGGCACTTCAAGTGGGGAGACAGGGATTTCTGGTGGAGGGGTAGTCAGAGGGCAGCAGATAGGTAAACCAAGGGAAAGCCACTTGAGAGCTGAAGAGACAAGGACTCAGGCGATAAGGAGTCCTTACAGGCTGGTTTGAGCTGGACAGCAAGGGTGAGCTCGGTCTGTCGGGGGTAGTACGTATCTTTAACAATCTCAGTACTCAAGAAGCTGAGTCAGGAAGTTCGTGACTTCGATGCCAGCCTGGACCTTGGTCTCATAAAGATTAAAAAAAAAAAAAAAAGGTAAGGGGGGGTCTGAGGAGTTGGCACAGTAGTTAAAGAAGTTCACTTACAAAGCCTGATGGGCCAGGTTGGGTTCTCCAGCACTCACATAAAGCCATGCATAAAGTGGCGCATGCATCTGGAGTTTGTTTGCAGTGGCTGGAGGTCCTGGCACACCCATGCCTACTCTATTTATTGTTTGTTTTTTTCAAGGTAGGATCTCACTCTGGCCCAGGCTGACCTAGAATTCGCTATGTAGTCTCAGGTTGGCCTCGGACTCAGTGATCCTCCTACCTCTGCCTCCTGAGTGCTGGGATTAAAGGTGTGCTCTACCACACCTGGCTTATTTATTTTTGTTGATTTATTTAAGAGAAAGAGAGAGAATGAGTACGCCAGGGCCTCCACCCACTGTAAATGCATTCCATATACTTGTGGCACCTTCTGCATCCGGCTTACATGGGTCCTGGAGAAGCGAAACTGAGTCTTTAGGCTTTGCGTGCAAGTGCCTTAACCGCTAACTGCTAAGCCATCTCTCCAGCCCAATAAATTTTTTTTAAGATAAAGTCATGCGGGGTGGCACGCACTTGTAATCCCAAAACCAGGGAGATGGATACAGACAGATCCCTGGGGCTCACTGGCAGGTACATGCACATGAACACCTCCCCCCCACACACACCCACACAAACGTGTGTGCAACACAAAGCCAGAAAGGATGAGGACAGTTTCCATCAGTGCAGAATGGCCAGCAGGCCAGTGCAAGCTGGAGGACGGTCAGGAGGAAAGTGGTGCCCAGTAAGGGGCTGACAGACAGCAAAGTCCCCAGAGTCACACAGTGTGAGCCTGAAGGTCTTGGTAAGGAGGTTAGGAAGATTCTAGAGCCATGTCTTGGGATCCTCAGGAAGCCTCTGTGAGAGGGAGAGTGGCACCAAGTACCAGCCTCGCTGCAGCAACCCAGACGGGTGGGACACGCTGTTCACAGAGTGCCTGTCACACAGGTCTTCACTCATCTCTTCCTGAGGGCTGGGACGCAGGACTGGCCTGCCAAGGGGCAACAGCTGTGCCACTGAGCTGAGTCATGCCTCCCTCCCGTTGGAACAATGGCTTTGGCACTTAATGGGTAAAGGCAAACTTGAGCGTCACAGGGGCTTGATCTATAAAATGGGGTGCAAAATACCTTCACTGAGTTTCTGTGTGGAATAAATCTGTGGCAACCGTCTGGCTGAGAGTTGCTCAGCTGAAGTGCAGAGATTTATTATTATTATTATTTTATTTTTTGGCTTTTCATTGTATGGTCTCGCTGTAGCCCAGGCTGATCTGGAATTCACTATGTAGTCCTCAGGGTGGCCTCACAGCTGGGGTTAAAGGCATGTGCCACCATGCCCAGCTCTTTTTTTTTTTTTAATATTTTATTTTTATTTATGACAGTGAGGGAGGGAGAGAATGGGTGCGCCAGGGCCTCTAGCCACTGCAGATACATATACCGCCCTATCTGGCATCTGGTTTGCATGGGCACTTAGGAATTGAACCTGGGTCCTTAGGCTTCATAGGCAATTCCCAGGACCCATGTAAGCCAGATGCACATGGTGGTGCATACATCTGGAGTTTATATGCAGTGGTTGGAGACCCTGTTGTGCCCATTCTCTCCCTCTCTCTCTCTTAAATGAATAAAAATAACTATTAAAAAAAGAAAAAAAGGGGGGCGTGGTATGCATACCTTGAATCCTAGCACTCAGGAAGCAGAGGTAGTAGGAGGATCACTGTGAGTTCGAGGCCAGCCTGAGACTAAATAGTGAATTCCAGGTCAGCCTGGGCTACAGTGAAACCCTACCTTGGGGGACTGGGCTGGGGGGACAACAAGAAGAAAGGGGAAAACAAAGGTCATGCTTTTTAAGTTTGAACTCCAAGTGGAAAGTGGGCAGGCTCCACAGTGAGGGTCTATGAGCAGCTTCCTTGTCTTACCTCTATCCTGTCTGAACTTGAGGGGGGAGAAAGAAATATTACCATATTTGCCCGTTACTGATGCAGCCACCTCTTCCTGTCCACCCCTCCATTCCCCTCTGTTCAATCTACCCAGGATGAATTTTGTGTTTGTTTTAGGTTAGTATGAGGGTCCCAAAGATGAGTAAGAGCTGTGCTTGCCCTAGAGGAATTCACCATTTGGTGAGGAAGGTAGAACCATAATTATACACCAGGGATTAAACTAAAGTATAAACCAAGTGCTTGGGGCTTACAGCTCATGACCCATTCTGAAATCTCAGAGGAACCACGCCCTCAGCTAGGGTGCAGCCTGGTGCAGGCTCTTTCCCAGAGAGGGCAGACCTTGGGTTAACCTTTTTGTTGTTTTAATTACTGTTTATTTTGTCTTTTTCTTTTTTTTTTTTGAGGTAGAGATTTCTCTAGGCCAGGCTGACCTGGAATTCACTATGTAGTCTCAGGGTGGCCTTAAACTCATGGCGATCCTTCTACCTCTGCCTCTTGAGTGCTGGGATTAGAGGCGTGCACCATCACGCCTGGTTGAAATGAAAAGTTTGTATTTCTTTATTTAACAGAGAGTAAAAAGCAGAAAGAGAGAGAGAGAGAAAGAGAGTGTGAGCTCAAATGGGCCCTACAGGGCCTCCAGCTGCTGCAAACAAACTCCAGATGCATGCGCCACCTTGTGCATCTGGTTTATGTGGGTCCTGGGGAATCAAACCTGGGTCCTTTGGCTTTGCAGGCAAACACCTTAACGGCTAAGCCATCCTTTCAGCCCATGAAGTGAGTTTTTCTGGTGGCAGGAAGAGGAATCTTTCAGCACTGGTCCATCCATTCTGTCTGGCTCCTAACTGTGAAGCCCCAGCCTATCAAACAATGGTTGAGGGGAAGGAGGTGGTCTCCATGAACCATCCAGCACTAACACTTCAATCACTTTTGACATAATAGGTTAGTATCTGGACTCCTCAGCTTCGGTCTTTACTCCTTATTCTGCTCCAGAGAGGGGCTTTTGATCTGGGCCTGCTCTGGGTACTAGGCTCACCAACATGGCTCGGGAAGGTCCCCTGAAAGCTACAGAAAGTCTCTGCTGGGTTTTAGCACAAGGGAAGTGCTGTAGAACTCTGTCCCCTGAGCACAACGGCCATTACCATCTTTTTTTTTTTTTTTTTTTTCCTTGAGGTAGTCTCACTCTAGCTCAGGCAGACTTGGAATTTGCTCTGTAGTCTCAGCATGACCTCGAACCCACTGCTTCCTGAGTGCTGGGATTAAAGGTGTGGGCCACCATGCCCAGTGCCATTACCATCTTAATCAGAGCAGCTGTGACTACCTGCAGGAGGTCCTCAAGATTGGGTCTTTTGGGCTGGAGAGATGAGTTTGTGGTGCTTGCCTATAAGCTTGAATAGCTAAGGCCACTTCCTGGCTAGGCTAATATGTCTCTGGTCCTACTAAACTGTAATCCTTACTGAGAAAGTGGGGTGCAGGGTAGCTTCCTGATGCCTGTCAGATGATGTATTATCCAGGGCATTTCCACTCATGGCCCCGCTGCCTTCTCTGCAACCTTTCTTTCCCTTTACAGCCAATGCCACTGGTCCACGTGAGAGTGAGGAGTTTCCTGTCCTACATCTTCAGACAGCCCCTCACTTCCTGGTTTGCTTCCGACCTAGCCTATTCCGATTTCAAATTCCCTTGTATTTTCCAGTCATCTATGTGCACGTATCACTTCATGAAGTTAGATTTTTTTTTTTCAGGGTAAGATCTCACTCTAGCCCAGGCTGACCTGGAATTCACTATGGAGTCTCAGGGTGGCCTTGAACTCACGGCGATCCTCCTACCTTTGCCTCCCTAGTGCTGGGACTAAAGGCGTGCACTACCATGCCTGGCTCTAGATTTTCTTTTTTTTTTTTAAAGAAGAAAGTAAGAGCGATAGAGAATTGGTGTGGCAGGGTCTTAGCCATTGCAATCGAACTGCAGACACTTGCGCCACCTACCACCTAGTGGACATGTGCAACCTTGCACTTGCCTCACCTTTGTGCATCTGGCATTGAACATGGGTCCTTAGACTTTGCAGGCAAGCACCATTATTGCTAAGCCATCTCTCCAGCCCTGTTCTAACATTTTTTTTTTTTCTTTTTCAAGATAGAGTCTCTAGCCCAGGCTGACCTGAAATTCACTATGTAGTCTTAGGGTGGTGTTGAACTCACAGTGATCCTCCTACCTCTGCCTCCCAAGTGTTGGGATTAAAGGCTTGCGCCACCATGCCCAGCCTTGTTTTAACTTTTTACTTAACTATAGCCCAAGTGTTCCTCCAACTATGCAGCCCTTAGAACCGAGAGCAGATGGCATTAGAATCTGAGCCAGGTGAGCCTGTATGCAGAGTAAATGTATCTTTCCTTTCCCTCAACTGTTACATGAATTAATATCATTGAGGTTTGAGTGAGATAGTGAATACCAATCTACCCTAAGATGTGTATGGCACAGAGTAGAAATTAAGTATCAATTATTTATTACTTTAAATTTTTTTAAATTGGTGTGTGTGTGTGTGCCAGCGCAGTATGCATGTGTGCAGAGGTCAATTTGGGGGTCTTTATCAATCACTCTCCATCTTATTTTTTTAAATTTTATTTATTTGCAAGCAGAGAGATAGAGAGAATAGGTGCACCAGCCACCGCAAAGGGAACTCCAGATGCATGTGCCACTTTGTGCATCTGGCTTTATATGGGTACTGTGGAATTGAACCCCAGTCATTAAGTTTTGCAGGCAAGTGCCTTAACCACTGACCCATCTCTCCAGTCTTGCCCCTTACTTTAAATAAACACACACACACACACAATATTTGAGAGAGAGAAAGAGACAGAGAGAATGGGCGTCCCAGGGCCTCTAGCTGCTGCAAATGAACTCGAAACACATGCACCACCCTGTACATCTGGCTTATGTGGGTCATGGAGAATCGAACCTGGGTTCTTTGGCTTTGCAAGCAAGCACCTTAACCACTAGGCCATCTCTCCAGCCCACACCTTCCTTACTTTAAAAAAAATATTTGAGAGAGAGAGAGAGAGAGAGAGAATACCATGACATCCAACCATTGCAAACAAACTTCAGACACATGTGCCACCTTGTGTATCTGGGTCCTGAGGAATTGAATCCAGATCCTTTGCCTTGCAAGCAAACACCTTAATCGCTAAGCCATCTCTCCAGCCCACACTCTACCATTTGAATAGAGTCTCTCACTGAGCCTGCAGCTCACTAATTTGGTTAGACTAGCTAGTGAGCAAACCCATGGGTCTCCATCTCCTGAGTGCTGGGATTACACCTCACACATGATTTTTTAAAGAATTATTTGCAAACGAGGAGTGGGGAGGAAGAGAGGAATGGGCTTGTGCCAGGGCTTCTGCAAACTAACTCTATTAAAGAAAAGTTTTAGAAATACGAATGACATATAAGCATCTTAAAAAATGTTCTACATCCCTAGTCATCAGGGAAATACAGATTAAAACTATGTTGAGATTCCATCTCACTCCTATCAGATCGGCTACCATCATGAAAACAAATAACCATAAATGCTGGCGAGGATGTGGAAAAACAGGAACCCTTCTACATTGTTGGTGGGAATGCAATCTGGTCCAGCCATTGTGGAAATCAGTGTGGAGGTTCCTAAGACAGCTAAAAATAGATCTACCATATGACCCAGCTATAGCATTCCTAGGCATATATCCTAAGGACTCATCTCATTTCCTTAGAAGTCCATGCTCTACCATGCTTATTGCTGCTCAATTTATATTAGCTGGGAAATGGAACCAGCCTAGATGTCCCTCAACTGATGAATGGATAATAAAGATATGATACATTTATACAATAGAGTTCTACTCAGCGGTAAAGAAAAATGAAGTTATGAAATTTGTAGGAAAATGGAAGGATCTGCAAAGGATTATACTAAGTGAGGTAACCCAGGCCCAGAAAACCAAGTGTTGCATGTTCTCTCTCATATGTGGATCCTAGCTACAGATGACTGGGCTTCTGTGTGAGAAGGAAAAAACTCATCAGCAGAAGCCAGTAAGCTAGAAAAGAGATAGAAAGGGAAGAGAAAGGGAGGGGGTTACTTCATAGGATGGTATTGTATATATGTAACTAGAAGAATAGATTAATGGGGGCAAAAAGGTCCAAAATGAGGTCTGGGGAAGAGATTGAGTAAAGGAAAGGTGGAGGGACAGCTAATCAAAACCTATGAGGATATAAATAAAGCATATGTAATCCTACTTTTTTGGACAATGAAACGCCAAGGAGCCATAGATTGTTGCTAGAAAATTTTCAGTGCCAGGGATGAGATATCTTCCAGTGAGTTGTTGGCCAGGGAGATCCCTGATGCCCCCAAAACATTATAGGCCATTGTCAAAGCCCTTGGTTTCCCACCAGGAATAGATGATAAGACCCTATTGCTGAACACTCCATATACTTGGGCTGCAAGGCCACTGAGAAATCTTGCTGGATCTGAGCTGATAACCTCCTCCACGTAGACCAGCTGACAGAAAGCTGGAAGAAGCCATTCTGCATACAGTTCAATGGGAGAAATCACCAGTGAAGATACTCATCAGTGGACACTGCAAGCCTTATAATTGGCCAGCCAGGCCAAATGAGCCAACAACGGGTGCAATAGGAGTAGCATGTCTGTCATGGTGGAAACCAACTGCCCTTTGATTGGACTGGAGGCCCATGGGAGGGAATACATCCCTGATACTGAAAACTTAAAACAGGGATAGTCATGAGCCCTAGGGGTGTAACATCTACTGTTGTCTGGCCAAATGTATATAGTATGCTTATCAAACTGACCAGTAAGCACTTCTCTTAATGTTCACACCCTTATATTAAAATCTTCTCTTTTCAGACGGCAGTGACCTTGGAGCGACTCAGAAGGTATGGTGATGGAAAGAAATGACCACAGTGCTCAGCACTGCAATATCTCTATCACAATTTCCAAGGCTCAGGGTCTACTGCGGAAGAGGTGGTGGAAAGAATGTAAGAGCCAAAGGAAGGGCAGGACTCCATACAACATGCTCCCTCCAGACACAAAATGGCCTGGATATCCATGACCTCACAGTGCCTGACACTACCTGCACAAGACCATCATAAGAGGAGGAAAAGATCATGACATCAAAAGTAAAAAGAGAGACTGATTGAGATGGGGAGGGGGTATGATGGAGAATGGAGTTTCAAAGGCGTAAGTGGGGGGAAGGAGAGTATTACCATGGGGTATTTTTTGTAATCATGGAAGTTGTTAATTAAAAAAATTAAAAAAAAGTTTCATGAGGGAGAGAGAGAATTGGCACACCAGGGCCTCCAGCCACTGTAACTGAACTCCAGATGCAACCACCATCTTGTACACATGGGTGATCTTGTGTCACCTTGTGCATCTGGCTTGCATGAGACCTGGAGAGTTGAACATGAGTCCTTAGGCTTCACAGGCAAGCGCCTTAACTGCTAAGCCATCTCTTTAACCACACTGCAAACTAACTCTAGACACATGGACCACTTTGTGCATCTGGCTTCACATGGGTTCTGAGGAATAGAACCCAGACCATCAGGCTTTGCAAGCAAGCACCTTTAACTGCTGAGCCATCTCTCTAGCCACCCCCCTTTATTTAGTTTTTACAAAAATTATTAGAGTGAAAAAGAGGCATACCAGGGTCTCCAGGCACAAACTCCAGACAAATGTACCACCTTGTGCATCTGGCTTATGTGGGACCTGGAAAATTGAACCTGAGTCCACTTAACAGGCAAGTGCCTTAACCATTAAGCCATCTCTCCAGCCCCCAGTGTTCTCTTTTTTAAAAGTATTTTTATTTATTTGAAGAGAAGAGGATAGATGGGCACACCAGGGCCTCTTGCCATTGCAAACAAATTCCAGATGCATGCACCACTTAGTGCATTTGGCTTTAAATGAGTACTGGGGAATCGAACCAAGGCCGTCAGGCACTGTAAGCAAGGGACTTGAGCTGGGGAGATGGCTCAAGGCAGTTTTTTTTCTACCTTAAGCTGTGAGGAAGCTTAACTGCAGAGCTCCTCGCTGACCTGAAGGAGGCAGTGTGGTCTGCGGAAAGAGCAGGAATTCTGAGGTCAGTCACATGGTCAGTATGGACTGGTGCATCTTGGAGAACTCTCTAGAACTCTCTGACCCTAGGTCTCCTCACTTATAAAAATAGGTAGACAATGCACTTAAAACTTACAAACTGGGCTGGAGAGATGGCTTAGCGGTTAAGCGCTTGCCTGTGAAGCCTATGGACCCCGGTTCGAGGCTCGGTTCCCCAGGTCCCACGTTAGCCAGATGCACAAGGGGCGCACGCGTCTGGAGTTCGTTTGCAGAGGCTGGAAGCCCTGGCGCGCCCATTCTCTCTCTCTCTCCCTCTACCTGTCTTTCTCTCTATGTCTGTCGCTCTCAAATAAATAAATAAAAAATGAACAAAAAAATTTAAAAAAAAAAAAAAAAAAAAAAACTTACAAACTACAAAAAAAAAAAAAATCATCAGGTGCAAGTTGGTGAATAGCAGCCTAGGATTCCCTTGTGGTTTTGTCTGCGAGGAGCATGATCTTGTTAGGAGGCTCTAGCTAGCCTCCAACCTGGGATACCCCTGCCTCGACCTCCCAAGTGCTAGGTAGAATTTCTAATTACTCTCACTCTCTCTTTGGACAGTCTCACTATGTGGCACAAGTTGGCCTCAATTTCAAGGTAATCTTCCTGTCTTAGCTGAGATTATAGGTGTGAGCCATCACATTTGGCTTCTTCATAATTGTCTAACTTTTTTTTTAAGGTAGGGTCTCACTCTAGCCCAGGCTGACCTGGAATTCACTCTGTAGCCTCAGGGTGGCCACGAACTCATGGCAATCCTCCTACCTCTGCCTCCTAAGTGCTGGGATTAAAGGCATGCACCACCACACCCAGCTTGTCTCTCTTTTTCAATTATTTTTAAAACATTTTTTTTATTTATTTACTGGGGTGGGGGGGAGGCAGATAGAAAGAGAATGGACACTACAGACTCCAGTCACAGCAGATGAGCTCCAGATGCATGCACCATTTTGTGCATCTGGTTTATGTGGATCCTGGCAAGGTCCTTTGCAGGCAAGCACCTTAACCACTGAGCCATCTCTCTGGTCTGGTCCCACAATTGTCTCTTAATTTGCTGTGGTTCCTTCTAGAAGTACACAGAGTACCAATAAATGACAGTCATTCCTGAAGAACCTCCCTGAAGGAAAGAACTTTCTCTACTTCTTTTGTCTAACAATGATTTAAAAAAAGAAACAAAAACCTTTGTTGAAGCTTTTGGTTTTTATGATAAAGCCAAAGATGGTCAGTCGGTCTGTCTTCCTTTTTTTTTTGTTTTTCCTGAATATCCATTTGTTTTATTATGGCATTGGGATCCTTTTCAACGTCACTATGTAAAATATGTTACATAAAAGAACTTTTACAACTAAGAATTTATTGCTCTTTTCTTTTATAAAACAGGGTTAGTTCTTCAAGATAGGTTTGACTCAAACTTCTGGAAGCAAGCGACACTTCCACCTCATTCTTCCTGGAAGCTCTGCTTACAGGCATGGGCCATTGTGCCCACCTCTTGTCTAGCTCTTCCTTTGCTTGTTGATTACCTGAGTTGTTTCTTCAGAAAGCAAATGCCTTAGTCAACTCTTTAGGGGGCAGGGGCACCATTCAAGTGATCCAAGGGGGCCTTCAGAACATGTCAGTTCTGACTTGCTCCATACATATGAATCATCCTCCCCTGGGTATAACTCAGGGTCCACATCAGTCTCCAGTTCAGAACCACGAGGCTCACATCCTGTCAGAGGTGGATCCTCAGAAAAGCTCATGGCACACAGAGTTCCTTTTTCAAATCTGGATGCTAGGCCATCCTTCTTCGCCACAGTTGATTTCATCTGATATGTGCCACATGTTCCTGCACAGTCTTCCTTCCCCCTCACTCTTGATGGCCCAGGGGTGCCCTGCAAGCACTTCTCTGCCCCTATAGGAATGGGACTGGGGACTCCATCTGCATTCTGCTGGAGCACACCCTGCATGGAAGACTGAGTAGTGTTGTTTCCAGTGACATACGGGTTCATTTCTGCAGATGTTTTATTTTCCAGGCTGATGTCTACTCAGAGATGGGAAGATGCTCATTGGCTTGTGTTTGCGTGAAGACCTGCGAATTCTGAGCCAGAAGCTGCTCTAGCCTTTCTTTCCTATTTTATTTTATTTATTTTTTGAGGTAGGGCCTCGCTGTAGCCCAGGCTGACCTGGAATTCACTGTGTAGTCTGAGGGTGGCCTTGAACTCATAGTGATTCTTCCACCTCAGCCTCCTGAGTCCTGGGATTAAAGGCACATGCCACCACATTCAACTAGAACAGGATTTTTGTTGGGCTTGTACTGATGAGTGATGATTTGATCATCCACTCACTCTCATCTATTTACCAATGCATACATGGATGCTAGCAATGGGAATGCAAAGACAACTCCCTCGCCAGCACAGCATCCACTCTTGCATGGGAACAGGTTACAGTGCATTTTGGGAAGCAGTTAAGAAAAAAAAAAATCACCTCAACATTTTTAGGGTGGTGCTGAGCAGAGGGCATTGTAAGGAGCACCATGGACAGCATGCCTGAGGCTGAAGGAGAAGGTAGGGGAGGTAATACTTGGAGAAGGTTAGGGTTGCCAGATGTGGTGGTGCACGCCTTTAGTCCCAGCACTCAGGAGGAAGAGGTAGAAGGACTGCAGTGAGTTTATGGCCACTCTGAGACTACACAGTGAATTCCATGTCAGCCTGGGTTGTAGCAAGACCCTACCTCAAAAAATAAAACTGAGAGACAGAGAGAAAGAGGTATAAGTCAGCAGCCAGAGGAATGAGAGGAATGTAGAGGAAACAGTGTGGTCCCTTCAGGTAATCCCAAATGATTCAATCTGCACAGTGAAGAAATGGATTAGAGACCAATAAAACCAGGCTTGTGTGCATGCAGGAGTCAACTGAAGAGCCTGTGGCCTACAAGGTACTTGGGTTTTATCTTGAAGGGGACAGGGATTGTCTATTCACTGAATGATACTGATGGCCAGGACATAAGGGCCTTGGGACATCACAGACAGGATCCCACTTGTTTCTTTCAAGTACGGCTATAAGCTCTGAGGTAGGGATTCTGTATCTGTTGCTGAAGGGATTCAGCTAAAGATTGAGTTATATTAACACACAGGCTGAAAGAGATCTTAAAAAAGTGGTCAGGTGCTATTCCAGGACTGGCCCAAATGACCTTACAAGTTCCTTACAAACTTGAGGTTCCTAGGATTCTAAAGCAAACCCAGTAGCTAAACTGGTGTTGTGGGCTAGATCTGTGGCTGGGGAGCTGCCCTGGGCAGCAAATGGGTTAACATTCAAATAACTTTTATATATGAATTAATGTGCAGAGTTGGGAGCCAAAATCTGTTCCATTAATTTTTCCATCCATTCCAGGAGCAGTTAGGTACACACAGTAAAGTTTATTTTGGTGCATGGTATACTTCACTCCATTAAAAATAAATTAATCAGCAAATTCCTGCCTGGCTCAGCTCTGGTAAATGTAAATAGTGCCCAGCTGTAATGAGTTACAAGGTGTTATTA
The DNA here is from genome assembly GCF_020740685.1 of Jaculus jaculus. Lineage (NCBI taxonomy): Eukaryota > Metazoa > Chordata > Mammalia > Rodentia > Dipodidae > Jaculus > Jaculus jaculus. The sequence continues at coordinate 114,222,789 of NC_059109.1, forward strand.
TCTCACACACACAGTGGAGGCTTCACTCGAGAGCTCCATTCGCAACAAAAGCATCTTAAATAAACTGAGAGAAGGCGGTTTGATTTGTAATGTTTTCACAGAAGTGGAATATACCTCACCCGTATAGAGTTTCTTTATATGACTCATTTTATAGCAAGCTCAATGAAGGAAGTTTGAAGTGGGGAGGGGCAAGACAATTTCCCGCCCCTTTCTTTAAGAAAAAATTCTCCAAACTATGACCCAAACACCTAGGCAGGGGTGAATGGGTCCTTACGTGCTCAGACCAGGCAGCTCTACAGCACATGCTGCGGAAGTTGGGGAGTGCACAGAAAGCCAGCACAGGGCTGGGTCTGGGTCTGGGACCACTAACACTAAAAAAATTTTGTTTTTGCCTCACTATCTCATGTAAGGGGGAGGCCAAGAAAGGAAAGATCACATGTTCTTTACCCAATTCACTGTGGGTGACAAAGGGACTTTTGTTCCCAAGTACTCTTTCTAAATTACTTAGGATGTGACAAGCCCCTTGTCCATCAGGGGCCTCCCAGGTCCCAAAGGACATGCGTGGCAGGCCAGACAGTGACACCCTCTGTGAACTGGAGGCAAGAAAAGCAGTCCCCTCTGGGCTCCTCCGTTTCCCTGTCTCTAACTGTGACGGGCAGTTGCTCCTTAGCTTGCAGCATCCACCTCACCATCTATGTCTAAGAGAGTCTGCAATAAAGAAGAGCTGTAGCGGAGATAAGTTTTTTAATGGTCACCTCAACCCCATGGCTCGAAGCTGGAGGACACAGTGTGGCTAGCTGTCTTGCCTCAGCTGCATCACAAGCTGCTCATAGGCACAGTGGGCCTTCAGCAGGGGCGCTCCCTTTCTAACCTAACTTCCCCTCCTCAGCCCTTGGGAAAAGCTGTCCTTAATACATGGTTGTTGGTGGGCTTTGGGAGTGTGCTTGGGGATCCTCTTAATGGAAACCACTGCTCAGAAAAGCACTATACCCCACCAGACCAGACTCCTGGGTACAGGAAGAGGAAACACAATTGGGGCCAAATATTTGACAGTTCAGGCCACTTTCTTCAGGGTCCTGAGGCCAACAGGCACTTCTCTCTCTGAGGTTCTCAAGGGCATCTGGCCAACCTCTCAAAGACCCTCATCATTGTAAGTAGGAGCCCGGGGCTTCAGAATGCTCTGTGGATTCTTCTCCACCAGAGGGCGCCAGCTCACTTCCCCTGTCAGAAGCAGATCCTCGCCATTGATGGAGTCCAGGTACTGCATCTGCAACAGGGAGAGCAGAGAACAGAGGACAAGATCAGGACACATGTGAGCGGGCCTAAGGCACCAGCCTCCCCAAGGACAGGAAAGGGAGGAGGACTGGAGTGTTCTGACCATCCAGAACCAAGCCAGTACCTCTGATCTCCCACATTATTTCATTAAGGAGATCTGCAGAATCAAGCAACTAGGAAAAGTCAATGACAAATTAGGTATTCCCTATCATGCCTCTGAGTGGAGAGATCCTCACCCCACCTCCTCCCCCACCAGGGACATTTCACCCTGTTACACTCATTACAAAGTTCTTGCAGGCCAGGAAGTCACAGCTTGTGACTTATAAAGTCACTAGTGCACTCCATCTAGTATTGCTGGAAGCAAGACCCTCAATTCAGCCCTTTCCTACTGTTGTTACTCGAGGTGTCTACTTCAGAAGTTCACACCCTCTCAAGCATCTGCAAGACCAGACAGAAAAGGGCACCTCAAGGGACTCAAAGATTACATGATAAGGCGTAGGCCTGGTGCTGTCCCTTCAACGGTGGTTCTGTTTTTCTAACGTGTGTACCTTCACTGTCGTCTAGTGGGGCCCCAGGCTGCTCAGCGGGCCCAGCTCCCCCTCCCTACACAGGACAGAGGAGGAGTCTATCCCTGGCAGTTAGGACGATCATCATCCTGAAGACCCCTGATCCTTGTTGCTCTCTGGAACTGGGAGGGGGAACTGAGTGCCATATCCTCCTGCTCCCCACAACAGACTGCTTGCTCTGACATCTGCAGATGGAAAATGTGTCCCTTCTGGGCTTTCTCTTATTTGCACCTCCAGCCCATGGGACACAAGAGTGTTACTATCCTGGACAATACCAGTCCACTGGGTCCTCTCAAGCTTGCCAAGGAATCTATGTGCAAAATCCTCCCTGTGCAGAGGGACACTCTACAGGCAGGTGGGAAGAGCTGAGAGGAGAGGAGAGGGGAGGGGAGGGGAGGAGAGGGGAGAAGAGGAGAGGGACAGGAGGGGAGGAGGGGGAGGGGAGAAGAGGGCTCTGCAGGAGTGGGTAAGCTGAGCAGTGGCTGAAGCTGGCGAGGAAAGCAGCCCTGGAGGACTCCTAGGCTGCTGCTGTTGAGGCAGAAGACGAGAAACGCTTCCAAGTGGACAGGTGAGGATGGACCAGAGCAGGGAGCTCTACTGGACTGACCAGGACAAGGCTCCCTCAGAGGGAGTGGGAGGAAGACTGGAGGCTTCACCTTAGGGCTTGGATCATCCCCCTCTTCCAAGAGCTCATCACTGCTGCCCCTTGATGCCAGAGCCTGGGCTTCTCATGTAGCCATGTCTAGTTTCCACATCCTGAGACTTCCAGGAACTGCCATCTTCCATACAATCCACTCCTCTTACCCACAATTCTATTTCTATCCCTAATGCCAACACTTTGCCCATTTCTCAGGTTGCCTCAACATAACCTCAGACTGGTTACCAAGCAGTACCAGACATACAGAACCAGAGTCTGTTCAAGGACAAGCTTCCTAAGCTCTCCTAATCCAGGTCAGAACACTGTTCTCCAGCCATCCCAGCATCCTATTGTACCTGGATCACACCACAAACATTTGCTCCAGGGCTGGCTGTGCACCTGAATGGCTTGACAGAATTGGGTCCCCTTCAAAGCTTCCTGCTTTCTTAGGAGACTCATCACTGCCTAGTTCTAAATGGGGCCAAATGAGACTTCTCATAGGGACATTAGCTATGGCAACCCCTTCCTTTTGGACTCCTGGGAAGGTCCCAGCTGAACCCTGTTGTGGTATCTGGCACAAGCCCACCATGGCAGATGGAAAAGTTGGGTGGGTCTCTCAGAAAACAGCATTTGTTTTGCCAATTGCTACTCCTGTCTGAGGGTGAGGCTCTCTGGCTACATTGCCTTCTCTCTAGCTCTGACAGATTTGAAGAATGGGCATACAGAAGTGCTGGCTTCTGGGATTCTCTACTCTCTGGAGCTCAAAAGCCTTGGGATGTCAGTTTTTCAGTAAGCAACTAGCTGGTCCTATTGGCCCTGTCTGCATAAGAGCTGGGGTTTGGCCTCCCTTTTCCTGAATGTTGAGGCTTAAAGGCCATGGGGACAGGTGACCAAGGGAATAACTGTGGCAAAAGGCCCTTTCACCCACAGGGGCCAGGCCCACAAAGCAAAGGTGTGACTCACAGACAGCCCAGGCTGGTGAGCTGTCTGCAGCAGCTGAGGCCTCTAGTGGCTACATGAATCACCCAGCTTGGGGTCTGAGGCCAGCTGTGAAGGCTGACTCACCAGGAGACCCTGGAAAAGCCTCCATGTTTCTCCTCCCTGCCATTGAGTACACTCATCCAGAGACCATGAGCTTCCCATCAGGAATCCAAGGGCAGCAGATCAGGAGTTCATTTGATACAGGCTTGAGGAAGCCATGTGGCTAAGCAGTTCTTAATGTGGAGCTTTAGTGTCATGGAGCACTGGACAGCCAGGGGCTATGGACCTGAAAGCCTCCCACCACCACCCCACCACATGCTTGTGAGGCAGCCACTGGGAAGAGCTGGAGGTGTTTATGGAATGCTGTCTGGAACTTGAGCCTGTTAGATGTCAGGTATAGAAAATAAATCCACAGTGGGCACAAAAGAGGGCATGGATAGGTGTTCCACTACACCTCATGCCTTTATCTTCCAGGCCTTTGAGGGCCCAGTATCTAGCACAACACCAGTAAAATGCAGAGTGAATGAATGGCCTCAGCTTTCTGAAAGCACAGCTATTTGCTTTTCCTCTCTATCCCTACTCCTGTGATCTTGGCTTAGTTCATACCTAGACACAGAAAATGCTCATTCCTTTTTTTTTTTTTTTTTTTTTTTTTTTGAGGTAGGGTCTTGCTCTAGCTCAGACTGACCTGGAATTCACTATGTAGTCTCAGGGTGGCTTTGAACTCATTGAGATCATATGTTTGCTTCCTGGGTTCTGGGATAAAGGTGTGTGCCACCACACCTGGCTCTTTTTTTTTTTTGGTGTTGTGTATGCATGTGTATGTGGACATGTATACAGAGGCCAGAAAAAAGACCTCTATTGTTCTTCCACCTTATTTTTCCTACATAGTGTCTCTCACTAAAACTTGATCTCATTGTGTTCTGGCTGGACTTGCTGGCCAGGGAGCCCAGCAATCCTTCGGTCTCCACCCTTTCTCAGTGCTGGAGTTAAAGTCAGGCACACTATGTACAATTTTTTTTTTCTTGGTTCTTTTGAAGAGAGTGTCTCACTCTAGCCCAGGCTGACCCAGAACTCACTCTGAGTCCCAGGCTGGCCTTGAATGCACAGTGATCCTTCTACCTCTGCCTCCCTAGTGCTGGGATTAAAGGCGTGTGCCACTAGGCCCGGCTGGGCTTTTTTGTTTTGTTTGCTTTGTTTTGTTTTTTGAGGTAGGGTCTCACTCTAGCTCAAGCTGACCTGGAATTCACTATGTAGTCTCAGGGTGGTCTCACTCAAGGCAATTAAAGGTGTGCACCACCATGCCTGGCTCAGCAATTTTTTTTTTTTTTTTTTTTGAGACACTGAGACAGAAAGAGAATGAGAATGGGCACACCAGGGCCTCCAGCCACTGTAATCGAACTCTAGATGCGTGCACCACCTTGTACATCTGGTTTACATGGAATCTGGGGAGTCAAACCTGGGTCCTTAGGCTTCACAGGCAAGCACCTTAAGCTATCATCTCTCCAGCCTCTTATCTTTTCTTTTTATGTGCAGCTTTTTTTTTTTTTTTTTCCAAGGTAGGGTCTCACGTTAGTCCAGGCTGACCTGGAACTCACTATATAGTCTCAGTGTGGCCTTGATCCTCCTACCTCTGCCTCCCAAGTGCTGGGATTAAAGGCATGCACCACCATGCCCAGCAATGTGCAGCTTTTCATGTAGGTGCTGAGGATCAAACCCAGGTCCTCATGCTTGAACAGCAAAATGTGTTTACCTACTGAGCCTTTTCTTCAGTCCTCATTCTTCATTCTTTTTTTTAAACAAGAACATCAAGCCAGGTGTGGTGACACCGCCTTTAATTCCAACACTTGGGAAGCAGAGGTAGGAGGATTGCTACGGGTTCAAGGCCACCCTGAGACTACATAGTGAATTCCAGATCAGCCTGAGCTAGAGAGGGAGAGACCCTACCTCAAAAAAAAAAAAAAAAAAAATCAACATTTATTTAACATAATCTCATTCTTCATTCTAAAACCCAGGCATGATAGTGCATGCATGTAATCCCACAGCATAAGAAGTGGAAGCAGGAGGATCAGGTCAGCCTCAGTTACATAGCAAGTCTGAGGCCAAACTTGAGCTACATGAAATCCTGTCTCAAAACAAAACAACTCTGCTAACTTTTCATGTGCCTGTTGCTAATGTGATCAGGTCAGAATTCCTTTTAACTCCTGATTAACTCAGCTTCTCATGATGTTCCCAGAGTCTAACACCCACACATCTCAGGAGGACTCATTTTCCACAAGACGGTGCAAGGGGAGGATGCGAACCTGTTTCCTCACGTACTCTACCAGCAATTCAAGCTGTCGTGGGTCTTCACATTTCTGGTTGAAAAAGGTTCTCCAGAGGGCAGCAGCCAGTCCATGATCATCTGAAAGGATCCCCTGGAACGAAGAGTACAAATGGTCTTCTAGGAAGTATTGCATAGCTATGATACAAAAGCTGGTAAATATTGTCAACAGAAGTCCAAAGACTGGGTTCAGAAGGACTGTGAGGGGGCAGAGAGGCGGCTTCTAAGAACACCTGGCCAATCCCTCAGGAGCCTGACCAGCCATGGCACTGTGTGAGGAGGTGCAGAGCTGGGGGGCTGTCTGGTGGACGCTCAGTGAGCCTCAGCCTCACTGCACCTGGCTGGGGCAGTGCCTGAAAGTTGAGAAGAGAAGCAGAAGCAGCAGTGCTCCCGCTGCTGTCTACAGGCATGGGCTGACAGTACAGACCCTGTGTGCCAGATATGCAGGGGGGTGTGGACTGCTCATTCTTGCTTGGTCTAAAAGCACACATCTACAAAACAGCTGGCTCTATGGGAACAAGGTCACCCATCTGGCTGTACCTGGCCCTGTCTCTCCCTAAGTGGAGAAACAGGCTGTTTAGCAGGATTGCCATGGGCCACAAAGGGCAACGCTTAAAGCCTGTGTGCGCATGTGTGTGTGACATTGCCTCTCCAAGCACTGGTGACTCTGTTGGGAAGCTCAGGGACCAGAGGCTAATTAGAACCATTTGCTAGCTTGGCCCTCTAGGGCAGGGAGGATAAAGGTGATTGAAGGGAAAGTCCCTGAGAAGTTGCTCTGCATAGGTGCCAAGGTTGTACATGGAACCAACGTGCTGATTGGAACTAGATCGAATCCTAGTTCTGCCACTGTCAAATTCAATGACAGGGCCTAACCTGAGTCTCAAAGTTTTTGGCTATTAAAAAGAGATGAAAACACTTGCTTTAAGCTGGGTGTGGTGGTGATGCCTGTAATCACCAGAACTTGGGAGGTGGTAGCAGAGAAAAAATACTTGCTCTACTCATAGCACCCTTGAGGTACAAACATGAGAATAATGTGGGCTCAAGCCCTGGGGTCCAGTTTCTAGCACCACACACACACACACACACACACACACACGACCTTGCTTTAGTTTAGATATGGCTTTGTGTAGCCCTGGCTGGCCTCAAACTATGTAAAATCAAGGATGACTTTGAACTCCTGACCCACCTATCAAGTACTGGGATTACAGATATACTCCAACATGTCAGGCTATAAAATAGTTTAAAAACTTTATGGGGGAGAGGGTGGGCATGGTGGTACACACCATTAATCCCAGCGCTTGGGAGACAGAGGTAGGAGGATCACCATGAGTTCAAGGCCACCCTGAGACTACAAAGTGAATTTCAGGTCAGCCTGGGCTAGAATGAGACTCTACCTTGAAAAACCAAAAAACTAAAAAAAAAAAACAAAAAAAAAACTTTAAAAAGTTGGGCTGGAGAGATAGCTTAGTGGTTAAGCGCTTGCCTGTGAAACCTAAGGACTCCGGTTCGAGGCTTGGTTCCCCAGGTCCCACGTTAGCCAGATGCACAAGGGGGCGCACGCGTCTGGAGTTCGTTTGCAGAGGCTGGAAGCCCTGGCACGCCCATTCCCTCTCTCTCCCTCTATCTGTCTTTCTCTCTGTGTCTGTCGCTCTCAAATAAATAAATAAAAACTTTAAAAAAAAGTTATTCATTTATTTTATTTATAAGCAGAGAGAGAGAGAGAGAATGAGAGAATGAGAGAAAGAGACAATGGGCACACCAAGGTTTCCTGCCACTGCCAACTGGACACATGTGCTACTTTGTGCATGTGGCTTTACATGAGTACTGGGGATTCAAATCTGGGTCACCAGGCTTTACAAGCAAGTGGATTTAATCACTGAGGCATCTCACCAGTGCCCCCTTTAAAAAACTGCTTATTTACAAGTAGAGTGAGCAAGAGAGCAAGTATTTTAAAAAGTGTGACCAACTGGGTACGAGGAATAGAAGCATGCTTTAGCTGGCAGCAGTTGAAGCAACTATCTAGGAACCAGACAGTCTAAATTCAAATGCTAACTCTGACACCTGACTAGAGTGTGGCCTTTGAAAACCCCTTCGCCCTTTTGAAGCCTCAGTTTCTCATGCGCTAGCCAATCCTAATAATTCCTATCCCACAAAATTGAAAACATTAAGAGACAATGTCCACGATAGGCTCTCTAAGTGGTAAATCTTAGAAAAACCCAGGGGCATTCAGTCCACGATATATGGCGGTCTTGGCCTCTTGGGCTCTACGGCATATAATGTCCGACTCCAGGCCAGTTTCCAGGAAGAGCTATGTTCAGTGTGGGGAGCAGACAGTAGTGGAAAAGCACTCCACCTGCTCCAGATGCCCTCTACTAAATAACCCGTCAGTTCCACAGCTGAGACTGTCTTGGCATGATGGCTGAGGTGGGAAAATCCGCTTCTTCTAGCAGATGGCAGCAGGGGCCAAGGACAAGCTCAGGCACATCATTCTCTTCCAAGTTATTTGCCAACACAACAGGCTGCCTGTGTGTCAACTGCTGCTGGCAGCAACCCAGTATGTGACATGGAAAAGACTAAGAGTGAAAGTGGGTGTCACGGGGGCTTGGAGAATGAACAGAGCCCGGGGCAGGAAATGCAGAGCCACCATGGCCTGCTGCAAAAAGGCAGCCCCAGAGATGGGTGAGACGGCTGGTATGGGGCAATCTGTATGCAGATGCTTTGGGGCAGTTAGAGGGACAAGGAGGATTCAGGGCATGTTGGCAGTGCTAACAACCTGTTCTAGGACGTCAAGGTTTCTTTACACAGCCAATGCCTAATGACTACCTACGCCATACAGCACAGCTATTATTACCATCCTGGCAAGTTAAACACAGGCTCAGAGGCCAGCTAGCTAGCTGGTGCCCAGCAGAACCAGCCTGCACTTCTCACCCAGCCATCAGATAGCCCCTGGTACACAATGGCAGTATACTGGAAATGGCTGAATACAAAACTAAACTTAGCTGCAGCTTTCTCTCCACAAGACTGTTAGTAACTCAATGAATAAAAATGGAGGCAAAAAAAAAAAGGAGGCCAAGGGCTGGAGGATGACTTAGTGGTTAAGGTGTTTGCCTGCAAAGCCAAAGGACCCAGGTTTGATTCCCCAAGACCCATGTTAGCCAGATGCACAAGGGAGCACAAGCATCTGGAGTTCGTCTGCAGTGTTTGGAGGCCCTAGCGTACCCATTTTCTCTCTCCCTCTTTCTCTGTCAAAACAAATAAATAAAAATAAAAAATGGAGGCCAAGCCGGGCGTGGTGGCACATGTCTTTAATCCCAGCACTTGGGAGTCAGAGGCAGGAGGATTGCTATGAGTTCGAGGCCACCCTGAGACTACAAAGTGAATTCCAGGTCAGCCTGGAGTCGAGTGAGACCCTACCTCAGAAAAAAATAAGGAGGCCAAAGCCAGACATGGTGGCCCACACCTTTAATCCCAGCACTGGGAAGGCAGAGGTAGGACGATTGCTGTGAGTTCCAGGTCAATCTGGGCTGGAGTAAGACTCTACCTAGTGGGGAGAAACTGGAGGCTAAGCATGGTAGTACACACTGTTAATCCCAGCACTTGGGAGGCTGAGGTAGGAGAATCAGAATGAATTTAAGCGCAGCCAGAGCTATATATAGATGAGTTCCCGGCCAGCCTGGACTATACTGAAACTCCTAAAAATAGGAGCCGGGTGTGGTGGCGCATGCCTTTAATCCCAGCACTTGGGAGGCAAAGGTAGGAGGATTGCCTTGAGTTCGAGCCCACTCTGAGACTCCATAGTGAATTCCAGGTCAACCTGGGCTACAGTGACACCCTACCTCGAAAAACCAAAATAAATAAATAAAGATAAAAATAGGGGCTGGAGAGATGGCTCAGTGGTAAAGGCACTTTCCTGCAAAGCCTAACAACCTGGGTTGGATTCCCCAATACCCACGTAAAGCCATATGCACAAAGTAGAACATGCATCTGGAGTTCATTTACAGTGGCTGGAGGGTCTGATGTGTTCATTCTTTCTGTCTCTTCCGCTCTCTGCTTGCAAATAAATAAATAAATATATTTTTTAAACTCTATTTAAAAATAAACAGGGCTGGAGAGATGGCTTAGCGGTTATGCGCTTGCCTGTGAAGCCTAAGGACCCCAGTTCGAGGCTCGGTTCCCCAGGTCCCACGTTAGCCAGATGCACAAGGGGCGCACGCGTCTGGAGTTCGTTTGCAGAGGCTGGAAGCCCTGGCGCGCCCATTCTCTCTCTCTCCCTCTATCTGTCTTTCTCTCTCTGTCTGTCACTCTCAAATAAATAAATAAATAATTAAAAAAAAAATAAAATAAAATAAAAAAAATAAAAATAAACAAAGAGCTGGGAGTAGTGGTGCAGGCCTTTAACCCTAGTGCCCAGGAGGCAGGGATAGGAGCATCACTGTGAGTTTGAGGCCAGCCTGGGACTAGAGTGAATTCCAGGTCTGCCTGGGCTACAGTGAGACCCCACCTTGGAAAAACCAAAAACCAAATAAAAAATAAAAAGACTCATTTGACTCTACACATTTCAAACTAAGGAGACAGAAAAGGGTACCCAGGAGCCAAATGCTAGGGTACATGGGAATTTTCCTAATTCTAATAAAAACCCTAGCTGTTTTCCCTCACAGCATAAAGAAGGCAGCCTTTAGGAAATTAGGATGCCTATGTCTAGAGACCTCCAGAGAGAGAGGAGAGACAGTCAAAGGGCTTGCCTGGACTAGGGCCTGGTTACGGTGAAGAGTGTAGAGTGGCCAACTACCACTATGTATGTGCTTCGCATGTATGAGAACAGAATCAGAGCTACATGGGCCCCACTCTCAGGGAGCTTGCAGTCTAGAGGGGACAAACCTAGTACACATCAAACAGCAGCGCAGAGCACAGTCCTGCCAGTGAACATTGTTCAGCTGCATGATTAGACCCCAAGCCATGGGCTGCACCTGCCCTTTGCCCATGTGCACATGTGCAGAGGCCACAAGAGAACCAACGAGTGTCCCTCCCTATGGCTCTTCCATTTTCTTTCCTTAAGATGGAGTCTCTTTCTCACCAGGCATGGTGGCACATACCTTTAATCCCAGCACTCTGGAAGCAGAGGTAGGAGGATGACTGTGAGTTTAAGGCCACCCTGAGACTACATTGTGAATTCCAGGTCAGCCTTGGCTAAAGTGAAACCCTACAAAATGAAGTCTCTCAGTGAACTTGGAACTGCTATTTTTTTGGTCATTTTGGTTACCAGGAACCCTACAAGTCTCCCACCTCCGCTCCCCTCAGGACTGGTATTACAGTTGTACGTGCCACGCCTGGCTTTTTACATGAATCCTGGGGATCTGACTCAAGTCCCACCCACTGAGCCAGCTCCCCAGCCCACCCTCAGATGAAGAAACTGAGATGCTTATTTCACTGAAATTGTACTTAGCCACTTCTGAGTAGATCCTAACTCTGTGACTTCACGAGCAGCCTGGAAAACATACATAACCCGTAGCTTGTCAGCAATGCAGTCTCTTAAGTCCAACTCAAACTTGCTTAGTCCAAGTGAATCCAACATACACTTAACATTTTAAGAAAAGCTGTTCTGGAATCACACATTTGAATCATCTGTGAACTTTTACAATTATAGCTGCTCACTCATATCAACTAAGTTAGAACTTTTTTTTGTTTCGTTTTGTTTTTTGGTTTTTCGAGGTAGGGCTTCACTCTGGCTCAGGCTGACCTGGAATTCACTATGTAGTCTCAGGGTGGCCTCGAACTCTCAGCGATCCTCCTACCTCTGCCTCCTGAGTGCTGGGATTAAAGGCGTGCGCCACCATGCCTGGCTAAAGTTAGAACTTTTTAGGTGACAGGATCCTGACAATAGTATGCCTAGAAAGAATTCCAGATAATTAGCAAATTTCCTAAACTTTCTAGTTTGTGTCACCTACACACTTGCTGAGTGCCAGGCAGCATTCAGACTGGACTAGAAACTGCAGAGTGGACTGGGAACTGCACTCCATACAGTCTCATGTACCCCAGACTGGCCTCCAATGAGTAGGTGGCTAAAGATGACCTTGAAACGTTGACCTACGTGCCTTTACCTCCTAAGTGCTGGCACTGTAAGGTAAGTGCCAACACTCCTGGTTTTATGTGTTGCTGGAGATCTGGGGATCAAACCCCAGACTTCATGCATGCAAGGCAAGCACTCTACCAACTGACAACTGAGCTATATATTCCCAGCCACCCTTTGTACATTTCCTCATTTCTGCTAGACAACAGAAATAGACACAGTAGGCATTGACCTGTTCCAGAACTCCTCACCTAGCCCAGTCACAAACAGGTAATGCTAAGGCAAGCATTGTAAGAATCCAGGGAGGGCAGATGAGCTAAGCCTGGGGGAAGGCCAGGGACTACTTCCCAGGAGGGATGATGCTCGCATTAAATCTGGAAGTAACAATAAAATGAGCTTAAAAGCACATGGTTTATCAAGAATCCTGGTGGTATGTATACAGGTGTTCATTACACACCATCTTTTAACTCTTCCATACGCTTGAAATTTTTCTAATGAAAGTTGGAAGGATGGGAGATGTCAAAGAACAATAACACGGACAGACCCTGGAGACAATGCTACTAGAGGAAATGAGCCAGCCCCCAGGAACAAATATGTAAGATTCCACTGACATGAGGTTCCCAGAATGATTACATTTCTGGAGACAAAAAGTGAGGTGGGAGAAAGAGGGATTGAGGAGTCACGTTCAATGGGCACAGAGCTTCAGCTTGAGAAAATGATGACCCAACATGCATAACTCAGCAAAAAAGCAATCTGGAAAACAGCATGTGTGTATGGGTGTAACTACCATTTGCATAAAGGAGGAAAAAACAGATGCCTGTCTATGCGCAGGTAACATCTGGAAGGAATGCCAATAAACTATGCATGAAGTTTTCCTCTGGGGCAACAAACAGGGCAGGGGAGGAAATAGGCCTTCTATTTCCTATTTCAACAAATTATGTAGCTCTGTGAACTTTTAACGTGAGTGTGTATTGCTTTTGTAATAAAGATGAGACTGTACACAATTTGTCTGGCAGACTATATGTCTTCCTCTCTCTGGGAGCAGCTGGGGCTGTGACAGTGTCTGATTTGTCTTTGTCTCACCACCTGGCACCCAGCAGATGCTCAAGAAATGCTGACTAGTAATGACTTAATCATATTACACAGTGTTCTCTTTTCTAAACACTGGCCAAATGAAGATGAGGAAGTACAAACAAAGCAATAGTGGCAGGCAGAGAAGACATCCTGGAAGCTTCCTTCAGCAGTATCATCAAAAGTTTGTGTTGGAGCTGGGCCTGGTGATGCACACCTTTAGTCCCAGCACTCAGAAGGCAGAGGCAGAAGGATCACTGTGAGTTCAAGGCCACCCTGGGACAACATAGTGAATTCCAGGTCATCCTGGGCTAGAATGAGACCCCACCTCAGAAAACCAAAAAAAGAAAAAGATAAAAAGGTCTTTGTTGGGCTGGTCCTGGTGTCTCATGCCTTTAATCCCAATACTTGGCAGAAGGATTGCTGTGAGTTGGAGGCTAGCCTGAGACTACATGGTCAATTCCAGGTCAGCCTGGGTGACAGTGAGACCCTACTTCAAAAAACCAACCAAACAAATAAACAAACCAAAAACCCTACAAATAGACCTACCATATGACCCAGCTAAACCACTCCAGGGTATTTATCCAAAAGACGCCAGGTCAACATATTACATTAATGTTTGTTTATTACAGCACTCTTCCCAATAGCTAAGTTATAAAACCAACCTAGGTGTTCATCAACACAGAAACGGATAAAGGAAATACAGTTTAGCTAGGTGTGGTAATGTACACCTTTAATCCCAGCACTCAGGAGGCAGAGGTAGGAGGATCACTGTGAGTCCAAGGCCATCCTGGAACTACAAAGTGAATACCAGGGCAGCCTGGGTTAGAGTGAGATGCTACCTGGGGAAAAGTAAGTGAATAAATAAATGCCATAAAGAAGTTATGTCATTAGGGCTGGAGAGATGGCTTAGTGTTTAAGCGCTTGCCTGTGAAAACTAAGGACGCCAGTTCAAGGCTCAATTCCCCAGGACCCACGCTAGCCAGATGTACAAGGGGTGCATGCATCTGGAGTTCATTTGCAGTGGCTGGTGGCCCTGGCACGCCCATTCTCTCTCTGCCTCTTTCTCTCCCTGTCCCTCTCAAATAAGTAAATAAAAATAAAACAAAAAAAATTTTAAAAAAGCAAATTAAAAAATGAAAATGGATGCAATGAAAATAATCATATTATGTGAATTAAGTCAGTCTCAGAAAGACAATTATCCTGGGCTGGGGAGATGGCTCATTAATTAAAGGTGCTTGCCAGCCCAGGGTTCAATTCCTCACTACCCATGTAAAGCTAGGTACATGAAGTGGTGCATGCATCTAGAGTTATTCTGCAACCTCAAGAGGTCTAGAACACCCATTTTGTTTCTTTGTTTGTAAATAAAAATTTTGCTGCTGTTGTTATTTTGTTTTGTTTTTCAAGGTAGGGTCTCACTCTAGGCCAGGCTGACCTGAAATTTACTATGTAGTCTCAGGGTGGCCTTGAATTTACAGTGATCCTCCTACCTCTGCCTCCCAAGTACTGGGATCACCATGCCTGGCTAAAAATCTTTTTTTTTTTTTATATATATATTTTTTTATTTATTTGTATATTTGACAGAGAAAGGGGGGGCGCTCTAGGACCTCCAGATGCATGTGCTCCCTTGTGCATCTGGCTTACATGGGTCCTGGGGAACTGAACCTGGGTCCTTTGGCTTAGCAGGCAAACTCTTTAACCGCTAAGCCATCCCTCCAGCCCTATTTTTTTTATTTTTTAAAATGTCCTTTTTTTTTTTTTTTTTTTTTTGGTTTTTCGAGGTAGGGTCTCACACTAGTCCAGGCTGGCCTGGAATTCACTCTGTCGTCTCAGGGTGGCCTTGAACTCACGGCGATCCTCCTACCTCTGCTTCTCGAGTGCTGGGATTAAAGGCATGTACCACCATGCCTGGCTTTTTCTTTCTTTCTTTTTTTTTTTTAATATACTTTTTTTTATTTGCAAGCAAAGAGAGAGAAGACAGGCAGAAAGAGACAGAATGGGCACACCAGAGGCTCCAGCTATTGAAATGAACTCCATATGCATATGCCACTTGTGCATCTGGCTTACGAGGGTCCTAGGGAGTCAAACTTGGGTCCTTTAGCTTCGCAGGCAAACTCCATAAGCCATCTCTCCAGCCCCTCCTTTTTTTTTTATAAATCTTATGCCACAATGTAAGTGTCAAAGTTCATTTAATATCTAGTAAAAAAAAAAAAAATCTTATGTTGGCGTGGTGTTGCACGCCTTTAATACTAGCACTTTGGAGGCTAAGGTGGGAGGGAGGACTGCTGTGAGTTCAAGGCCACCCTAAGACTACATAGTGAGTTTCAGGTCAGCCTGGGATAGACTGAGACGCTACCTCAAAAACCAAAAAAAAAAAAAAAAAAAAAAAAAAAAAAAAGTTCTGGGCTGGAGAGATGGCTTAGCAGTTAAGGTGTTTGTCTGCAAAGCCAAAGGACCCAGGTTCAATTCCCTAGGACCCACATAAACCAAATGTACAAGATGGAATATGTGTCTGGGGTTTGCAGTGGCTGAAGGCCCTGATGTACCTATTCTCTCTCTCTCTCTCTAACAAATAAAACAAAGTTTAAAAAAAAATATTAAAGGGCTGGAGAGCTGCCTTAGCAGTTAAGCACTTGCCTGTGAAGCCTAAGGACCCCATTCAAGGCTTAATTCCCCAGTATCCATGTAAGCCAGATGTACAAGATGGCACATGCACCTGGAGTTTGTTTGCAGTGGCTGGAGGCCCTGGCATGCCCATTCTCTCTCTCTCTCTCTGTTGCTCTCAAATAAATAAATTTTAAAAATTATTTTAAAAAATCTCACACACCCATTCTCTCTCTCATAAGAAAAGAACAAAAAGGGACCTATATCCTGTGTTTTCTCTCATTTGCAGGTCAGTCTTTACAGATACATAAAATCGTACATGTACAGATGACGTGAAAACAGAAGGGAAGCTGTCTAGGGGAGAAAAGGAGACTAAC
This sequence comes from Jaculus jaculus, assembly GCF_020740685.1. Classification (NCBI taxonomy): domain Eukaryota; kingdom Metazoa; phylum Chordata; class Mammalia; order Rodentia; family Dipodidae; genus Jaculus; species Jaculus jaculus. The sequence goes on from NC_059109.1 coordinate 114,238,690, forward strand.
AGGGAGGGGGGAAGGCAAGGTAGTAAGGCATGGGAGAAGAGCGTGCTAATAGTACATTATATAATTGCATGAAAATAACCTTATGTAACACTGTAGAATAAAATACATAACTTGTTTTAAAAAGATTTTTTAATTTTTTTTGTTGATTTTTATTTATTTGAGAGTGACAGATAGAGAAAGAGGCAGAGAGAGAGGGAGAGAGAGAATGGGTGCACCAGGGCTTCCAGCCACTGCAAACGAACTCCAGACACATGAGCCCCGTTGTGCATCTGGCTAACGGGTCCTGGGGAACTGAGCCTTGAACCGGGGTCCTTAGGCTTCACAGGCAAGCGCTTAACTGCTAAACCATCTCTCCAGCTCAAAATACATAACTTTTTAAAAGCCATTGTAATCCCACCACACAGGAGCCTGAGGCAGGAGAATTATGAGTTGAAGGACAGCCTCAACTACTTATTGAGATCTTGTCATAAAACAAAAAAATGAAAAGAAAGGAAGGAAGGAAGGGAGGGAGGGTGGCCATTGTTCAGCCCATGGCTTGGCAATGATCTTACCTCATCATATCCCAAAACTGCAGCATAGAAATTATTTGTCATGAGGACCATGTTCTTCTTTAGAATGTGAGAATTAACCTGCAGAAACAAAATTGTGAAAAGGAAAGTATGATGTGGGCTTTTAGCTGTCATGGACTGAAGGAGATCCAAGAACTTCCCAACTCCCTTACTGTCAGAATTCTCTCCAATTTGCTACCTTTTTTTTTTTTTTTTTTTTTTTAAGATTTTGATCCCAAATAATACAAAGTAGTCAGTTTCATGAATGGAACCCCAACTATACATCTGGTTTCATGTTGGATCCTAGGAACACAAAGAAAGTGCCTTAATTGAAGAATCACTGTTTGCTATAGGATAACAAATGTGTGTATAAAGAAATTAGTTGTCCAGTGTGGAGACTCCCAGATCAGGAGTTCTAGATCATCCTCAGCTACACAGTGAGTTCAAAATCAGCCTGGGCTACCTGAGACACTGTCTCAAAGAAACAAACCAGTAGCTGGGCATGGTGGCACATGCCTTTTAATCCCAGCATTTGGGAAGGCAGAGGTATGGAGGTAGGAGGATCATTGTGAGTTTGAGGCCACTCTAAGACTACATAGTGAATCCCAGGTCAGCCTGGACTAGAGCAAAACCCTACCTTGAGAGGGAATTACCATGGGATATATTTTATAATCATGGAAAATATTAATAAAAATTAAAAAAAAAACCCTACCTTGAAATACCCCAAAGAAAGAGAAAGAAGGAGGGAGGAAGAATAGGGAGGGAGGGAGGGAGGGAGAGAAGGAGAAAAAGGGGGGGAGGAGAGAGGGAGGGAAGGAGAGAGGAAGCAAACCAATCAGTGTTTTCACAGATATAATTCCAGTTCTTGAGAGGCGGAGGTAAGAGGAGGGTGAGTGAGACCTTGCCTTAAAAAAAAAAAAAAAAATCAGGGCTTAGCAGTTATGGCATTTGCCTGTAAAGCCAAAGGATCCTGGTTCAATTCCCCAAGACCCACGTTAGCCAGATGCACAAGTGGGTGCATGCGCCTGGAGTTTGTTTGCAGTAGATGGAGGCCCTGGCGTGCCCATTTTCTCTCTCTCTCTATGTGTATGTATCTGCCTTTTTCACTCTCTCAAAAATAAATAAATAAAAATATTAAAAAAAAATATTTAAGACCAGGCGTGGTGGCGCACGCCTTTAACCCTAGCACTTGGGAGACAGAAGTAGGAGGATCGCCATGAGTTTGAGGCCACCCTGAGACTCCATAGTGAATTCCAGGTCAGCCTGGGCTAGAGTGAGACCCTATCTCAAAAAACCAAAAAAAATTTTTTTCTAATATTAAAAAAAATAAGGGCTGGGGAGATTGCTTAGTGGTTAAGGCACTTGCCTACCAAGCCAAAGGACCCAGGTTCGATTCCCCACAACTTACATAAGCCAGATGCACAAGGTGTCATATGTGTCTGGAGTTCATTTGCAGTGACTGGATGCCCTGGCGTGCCTATTCTCTCTCTCTCAAATAGATAAATAAAAATAAAATATTTTTGATAAATCGGGGCTGGGAAGATGGCTTAGAGGTTAAAGGAACTTGCTTGCAAAGCCTGGTGGCCTGGGTTCAAGTCCTAAGCCACCCTTTGTAAACCAGATGCAGAGAGATAAAAGTGTCTAGCATTTACAGTGGAGCAAGAAGCTCTGGTGCACCCATACACACATATATACCAATAAATAAAAATAAAAATAACCCAAATCAAAATGACAGAGCACAGTATGATCACATATTGTCTCAAGCCCTATTACAAATGTGCTGAGGTAAATGAATTTTAGTGTGAATGTCCTCTTGCTGGGGAGGTGAGAAAGACTGTGTTAGAAAATTAAGTGGACCTGGGAGAATAATCTGACAGGAAAGAGGGAGACTGGAGGCCTGCTGAGGTGAGGGGATGGAAAAAGAATGTTTGGGGTATGTCATATAGGTGAACGGATAATAACTCTGGCAAATTATATTGGTTTCAGGGTAGGAAATACCTCAAGAGCCTCTCAAAAGAGCTTATCATGGTGAAATATAAAAAGATTGTTGTCAGGGACAGGAAGAGGAGAGAGACGCTGGATTGTGTGTGAATTGCTGAGGTATAGGAAGGGCCTCAGAAAGGGCCACAGCCTGAGGCTGTAAAAGGAGAGAAAAATAAGATGAACAACTAATTAGTTATTGTTGGCATTGAGATTGTTTTAGAAACGTAATCCTGGGCCTGGTATGGTGGCGCACACCTTTAATCCTAGCACTCAGGGAGCTGAGATAGGAGGATCACTGTGAGTTCAAGGCCAGCCTGGAGCTACAGAGTGAGTACCAGGTCAGCCTGGACTAGTGTGAGACCCTGCCTAAAAAAGGAAAGGCAATTCTGTTTGATTATTGAGACTCTGGTAGACTTTTTCAGATACCTGCAGAGTTTGAAGTTAGTTCACTGAATATCTTCAATAGGGTAAAATTTAGGCCCACAGGCAGTAATATGCTCTGAGAAGAGGGTCCATGTTTTTGCTCTTCTCTGGGATCCCAGTGGAAAGCCCAGGAGTATATAACATGGAATAAGGACTTGCTATAATTTAACCTGACATATTTAACAAAATACCAAACATCATTTGGAACTTCATATGGAAATTAAGAGTCCTACTTAATAATCCTTTCCATACCCACACCCACCACCATCTCCTCCAATCTTCAACAGAACTCTGACAAGCAATTGTGTTACAGTCACCTCTAAGTGGCTACCTGAAGACTAAGAAAGGTGGAGTGACTTGCCCTAGTGGGTCACACGGTAAATTACTAATGAAGCTAAGATCATCATCCATTTCAAGTCAATGCTCCTTGCATTCTGTAACCTCCTGCTTCCAGAAGGATAATTAAAACACTTCAAAGAAACAATTTAAGGGAGATTGAAGGGAATTTACAGTTGGAGAGAATATAGTACATAATGGCAGGAAAGGTATGGCAAGGGGTGGCTTCATGGGAGTAGGGGACAGCAGGAGGATATTTGCCCACATCTTGGCAGATCAGGAGGCAGAAGCTCAGGCCAGAAGTGGAATGAGGCCCTAATTCTCAATTCTTGTCCCTGAGCAACTCGCTTCTTCCAGGTAGGCTCACCTCCTAAAGGTTCCCAAAATGATGCCAACAGCTGGGGACTAAGTGTTCAAATGAACTAGTGGAGGATATTTTACATCCAAACCATAACAGATCACAAACAAAGACTGAGAGATTTTTAACCTGGGCTTCATTATCAGTCTCCGAAGAACGAAAAGACAAAAGATTTGTATTTAGGCTCATAAAACCTGGATTCAAGTCACAGCTCTACTATGTACTTTGGATGTGATCTTAAGCAAGTCAAATAATCTCTCTGAATCCATATTCTTGTCTTTTAAATACCCTGCACGTAAGAACTGTTTTCAAAAGCAAGTGAGTTAATATGTATCCATTCATTAAGTTAACAGCATACACTGAAAGTCTTGGTAAACTGCAGAGCGTTTTGCAAATGCAAGGAATTATGAGTAATACCTTCTGGTTTGTTTATATAAAACTAAAACTAAGACCAGTTCCAATACTTTACAGTCATGGATAATTTTCAAAAATGAAGAGAGAATTGTGAAGCTCAAGGCTGGAAAATATGAGATTGGTGGTAACTGAGTGCAAACCATGACCTTTCCCACCCACCTTCAACCCAGGCCACATTAGCCTTCCGTCCTTTGTGTTCTCAGAGCTCTGTGTACACATCTCCCCGTAGGTACACAATATGGTTTACAGTTGCCTATGTATCTGTCTCTCCCACCAGTCTAGAAACTACTCAAACTTGTGTCATAGGAACCAAGAAGGACAATTCTGGCACTCAAACACCTGGCCCAGGCCAGGGTACAAGACAGGCATGATGAAAACTGAATCTTTACAAAGATCAGGGCAGGACTGGAATTGGGTGGTTAGCACTTGTCTAGCTCATAATGAAGCCCTGGGTTCATTAAGCCTTGAGCATCCCAAACAAAAAGTGAAAACAAAGGCATCACTCCATAGCATGCTCTGTCCAATGGTACCAATTTGTTTGTTTTGTTTCATTTTGCTGTGAAAAATCTTTTGTTTCTGAATTCTAGAAACATATACTGCCACATTTCTATTGTATCATCATGGGCTGTGGCAAAAACAAAAAAAGAGCCAGGCGTGGTGGCACACGCCTTTAATCCCAGCACTCGGGAGGCAGAGGTAGGAGGATTGCCGTGAGTTCGAGGCCACCCTGAGACTACATAGTGAATTCCAGGTCAACCTGGGCTAGAATGAGACCGTAGCTCAAGTTGAAAGAGAGCAAGCTACCATACCTAGGAATGGTTTTCAGATCTTATTACCCAGGCTGGATTAGATCATGAGAAAGAACCTGGAAGAGCTCAGTCAGTGCAGACACATGATGTATATGTAACAGGTGAGGAGAAATGATAGCAAGTTCCTCAACTACTGGACTCACCTCACTGAGCCCTTCTGGCCAGCCAAGGAGCCAAGCAGAGTTGGGTATTCCCTCTGGTGAACCCTCGTTGGGCTTTACTTCCTTAAATAAGCTTTCATGTGTTGGTATGTAGGTTCCCCACTTCCCTGGTGCCAGATCACTTTATATGGAGCACCTCATCCATGAATACCAGATGCCCCAGCAGAAGAGAAACTCCTCCTAGACAGTGTTGGGCTGTTTGCTTATTAAAATCTTATCCTTTCAATAATGCTTTGCTTCTTCTAAAACCCCATACACACCGCACCACCACATGGGAAAGGTTCCTTTTATATCAGTTACTCATATTTTCCCATTTATTTAAGCTATTAAAATTCATGCAGATATTTTATAAGCCATCAGGATTCGATGACTGGTATTACTGAATGTTTAATAATAAACTAAACAGAAGAAATCAGAGGGTTAAATGATGACTGCAATTCCTGTAATGACTTAATTAAATTTTTATTGAGTACATAAACTATGATGTCATTTCTAGCCAACCATGGCTCTGCTTTCGCAGCATGTCACAGGGTGGGAGCACTCAATAGGAGGCTAGGCTAAATGAGCAGCAGGTCTCTGCTGAAATGGGGAGGGGAGCAAGGCTCATGGAACACACTCAATAAATTATCCGTTCATTTTTAAACAAAGTCCATGAGTTATAATAGATTTGCCATGCACTTTTTATGACATAATAAAAATGTTACCTTAAGGATTACTTAACACATACTACAAATGTTATAGCAGAGGCAGGCACAAGGGGCAAAGAAAACAAACATGAGCAGGCCAGGGACAGGTCCTGGAGTTTATGTCCCGGGGGAACGGCATAGTATATTAAAAAGGGAATGCAAAAAAACAGGGGGGAGGGGATGCAAAAGTTCAGGGCTACTAATCAGTAGATTAATGAATGAGACAAGCCACAGGGAACACAAGCAATAAGGAATCTTGTAAGGTACACGCTTAATTAATGTAGTATTCTCAGGGAGGAATATTAGCTTTAAAGAGATGCCAGTTCATTTAAGGCCAATTCACTGCCCTCTTCCCCTTTTTACTGAGGCTCTTAAAGATAGTTGTGCGACTGTTTAACAGAGACTACCTGGATACAGAAACCAGCGGCACATCATGTGGTAACTTCTCTCTGGGAGCACTTGAAGATTCTTCAAGATTTGTCCTTAGTCATTTTTTCTACTTTGTCCCTTTTGCTTCCTGACTCTCACCTCGCTCCTTGGTCAGTCAACTCTGCACCATCTCCACAGCTCTGTCATGTGCTCGTGTCTCCTAGCCACACTACTAATGGGAATTTTTGTCTTTACTGATGCAAGGGATGCTAGCTTTCTTATCCGCTCAGATCTAGCTCCCAAATTACACTCCTGAGTCTCCAGGTGCTGCAAGTGACTCAAATCTGGAAGATTATTAATAATATTAATAAGATTATTTCTCAAGTGCCAAGAAGTGTGCTAACAGTTTTAATGTATATTAGTTCATTTCATACTTCTCAATTGATTGAGGAAATACTGTTACTATGTCCACTTTATTAATTTATTTGAGAGAAAGGGAAAGAGGCAGAAATATAAAGAGAGACAGAATGGGTGCTTCAGGGGGGCCTTAAGCCACTACAAACAAACTCCAGACGCATGTATCACCTTGTGTATCTGATTTATGTGGGTCCTGGGGAATTGAACCTAGGTCCTTTGCCTTTGCAGGCAAAGTACCTTAACTGCTAAGCCAACTCTCAAGCCCAAAAATATTTTTAAAATTTTGTTGGGGGAGTGGTGCTGGAGAGATGGCTCAGCAGCTAAAGGCACTTGCTTGCAAAGCCTAATGGCCTGGGTTTAAGTCCCCAGTATCCACATAAAGCCAGATGCACAATGTGGTACATGTGTTTAGAGTTGTTTTTTTCTTTTTGCAGTGGCAGGAGGCCATGTTGTGCCCATAGTCATTTTCTCTGTCTGCCTATTTCTTTCTCTCAAATAAATAAATAAAAATATTTTTTAAATAATCTGTTGGGGCTGGGTGTGGTGATGCATGTCTTTAAATCCTGCACTGTAAAGGCTGAAGTAGAAGGATTACCATGAGTTTGATTGAGTCCAGCCTGGGACTACAGAGTGAGTTCCAGGTCAGCATAGGCTACAGTGAAACCCTGCATGGTGGGTAGACAGCCAGGCATTGTGATGCACACCTCTAATCCCAGCACTCAGGAGGCCAAGATAGGATCACTGTGAGTTCGAGGCCAGCCTGAAACTACATAGTGAATTAGTGAATTCCAGGTCAGCATAGGCTAGAGTGAGACCGACCCTACTTTGATAAACCAAATTAAAAAAAAAAAAATTGTTGGAGGGGATGGAGAGATGGCTCAGCGTTAAAGGTGCTTTCTTGCAAAGCCTAATGGTCTGAGTTCGATTTCCTAGTACCCATGAAAAGCCAGATGCACAAAGTGATGCATGTACCTGGAGTCCAATTGCAGTACCAAGAGGCCCTGGCATGTTCTCTCTCCCTCTCTCCTTGCAAAAAAACGAGATATATAGATAAAAGAATTAGTTGGAATAAATGACCAAGGGTGGCTAGAGTTGCATAAGGAATATATCAAACTTATCGCAAGGTAATAATGTAATGCAAGAGACATCAGCCAGACTTTAGAAGACAGTAACTATATCAATGCCATGTGCTGTTGCCAGGTGGAAGTAGGCTACTATAAATTGGACAACAGGTGGCTGACTATTTAAATTTAATGTTAGAAATTAAGCCACTGTGAAATATTATGTGAGATACAGAGAAGTCAGGTGAGATAGAGAATTGAGACTTATTAACCAATGATCAAATGTTACCAACAAAATTATGTGTGTTCATGTGCACATGGTGTGGCTCACTCAGGTACATGAAACTGTTAACACCAATAAAAAAGAAAAGAGGGGTTGAAGAGATGGCTTAGTAGTTGAGGTACTTGCCTACAGAGCCAAAGGACCCAGGTTTGATTCTCCAGAACCCACGTAAGCCAGATGTACAAGGTAGTGTATGTGTCTGGAGTTCATTTACAGTGGCTGGAGGCCCTGGCACACCCATTCTCCCTCTCTCCCCACTCACCTTCATCTCTCAGATAAATAAATGAAAATAAAATATTTCTTTAAAACAAAAGAATCACGCCTTCTAAGGTCCATTGTGAAAGAGGTGGTGGAAAGAAGGGCAGGACTCTTTACAGCGTGCTCCTCCAGACACAAAGAGGCCTGGATATCCATGTCCTCAGTGTCTCAACACTACCTACACAAGACCATCATAATAGGAGGAAAAGATCATGACATCATGACACCAAAATAAAAAGAGATTGATTGAGAGGGGGAGGGGCTATAATGGAGAATGGAGGGAGGGAGGGAATTACCATGGGATATTGTTTATAATCATGGAAGTTATCAATTAAAAAAAAAAAAAGAAAAGAAAAGCAGGGTGTGGTGGTGCACACCTCTAATCCCAACACTCAAGAGGCAGAGGTAGGAGACCACCATGAGTTCGAGGCCACCCTGAGACTACACAGTAAATTCCAGGTCAGCCTGGGCCAGAGGGAGACCCAACCTTGAGAAAAAAGAAAAGACAAGAAAAAAGAAAAGAGAGAGAGAAAGAAAATGCTAAATGGATAATTTCAATTTTTTCTTCCCTTTTTAGAAAATGATATGAATGTCTGAGTAAAGTATGTTCCAGTTGTGATGAGAGACCAAACTAAATAAGGCACAGGATGGTTTTTTCAAATCCAGTTTTAAGAGACATTTTAAAGCTGGGCATGGTGGCACACACCTTTTTTATTTTTATTTTTTGGTTTTTCAAGGTAGGGTCTCACTCTAGCCCAGGCTGACCTGGGATTCACTGTCTCAGGAGTCTCAGGGTGGCCTCGAACTCATGGTGATCCTCCTACCTCTGCCTCCCGAGTGCTGGGATTAAAGGTGTATGCACTCCTGAGACTCCATAGTGAATTCCAGGTCAGCCTGGGCTAGAGTAAGATGCTACCTTGAAAAAGCAGGAAAAAAAAAAAAGACATTTTAAGAGTTGAGGGTCTGAGAGTGCATGCCTAATACTAAAAGGCTCTAGGTTCCGTTCCACCTTTAGCATCAAATAAATAAATTTTGAAAAATGTTTCAAATTTTTTAATTAATATTTATTTTTATTTACTTATTTGAGAGAGACAGAGAGGATGAGCACACCAGGGCCTCTAGCCACTGCAAACCAACTCCAGACACATGTGCCACAATGTGCATCTGGCTTACATGGGCACTGGGGAATTGAACCTGGGTCCTTAGGCTTTGCAGGCAAGTGCCTTAACCAATAAGACACCTTTCCACCTACCTGGAAAAAACAAACAAACAAACAAACAAAAAAGCAGTGAGAGAAAGAGACAGATTGGGTGCATTAGGGCCTCCAGCCACTGAAACAAATTCCAGACACATGCACCACCTTGTGTATCTGGCTAACATAGGTCCTGGGAATCAAACCTGGGTCCTTTGGATTTGCAGGCAAGTGCCTTAACTGCTAAGCCATCTCTCTATCCTGAAAAGCAACTTTTGAAGTACATTAAGGTCTTGAGAAGACTAAATGCCAATTCCATGTTCTTCAAGGTCAGGATATCTGTGTGTTCTGGAAGCCTGTGGCTGTGTCCCATGTGATGAATTTCATTCACAGTACAAGTAGAGGGTAAACTCCTGGCTTGGAAGAGTCTTTGGGAGACAGTACTTCAACATAGTGCTCTAAAGGAAGGAGTCCTGGGGATTACCATTTAAAATTCCTACTGAAGAGCTGGAGAGATGGCTTAGCAGTTAAGTGCTTGCCTGTGAAGCCTAAGCACCCCGGTTCAAGGCTCGATTCCCCAGGACCCACGTTAGCCAGAAGCACAAGGGGCGCACGCATCTGGAGCTCATTTGCAGTGGCTGGAAGCCCTGGCGCGCCCATTCTCTTTCTCTATCTCCCTCTTTCTCTCTCTGTCTGTTGCTCTCAAACAAATAATAATAAAAAATCTTAAATTCCCTACTGACAACAATTATGATGGCAACAATGATTCTATACTGCATTTCATAAGCTGCTCATGCTTATGATTGCATGTGTGCCTTACAGCCACAGCCTAAAAGCTACTATTGTCCTCATTTTATAAATAAGGAAATAGAAGCCAAAGAATTATAAGTGGCTTGCCCCTAAATCATGTCGTTTTATAGTACTAGCGGAGCAAAAGGGCTTTAACTCAGATGGCCAGTCCCTAAATCTAGTGTCTTTTCGAAGCTATCACATCTTTCAGTTTCTGATGAGTTATAACAGAAATGAAGAATCACACAAGCATAAAACTAAGCTTATTAACTTCTTTACTTTGGGAAACAAGAGTAAAATAGAAATGACTCTAAAATATTGGAAAAATTATTTAAAAAAAAAAGATGTGGTGGTGGCACACCTTTAATACCAGCACTCGGGAAGCAGAGGTAGAAAGATCGCTGGGAGTTCAAGGCCACCCTGAGACTACAGAGTGAATTCCAGGTCAGCCTGGGCTAGAGTGAGACCCTACCTCAAAAAAACAAAACAAAACAAAACAAAACAAAACAAAAGATAAGACAAGATTCAAGGTCAAAGCAGAGTAGCTTGTTTAGTCCTAAATAAGTAAATCAATAAGAATTAGGATGAAGGGCTGGAGAGATGGCTTAGCAGTTAAGCGCTTGCCTGTGAAGCCTAAGGACCCCGGTTCGAGGCTCGGTTCCCCAGGTCCCACGTTAGCCAGATACACAAGGGGGCACACGTGTCTGGAGTTCATTTGCAGAGGCTGGAAGCCCTGGCGCGCCCATTCTCTCTCTCTCCCTCTATCTGTCTTTCTCTCTGTGTCTGTCGCTCTCAAATAAATAAGTAACAAAAAAATTAAAAAAAAAAAGAATTAGGATGGAGGAGAGATGTGATAAGGTAGATATAACAGAATACTACCAAGTCTCCAATCATGAACTAATAAATCAGAAATGTGAGCTACACCTGGTGGTACATGCCTGTAATCTTAGTTACTCAGAAGTCTGAGGCACATCACAAGTTTAAGGCCTGCTTGGGTTACAGAATGAGTTAAAAGCCAGCCTGAGCCACTTTTAGAGATCCTACCTCCAAATTTAAAAAAAGGCAGGGGGGCTTGGGACTAGAGAAATGGCTTAGTGGTTAAGATGCTTGCCTGTGAAACTTAAGGACCCATGTTCAACCCTCTAGGTCCCACGTAAGCCAGACGCACAAGGTGATACAAGCATCTATAGTTTGATTGCAGTGTCTAGAGGCCCTGGCGTGTGAATTCTCATTCTCTCTCTCTCATGAAAAAAAAAAATACACACCCACATGCAAAAGGGCTAGGTTTGGGTGTGGTGGTGATGCCTTTAATCCCAATATTTGGGAGGCTGAGGTACAGGATCGCTGAGTTTGAGGCCTGCCTGAGACTACATAGTGAATTCCAGGTCAGCCTGGGTTAGAGCAAGACCCTACCTCAAAAAGCCAAACAAACAAAAAAAAAAAAAAAGAAAGAAGAAAATGTGAGCAGCGGTCTAGGGCTGTAAATCCGTGAGGTTCTGGGTTTACCTCTAGCAGCACAAAAAGGAAAAACCAAATAAAGCAAATCCATTTGTGATGACTAGTCTTCACTGCCAACTTGTATGGAATTAGAATCATATCCATACTTCTGAGTGTGTCTGTGGAGGTGTTTCTAAAGACGTTTAAGTGAGGAGTGAAGACCAGCACTAACCACGAGCTTAAGTTCTGTGCTGATAAAAAGGGGAAAGGAGACAACAAGCTCAATATCAACACTCATCTCTTTCTGCTTCCGGACTATGTACAGATGCACAGTGACTAGTCACCCCCTGCTCCCACCACCATGCTCCACCTGCCAAGATGAACTGCATTATTTAAAACTGTGAGCCCCAATTTATAATAGCTGGGAAATGGAACCAGCCTAGATGTCCTTCAACTGATGAGTGGATAATGAAGATGTGACACATTTAGACAATGGAGTTCTACCCAGTGGTAAAGAAAAATGAAGTTATGAAATTTGCAGAAAAATGGATGGATCTGGAAAGGATTATACTAAGTGAGGTAACCCAGGCCCAGAAAGCCAAGTGCCACATGTTCTCCCTCATATGTGGATCCTAGCTACAGATGATTGGGCTTCTGTGTGAGAAGGAAAATACTTAGTAGCACAGGCCAGTAAGTTAAAAAGGAGACATAAAGGTAAGAGAAAGGAAGGGATGAGGGTACTTAATAGGTTGATATTGTATATATTATGTAAGTACAATGATTGTGATGGGGAGCTAATATGATGGAGAATGGTATTTCAAAGGGGAAAGTGGGGGGGGAATTAACATGGGATTTTTTTATAATCATGGAAAATGCTAATAGAAATAAAATAAAACAATTAAAAAAATAAATAAATAAATAAAACTGTGAGCCCAAATAAACCCTTCCTCCTGTGAGGTCTTTTGTCAGGTATTTTGTCATAGCAAAGAGAGAAATTAGCTAATACACCTATAAAAACCAGAAATGTGAAAAGGTAACTATAAGTGGATATATATATAAAAGAAAAAAATTGGGGCTGAAGAGATGGCTCAGTTGTTAAAGGCACTTGCTTGTAAAGCCTGATGGACATGGATTTGGTTTCCCAGTACCCATGTAAAGATAGATGCACAAAGTGATATATGTGTCTAAAGTTTGTTTGCAGTAGCAGGAGGTCCTAGAGCACCCCATATTCTCATTCTTTCTCTTTCACTCTCCCTCCCTTGCAAATAAATAAATGAATTTTTTAAAACCCTGTTTACAAAGGTCAAGTTTTGTGGGGACTGGGAACGATAGCACAATTGATAAAGTATACGAGGACCTGAATTTGATCCCAAGTATCCATGTAAATATGCTGCATGTGGTGGCACATGCCTATTTCCAGTGCTGGGGAGGTGGGCACAGGAGGATCCCTGGGGCTTGCTGGCCAACAGTCTAGCCTAATTGGTACATTGAGACATGAGAGAACTTGTCTCAAAAAAAAAAAAGGATTCCTGAGGATAACAACTGAGGTTGTCATATGGCTTTCACAATCACGCACACACACCAATGAATGTGCATATATGCTACATACACATAAAGTCTTTCTAAACTTTTATTTTTTCAGCTATCACACTTAAAAAGGCTAGTCATGATGGCACATGTCTTTAATCTGAGCAGTCAAGAGATTGAGGTAGGAGGATCACCATGAGTTCAAGAGCAGCCTGGAGCAAGAATGAGTTCCAGGTCAGCCTGGGCTAGAGTGGAACCCTGCCTTGAAATAAAATAACAGAATAAACAAGTGGAAAAAAAATGAAAAAAAAAAAAAGAGAGAGAGAGAAATTCAGTGAAGAACAGATAAAGTCACAATTGGTCAGCACTGACCACAGACCAAAGGCACTCACTGTTCTATGGATGATAGAAACATCCAGAAGCTATCTCAGGAATTGGCCTGGTTTTCTTCCCCGTCAACCTCAAAGGATCACAAGATTTACTCTGATACTATCTGAGATGATACTCTCTCCTCTCTTCACCCTTCCTTAGGTCACTGACTTAAGCTTCCCTCAATAGGAGTTGGGTAGCTGTATACCCTGGAACTCAGACTCCTCTTCAGAGAGATAGGCACAACCCAAGCTGAGCCACTGGCTCTTTGCTTCTGAGAACAGAGACATGAACAAATGATCAAGGGTGTTTAGAGTTGCATAAGGAATATATCAAACTCATCGCAAGGTAATAATGCAATCTAAGAGATACCAGTCATATTTTATTAGACAGTAATTATATCAACACCACATGCTATTGTTATGTAGAAGTAGGCATTGACCATCAGTTTGCTAATTTCTTAAATCTGATGTTAGAAGTTAAGCTCTCCTTAAGACTCGCCTTTCCATTCTGAGTTGTGGTTACTTTCCAAGGAATTTGTTTCCTTAGATTAGTTGAGGACAGTCTCTGTTGTTCCCAATCAATGGATGTACCATTATTCATCAATTTGTTAGATACTGAGATCAGTGAGCATTTGTTGAGTTTAGCAAGTACCAGAACCTATGTTAAAAGCTTTTAATATGTTATATTTTTAATCTTCACAATCCTAAAAGGGGTATTACTGTCCTCATTTTATAGAAAAGGCATCACTTCATTTTTCTGTGAAGCTTTTTAAGTCTTCCCAGAACTTGTTGCTTTTTTCTTCACATGCATTTTTATACTTCCACCAGGAACACTTGCTGTACTATTTTAACGATCTGTTTATGGGCCGACTCCAATGCACCGCATTAGACTGTGAGCTCCTTGAAGGCAAAGACAGCACACTGGTCAGCACACGTGAACAGAATGAACCAATGTTCCACCATAATTACATCTTGAAGCAGTGGTGTCTGTGCACATTATAGATTTCAAGAAAATATCCTGAGAACAAGATTTTGGGGAGGGGCCAAGCCAGACCTGCTGTTGCTGTTCTCAAACACAACACGACTCTAGTAGAAGAGGCCTGGCTCTACCCTCTCACGGCCTTTGAAACCTCACACCACGCTCACATCAATCTCTTCCACTGAACAAACTTCAAGACCATGTCCTCCTGTTCCATTACCAGCACTTGCTTGTGCTCTAGCAAGAGCATACTGACACAAATCTAAAGGAAAGAGAACTTTTTTCCTGGTTTTTTTTTTTTGTTGTTGTTGTTGTTTGTTTGTTTTGTTTTTCGAGGTAGGGTCTCACTCTGGTCCAGGCTGACCTGGAATTAACTCTGTAGTCTCAGGGTGGCCTTGAACTCACGGCAATCCTCCTACCTCTGCCTCCTGAATGCTGGGATTAAAGGTGTGCGCCACCACGCCCGGCTTTTTCTTGTTTTTTTGAGGTCTTACTCTAGCCCAGGCTGACCTGGAATTCACTATGTAGTCTTAGGGTGGCCCTGAGCTCACAGCAAACCTCCTATCTCTGCCTCCTGAGTGCCAGAATTAATGGCATGAGCCCCCACACCTGGCGTGAGGAGAGCTTTTGATTGAACAGAGAACTGCAACTGTCAGGATCATTCTAACAAAACAACAGCCTATTAACTCTGGAAATAATTAAGTTAAACATTGTTCAATCTTTCATCCCTGCCTGCTCTATAATAAAGGCAAAGGAAGAATAATATAATTTTCTCCAAAAAACGATTATGTATTCTTCCAAGTTCAAGAAAGGCCTATGCCTGTTAACAAGTACTAGTGCATGACAGTTTTGGTCATATTTTAGCTCTGTGTTGTAAAACACAAGATTGGAAAGTGAAAGCATTTCAACTTGGTAGTGATCACTACTGATCAATAATCAAGGTAGAACCAATAAGCAAGGCAGTTATCTGAAGTGTAAGCAAAAGATAATTCCATTCACACTTATAAGGATGATTATAATTCAAAAATACAAACAAAAGGAAAATAAGTTGGAATCCTTAAAAGGGAATGTAAAGTGGTACAGCCACTGTGAAAAACTTGGTAGTTTTTTTAGAGGTTAAACACAGAGCTACTGTATGACCCAGCAATACTACTCATAGGTATATATGCAAAAAGCACAAGCTTGGATTGGAGTAGATACCTAAGTGCCAAATGACGAATGAATGGACAAACCGTGGTAATAAATATCCATGACAGAATATTAATTCATCATTATAGCAGGTATGTCATAGAAAGAATGCAGGCTACCTGGGGTTAAAAATGAGAATTAGGGGAATTATTTTTTAACTATTTGTTTATTTGTTTTTAAAAATATTGTATTCATTAGAGAGCCAGCGAGCGAGCGAGCGAGCGAGAGAGAGAGAGAGAGAGAGAGAGAGAAAGAGAGGAGGAAGCAGACAGAATGGGTATGGCAGGGTCTGCAGCCACTGCAAAGGAACTCCAGACATATGCGCCACCTTGTGCATCTGGCTTACGTGGGTCCTGGAGAATTGAACCTGGGTCCTTTGACTTTGCAGGCAAGTACTTTAACTGATAAGCCATTTCTCCAGCTGTTTATTTATTTCCTTATTCTCTCTCTCTCATTTTTTTTCCCTGAGGTAGGGTTTCACTCTAGCCCAGGCTGACCTGGAATTCACTAAGTAGTCTCAGGGTGGCTTTGAACTCATGGCAATCCTCCTCTATCTGCCTCCCGAGTGCATGGATTAAAGGTATACACGACCACGCCTGGCTCCCCCCATGTTTTTAGACAGAGAAAGGAAAAGAGAGAAAGAGACAGAGAATGGATGCACCGGGGCCTTTAGCCATTGCAGACGAACTGTAAACATATGTGTCACCTTGTGCATCTGGTTTGCATGGAACCTGAAGAACTGAACCTGAGTCCTTAGGCTTTGCAGGCGAGCACCTTAATTGCTAGGCCATCTCTCCAGCCCTTGTTTATTTGTTTAAGAGAGAAAAATAAGTAAATAGAAAGAGAGAGAATGGGCATACCAGTGCCTCTAACTATTGCAAACAAACTCCAGATGCATGTGCCACCTTGTTCATCTGGCTTTCGTGGGTACTGGGGAATTGAATCTGGGTCAATAGCCTTTGCAGGCAAGTGCTTTAACTGCTAAGCCATCTCTCCAGCCTGGAAATCATTATTTAATGATTAGAGTTGGGGATGATGAAAATATTTTGCAAAGAGATAGTAATGGCTGTTATTCAACATTGTGAATAGACTTAATGTCACTAAACTGTACATTTATAAATAGTTAAAATGATAAATCCTGGAATGCATAGTTTACCATAATAAAAGAGCATTCCTAGGGGCTAGAGAGATGGCTTAGTTGTTAAGTGTTTGCCTGTAAGGCCTAAGGACCCCGGCTCAAGGCTTGATTCCCCAGGACCCACATAAACCAGATATACAAGGTGGTGCATGTGTCTGGAGTTCGTTTGCAGTGGCTGGAGGCCCTGGTGCACCCATTCTCTCTCTCAAATAAATAAATAATGCCAGATGCACAAGCGGTTACCTGTATCTGGAGTTGCAGGAAGTCCTGGTGCACCAATTCTCTCTCCTTCCCATTCTCTCAAATAAATAAATTTAAAAAAAAAAAAGAGCATTCCTATTAGACACTTTTCAGATAGTTGTCAGCCCATGACTTAATCTTGTGTACATCAGAGCCCTGTTATGACACCCCATTCTGCACAGCAATACCATGAGGTAATGTGTTCCCTGTTAGAATATCACCTGTGTACAGAATCCTATACTTCCTTGTTCAGGTTTGCTAAATATGTACTAGGTGCCTATTAGACTCTGGGCAGTACAGTATGTGCTGGAGATAAAAAGATGAATAAAATACTTGTCCTCAAGAATTTTAGACTACAACTGGGTATGGTGGCGCATGCCTTTAATCCCAGCACTTGGGAGGCAGAAGTAGGAGGATCACCATGGGTTTGAGGCTACCCTGAGACTACATAGTGAATTCCAGGGCAGTGTGGACTAGAGTGAGACCCTATCTCGAAAAACAAAACAAAACAAAAAGGATTTCAGAATATCAAAGCTAGGCATGGCCTTTAACCCCAGGGAGGCAGAGGTAGGAGGATCTCTGTGAGTTCAAGGCTAGTCTGAAACTACAGAGTGAGAGCCAAGTCTGCCTGAGCTAGAGTAAAACCCTACCCTGAAAAATAAAAACAAACAAAAAAGCTAAGCATGGTGGCACATGCCTTTAATCCCAGGAAAGGCAGAGGTAGGAGGATCACTGTGAGTTTAAGGCCAGCCTGGGACTATCTCAGAGTGAGTTCCAGGTCAACCTGAACTAGAGTGAGAGAATCTACCTTGAGAAACACACAAGGTCAGTCTCTGCTACTCAGTAGGTTCAAGGACAGCTTGGGTTATATGAGATCCTATTTCCAAAAGCAAAACAAATGCATAATGCAGGATCAACAGGATTGGTTTTCATGTGGATGTGGAACAGTTGAGGCCATGACCTGCACATTATCAGACATGAATGGAGAAAGTACAGGCAAGAAAGGTGAAGAAAGAGTACAATGAATATCTGCAATCATACAATGATGACTTTCTGACCCTGGCTGCACTAAGTGTAGACAACCAGTCTTGTAGGGTTTTAGCAATCGCTGCGCTCCTGTCTCCTATGCTGTGGTAATGGAAAATCTTACTTGGATAAGATGTAATATGAGCAAAATGTATACATAGCTTGAGCCCAGCAGGCGTCTCCAGGGGAGCAGAGGAGCAGCACACCAAGGAGCCAGAAACCCCTTTTCAGTCATTTGTTCACTACATGTCAACAGAAGCCATTCTTCTGGTCCTCTAGATTCTACCTGTCAGCCAAGGGGCCAGATGACTGTCAGTGAGAGGGTAATACCACAAACAAGTTTTCAGAGATATTCGCAGGCTCCTAACTACACCCTGGGCCTCACGACTACATTTATGTGTATAGAAAGCTTCAGGCACAACTTTGCATTTTTAATGATTTTCTATTAAACACAGACAGTCTGGGTACAGTGAAATACTACAGGATGCTTGTTCCCCATCACAACCGGCCATCTTAACTGCACAAACATTAAGTCAAAAAGGTAAAAGTACACAAATCAAGTTAGTGAACTCTTTGGTAATGAAATCAAAGCAATGTCATCATTATGAAAGCTGAGGTCCTAAAAAGTCTACAGAGCCTAAGGGCAACACTGAAATCGTTGCTGCCCATACTTGTTCTCTGACACAGGGTTCTGGGTAGCTCAGGCTGGCCTCACTCTATGCAGCTGAAGAAGCTTTGAACTTTTTTTTTTTTGGTTTTTCGAGGTAGAGTTTCACTTTAGTCTAGGCTGACCTGGAATTCACTATGGAGTCTCAGGGTGGCCTCGAACTCACAGTGATCCTCCTACCTCTGCCATCCGAGTGCTGGGATTAAAGGTACACAGCTTGCCTTGAACTTTTGATCCTCCTGCCTCCACCTCCCATGTGTTGGGATTACAGGTGCGCACCACCACACTTGGTTTTATGTGGTGCTGGGATTGAAATCCCAGGGTTTGTGCTTGTTAGGCAAGTTCTCTACCAACTGAGCTCCAGTATCTTTTCCCCTTCAGCAATCCTAAATTTGATCCATGTCACCTAAATCTCAACACTTTCTTAGAGGATCCAAAATCTAGTCCTGTGTCAGATTATGGCTCCTAGTCCCATCATCCCACAGCTCTACTTTCCTCTTCACACACATTAATAGGTGACTCCACCTGGACACAGCAGGTCAGGCGAAGTCTACACTAAAATAATAAAGCAGACATTTCCATGGGTCACAGAATGTTTTTCTTTCACATCTATGTCCTTACATTTGGAGTTAAGCAATTTTTTTTTCCTAAATATTTTAAATAAACCAGGCGTGGTGACACACACCTTTAATCCCAGCACTCGGGAGGCAGAGGTAGGAGGATCACTGTGAGTTTGAGGCCACCCTGAGACTACATTGTGAATTCCAGGTCAGCCTGGGCTAGAGTGAAACCTACCTTGAAAAACCGAAAAACCAAAACCAAAACACAAAAAAACTCACCCTAAATATTTTATTTATTTATATTTTGTTGGGGGGAGGGAGAACAGGTATGCCAAGGCATTTAAGCACTGCAAATAAACTCCAGACACATGTACCACCTTATGCATCTGGCTTATGTGAATACTGGGGAATCGAACCTGGGTCTTTAGGCTTTGCAGGCAAGTGCCTTAATCGCTAAGCCATCTCTTCAGCCTTGTAGTTAGACAAATTTTTTTTTGTTTTATTTTTAGTTTTCCAAGGTAGGGTCTCACTCTAGCCCAGGCTGACCTGGAATTCACTATGTAGTCTCAAGGTGGCCTCAAACTCATGGTGATCCTCCAGTTACCCCTGCCTCCCAAGTGCTGGGATTAAAGGAATGTGCCACCATACCTGGTTTGGAGTTAGACAATTTTCAAAATACTGGCCATATGCTAACCTGAGAAAGAAGTTGTTCTATGCTGGAAAAAGAAGACTCAGAAAGGTCAAGTGACTTGCCCAGTTATCACTTAGCTCATAAATGGTCAGAAGTTTACAGAAACATGGTCTTCTGACTATGAATTCAAGAAGTTTTTTATTGCTGTGAGACAGGGTTTCACTGTGTTGCTCATGCTGGTCTTGAACTTCTAGGTTTGGGTGATTATTTTGCCTCAGCCTCTTGAATTCTAGGACAACATTCTTTTAAGGTTCAAACAAACTTGCCATTCAGTGGATATCCTAAAAGATCCTATAGAAGTATCCTGGAAATGGCTGATGTGGACCAATATAAAAGTGATAAGATTAGTCCCACTGGAGTAAGGAGGTTCAGAGGCAGGCAGAGAGGTTCAGATACCCTTACAAATGGAACTGACATTTGGCCTTGTGAGCTGTGAAAGTGGCTCTATCTCTAAGAGTACTTCTCTTTTCTGTTCATTTTTAAGTAAAATGTTCTTAGAATGATATTTTATCAAAAGGAAAGAGAAAATCTCCCCTAGAACTTTGTATCTTTTAAAGAAATCTCTTTGCAGCATTCAAGACTCTAAAGAAACTGCACTGCCAGCTAAGCACAGTTTAGGTCCCAGGAGCCATTTCCCCACATTGTGGATCTGAAGACAAATCACCCTGAGCCTGTTTTTCCATCAAAACTATGTCTGACTACCTTTCTTTTTCTTCCTTCCTTTCCTTATTTCTTTTTCTATTTATTTCTTTTTATTTTTTGGTTTTTCAAGGTAGTGTTTCACTCTAGTCCAGGCTAACCTGGAAGTCACTATGTAGTCTCAGGGTGGTCTTGAACTCATGGTGATCCTCCTACCTCTGCCTCCTGAGTGCTGGGATTAAAGGCATGTGCCATTACGCCCGGCTTCTTTTTCTTTTTATGGCTTCTTTTTCTTTTCACATATATATGAGGCAAAAATGCTTACTAATAAGTAACAAAATTAGAGATAATAAGTATTGGGCTGGAGAGATGGCTTAGCGGTTAAGGGCTTGCCTGTGAAGCCTAAGGACCCCGGTTCGAGGCTCGGTTCCCCAGGTCCCACATTAGCCAGATGCACAAGGGGGCGCACGCGTCTGGAGTTTGTTTGCAGAGGCTGGAAGCCCTGGCGCGCCCATTCTCTCTTTCTCCATCTATCTGTCTTTCTCTCTGTGTCCGTCGCTCTCAAATAAATAAATAAATAAATAAATAAATAACTTCACTAAAACTCCAGCATAGAGGAGGGGGCTTTGTTAAAAAAAAAAATAATAAGTATCAAAAGCCTCACATGTGATAATCTAATTTACTCATAATATTTTAGAACATGAGGCTGGGTCCTACAGCTATCCCTATTTTATGGATAGGAACTGAAGGACAGAGATTAAGTCCCTGATG
Source organism: Jaculus jaculus (assembly GCF_020740685.1). Classification (NCBI taxonomy): domain Eukaryota; kingdom Metazoa; phylum Chordata; class Mammalia; order Rodentia; family Dipodidae; genus Jaculus; species Jaculus jaculus. The sequence continues at coordinate 114,260,011 of NC_059109.1, forward strand.
AAGGCCACATGGCTGGGTGGGATCTCAGCCCAAACAGTGCCCCCTTGTGCACATGTGCGACCTTGCACTTGCCTCACCTTTGTGTGTCTGGCTTATGTGGGACCTGGAGAGTTGAATATGAGTTCTTAGGCTTTGCAGGCAAACACCTTAACCGCTAAGCTATCTCTCCAGCCCATTTTTAAAACTTTTTAAAAATTTATTTATTTATTTGAAAGTGACAGAGAAAGAGGCAGATAGAGAGAGAGAATGGGTGCACCAGGGCCTCCAGCCACTGCAAAGGAACTCCGGATACGTGTGCCCCCTTGTGCATCTGGCTAACGTGGGTCCTGGGGAATCAAGCCTCGAACCGGGGTCCTTAGGCTTCACAGGCAAGCGCTTAACCGCTAAGCCATCTCTCCAGCCCACTTTTTTTTTAAAGATAGTGTCTCATGTAGCACAGGCTGGCCTGGACCACCACATGTAGTGGACTGAGTCCCTGATCCTCCTGCCTCTACTTCCCAAGTGCTGGGATTACATGTGTGTGGCACTCAGCCAAAGGAAAATATTCAGTTACACCTTCATCAAATGTATATTCCATGCTAACCATGCGCTGCTCAGAGTTTTAGAAGCTAAGGCTACAGCCATGAACAACAGATGGCTCCAGAATGGGGAAAGACATGAAGCAGAATAACTGAAGAAGTACATCAGGTAATACAGCAGTGCTGTTGTAGTCAGCTTCACGTCTCTAGAATGAAGCTCCAGACCAGACGGTTTATAGAGGAAGCTCGCAGATCCAGGGGAAGTTCTATAATGGCAGAAGCTGGTCCTCTTTCACAGGTCCATGCAGTGAAAAAAGCAACCACTCACAAGCGTGTTCTAGGCACCCCAGTCAGAGCTCAAGTACTCTGCATACCTTAGGCTGGAATTGCAGACCCACCCAGTGACACCTCCTCCAGCCAGGCAGCTGTAAATCCAAGATATGAGCTAGAATAAAACTGAATCTGTGCTCGCTTCAGCAGCACATATACTAACACTGAAACGATACAGAGAAGATTAGCATGGCCCCTGCATAAGGATGACATGCAAATTTGTGAAGCGTTCCATATTAAAAAACAAACAAACAAACAAAAAACTCCTGAATCCACTGGAGGACAATCATTCAAACTACCACATGTCACATGGAACCTGTCGTCAAGGTCACAAGATAAGTGCTACACAGTATGTAAAGCTGAGAAGTTGGGACTCTACTGCTATTAGAAGCTCACAAGCTTTTAAAAAGACTGCTCAGGGACAGAAGCGGGGATGTTTGCTGGAGGCTTTATAATAAATTCCTGGAGGACAAGACCAGGTTTTGCACCTCTCTGTTATCTCCGTTATATCCTGAACATGGGCACTGGGTGAGCTCATCACGATGCCCCAGGGCATCTGGGACTGAGAGGGAAGGAGCATATGAAGCCCATTCCCCACATGAACTACAGCCCCCCCCCCCCCATGCACCAAAATGGATGAGACGGGGACAAAGCAAGCCCTCTTCCACTAGTCTTTTCATTACCAGGTGACATACCTTGGGATTTAATGCATAGCAGATGATAAAAGCCTTCTTGTCTTTTTTTTTTTTTTTTGGTTTTTTGAGCTAAGGTCTCACTCTAGCTCAAGTTGACCTGGAATTCACTATGTAGTCTCAGGGTGGCCTTGAACTCACAGCAATCCTCCTACCTCTGCCTCCTGAGTGCTGGGATTAAAGGCATGCGCCATCATGCCCAGCCAGCCTTCTTGTAAAGAGAAGTGGGTACCCATTTCTATCTGTACTCAATGTGTCAAAGACAATGGTTCATTTGAAATTCAAAGATTCATAGCAAAGGGTGCTGGGGCAGATTGAAAACGAATGGAATGGGAAACACAGAAAGCCACTGAGCACATAACAGGAACCTTTTTTTTTTACTCCCCACTATAACCATGAACATACCATGAGGCTGTCAATTATTGACCCCAGCAGCTCAAATGCCCAAGGTCTAGAAAGGTATAACACAGTTTACACCTTTTATTATTCTGATAGAAATTTCTCTCCAGGGAGCAAAAAAGGGTCAAAAGTCCAACCCCAAAAATGTATGTCTTTATAAGTCATGAGCAAAGAAGCATTACAGCAGACAGTTATTAAAAAAAAAAAAAAAAAAAAACTGCAGTGAATAGTGGAGTAGGAGGTGTTAGAAAACTCACTCCAAATAATTTATTCACTGGGAACCACAAAGGGCTTTCCCAAGAACAGAAAAAACATCATTAATTTCCCTAGTACCCTCCCTTTCAAAGGGCTCCAAACACTTCAGCATTTCAAGTTTGTCCTTAAAGGTTACAAAATAAGGGGTTAGTATTTCCCCTTGTACAGATGAAGAAACTAAAGCATTCATGAGTATCCCACTCTGCCCAATGGGTTGGCTGTCCCTGTTATGAGCCTGCCTAAGCCACCTAGATGAAGGGACAAAGATAAAAACATGTCTCCAGGGCTGGAGAGATGCTTGCAAAGCCAAAGGACCTCAGTTCGATTCCCCAGGACCCACGTATGAGAGACATACAAGGTGGCACATGCATCTAGAGTTTGTTTGCGTGGCTAGAAGCCTTGGCACGCCCATTCTCTCCCTCCCTATCCCTCTTTTATGCTCCCAGATAAATAAATAAAAAACTAAAAAAATTTTAAAAAACATGTCTTCATCCTTCAGAAACCAGTGAGATAAGACAGCTACGTACACTTTCCTTATACTTATATGAAATAATATCAAAAAAAGGTCTGCATGCAGCACTGAGAGCTCTCATTTATCGTGCCTCATATGTTCCAAGTACTGTACTGTTATCGTTGAAGTCACCCAACAATGTATGACTAATAGAGAAAAGAATGGAGGCAACAAAAGGTTAAAGAGATGGGCTCAGGATTTTTAAAAAATATTTTCTTTCTTTATTTATTTGAGAGAGAGAAAGGCAGAGAGAGAGAATGAGCATCAGGGCCTCCAGCCACTACAAACGAACTCCAGACACATGAGCCCTCTTGTACATCTGGCTTACGTGGGTCCTGGGGAATCGAACCAGGGTCCTTAGACTTCGCAAGCAAATGCCTTAACTGCCAAGCCATCTTCCCAGCCCAGGGCTCAGGATTTTAAGGCCACATTGTGATAGAGATGGAACTAGAACCCATCTGCTTGGCGACAAAGTCCAGGTGCTTGAGAATCTGGGAGCTAGCCTCTATATTTTCAACAATGAATGCTGTTTCTCTGAGAGGTGAGCAACAGGAACATAGGGGTTTACACTAGATTTGGGGAGAAAGGCCTGCGGCCCTGGTCCAGAACTTCATGTGCACATACTAACCTGGATTCTCCATCATAGGGACAACTCTTACAGTTCACAAAACAAAAGGAAGGATGTCTGCCAAAGGATACAAAGCTGTCTCAAGGCAAAGATCTGGAAAGTTCTAAGCCTTTCTTCTTTCTCTGGTGGGCCCTGGAAATGTATCAGGACCCAAGGGGATGGGATCATCTGGCTGGCTTTAACAGGTCTAGTGTGCAGGAGCAGACATGTAAATGAAGGCCTGCAGCCTTTGCTCAGAGCCAAACTACTATAGGGGAAGGGCCCTTTGTTGGAGAACCCTGGAGAAAGCAGGGCGTGGTGACAGCTCTGTAAGAGCTCACCTGGTGGTGGTCAACTCTGCCTGTTTTGCCAAAGCTCCATTTTGGAAGCCAAGGAAGAAAATGCCAGACCTGGAGGAAGAAGAGTATAACAGACAGAAGAGCACAATTCCAAAGGTAGAAAGGTTGCAGAACAAAGCCCTGGAGAACACCTGAGTTACTTAATAAAGGCCAGGTAGATAGGGGGGGAAAGGTCTTCCACATTCTGAGAACAAATTTGACCATGGAACTAAAAGCCTAGCCCTCGGACTAGCATCTTCCACTTAACTCACAACATCCTAATGACTGGGTTTTTTCTTAAGATTTTTATTTATTTATTTGTTTATGACAGACATAGAGAGAGAGAGAGAGAAAAAATGGGTGCACCAGGGCCTCTAGCCATTGAAAATTAACTCCACATGCATGTGCCACCATGTGCATCTGGTTTACATGGGACCTGGAGAAACGAACCTGAGTCCTTAGGCTTCATAGGCATGTGCCTTAACTGCTAAGCCATCCCTCTAGCCCCTTATGACTGTTTTTAATCTTGACCTAACAAACAAACAAAAATCATTTCGTGGAACCTACCATATAGGTTGATATATTAGTTTGCTGATTATACTTATATTCCCCCTTGCTTACAAAAAAAAAAAAAAGACCAAATTTGGCTTTTTAAAAATGTTTTTATTGATTATTCACTTGCAAAGGGAGAGAAAAAGAGAAAGAAAAAGAAACAATAGGCACTCCAAGGACTCCTGCCACTGAAAATAAACTCTAGATACATGCACCACTTTGTGTATCTGGCTTTATGTAGGTACTAGAGAATCAAACCCGGATTGTCAGGTTTTTCAAGCAAGTGCCTAACCACTGAGACATCTCTCCAGTCCTGAACTTGGCTTTTTTAAAAAGTACATATTTATAGCTAAATAAAGCTTTGATATGATTCAGATCTGGCCTTGTGACTTAGTATGGTGGTCATGGGCAAGTGCTTTGCTTCCCTTCCCCTCAGTTCTCAGTGGTAAAGTGTGGGTGCATTCAACTCTATCCCCAACAACTTTTGTAGGAATTAAATAAGATGTCTAGGTTGGGAGTGGTGGTGCACGCCTTTAATCCCAGCACTTGGGAAGCAGAGTTCAGAGGATCACCATGACTTCAAGGCCACCCTGAGACTACATAGTGAATTCCAGGGCAGCCTGGGTTAGAGTGAGACTTTACCTTGAAAAAACAAAAAAGAAAAATAATAAGATGTCTGCAAAATACCTGGCACATAATTTGGAGCATACACAATATGCATTGAACCAAAACAAAAGTCAAAGGAAAGAGTTTAGTTCTATCAAAGTATCTAAATAAGGGGAGCTCTGTACTTTCTGGCAGTTATAGCAAAAGGAAAGTAGGATGGTTACAACAATTGTCATTTCTAAATGAAGGGAAGCATATAAGGTCATCAGGACAGAAAGTTCTTATTCTCAATGCTGAGGTAAGGGTAGAGGTAAAGGTACCCATGAATGAATATATATGCACATGGGCACATGTGTGTGAGACACGCACGCACGCACACACACACACACACACACACACACACACACACACACAAGCATGTGTTCCATTTCTCTCTCCAACAGGAAAAGGACAAATGGCTCTCCAGAGCCCTGCTACCCCTCTGACACCGCACAGCTGCTGCTTACAGTGAAGTACTGCAAGAGTTAAAACATTTCTGTGCCAATATTTTAAGAGTGCAGAAGGTTCCAAATTACATGTAAAATAAACAATGCCAGACTGTGAAAACTCTTGGCTGCAACATTCTCTGATGTTAACAAGAGTTTCTTTATTACTGTAACCTTTCAGAAGTGAATAAAAATTATTTCTCTGCCCTAGTTTTGCCCTCCAGTAAAAGAGAAGAGAACAGTGACCATGGAAAGAGCTGTACAATGGCCCCTCATGAAAGGTTGGGGGGGGGCTGGGAAGTGGGCAGTTGAAAACACAAAGCCTTCCATATATATTTCTAATCAAATGGCAGAGATCTAGTTTGGGCTGTGGTGATCATATTGTAAAATTTTAATACTGCTAATATTTTTATGTAACTGAAACTCTTAGAAGGACAGCAGTGTTTGCAAAAGCCCAAAGTAAGCAAGTACAAAGGAGAAAACACAGATCTTGACCAAGACTTCTCAAAAATGCAGTAAACCCCCTTAACTCAGAAACTTGAGTCTGTCCCAGTACTCAGAAGGCTAAGGTAGGAGGATTGCTGTGAGTGCGAGGCCAGTCTATGACTCCATAGTGAATTCCAGGTCAACCTGGGCTAGAGTGAGACCTACCTCGAAAAACAAAACAAAACAAAAGAAAAAAATAAGCAAAAGAAACAAACAAGGTCAAGCATGGTGGTGGTACACACCTTTAATCTCAACACTAGGAAGGATGAGGTATGAGGATCTCTGTGAGTTCAAGGCCAGCCTGAGACTACATAGTAAATATAGTGAATTCCAGGTCAGCCTGAGCTAGAGCAAGATCCTACCTTAAAAAAAAAAAATCTCTGACTTCACCCATACTGGTCGTCTATGTGGAATGTTCTTCTCCAGCAAATACCCAGTTATCAGAAGATCCAACCCAAATGTACTCTCTGCCCTGAGCTCTTCTTCTCTGGGCATTCTCATCAATTTAAAAATGTTACAATCTCTTAATTTTGTGATTAACTGTTTAATACATTTGTCTCCAGTGCTGAGTGCAGTACCTGGAAGCTAGCAGGCCACAATAAAATCGATAAATGGGTAATCCATGTCTGTGGCACAGGAAATCAGAATCACACAGAATCAAGGATGAACTGCTTAAAAAAAAAGAAACCCACAAACTCTGGGATTTAATACAAAGATAGCTTTTCAGACTTCCTCATAGTTGCAGAACATTAAGTCAGGAGGAAAACCAGAGAGATCATCTAATTTACCTCACCAGAGAGCTGAGGTGACTTACTCAAGCTCACTCAGGGGATAACCTAACCAGGATGGCCGGAACTCTTCCTCTATAATATACCATCCCTTCTCATTACTGTCTGAAATCGTGGGTATCAAGATCAGAAGAGCCATTAAGACTCCATCTTGTGAGAATGTTCTTTCATTATAAGTGAATGAACTACCAATATCATGCTAAGACTTCAAGTCACCTGATAAAAGGCAGAATACCTGAGTACCTTCTAAAGTTAGCATACAATTACCACAGGACACAGTAATCCCCATGAGAATGGTAAACATATTCAGACAAAATCTTAACCCAAATATCCAATATGTAATAAAAAGTGAACAAGCCGGGGGTGGGGGTGGCGCACCTCTTTAATCCCAGCACTTGGGAGGCAGAGGTAGGGGAGGATCATTGTGAATTTGAGGCCACCCTGAGACTACATAGTGAATTCCAGGTCAGCCTGGGTCAGAGTGAGACCCTACCTCAGGGAGAAAAAAAAATGAACAGAAGACGAGAGAAATGTCTTAGCAGTTAAGGTACTTGCATGCAAAGCCTAAGGGCCCAGGTTCAATTCTCTAGGTCCCATGTAAGCCATATGTACAAGGTAGCACATGCGTCTGGAGTTCATTTGCAATGGCTAGAGGCCCTAGCACACCCATTCTCTTCCTTCCTGTCTCAAATTTTTTTTAAAAAGGGGAGGGGGCAGGAGAGATAGCTTAGCTGTTAAGGCGTTTGCCTGCAAAGCCAAAGGACCTCAGTTTGATTCCCCAGGAACCATGCAAACCAGATGCATAAGGAGGCACATGAATCTAGAGTTAGTTTGCAGTGGCAGGAGGCCCTGCTGTGCCTATTCTCTCTCTCTCCCTCTCTCTGCCTCCTTCTCTCTCTCTCAAATAAATAAAAATAAAAGTTGTTGTTTTTTTTTAAAGGCTTGGCATGGTGGCGCACACCTTTAATCCCAGCACTCGGGAGGCAGAGGTAAGAGGACTGCAGAGTTCAAGGCCACCCTGAGACTACATAGTGGATTCCAGGTTAGCCTGAGCTAGAGTGCGATCCTACCTCAAAAAACAAACAAACAAACAAAAAAAACCCAACAGAAACAAAGGGTAGAAGAGCAACAGAGGACACTCCTCTAGCCTCTGTACACATGCATACACAACACACGTTACACACAGACACACCTCCCTCCCTCCCTCCCTCTCTCCCTCTCTCCCTCTCTCTTCCTCTCCCTCTCCCTCTCTGTCTCGATAAAGAGATAAACCTGAATTATCTGGGATAATGCAATCTATAACTAAATGCAATCCCATACATTCTTACAAGAGAGAGACTGAAAGAGTAGGAGACCACAGACACAGAGAGTGGAGTGAGGTAGTCATAAGTAAGGAATATTAACTGAAGTGAGCAAGACAGTCTACCGTATAGGCTGGAGAGATAGCTTAGCAGTTAAGGCACTTGCCTGAGAACTCAAAGGATCTAGGTTTGACTCCCCAAAACCCACATAAGCCAGATGCACATGGTGGTTGGTACATGCATCTGGAGTTCATTTGCAGCGGCTAGAGGCCTTAGCATACCCATTCTCTCTTATAAACAAATAAATAATATTAGCTGAGCATGATAGCACATATCTTTAATCCCACCTCTTGGGAGGCTGACGTAGAAGGATCACTGTGAGTTTGAGGCAGCCTGAGACTAATTCCAGGTCAGCCTATGCTAGAGCAAGACCCTACCTAAAAAAAAAAAAAAAAAAAAAAAGTCTCCTACAGAGCTACCGGAAGGAGAATATAAGCGAAAAAACAAAAGCAAAACAAAACAAAAAAACACTTTGATCTCAGTCCAGTGAAACTATTTTTCTACCCCCTTCAGGACTATGAGAGAATAAATTTGTTTTAAATAAATAAATAGATAAGTTTTAAGTCAGTGGTAATGTGCTACAGTTACTACAGAAAACAGACATGAGTCTCTCTGACCCTTCTTGACCTGTAAAATGAAGGTGAAAATACTACCTCACGGGTAGGACTCATATGAGGTAAAATTCAAGTAGCTCTTATAAAGCGCATGGCAGAGCAAACACTCAGTGAAGGTGACTACTACTGTCAGGTACTGTTTCTTCACTAGGTTGACATTCTCATTCTGCCCATGGAATTAGCACCTGTATCACCTTGCTCCTCTGAGCAAGGAGAGCTGTGAGAATTGGAAACTGGAAGACCCGGGTTCTCCTATCCATTTCTAACTTAAGACGTGGTCACACTAGTTTCTCCAATGGATAAAAAAGATAGGGTCAGACTATGAGCCATCAATCTGAAGCTGGAGTTTTCATTATGTTCTGTTGTTTTTTTTAAAAAAACACTACTGGATCCTATCCCCAGTTTCTCATTCAGTTGATCTAGGCGACAGCCCCAGAAAGTATGTTCTTAACTAATTCCCAAATGACACTGAGGCTGCTGATCTGAGAGGACTTAAAAATTGAGAACATTTAGATGAGATTATTCCAAGATTTCCTTTCAGGTTTAAACATAAGATTATCAGCAATAGCCAATGGGTGTAGAACTCAAGTGATGAAACACTGCTCATGTTGAATAACCTTAAAACTAACTTCTTTTCCTAAGGGGCAGAAGAGTAACCATGAGGTACATCATAAAGACTAGTTTTAACTTTTCAACTAGGTGGAATGAGAAATTGAAGCAATGGTAGGAACAGAAAGAGCTTGTCCCCTTATCCAACGAGTTGGCCCCATTTTAATTTATCTTAATCCCACCTTTCTGCCTTTCCACCAGCCTCCTCCCTCCTTGAGCTCTCCTCTAGAAACACATCTAGGTGTCTCCTGAATTCATTCATTGACTTTGCCATGCACAGTACAATACTGTCTTTGTTAGTCTCTTGATCCAACACTGCCAGCCTGGTATTCTGTGTTCCTCTCCTCTTATAAAAACACAACCAGGGAGTCTCTGAAAACTCATTGTAAAATCAACTAAAGCAAATTCACACAATGTGGAGACATTTGAACTTGAAATGCTGGAAAAGGAAACAAGCTCACAGTATTACTGGCTCTCTCACCTGTCTTTTTTTTCATGTCAGAAAAAAATCTCTATCAGTCCTGTGAAGAGGAATCCTCTGCCATTACTAGAAATTCTGGGCTAGGGAAATGGCTTAGTGGTTCCAGTGTTTGCCTACGAAGCCTAAGAACCCTGGCTTGATTCCCCAGGATCCACATAAGCCAGATGCACAAGGGGGCACATGCATCTGGAATTCGTTTGCAGTGGCTAGAGGCCCTGACATGCCCTTTCTCTCTATTTGCCTCTTTCTCTCAAATAAATAAATAAATAAATAAATAAATAAATAAATAAATAAATAAATAAAATAAAGGGCTGGAGAGATGGTTTAGTGGTTAAGCACTTGCCTGTGAAGCCTAAGGACCCCAGTTCAAGGCTTGATTCTCCAGGACCCACATTAGCCAGATGCACAAGGGGGCGCATGCATCTGGAGTTTGTCTACAGTGCTGGAAGCCCTGGCGTGCCCATTCTCTCTCTATATATATCTACCTCTTTCTGTCTCTGTCACTCTCAAATAAATTAAAATGAACAAAAAGAAAATTTAAAAATACTAAAAGAATGAACTCGAAATTCTGATTGAAAGAAACCTCGGCGTGAGTCTGGATCTAAGAAACAGAACCCCTCCAGATTCAAGGGGAACTGTCCTCTTGGTCTTTGGGAGTCCTTGGGAAAAAGATAGAGGAGAAGGTTGAATCGTGGAGATGCTTTTGTGGTCACAGCTGTGGGCCTCCTGCTGCTGCTTTTTAGCTGCATGATATGGGGCAAAACAATGAACTTTGCGGATCTCCATTTTTCTCTCCATAGAAGTGGGATGAAACCGATCTAGAACTATGGTCCTTATTCATGGAAGTCCACCACAAGTCTTTGGCGGAGGTTTTCCAAAGTGAACTCATACAATTTCCACAGACTGAAAATCCCTGAGTTAAAGAATCTCCTAGGTTCCCAGTCTAAAGTGTATTTACCAGAGAACCCATGAGGTAGGGCAGGAAAATGATTTTTTTTTTCAAGGTAGGGTCTCAGTCTAGCCCAGGCTGACCTGGAATTCACTCTGTATTCTTAGGGTGGCCTTGAACTCAGAGCAATCCTCAATCCTTCTACCTCTGCCTCCCAAGTGCTGGGATTAAAGGCATACACCACCATGCCCAGCTCAGGAAAATGACCCTTTTGTTGGGAGAAGAGTCACAAAAATGAGTCCAGGTATGGTAAGATATCTTTCATTAGATCAGTATTTGAGTGACAGTGTTAACTAGAAGCTAGCAAAAGAAACAAGTAGCTATGTTCAGTGTGATTAGTGATTATTAATCTGCTATGTAATACCCCAGAAATCCTAGGCCCTTCTCTCATTGGATTTAAATGACCTACCCACTAAGTGACCTACACAAATCAACAGTTATGGCACAACATGGGACGTTCTAGCTCAAAACACTCTTACAATATGCATCAGCAGGGGCTAGAAAGATGCTTAGGAGCTCAGGCACTTGCTTGTGAAGCCAAAGGACCCAGGTTTCACTCCCCAAGACCCATGTAAGCCAGATGCACAATGTGGTGCATGCATCTGAAGTTCATTTGCAGTGGCTGGAGGCCCTGGAGCATCCATTCTTTCTCTGTCTGCCTCTTCTTTTCTCTTTCTTTAAACAACTAAGTAAATAAATAAATATTTTTATTTTTATTTATTTATTTGATAGAGAGAAAGAGGGAGAAAGAGAGGGAGGGACAGAGAGAAAGAATGGGCATGCCAGGGCCACCAGCCACTGCAGATGCGTGTGCCCTCTTGTGCATCTGGCTTATGTGGGTCCTGGGGAATCGAACCTAGGTTCTTTGGCTGTGCAAACAAACACCTTAACTAAGCCATCCCTCCAGCCAGTAAATAAATATTTTTGAAAATAGAGCATCAATACAGAAGTGATCTACGCATTAAAGATTTATTGATCAGTGTTGGAAGAATCAAACTGTGACTTACTAGCAAAACAAGCAGAGGACACAGGAGATAGGCCCAGCTTAGACAGAGAGAAGCACGGCACAGACAAGGATGTATCAGATATGTGGAAGGAGTATTTATATGTGCATGAATGTAAATGTTTCCCCTCCACCCCCAAAAAAAGCTTATTGGAGAGTAGATTAGAAAGATAAGCTAGAACTATAGTGTAACTATTTTCTCTCTCTCTTTTTTTTTGAGGCCAGACTAACCTGAAACTTACTATGTAGCCCAGGCTGGCCTGGAATGTATAGCAATCCTCCTACCTCAGCTTCCCATGTGTTTGGATTATAGGCATAAACTACCACACCCAGCTGCTTCCCTCTTACTTTTATTTGCTTTTGTTTGTTTGTTGAGGTAGGTCTCACTCTATTCCAGGCTGACCTGGAAATCACTATGCAACTCAGGCTGGCCTCAAAATCATGGCAATCCACTTGCCTCTGCCTCGCAAGTGCTGAGATTAAAAGCATGTGCCACCATGCCCAGCTAATCTCTCTCATTTTTAAAAAAAGATATGACTGACTGGGGAGATGGCTCAACAGTTAAAGGTACATGCTTATAAACCCTATTGGCCAGGGTTCAATTCCCTAGTACCCACGTACATCAAGGTGCACAATGTGGTGCATGAATCTAGAGTTCAACTGCAGTGGCTAGAGATCCTGGTGCACCCATTCTCTCTCTCTTTCTCTGCTTGCCAATGAATAAAAATTTAGAAACCTTATAAAAAAGATATGAGCTGGATGTGGTGGCACAAGCCTTTAATCCCAGCACTTTGGAGACAGAAGTAGGAGGATTGTCATGAGTTTGAGGCTACCCTGAGACAACACAGTTAATTCCAGGTCAGCCTGTACCAGAGTAAGAACCTACCTCAAAAAAAAAAAAAAAAAAAGAAAGAAAGAAAAAAGAAAAAAAAGAAATGAGTAACATGACAAAAACTTGTTTAACTTTCAGACTCACAATTACCAATATTGAGACTTTATCTCTGCATGTGTAGTATGGTATAGTATGTGGGCTTGTGAGTGTGGTACATACAGGAGAGGCCAACAACGGATATCCTTCCTCTGTCACTCACCCAAATACTGCCTTGAGGAGTCTCTCTGAAGACAGTTTCTACAAGCCTCAGCAATTCTTGGGTCTCCATTCCCCATAGGACTGGGGTTACAGACATGTGTGTCCTGGGGAATCAAACTCAGGGAATCTCAAGCCCTAATGCTTGTGGCAAGCACTCTTACCCACTAAGCCATCATCCTGGACCCGCCCCCTTTTTTCTCTTGTTAAATCACTTGAACATATTTTATAATTACTTAAAAGATTCCAGCATGTATCTTTTTTAAAAAATTTTTTTCTTTATTTATTTGAGAGTGACAGACAAAGAGAAAGATGCAGAGGGAGAGAGAGAATGGGCGAGCCAGGGCTTCCAGCCACTGCAAACGAACTCCAGACACATGCGCCCCCTTGTGCATCTGGCTAATGTGGGTCCTGGGGAATCGTGCCTTGAACTGGGGTCCTTAGGCTTCATAGGCAAGTGCTTAACCACTAAGCCATCTCTCCAGGCCCAGCATGTGTCTTTTAAGCACGCGCGCACGCACACACACAGTCTTCAAAAGATTCTATACGCATTGCAAAGGTATTAAAATTTTGTCCTATAGGTAATGAGAGCTTTCAGAAATTTCTTTGTTTCCTTCTTTCCCCCCACCACACCCCCGAAATATGGTCTCACTCTAGCCCAGGCTGATCTGGAATTTACTATGTATTCTCATGGTGGCCTTGAACACACGGTGATCCTCCCACCTCTGCCTCCCGAGTGCTGGGAATAAAGGCGTGTGCTACCACACCCAGCAGAAATTTCTAATATAAGAGCAATGTGACAAGATGTGGAACTTAGAAAGGAAACCCATGGTAGCTATATGATAGGAGGATTTCCCAAAATAGGAATAGCTAGAGATTCCTACAGTAATTAGCTCCCATAAAGTCAAGATAGTGAAAAAAAGGAAGCAATAAAACAGGAATGGTGATAGTGTAAGCATGACATTGACAGACCAAGAATATGAGATCTAGAGGATGCAGGACAGCACTGACACACCAAGGAGATGCAGAAGATGCAGGACAGCACTGACACACCAAGGAGATGCAGAGGATGCAGGACAGCACTGACACACCAAGGAGATGCAGAGGATGCAGGACAGCACTAACACACCAAGGAGATGCAGAGGATGCAGGACAGCACTGACACACCAAGGAGATGCAGAGGATGCAGGACAGCACTGACAGATCTATGATGGGGGATGTCATAAGCCCTAGGGGTGTAACATCTACTGGTGTCTGGTTAAATGTAGATATTATGCTCACCAAATTGCCCAGTAAGCACTTCTCTTAATGTTCATATATAAATGCTACTATCACTTTTGGTTAGAGAAGCTGCTCTTTTCAGATGGTGTGACTTTGAGATGACTCAGAAGGCACCACAGTGCTGAGAAGTGACAGAGGAGTGCTCACTACTGAAACACGTCTATCACACCTTCCAAGGTTTAGGATCAATTGCGGAAGAGGAAGTGGGAAGAATGTAAGAGCTAAAGGAAGGTTAGGACTGCTTACAATAAACACTTCCAAATACAAAATGGCCTGGATCGATAATGTCATAATGCCAGGCACTACCCACACAAGATCATTATAATAGGAGGAAAAGATGATGACATCAAATAAAAGACAGACTGATAGCCAGACATGGTGGCACATGCCTTTAATCCCAGCTCTCGGAAGGCAGAGGTAGAAGGATAGCTGTGAGTTTGAGGCTACCCTGAGACAACATAGTAAATTCCAGCTCATCCTGGGCTAGACGAGACCCTACCTTTAAAAATAAAAAAAAAAAAAAGACTGACTGAGAGGGGGAGGGGATATGATGGAGAGTGGAGTTGCAAAGGGGAAGTGGAGAGGTAGGAAATTACCATGGTTTATTGTTATAATTATGGAAGTTGTCAATAAAAGATACAAAAAATAAAGTAAAAAGACCCCTTCAAGGCTCAGGAAACATTGTGAAAGAGGGAGTAGGAAGAATATAAGGGCCAGAAGATGGGCAGGAGTGCTAGGGAATAGTCTTCCAGACATACTGTGAACTTTGCACTCATGAACTCACAGCAACTGCTGTTACCTACACAATACTACTGGGCAAGACCCCCATCCCTCCCTGAAGATTCATTGGCAATTAATGGTTGCTGGGAAGAAACTTTTTTTTGGCAACAGTGTAGCCACTGGTAGGTTATACATGGTCTGGTAATTAATACTCCAACCATGCTCATGCAAATAACCCCAATTAAACTCAGTGGATCACACATGGGGGATGGGAGAGAAGAGAACATCATCATAGTAGAAGAGGAACCAGTTCAGAAGGGGTTAAGTGGGAATGAGTGAGGGATTATGAGAAAGGTAATGAGGAGGCTATAATCAAAATAAATTTTATAAACTGGGTGTGGTGGCGAACACCTTTAATCCCAGTACTTGGGAGGCAGAGGTAGGAGGAGCACCATGAGTTCGAGGCCACCCTGAGAATACAGAGTGAATTCCAGGTCAGCCTGGGCTAGAGTGAGACCCTACCTCAAAAAAACAAAACAAAAAAAAAATTATATATATATACATATATACATACATACATATAAACTGTCAATAAAAACTGGGGAAAGCGGGTATGGTGGCACACACCTTTAATCCTAGCACTCAGGAGGCATAGGTAGGAGGATCACCATGAGTTTGAGGCCACCCAAAGTCTACATAATGAATTTCAGATCAGCCCAGGCTAGAGTGAAACCCTACCTTGAAAAAAACAAACAAAAAAAAAAAAAGAAAAAAAAAAAGGAGGAAGGTGGGGGAAGAGGGCTGGAGATATAACTCAATGAAAGAGCACTTGCCTAGGATGTTTCAGATCCTGGGTTTGATATGGAACAAAAAGATAAAACACAGAATGAGCCCACAGAGACACTCAGAAGACAGGTGACTGAGCCATCAGACTCTTGTCTTGGATGCATTATCCCAGGCATCTGGTCAGTTGGAAAACTTCCTGTGATAGTTACTTTCTTGTTGCTGCGAACAAATATACTGTCTGAATGCCTACTCCACACTCTCCTGTCACCTTGTAAGGCTTAGGAATAAGGTAATTTTGTAGGGAAAGGAAATGCATCCACTAGAGGGACAAGCTGCATTGGACTCAACTTAGAGAGCGCCCCCAAAAGGAACTACAAGAAATTACTCTTTACTGCCTTAGTATCTTGAGTATCCATTCCAATAGTTCAGGCCACTCAAAAACTTTCAAAAGAACTATTGATATCTAAGAACAAACACTTATTCTTGTTTTCATGGCCTTGAGCCCAAAGCATTGTTCTTTGTTGACACTCACACCATTCATACTTATGGCTACAAGAATATGGTCCTTGTCTTTCAAAACAATACCTTTGACACTGAGTTTCAATTCTGACCTACACATGCAAAGCATAGTAAAATGTTTATCTTGTCGTAACACAGAAATTTAAGATATATATATATTTTTTTTCTTTTTCCAGGTAGGGTCTCACTCTGACCCAGGCTGACCTGGAATTCACTATGCAGCGTTAGGGTGGCCTCGAACTCACAGTGATCCTCCTATGCCCAGCTCTATTTTCCAAAAGATTTTATTTTTATTTATTTGAGAGAGACAGGGAAAGAGAGGCAGATAAAGAGAATGGATGCACTAGGGCCTCCAGCTGCTGCTGCAAACAAATGCATGTGTCACCTTGTACATCTGGTTTACATGGGTCCTGGGGAGTAGAACCTGGGTCCTTCGGTTTTGCAGGCAAGCACCTTAACCACTAAGCCATTTCTCCAGCCCCAAACCTATTTCTGAAACACAAAATATCTTATTATCAGCTAGGGCTTAAAAATAAAACCAGACAATTGCATTAGAAAAATAGCACACGCTTTTAATTCCAGCACTTGGGAAGCCGGGGTTGGGGGAATGCTGTGAATTTAAGGCCACTCTGAGACTACATAGTGAATTCCAGGTCAGCCTGGGGCCAGAGTGAGACCCTACGTCGAAAAACTATAACCTGGAGAAAGAAACAGAAAAATTGATAGCAGAGAAATAAATTTATTTTGCTCCCAGTATCTAAGACTATACTCAAAACACAATAAAATAAAATAAGCTATCTTCTTGCCTCATTTTTTCTAATCCTTATCTCGGACCTCCAAAATCATCTCCTTTCAATTTCAGATATTTACACAGCACTTATTTAGCCAAGAGGTCATGATAAGCACTTGGGAGAATACAAGGAGGGTTATATGTGGTTCTGACCCAGAAATTCATCTGGGATATAGTCAACATACAAGAACAAACATGATGTAAAAGAGAATTAACAGTCCAAGGTATAATGGTATTTCCAAGTTAGGGGGAACTTGGATTGGCTTCCTGTTTGATAAAGGTATTGGAGTTGGACTATTAGGACAATACAGGAGAGTATACTAAGAAAAGACAGATACAAATGACTTGGCTAGAGAGAAGGGTATGTGCAGTGAGGATAGATTGTGGGTGTTCACTGAGTGCTAAGTGTCAACACGAGCTAGCAGATATTACACATGTAAGGTTTTAGAACTACAGAAAATGAGTTTGGAGAGGTTGTCTAGGGTGGTCACAGAGGACATTACAATACAAAACCCTGGCTCTGAAAAGTAAAGCAGACGTTCACAAAGGAGCCCCAGTTTGGGCCACAGCTCTACCATCTCCTCCCTTTGTACCATCTCATCAAGGCAGTTGTGCTACAAAGTAGGGGACTAGGAAGTGGCAGGATGTTCATTCTTATTCTGGGATTCTACAAGCAAGAAATCATCTATCTGGAGTCTTACTGAGGCAACTGGCATATCAGGATAAAGACAAGTTCTATCTCTTCACTGTAGCCAACCCTACCCCTTCTTCTCACATCTGTCTCCATGGCTTGGAAAGCATATACCTGGTCATTTTAAGGCATAAGGTGGAGATATCTGGCAGAGCAGAACTGAGAGGAAGTCATTTAGCCGGCCTAAAGTTACCATCCATTAACACTTAGAGCCACTGCCTTGAGCTAATTTTTATGTTTGTTTTTTAAGTTTGGTTGAAATGTCACAAATGGAAAAAATTAAGTAAAGCACCCAGTGAGCCACAAGACTGGACACACCTGGCTACAAACCCAGCAAAAGAAACTGACTTCTTTAGGAGGAGAGGCAAAGTGAAATTTACATCTGAAATCTGCCTGCACCGGGAGAAAGTGCTGAGGCCAAAGGCGCTGTCTGTTTTTACAGCTGTGTCAAGCCTCACTTCTTACTCCTACCAACACTCAGGAGTGCAGCCAGGGCCCAAGAAAAAATGGTCTCCAACCTCTTCAGCTGCAACTCAGTTCACAAAGGTTTTTAAGAACCAGTTAATGAAATAAAACAAGACCAGATGAGGTGATATAATGAACTTTATTTCCACAGTTAATTTATATGTTTAAATCCCAAATAATGTTTTTTCACAAAGTCAGAACACTCTAAATTATTGATGTAATTTCTGTAACCTCAAATATAACACTTGCTTTTTGTACTGGCTTCACCAATGACAGATGAGACTGCTACATTTGTCACAATAACTAGCTCCTTAAAAATTGAAAAAAAAGGAATTTTTTTTTGTAAAGTGAAAAATTCCCCACTTATATGAAAACAGAACTTTAATATCAACTGAGTTCTTGATAAAAATTGTAGTTTCAAAAAAGTTCTTGATTAAAGTTCCTGATTCATCATCGATTTTTTAGTAGCTCGTTGGTTCTTGATTTTTGCCACACCCACCCACTCAAAGTAATGGCTTCTAAGAATTCTTTGGCATGAGAAGAATCACCACATTGATTAACTTTATAAGTTTTACTTTTATGTGAATTTTCTTACAGAAGTATACCTAGATGCCAAATAACACAGAAATAGATTTGCAAATTACCACCTTCAAATCACAGGATTTTTTTCAAAGCTGAAAATAAAGTTGGAAATCATGGAATTAGCGCCCCACACCTGCTTTTTTGTTGTTGTTGTTGTTGTTTATGAGGAAAGACTTGCCAGGCTGGGTGAGAACCCAGCCAGATTGGCTCAATTCTACCTATTACATTTCTCCAGCTACATGCCCCGTGGCTCCAGGTTATACACTAACAGAAGAAAGATCCACCCCCTCCTCACAGCCATTCACAACTTAGTAGTAAATATACAATTGTTTATCCTACATAAAGCGTGTCTGTACTACAAGGGTGAAAAGGGAACTCGTGTCTAATATAATAGAAAGTAGTAACAGTAATTCTCCAGTACTTTTAAATCTCTGTTTTTAAACCTTTTATGTAGAGTCTTTGTGGCAAAGTCAGAGCTTGGGCATTTCTTTTCCTGAAGGTAATTTGCACTAGAAGTATCACCTAAAACTCTGCTATAAAAAGTGTGGTTGCCCCATCTCGCACCCACACCACCAGCCACACTGAAGGGAAAGTCTCCTCGCAGTGGCTGGGGTGATGGCTCAGAGGACAACGCACTAGCTGTACAGGCACCATGACCTGAGTTCAGAACCCAAGCAAAGCAGATGTGGTGTATCTATAATTCCAGCACTGCTACAGCAAGTGAGGAGGCAGAATCAGGAGACCCCCAGGAAGCTCATGGGCCAGGGCACACAAAAGTAAACAAAAAGACCACGTCTCAAACAAGGTGGAAGGCCGGGACTACCATGGGAGGTTGTCCTCTGACTTCCAGACATGCACAGTGGTTTGTGCACATGCATGTGTACACACACACACACACACACACACACACACAGAAAAGTATATTCTCTGGACTGACTCACCCTGAAATCTACTGAATCAGAATCTTTTTTTTTTTTTTTTTTTTGAGGACTGGGGCAACTGCTCAGTGACTAAAGGCCCTTGCTTGCATTGCAAAGCTTGACAGCTTGGGCTTGATTTCCCCAGTACCCATGTAAAGCCAGATGCACAAAGTGATACGTGTATCTGAGGTTCATTGATAATGGCAGAAGACCCTGTATGCCAGTTCTCTCTCTCTCTTTCTCTGTTCTTCTCTCAATCAAATAAACACAATATTTAAAAGGCATATATTTTTATTTATTTGAGGGGGCGGAGGAAAAAAAGACTCCTGTAGGACTGCACCAGAGACTACAGATTATTAATCTACAGAGCACCAGAAGATGAAGTTCAAGTCCACCCCTCCTATCCATTTGCTGTTTACTGCATAAGCAAAAACTACAGCTTTTTTTGTTTGTTTGTTTGTTTTTAAGGCAGGATCTCACTCAAGTACAGGTTGGCCTTGAACTCACAGCAATCTTCTTAACTCAGTAAGTGCTAGGATTAATGGTATAACCACTATGCCCAGCTAAAAACTTGCTTATTTATTTTTCTGAGGCTCAGTCTAATTCTAGCCCAGGCTGACCTGGAACTCGGTAACATAGGCTGGTCTTGAATTCCCATGGACCTTCTACCTCAGCATCCTGAGTGCTGGAATTATAGGAATGAACAACCATGCCCAACTCAACAATTGAATAACATAGTGCCCTGCTTTTATAAAGCTTACAATTAAACAGAAAGGACAGCTGGGAGTGTGGTGTATACCTTTAACTGCAGTATTCAGGAAACAGAGGTAGGAGGACCACTGTGAGTTCAACGCCAGCATGGGACTATAGAGTGAGGTCCAGGTCAGCCTGGGCTAGAGTGAGACCCTATCTCGAAAAAACCTAACTAAGTAAATAAACGGAAAGCACCACAGAAAAGGCACAAACTATTGACTGTAATGATATACGGAGGTCCAGAAGGAAATTCATGGGGGAGGGGACAATAAAAAGATTCCTGTGGTCCCGAAGTCAGCAATTTCTGGCTTAGTGGGCTATTTAGAATGGGACAGCTGCGGCTCCAGTAGCCACACTTTCAGCACAGTCTAGTCAACAGTGATGAGCAAAACATGTTCACTTAACAAAAGAGCCACTGCATAACTGCATGGGCAGTCAGCCAAAACTTTGGCTGGCCAGAGGGTATCGCTGGTCATCATTAAGTGGCATATGAGAATGCCACCACCACCCTGTGGCCAGTGCTTGCTGCCACAGAATTGGATAACAAATACTTGAAGGCATGTGAAGAACCCAGCTGCATGAGAGCAATGACAAAAGACCTCAATATGGGCCGGGCATGGAGACACACACCTTTAATCCCAGCACTTGGGAGGCAGAGGTAGGAGGACTGCCAAGAGTTTGAGGCCACCCTGATACTACATAGTGAATTCCAGGTCAGCCTGAGCTAGAGTGAAACCCCTACCTCAGAAAACAAAAACAAAACAAACAAAAAAAGCTCAATATGGAGTCCAAAACGGATGATAATAGCAGCTAAAGCTTAGAGGTTTTATTTTCTTAGAATAAACAGAACCACCAACCACCCATTGTCCCAGGAAATGGCATGTAAATATCAATGAGGATCCTTGTCCTCTGTGCAGCCTATACATGCAGTTCTTTCAGAGACATGAGCAAACTCTCCACTGGAGCTGTCAAATCTCACCTGGCTACTTCATTTTGAATGTAAAAACAATTGTTGCTGTGAGTAGTGGCATACATCGTTAGTTCCAGCACTTGGGAAGCTGACAGGAGAGGATCACTGTGAATTTGAGACCAGCCTGGGGCTACAGAGTAAATTCCTGGTCACCCTTGGGCTAGAGTAAAACCCCACCTAAAAAGATGACTGGGCTTCTGTGTGAGAATGAAAATACTTAGTAGCAGAGGCCAGTAAGTTGAAAAGGAGACATAAAGGGTGGAGAAAGGAAGGGAGGAGGATACTTAAT
Source organism: Jaculus jaculus (assembly GCF_020740685.1). Taxonomy (NCBI): domain Eukaryota; kingdom Metazoa; phylum Chordata; class Mammalia; order Rodentia; family Dipodidae; genus Jaculus; species Jaculus jaculus. The sequence continues at coordinate 114,281,448 of NC_059109.1, forward strand.
AGGTTGATATTGTATATATGTAATTACAATGATTGTAATGGGGAGGTAATATGATTGAGAATGGAATTTCAAACGGGAAAGTGTGGGGGTGGGGAGGGAGGGAATTACCATGGGATATATTTTATAATCATGGAAAATGTTAATAAAAATTAAAAAAAAAAAAAAAAAAAGAAAAAAAAAAAGTTGGGCTGGAGAGATGGCTTAGCGGTTAAGCGCTTGCCTGTGAAGCCTAAGGACCCGGGTTCGAGGCTCGATTCCCCAGGACCCATGTTAGCCAGATGCACAAGGGGGAGCATGCATCTGGAGTTCGTTTGCAGTGGCTGGAGCCCCTGGCGTGCCCATTCTCTCTGTCTCTCTGCCTCTTTCTGTCTGTCTGTCACTCTCAAATAAATAAATAAAAAATAAACAATTTTTTTTAAAAAAGTTAAAAAAAAAAAAAAAAAACCCACAAATCTTAAATCTAAGATTTGTTTGAAGCAGGGTCTTACTCTAACCCTGGAATGTACTCTGTAGTCCAGGCTGTCCTCAAACTCCTGGTGACCCTCCTACCTTAGCCTCTTAAGTGCTGGAGTCAAAAGTATATGCCACCATACATGACAACATCACACATTTTATATGTATATATATTCTTTTTCTTGTATTTGTTTATGAGAGAGAATTGGCACGTCAGGGCCTCCAGCCATTGCACTCAAACTCCAGACATGTGCCTCACCTTGTGTGCACTTGCAACCTTATGCATTTGTGTCACCTTGTATGCCTGGCTTATGTGGGATTTAGAGAGTTGAACATGGGTCCTTAGGCTTCACAGGCAAGCACCTTAACCACTAAGCCATCTCTCTAGCCCTGTATGTTTATTTATATATAAAATATTTTTTTAAAAAAACCTTTACTCTGCAATGAAAGAAACCAAATTAACCCATCAATTCAATCTGACAGTTCTGCTTGAGATGCTCCCAAGCTGGCAGGTAATGAAACAATGAGATGGGAAATAAGGAACCACAAACATCGTTCAGACTGGCACACAAAATAAACAAGACATAGGCTGGGGAATGGCTTAGTGGTGAAGGCACTTGCCTGTGAAGCCTAAGGAACCTGGTTTGATTCCCCAGGACCCACGTAAGCCAGATGCACAAGGAGGTGCACGCGTCTAGGGTTCATTTGTAGTGGCTAGAGGCCCTGACATACCCATTCTCTCTCTCTCTCTCAAATAAATAAAATAAATAAACAAGACATTATTGCTTATATAACTAACTCTATCCCAGGCTGGAGAGATGGCTTAACAGTTAAGACACTTGCCTTCAAAGACAAAGGACCCAGGTTTGATTCCCCAGCACCCACGTAAGCCAAATGCACAAGGTGGCTCATGCATATGGAGTTCATTTACAGTGGCTGGATGCCCTGGCGTGCCCATTCTCCCTTTCTCTCCTCTCTTCTACTATCTCTCTCTCTCAAATAATTAAATGAATACATTAATTAGTAATTAACTATATATCAATGTTTTGGTGTTCTCTCTCTCCCTCTTCACCTCCTTTTTCAGACAGGGTGGTGACACATGCCTTTAGTCCCAACACTTAGGAGGCTGAGGTAGGAGGATCACCATGAGTTCGAGGCCACCTGAGAGTACAGAGTGAATTCCAGGTCAGCCTGGGCTAAAGTAAGACCCTATCTTAAAAAATAAAAAAGAGGGCTGGAGAGATGGCTTAACGGCTAAGGCACTTGCCTACAAAGCCAAAGGACCTACGTTCATATCTACAGAATCCACGTAAGCCAAAATCACAAGGTGGCACATGTATCTGGAGTTCCTTTGCAGAAGCTGGAGGCCTTGGTGTGCCCATTCTCTATGTGCCTCTTTCTCTCTTATTTTTTTTCCTCTCTCTCAAATAAACAAACAAACAATAATGAAAAAAAAAAAAGAAGAAGAAGAAGAAGAAAGAAAGCTGGGCATGGCAGCACATGCCTTTAATCTCAGCACTTGGGAAGCAGAGGTGGGAGAATCGTAGAGAATTTGATGCCACACTGAGACAACTACATAGTAAATTCCAGGTAAGCTTGAGCTAGAGCAAGACACTACCTTGAAAATCAAAATAAATAAGTAAATATAAAGGGTGTCTGTAGCCCAGGATGGCCTTGAACTCACAGTATCCCCACCTCGGCCTCCCAAGTACTAAAACTATAGGTAGGAGCCATCACACTTGGCATGGTTTCATTTTTCTTTTCTTTTTTTTACAGTTTAGAGAGACTTTATTAGATTAAGAGAATGAAAGAGAAGTACAGAAAACTCCTGCCATGTGGGAGGTGGTAAGGCCTCTCATTTTTCTACTGTTATCACATTCCACATGTGATACACACACCATATATTCTACTTTCTTAGGCTAACTGAAATGTACTAAGGTCTATTTTCAGGGAGTATCTTGCCAAAGTCTTCTAGGGCACTAGTAAGCGACCAAGTTTTCTTTCAGCCCCTGAGGCCCACAGGCCCCATACTGAGATCATCACATAAGAATTAACTCTGGCAGCCAGGTATGGGGTACACACCTGTAATCTCAGCACTTGGAAGGTAGAAGCTAGAGAACCAAGAGTTCAAGATTGTCGTCAAGTTTGAGGACAGCCTAGGCTACATGAACTCCCATCTCAAAAAAGCAAAGGCAAGAGCTGGAGAGATCACTGAGTGGTTAAGGCACTTGCCTAAAAAGCCAAAAGACCCAGGTTTGAGTCCCAGGACCCATGTAAGCCAGCAGTACAAGGTAGCATATATGTCTGGAGTTTGTCTGCAGTGGCTAGAGGCCCTGGTGTGCCCATTTTCTCTCTCCCTCTCTCTCTGTCTCTCTCAAACAAACAAATAAAAATAATCTTAAAAAACAAACAAAAAAGAATTTAAAGGGGACTGATTCAAATGCTGAAGTAATGGCATTATGCAGTGTTTTAAACTGGATAGTATTTAATTCCCTAACTCCATCCCTCCAATCACCATGAATTTAGGTTTTATAATTCCACCTCTATACATAAATGTCCTCATACTAATAGATCTGCAATAATGGACACAAATGGATAAAATGTCAGTGGTATATCAGGCTTCCTACAGGCAGAAAATCTTGAGATTAAGTAAAAAACATTCTAAAACAGGTAAGATCCAAAACTCAAGTCAGGCAACCCTTCATCAGAATTGTCCAAAATCATATTGATGGCCAGCACTTACCCCCATGACTCTGCCACGCTGCTCAACATCTTCCCACATAAAATGAACTATTATACGACACATGTATTTTCCACTCCGGCCTTCTTGCTTCATTCGGACTAGACACATCCTGAGTGAAAAGAAAACATAGCTATTGGCTTTTTTTTTTTTTTCTCCATCATCCAATTTCAGCAAAGGGTTACTGGCCTTTAACTACAGCGATCCACCTACCTCTGCCTCCCAAGTGCTAGGATTAAAGGTGTGCACCACTACACCCAACTAAGAACCTTTGCTTTTTAAGGTTAGAAAGATCTGATTAGATTAAGAGAAGGAAAGTGGAGAAAGTACAGAGAGCTCCTGCCCATGAGAAGGCAGGAGAGGAGAGGGTAAAGTCTGAAAGAAGGTATTTTTTAAAAAACTTTTTTGAGATGTAAACACTATAAAGTGCATGAATCTGAAGTGACCCGCCTGATGAATGTGCACACTACAGATGCCCAGGTGAGCACCACTCAGATCCAGCTAAATCAGACGGTACCTCAAGGCTCCCTAGATATGCAAGAGACTACATTTGATAGTCTACTCTGATTCTCCATTTTACTGATGAAAAACAGAGTCCTAAAGAAGGAAAGTGATTTACCTGTTACCATCGCACCACAGATAAAGGCAGGTATAGACTGTGCTGCCCAGTACAACGGCTACTAGCTACTTGAGGCTACCGATCACCTTAAATATGAGTAATCCAAAACTTTCAAAGATTTAGTAAAGAAGATTAATTATCTTTTTTTAAAATATTGCTGTCATGTTGAAATGGCATTTCATATATTAATTTAAATAAAATCTATTACTAATCTCATGTCTTTTTACTTTAAAAGAAATGTAACTACTGGAGAGATGGCTCAGCGGTTAGGGTGCTTGCTTGCAAAGCCTGATGGCCTGGTTCGATTCCCTAGAACTCATGTAAGACGAGATGCACAAAGTGGCTCATGCATCTGCAATTCATATGCAGTGGCAGGAGGAGGTCCTGGCATACCCACACTCACTCTTCTCTCCTCCTCTCTTCTTGCAAATAAATTAAAAAAAAAAAAACTTTTAAAAAGGAACTATTATGCCAAGTGTGGTGGTGCACAACTTTATTCCCAGCACTCAAGAGGCAGGTAGGAGGAGTACAGTGAGTTCAAGGCCAGCCTGAGACTACATAGTGAATTCCAGATCAGCCTGGACTAGAGTGAGACCCTACCTTGAAAACCAAAAAATTAAATAAAAGTTTAAAAAAGGGAACTACTGGGGCTGGAAACATGGCTTAGTAGTTAAGGCGCTCACTTGCCTGCAAAGCCAAAGGGCCAAGGTTCAACTCCCCAGTACTCACATAAGCCAGATGCACAAGGTGGCACACACATCTGGAGTTCATTTGCAGTGGGTGGAAGCCCTGAATGCCCAATCTTTCTCTCTTTCTCTCTCTGCCTCTTTCCCTCTCTCAAATAAATAAATAATTTTTTAAAAAAAGAAAAAGGAACTACTAAAAAAATTGAAAATAGATGGATGGCTTACATTCTATTTCTGTTGTCCAGTATCTGCCCAGTACACAAATCACTTGAGAGTATTATGGTAACATTTTTGTAATTACCAAATTTATTCTCCCACTAGATGTGATCTCCACTGAAGGAAAAGATCAAGTCTATTTTCTTCTGGCATTATACCTTCCAAGGTATAACACAGTAGGCACATAATAGACATTTGCTAAATAAATGAACAAACAACACAAGATCATGACTGGGGCGCTTTCATCTATGTCATATGGTTTCTCATCAGTACAATGGGCTCTGCTTAGAACCTCATATATAAGAATTGTTTTATTAACTGGGTGTAGTAGCACACATTTAGTACTAGCACCTGCAAGACAGAAGTGGGAGGATTGCGGTGAATTTGAGGCCAGCCTGGGACTATATACAGAGTAAGTTCCAGGTCAGCCCGGACTATAGTGAGACTCCACATCAAAAAAGAAAAAATTATGTTTTATTAGTTAATGCATAATATATTTAATTATATAAAATAATATAAACAAGTTTACTAACTTTCAAAAAAGTTCTTAATATCATTCTTAAAACCATATTTATTTCTATTATCTCTTATTAGTTATTAAGCAACTGCATTAGACTAGTCACCTAAAAAAAAATTCCTAGCCAATCATGGTGGTGTGTGCCTTTAATCTCAGCACCTAGGAAGCAGGCAGATCACTGTGAGTTCGAGGCCAGCCTGAGACTACATAGTGAATTCCAGGTCAGTCTGGGTTAGAGCAAGACGCTATCTCAGGAAAAAAAAAAAAAAAAACACAATTAATCCTGCCCATTCAAATGTACTAGCAGGTTCATGTTTAGAGTTGGTCATGGTGGCACGTACATACAAAATCCCAGTACACAGGAGGTGGAGTCAGGAGGGCTGCACATTCAAAGCCAGCCTGAGCTACATGAAAACCCTATGCCAATACCTCTTCCACCCTCAACACCGGCCCCCACCGCAAAAAAAAAAAAAATTACTAGTACAAGTGGAGTGGTTCCAGCCTAGCCTGCCTCAGAATCTCTGTTAATGACTAAGATTGGAAAAAAGAAAACATACTTATTAAGTGTGCAGATGACAAGAAGCTGGGCAAGAGAACAAATATGCTAGATGCCCCAACTACCAACCAAAACTATTTCAATAAGGATGTCTCAATGGGCTGAATCTAACAAGAGGAATGTGAACAGGGATAAACTTAAGGTCATGGACTTGGGTCCAAAAGCACAACTGGATACATGATACAAGACACATGAACCACACCCATCTATGTAAAAACAAACAAAAAGCCTTAAAAGCCTAAAGTGATAGAACATGCTCAAAGGGAGTCAAGAGAATGATGTTGCTGCCTGTTTACAGACCCTGCAGTTAAATCTGTCCTCCTCAATGTGCAAAGTGGGATTTATGTATAAATTCAGCATATTATACAAATATAATATAAATTCAAAAGCTAGAAGTGGTGGTGCATGTCTTTAATCTCAGCACTTGGGAAGCAGAGGCAGGATGATCACTGTGAATTCAAGGCCACCCTGAGACTACATAGTGAGCTCCAGATCAGCCTGGGCTAGCATGAAATCCTATCTGGAAAAACCAAAAAATAATGATAATAATAATAATAATAAATAAATAAATTCAGCAAAGATTCAAAATCTCCCTGGAACAAAATCTACTGACTATAGTTCTGAACATTACATCTGCAAAGATAAGAGGTTATATCAAGTACAGTAGGGTGTCTACAGTTAACTATTATGTATCATATATTTCAAAACAGCTAGGAGAGGATTCTGAATGTTCTCACTTGAATAATATACGAAGTGAGAGATAAGTTAATGACTCTGATTTGATCATAACACAATGTACATATATGACAAATTAGCTGGGTGTGGTGACACACACCTTTAATTCCAGCACTCAGAAGGCCGAGGTAGGAGGATCACTGTGAGTTCAAAGTTAGCCTGAGACTACATACTGAATTCTAGGTCAGCCTGAGCTACAGTGAGACCCTGCCTCATAAAAACAAAACCAATAGTGAATTCCGAGACAGTCTGGGCTAGAACAAAACCCTACCTTGAAAAACCAAAAAATTAAAATTAAAAATTAAAAGACAGAGGAAGAGAACGTGCAAAGATGGCTCAGCGGTTAAGATGCTTGCCTGCAAAGCCTAAGAACCCAGGTTCAATTTCCCAGTACCCATGTAAAGGAAGAGGCATAAGGTGGTGCATGCGTTGGAGTTCATTTGCAGTGGCCAGAGGCCCTGGTGAGCCCATTCTTTCTCTAAAATAAATGGATGGATGGATGGATGGATGGATGGATGGATGGATGGATGGATGAGAGAGGTAGAGAGAAAAGACCAGAAGCTAGCTAACCTGGAGGAAAACAGCAGAGGGGTCTTAAAAAAATTTTTTTTTAAGGTAGGGTCTGACTCTAGCCTAGCCTGACCTGGAATTCACCTGTAGTCTCACAATGGTCTCAAACCCATGACAATCCTCTTACCTCTGCCTCCCAAGTGTTGGGATTAAAGAAATGTGCCACCACACCTGGCATAAACTTGTTTTTTTATTTTGTTTTGGTTTGGTTTTTTCGAAGTAAGGTCTCACTCTAGCTCAGGCTGACCTGGAATTCACTCTGTATTCTCAGGGTAACCTCAAACTCATAGTGATCCTCCTACCTCTGCCTCCCCAAGTGCTGTGATTAAAGGTGTGCACCACCACGCTCAACAATAAACTTGTTTTTTCAATTATTAAAATCAAAAACTGGGGTTGGAAGCCTGGCCTGGTGATGCTTACCTTTAATCCAAGGCAGGCTCCGCAGGAGGAACATTGTGAGTTTGAGGCCACTCTGAGATTACAGGATGAATTCCAGGTCAGGTCAGGCTAGGATAGAGGGAAACTATGCCTCGAAAAAACAAAAAATAAACAACAAAAAACCCAAACAAACAAAAACAGGGATTGGGTCATAGAAGGAAAATTATTTTGTCAGTATTGAACCAAAGCAAAATTTTTCTGACATGTCAATGTCTGAAGGTTCTGATGATGGACGGAGACCACCTGTTAACGAAGGGAGACTAGGGGTTTGTTGGGAATGCAGCTATCTGATTTCTAGTAGGATTTGTTGTTCTCATTCTAAATTTGTAACCCTTGAACCCAGTTAGCACCTAAGAAATGACACTTGAGACAATAATGAAATAGGTCATGAAAAAAAGATTGTGCTATATTATGTGACACAGAACCTATTTCAAAACAGAAACATGCTAGGACAAGTTGAACAGTCCTTTTTTTCTAAGACTTTTCTAAAAGTTAATGAAATTGCTCATGTCAGCCTCTCACCTGAAAAGACGCAATGTGTTTTGATGCTTAAGTGTCATAGGAGGCCAATTCATCAACAGCAATAGTGAGGTAATGGAATTCATTTATTTGAAAATTCTGCAGTTTGTTAATACACCTGCCCTCTGAGGTTTAAAAGGCACAGGTTTTCTCAGACCATAAACTTTCTAACTAGATCAACATGGGGTGAGGTGTTTTGGGGTTGCACAGCACAGATTGTTCTACAGTGCTTACAGACAACGACCAGCTTAAATGGTTATCTGGATTAAAAAGGACACCATAAAATGACAACATTCAAGCTGACTGACAGTTTACCCAGTGATCATAAACTGAGCTCCTGCTGGTGCAGGTACATGGGTGAATGAGCACGTATTACAATGATGATCAGGCTAGAAGCTAGATTTCAAGGAGCTGTGTATCTCCTAGGAGAGATCAAATATAACACATACAAACAGGAAAAGAGAATATAAATATCCCAAGAGAACAGCGCAATGGAGTTTGAGTGAAAAGATTACTTCTGACTGAGTGGGATCAGAGAAAGCTTCACGGAAGGAAATATTAAACCTGGGGCTTGAAAGGATGAGCTGAAGGTAAGACAGGTAACAACAGAAGGAAAGGGACTTTCCAGGAGCTGCAACATTAAAAGCAAAGGCAGGACCACAGTCGAGGTCGGCATGTGTTAAAACAACAATTAATATTTAGATTTGTGAGAGGGTAGAGTACAAGAAGCAGGAAAATGAAGCCAAAAAAATCATGACCAGCTCTGAAATGTCATGCTTTCTTAGTCTGGACTTTTCTGGACTAAGCAGACAATGGTGAGCCACTGGGAAGAAAACATGTAGTAAGATTAGCATGTTGGCATTCACAGCAGATGAGTCACTGAGAAGTTAACCCTTCCAGCCTTAGCCCTATAATTAAATATTAATGTCACCAGGACTGGAAAATGACAAGTTTGGTGAATTGTTACTTTAGTCACAAGAACTGTCTGATCCTGAAATATAAACAAGATTGCACAGTCTTTTGAGAGAAATAGAATCAGTAAAGTTTATTGGAAATCTCCACCTAATTTTGCTGATACTAACAGGTAAGAATATATGGATGAGCTGGATGTGGTGGCGCACGCCTTTAATCCTAGTCCTTGGGAAGCAGAGGTAGGAGGATCACTGTGAGTTCGAGGCTACCCTGAGACTACAAGGTGAATTCCAGGTCAGCCTCAGCTAGTGTGAAACCTTACTCGAAAAAAAAAAATTATATATATAATAATGTAATATATATATGGGTGAAGGTTATACATAAAAGGAGAGAAAATTTGAATTACTTCAAAACACTGCACCAAATTATCTATGGATACTTGACTGAGTAAACACTTTCAAATATAAAGCTCTACAGCTGGTGATAAACCAAACCAAGAATCAGTTTTTCTACCAACCACATATGTATTGAAGATTTCCATGAGTTCTGCCAGAAAAATAAGATTCTGATCCACAGGTCTCTCTAATCACCAGCACTAACTATAAGCAGCTAACTAATACTTCAAATACTTTGTGAACCAAACTCTAGGTAGTTAAGGATAGGGAAAAAAAAAAAAAAAGTCCTATTGTGAAGAACTCTTGTATTTACCCTTTAAACGAAAAAACAAAATGCAGAGCTAAAGGCCGGGACCACATCTTAAATAGTCAGCTGCCTGGAATGCCTAGACATAATGAAGGCCAACTCCTAGACACCTGACTTGATGCCTCTCCTTCCTGTGTTTAATGAGTGGTTTGAAGTGGTAACAGAAGCAGCTGGGTAGTAAAGAAGATGCCTCACCACCTCTATCCTCCAGCCAACTGCAGTTCTAAGTTTCTTAGGAATCCTTCCACATATAATTTATATATTTATATATATAGATATATATGTTTCAATGCTATATATTCCTTTTATTTTTTAAATTTTTTGTTTATTTTTATTCATTTATTTGAGAGTGACAGAGAGAGAAAGAGGCAGAGAAAGAGAGAGTGGCAGAGAGAGAGAGAATGGGCACACCAGGGCCTCCAGCCACTGCAAACGAACTCCAGATGCATGTGCCACCCTGGGCATCTGGCTTATGTGGGTCCTGGGGAATCGAGCCTTAAACTGGGGTCCTTAGGCTTCACAGGCAAGCGCTTAACCACTTAGCAATCTCTCCAGCCCTATATATTCCTTTTATATAAAAAGCAGCTTCATTTCTGTTTTTTCCCCCACAGTGGTAGCATTCTATAAACACTATTCTTATACCGAGAAAGCACTTTACTATTTAAAAAAAAAAAAAACAGAAGTGGATAAATTTAACTCAAATTCTGTGTTTTATCCACATCTTCCATAGCTGTGGCTATGAAATCTTTTTTGGACATGAGAGATCATAGATTTTTACTAATTTATTAAACAACTGTTAGGGTACTATCTGATGTAGGCTGAATTTAGCTCATCTGATAATTTTTTTTCTATTTCAAAAATGACTAAAAAGGGGGGGAATCCTTAAATAGCAAAAAGTACACAAATGCTATTATGCCCAGATGGTGCAAATGTACCAGAACCTTGGCTGAGAGCTTTAGATATATTGCTTTGAGATATGGTCTTGCTATATAGCCCAGGCTGGCCTCAACCTCAAGATGCTCCAGCCTCACGCCAGGTATGGAGGCACATACCTATAATCCTAGCAAAATAGGATGAAGTAGGAGGACTGCCTTGAGTTCAAGGCCAACCTGGGTTACATAGTGTATTCCACACCAACCTGGCTGCAGTGTAAAATTGTTTCCAAAAAAAAAAAAACAAACTTCCTATCTCAGCCTTACTACATCCAGCTCATCTAATCTTTACACCAACTCTGTGAGGCTACTGCCCCCATTTCACAACTGAAACTAAGTCTCAAAGCAGTAACTCACCTAGTATCAATGGTCAGATCTGAACCTAGATAATCTGATTCTAGAGCCATACTTAACATTTGTTTGTTTGCCTCATTCACTGACTAAATAAACCCTCCAGAATGAACCCATTTATCCTACTATATTAATCCTCATGGGTCAGTAATAAGTTTTAAGACTATCATCCCATTAAAAAGACCATATTGGACAGAAAGCTGGAAAAACTGCATGCAGTTCAATGGGTGAGAGAGAGAAATCACCAGTGAAGATACTCAACAGTGGACACTGCAAGCCTTATATTTGGCCAGCCAGGCCAAATGAGCCAACAGGTAGAATAGTGGCATGTCTATTATGGGGGAAACCAACTGCCCTCGAATTTGACTGGAAGTCCACTCCATGGAAGGGAATACATCCCTGATACTGAAAACCTACAACAGGGGTAGTCATGAGCCTTGGGGTGTAATGTCTGCTGCTGGCTGGCTAAATGTATATATTATGTTCACCAAACTGCCCAGCAAGCACTTCTCTTAATGTTCATATCCATTATTATTTTTTTTTTGTTTTTTTTTTAAATACTTTTTTAAAAATTATTTATTTATTTATTTGAGAGCGACAGACACAGGGAGAAAGATAGATAGAGGGAGAGAGAGAGAATGGGCGCGCCAGGGCTTCCAGCCTCTGCAAACGAACTCCAGACGCGTGCGCCCCCTTGTGCATCTGGCTAACGTGGGACCTGGGGAACTGAGCCTCGAACCAGGGTCCTTAGGCTTCACAGGCAAGCGCTTAACCGCTAAGCCATCTCTCCAGCCCTTTTTTTGGTTTTTTGAGGTAGTGTCTCACTGTAGCCCAGGCTGACCTAGAATTCACTATGGAGTTTCAGGGTGGCCTCGAACTCACAGCAATCCTCCTACCTCTGCCTCCCGAGTGCTGGGATTAAAGGTGTGCGCCACCACGCCCGGCCATGTTCATATCCATTATTAATGCCACTCTCACTTTTGGTTAGAGAACCTTCTCTTTTCAGAAGGCAGTGATCTTGGGATGACTCAGAAGGCATCATGGTGCTGGAAAGAAGTGACAGAGGACTGCTCAGCACTGCCATATCTCTATCACACCTTCCAAGGCTCAGGGTCTATTGTGGGAGAGGTGGCGGAAAGAATCTAAGAGCCAAAGGAAGGGTAGGACTCCTTACAACATGCTCCCCCCAGACACAAAATGGCCTAGATATCCATGACCTCACAGTGCCTGGCACTACCTACAGAAGACCATCATAATAGGAGAAAAAGATCATGACAGCAAAATAAGAGAGACTGATTGAGAGGGGGAAGGGATATGATAGAGAGTGGAGTTTCAAAGGGGAAAGTAGGGGGAGGGAGAGAATTACCATGGGATATTGTTTACAACCATGGAAGTTGTCAATAAAAACAAATAAATAAAAAGACCATGTTGGGAACCAGGCATGCTGATGTACACCTTTAATCCCAGCACTTCGGAGGCAAAGGTAGGGGGAGGCAGAGGCAGGGAGATAGCCATGATTCGAGGTCAGCTTTGGTTTCCAGAGTGAGTTCTAGGACACCCTGGGCTAAAGGGAGACACTGTTGGCAAGAAGCATATTGGAAGGGAAACAATAAGTAACTTGAGGCAATCCTACCTATAACTACTAAAATCCACTTCAGATAATCTAAGAATGAAATGAAAATTTTACTTAAGGGGCTGAGTAGATGGCTCAGCAGTTAAGGTGCTTGTCTGCAAAGCCTAATAACCTGGATTTGATTCTTCAGTACCCAACATAAAGCCAGATGCACCAAGTAGCACATACATCTGGAGTTTGTTTGTAGTGGCTAAAGGCCCTGGTGTGCCTATTCTCTATTGCTCTCTCTGTCTCTCTCTATCTGGCTGAAGAGATGACTTAGTGGTTAAGGTGCTTCTTGCAAAGTACCTATGTAACCCAGATGCAGAAAGTGGCACATGCATGTGGAGTTCATTTGCAGTAACTGGAGGCCCTGGTGTGCTCATCACTGAACCCTCCATCTCTGTCTCTCAAATAAGTAAATACTTTAAAAATATATCATTTCTTTAAAATAAGAAAATAAATGAACATTTTAAAAAATAAAAATGAATTTTACTTAAGACACATGCACAGCCAGAAATGGTTTTATGTGCCTATAACTCCCAACACTTAGAAGCTAAGGCAGAAGAATCATGAGTTCAAGGCCAGTACGGGATACACAGTGAGCTTAAACTCAGGCTGGGATACACAGCAAGCCCCTCCCTCAAAAAGCCAAAAGGGCAGGGCATGGTAGTACAAGGTTATAATCCTAGAATGTGGGAGGCAGAGGAAGGAGGATCACATAGCCTGGCAAAATAAAATTAAGAATTGTCAGGACAAGCCAGACCTTTCATCCCAGCTCTTTAGAGGCTCGGATAGGAGGAGCACCATACTTTGAGGCTAGCCTGGGGCTACAGAGTGAGTTCTGGGTCAGCCAAGGCTACAGTGAGATCCTGCTTCAAAATAAAAAATAAAAGGAATTACCTAGGCAACCTGAACCATCCAGAAAAGGTTAAGCATGTTAGAAAGGGGGTAGGGGAAATCAAAATGGCTAAGCTAAATAAAAACATCCTAGTATACACTTCCAAACAAAGCCAACACATGTAACACTCTGATGATACAATATTGAGTCATCAGTGAATTGGTCCACAACTGACAATATATCAGGCTTACACAAAAGAACAGACTAGCTCTACTTCAATTCACACTGTGAATGCATTCTTCATTAACATATGTTTACATTAGTTTTGTTATTAAAAATGCTTTTGTTGTTGCTTTTTTTCTTTTTTTCTTTTTTTTTTTTTTTTTGAGACAGGGTCTCACACTGCCCAGGTTGGCCTCAAATTCACTATGTGTAGACCAGCCAGCCGATCTTAAATTCCTAACCTTCCTGCCTCCACTTCCCAAGTGCTGGGGTTATAGGCATACACTACCACAGCCAACTCTTTCACTACATGTGAAGAAATCATATACTAGTTTACCACTGATTCAACTTCATAATTTCAGAGCTCTCTTGGGAAAGAGGGCTCTCAGGCTAAAATAAAAATTTCCCTTACAAATGCAAAGTAAACATGAAAAAGACTAATAACAACAGATTCTTATATTAATTAATCTACTCCTTTAACAAGTAGTCACTACGCACCTACTGTGAATGTAGACTTAATCTGTGCATCAACTATTCTCTGTTCAGGAGAAATTCCAATTGCTCCTCCCAAGTTTGCTGATGCTCTTAAACCCACAGTTTATTATTGAGAGTTCAAGCTTCACAGTACTATGCTGTCTCTCAGTGATTCCAGAGGCTCATAAATAATACTGAGTCTTTTACATATAAGGAAGGCAAATAACCCAGCTAGCAAAAGAAAGAAAAAAAGAACATTCAAGCCTTTGTCTGGCAGCTCCCTATCTCTCTAAAAGGCAAGCACAGAGACAGGAAACAAAGAAAGAAAAACTCAGGGCTGGCTGGCAATGTAGCCTAGTTGGGAAAGTGTTCATCTAGCATATACAAAGCCCTGGGTTTGATTCCAAGTACCCACGTAAAGCAAGACACACAACACGGCACATGTGTTGAGTTCATCTGCAAGAGCAGGAGGCCCTGGACACCCATACATTCTTTCTCTCTCTCCCCCTGAAGTAAGTATTTAAAATATTTTTTAGGATTGGCGAGATGGCTTAGTGGTTAAGACGTTTACCTGCAAAGCCAAAGAACTTCATTGAATTCCCCAAGACCCATGAAAACCAGGTGCACAAGGTGACACATGCATGTGGAGTTCTTTTGCAGTGGCTGGAGGCGCTGGGGCGTCCATTCTCTCTCTTTCCCACACACACACAAATAAATAGACAAAAATAAAATATTAAAAAAACTTTTTTAAAAAAGAAGACAAGCTCACTAACTAGGAGTCTCAGTCAAAGACTAAAGACTTACATTGACTGTCTTATGACAATGAGTCAACTTTGTAAGCTCTCTATTATAAGACTTGATGCATTTGCATTCATTATCTTCATCATTGTATTTGTCTAGTAACAGTGATCTACATTTCACAACAACAAAACTGAGATGCTTAAGTAACTGCACATCATCCACTAGAGAAGAGGAGAGCTGGATACAGGCAGCCTTCCTCAAGCCACAGTGTCTCACACCATTTCAGTTCAGTGACTGCACAGCACCAGCAGCTTCTCACTGTCTACAGAGTTAAAAAGGAACAGCAGCTTTCTCTCCTTTCTTCTCACCCTTACTCTGTGAGGGAAGAGTTCTGATTATTCCTGATACTGACATTCTGCCACATGCTGGCAGGTCTGAGCATACTGTCTCACTCTGTTCAGGCCCTCTGACAATGCAGGTTGTGAGTCGGCCTGGTTTCACCCACATTGTAGTTTATGGGCTGCTTTGAGAGAGACGGATTCTGAATTCAATGGCGATTAATGGGCACTTGGGCAGGTCTGTCACACTGGCTGCTATGAAGGAATCCCAACTGGGACTTTCACAGAGCTTGTTTCCCTTACTTACTCTGTCACCAGCTGAGGCCAAGAAAGCAGAGTCTACATGGCCCCACTTAAGCCCCAGCAGTGTGCTAATGAATGGTTCATTTATTTGTGAGCTGGCACACCGGCCCTTCCCAGGGCTATGCACATGGCTATCTGTTCCTGGTTTCCTGAACTGCCTATCCATGAAGTCTAATCCTTCTAGGGGGACAGCATGAGAGTCCACAAGACAGTCTAGGGCAAACAGAGCACCAGGGTGAGATATACTGAAGTCATCTTGTCAGGCAATCAGCCACATCTAAGAGCTACGTCTGGCCTGCAGCCTCGGGCAGGTACACCATGATGAACAAGCTCCTGGGTAGCAGATCCCAATGCATGTAGTTATGCAATACTGGTTAATAATGCTGCTGCACAAACCTTTGGTTTGGGGGAGGAATCTTCGTGAGCATTTGAAGAGAGCAACTGTGGCTAGAGGAAGACAAGCACATGGCCAGGGCATACCATATATAGCAGGTCTAGAGCCGCTGGAATCCAGTAGGACCCCGAATGCCCTACAGCTACATCAAGACTGCCGTGGGGATTTAAAGAGCCCCTCGCAATTGCTGCCAGTGCCTGCCAGGGCAGTTCTCTGACTGGACTACGATGGGCAATTGTCTACTTTCCAATTCCTCCCACCCCCACTTTTCTTGCCTCTCTTCTTTCCAAGAATTCAGCTTATAAAAATGGCTCAGTGTTTGCCCATCTTAAAAAGCAAGACAATGCCACCCTGCCATCTTCTCTCTCCCCCTGGTGATCATCTACCACCTTTCTTTGGAACTTGAAACTTCTTTACAGGAGGTTTACAATGACTTCTTCCCCTCCTAATAACTTACCAATCCTGTGCTCTAGTTCTACAGCCCAGAAGGTAAACCCAAGTGCTACCTTTAACAAAAGCCAGGCAGCACCCTCCCTGTACACACACAGGATGGCATTCCTCCAGACCTCTAGTACAGAGAGTGAACAGTGCCCACCTTCAGATGATGATCAGTATGTGACACTATGCTGTTTATATTCAGGGAAAGAGATACCTTGTCCTCCCAGGTATCAACAAGGGACACTCTGGCAAGAAGCAAAGTGCTGCAGGAGCAGTTCACACAGTCAGCAGTACTCATCTGGTGGCTTTCGAGCCTTCTGTGCCCAAATGCAGGTTACACATACCACTGGCCTTCCTTACAACCCACAAGGTCAAGGTATAATAGAAAGAGCCAATAAAAGTCTAAAAGCTCTTTTATTTAAACAAAAAGGGGGTATAGCGGAAAATGCAACTCCCAAGGAAAGAGTGTCTTTAGCCCTTTTTACCCTTAATTTTTTAAGCTTGGATAATAATAATCAATGTGCAGCTGACAGGCACAGTCAACATGTGATTCAATCATCTAGTGAGATGGTGTTGTGGAAGGATGTCTTAGATAATAAATGGAAAGGACCGGATCTTGTTGTGATAAGATCCAGGGGAGCTGTTTGTGTTTTTCCACAGGAAAAGGATTCCCCTCATTGGGTTCCAGCCCGGCTGGTGAGGACAGTCAAGCGATCTCCGGAGGAGGGTCCAGGAGACAGTGATGTTCATCAGGGCGGAGATGATGAAGGTCTAGTGAATAATCTTCCTCCTGTGCCTGGAATCCATGAATCAAGTGGAAGAGGAAGGGACACAGGATGAAGGGGCGTCTTAAAAGCGCCTCAATACATCTGGGGGTGTTAATGACATTGGACATGGCTGTGGGAGGAATACTTCCTTTGCCCCTGCGCTGGTGTGTGTTCATCCACCGTTTCTGTTCGTTCTTAGTAACTTCTCTTTTAGTAATTGCACCAATGCTTCTTGCTATCTGTCATTTTAAGGAAGGGGTAGGAGTGGGAATGTTCCTAGTGTGCTGCCTGGGAGTATGCGTACTTTGCCTCTGGTTGATTTGCCGCCTGCGAACCCAAACCAAGAGGGACAAGATGGTCATTTCTCAAGTGCTTGCTGCCTTGGAAAGTGGTTCCTCCCCCCAAATTTGGCTGTCAGCTTTAAAAGGCATATAGCTCCCCTGGCCCTTGCACCCTCAGGGTCTCAGAGTACCCATTGCACGAGGATGGGCAGGGATCTGGT
Organism: Jaculus jaculus; assembly: GCF_020740685.1. Lineage (NCBI taxonomy): Eukaryota > Metazoa > Chordata > Mammalia > Rodentia > Dipodidae > Jaculus > Jaculus jaculus. The sequence goes on from NC_059109.1 coordinate 114,299,026, forward strand.
AGCTTTCGTTTGACTGCCGCCTTTGCACTCTCAGGGGATCTGTCCCATTGCACTGAGGAAGGGGAGGTTGAACTTCTTCCCTTGATCGGTCAACACATCATGAGGTGCGGACCTGATCGGGAAGGTGGCTATTTTTCTGAGCTATGCCATAAGTTAATAAAAAAGGGGGAACTGTAGGGAGCCAATGCAGACGCCATTCTCGCCAGTCTTGAGGTAAATACTTCCTCAGTTAGGCAGCAACCTCCCTTGAGGTTGTGCATGCGCTTGATGCACCTTGTCCTGAGCCTATCCCGTGGCTCCTGTGGGTGGGTGAGCCTATGGCAGCCAATCAGCAGGCGTCCCATAGTATTCTGCCCTATAAAAGCAGCTACACTCCTGGGCCCCTTGCCCCTTGCCATCAACTTTTCTGTTAACCAAGAGGCTCTCCAATAAAGTGTGATCGAGAAGGATCTTTGTCTGGTGGTCGTGCTTCTCCTGCGGGTCAGGGGCTCGCCGCACTAGGTGTGGTGGCACACACCTTCAATCTCAGCACTCGAGGAGCAGAAGTAGGAGGACTGCTGTGAGTTTGAGGCCACCCTGAGACTACATAGTGAATTCCAGGTCAGCCTGGGCTAGAGTGAAATCCTACCTCGAACAACCAAAAAAAAATTTTTTTAAACATATATAAAAACATAAAGGTTGTATCTATTAATTGAATACTGTGTGATATTTTTTAATTTATTGGTTTCTTTTTGGTTTTTTTAAGGTAGGGTTTCACTGTAGCCCAGGCTAACCTGGAATTCACTGTGAAGTCTCAGGGTGGCCTTGAAGTCAATGCAATCCTCCTACCTCTGACTCCCGAGTGCTGGGATTTAAGTCGTGTGCAACCACGCCCAGCCTTTTTTTAGTTTTTAGAGGTAGGGTCTCATTCTAGCACAGGCTGACCTGGAATTCACTATGTAATTTCAGGATGGCCTCAAACTCACGGTGATTTCCTACCTCTGCCTCCCAAGTGCTGGGATTAAAGGTGTGCACCACCAAGCCCAGCTAGTATATACATATTTTTTAATAGGGCCAGTTTTAAAATATATTTATTTATTTATTTATTTGAGAAAAAGAAGCAAATAGAATGTGCATGCCAGGGCCTCTAGCCTCTACAAATAAACTCCAGATACATGCGCTGCCTTAGGCATATGGCTTTACATGAGTCCTGCAAATCGAACAGGGGTCCTTAGGCTTTGCAGACAAGCGTCTTAACTGCTGAGCCATCTCTCCAGCCCCAATAAATATTTTTTAAATGTAAAGAAATATTAGAGGAACACTGAAGATGAACTACTTCTATCTTCAGAGGAAAGGAAAGGCTTTATAGAAGACATAATATCTTCAACTGATTTTGAGAGAAAAGCAGGCATTTGTCAATGGGTGAGGATGAGCAAGGACCTTCTTGACAAAAGACAGGATGAAGAATGGCACCGGATGAAACCAGTAAAGGCAGTATAGGTTTCATCTGGTGGGATATGAATGCCATGCTAAGAAACTTGAGAGAGGAGGGGGTTTAGGTACTGAGGGTTGTGATAGAGGGGGTTGGATAATCACACAGCAGCCTTTCCCAGCAGTTTTCAGCAGGCAGTCAATATGAATCTTATTCAGCTGTAAGCTCACCAAATATACAACTAATAAGGGTCTTCTAGGAACTGGAGAGGGTTCTAGCCCACAGAAAAACTATAGAACCACAAAAAGCACACAGGATAAGTGAAACAGCAACTGGGAGCTTACAAGGTACGAGAAATCCTGTCCCTATCTTAAACACCAGCAAGACCCACCATCCTTGGGAACCCAAGCAAGCATTCTGTGCTATGAGTATGTTTGCATGTACTAAGAGTTTGCCTGTTTTCTAAGCCTCCTCCCCTTTCCCCTCACAGTCCCACTCCAAGAGGTAATTTTAATTCTTAAACCTCTAGTGTGTCTATATATTGAGCACTCTAATTTTGAATGTGGCTGTCCCATCCCTTAGTTTATGCACCTGGATCTTCAGGCTAAGAGAACAGGAGTAGAAAAATGTAAATTGTCCACAGAATTGGGGTGGACCTATCACTCCTCTGAATCCCTTTTACTCCTTGGAAGAGTACTCCAATCCTCAAAAGATGACAGCACAGTTGGGCTCCAAGCTACTTTTCTGGTGACTCTTCTGCTACCTGCAAGCATAGGCCTGCCATCCCTCCACCCCTCAGAACCATTTTTGAAAAATAATTTTTGTTTATTTCAAAAAAAGGGAGAGAGAGAGAGAGAAGAGGTAGAGAGAAAAGGTGCTCCAGGGCTTCTAGCCACTGCAAAGGAACTCCAGATGCATGTGACACATGGGTAATAGAACCTGGTTCTTTAGGCTTCTCAGGTAAGCGCCTTAACTACTAAACCATCTCACCAGCCCTCAAAACCATTTTTAACCATCTCTATTATCACCCCTGTTGCCAAATTGAATTTAGTTTCATTTCTTTGTGCTTCTACAACCACCTGTTTATGCCTTAAAACTGAGCATATCATTATCATCCACTGAAGGCCACTGTATTTTGTTTGGTTTCCACTGGTTTCTTAAAGGTGTAGACCATGTCACAACCTTTCTCCAACAAGCTGGGATCTTGAACAGAAAGTAGGTACTTGATAAGGACTGATTCTAATTTTACTTTTATTTTTATATTTTTATTTTGTTTAACTGAGAAAGAGAAAGAGGCAGAGAGAGAGAGTATGGGGGTGCCAGGGCATTCAGCTGCTGCAAACAAACTCCAGAAGCATGCACTACCTTGTGCATCTGGCTTTATGTGGGTATCAGGGAACTGAACTCAGACCTGCAAACTTTGCAAGCAGTGCCCTTAACCACTGAGCAATCTCTCTAGCCCTAATTCTAATTTTTTAAATTTTTTGTTTGTTTTTATTTACTTATTTGACAGCAACAGATAGAGAGAAAATGCAGATAGATAGAAAATGGGCATGTCAGAGCCTCTAGCCACTGCAAATGAACTCCAGATGCATCTGGCTTGTGTGGGACCTGGGGAATCAAACCTCGAACCAGGGTCCTTAAGCTTCACAGACAAGAGCTTAACTGCTAAGTCATCTCTACAGCCTCCTATATTAGCCAGGTGTGGTGGTGCATGCCTTTTTTGTTTGTTGGTTTGTTTGTTTTGGTTTTTTGAGGTAGGGGTTTGCTCTAGCCCAGGCTGACCTGGAATTCTGGCTCAGTGCACACCTTTAATCCCAGCACTCAGGAGGCAGAGGTAGGAGGATCGCCATGAGTTCTAAGCCATCCTGAGACTACATAGTGAATTCCAGGTCAGCCTGGGCTAGAACAAGACCCTATCTTGAGAAATAAAGGAAATAAATCTACAGGTCATAAGAATTAAGGATAGGAAAAAGGCTGAGTGGACAAAATGTAAATGGTCTCCCTCTCCTACGTGACTAGCTGTGGTGCACCCACTCCCCAAAGAAATTTAACCAACTTCAGCAAGAAGGCTCTGTAGACATAGTTTGGAAACTTTAAAGAACTACAAGTAATTGCAAGGCTCTCCCAACTGCTATTAGTCAGGTATTGACCTTGGGATGTGGTCACAGGGATTATATATTTTATTTTGCTATCCACTCCCTCTACCACACTGATACCTCTAGCTATACGAGTAATAAAGAGTCTTTCATACAGGCTCTGAATATTATCTTTGAGCTCCTCTGGGAACAGCTTAGCCTTCTCTCAACGCTCCCACCTTCCCAATGAGTAATTCTACCATGCCTCCTCTGCAGCCTTCAGCTCTTAAAAAAGTAGTTTTCTTCTCAATGTATCCAGCTCCCCTTCCTGTACCCTCTCTCTAACCTCCATCATGAACACCAAAGGCAGGCAGTGTGCCTTCTCAGCTGCCTGAAAAAAAGCCATGGTACATTTTAGAAAATGAGAAGCTAGAACTAGGAAGAGTTTTGATAGTTACAGTTTCCTCTGATCCTATAAGCATCATATATATTTTTTAAAAAAAAATATTTTTTGCCTTATTTGGGAAAGGAAAGAGAAGAGAGAGAGAATGAGAATATGGGCACACCAGGGCCTCTAGCCTGTGCAAACAAACTCCAGATGTGTGTGCCACCTTGTACATCTATTCTGGCTTGGGTGGATCCTGGGGAATTGAACCTTTGTTCTTTGACTTTGCTGGCAAGTACCTTAACCACCAAGCCATCTCTCCAGCCCCACCACTTATATTTTTTAATATTTATTTATTTACTTCAAAGAGAGAGAGAAAATATGAATGGGCACACCAGGCTTCCTGCCACTGAGCTCCAGACTCATGTGCCACTTTGTGTATCTGGCTTTATGTGATACACTGAGAAATCGAACCCAGGCTGTCAGGCTTTGTAAGCAAACCACTGAGCCATCTCTCTAGCCCACCACTTTTACTTATTACAGAACTTACCATTCTAGTGTATAATTAACTATTTTATATATCTTATCTTCCTCAGTAGACTGTGGGCTTCTTGAGAACTATCCTAGTTCCCAACAAAGTACCCAGGATGTAATGTGCCTTTAATAAACCACTGGTTTGGGGGAGGGGTGTCCGTAAGCTGCCGCTTTAGATGCATGAGCCAAACTCACTGATGATGTGCGTTCAGAAGAAGAAACATTTCAGAGGTGATCAAAAGTAAGACAGCTTTATATAGAAGCCAGTCCTGTGATGTCAGACTCCACTGAAGGCAGTCTCAAACAAGGGTTCTTTTGACAGGACAGCCATTCCCCACGTTCCATAGATGCTCACTATGGTCAAAGTAGTTAACCCAGTTCTCCAGAATTTACTTTCCCAGGATTTGGCAGTTCAAGAAATGCATTCCCCAGCCCCCACTTCAACAAGTCCTAGACCCCTTTGACCTTTAGTACTGGGTAACAGTAGATGAAAAATTGATGTTTTTTGGCTACTTACTTCACAGCTGAAGAAAAAATATACTGTTTAAGGTGTTAAATATTTTCACATGCAACAAACCTGGCACAACTCTAACCTGCATGCACATTTTAGAGGTAGAGGCATAAATGTCAGTACTATAATTTGTTATAGGTTTCTGATGACCAGCAATGAAAATGACCACGGATTCTCACAATTCAAACCACTTTTACGTAAATGTGAACTTTCCTAAAACAGCCAAGGGAGAGAACTTTTCCATCCAAGCTCAAAGTCCCTTAGAGATACTGATAGCATTGTTCATGGGGCTAAGTGTCCTTTGAAGAAATCCTACAAATATTAGTTTCTTTCTGGGTTTATACTTTGACCTTTAACAAAAATGTACTTCAATACATCAGTTATTAAATGAAAGGAGCAGTTTTTCATGCCTGAACAACTGGCATTTTATATAATCAGTCCTGAAGAAGGGTGCATTTCACAACACACACATATACATGCATATATTTGGTGATTTCACTTAAATTGCTCACTTACCAGACATGAAGTAGAGTTATAAGAAACCATGAATTGAATGTATCAGGCATCTGACACCCTAGAAAATGATGATAAAGTATAAGTATGTGACGATTTAGATGAGGCACATTGACTTAAAAAAAAACATAAATTAAGCTGGCTGTGATGGTACACACCTTTAATCCCAGCATTCAGGAGGCTGAGGTAGGAGGATCAACATGAGTTCAAGGCCAGCCTAAGACCATACAGTGAATTCCACGTCAGCCTGGGCTAGAGCGAGACCCTACCTCAATAAACCAAAAATAAATTAATCAATTAATTAAATGCCACACACTGTGATGCATGACTTTGATGCCAGCATTCAGGAGGCTGAGGTTGGAGGATCACCATGAGTTTGAACATAGCCTGTAAGACATAGTAAGTTCCAGGTCAGCCTGGGCTAGAATGAGACCCTACCTTTAAAACAAAACAAAAAGCCGCTGACCATTTTAAACAATGGTGGGAATTTGTTCAACTAAAACCAGTGGCCACCCAGGGCTCTCTGACGGTGCTCTTTCAGAGGAGAGCAGCAGACACACAGGGCAGAAGTGCGGGTAGCAGAGCACTGGACGTGCCGCGCGCAGCTCTGCCCGCCTGGTTATGCAGCCTTGGGGAAGCCACGTCTCCCTTCTGAGCCTCAGTTGTTTCTTTATGCAAAGAAATGGCAGAGGCGATCTGTAGAATTCGGTCCAACTTTGTGTTATTCTGATTTTTTTCTCTTCCAATCTTGAATACCAAACAAGCTAAGCAAATACCACCTCCTATCCCACGTAATTATAGACTTTTTCTTTTTACCTAAGCCCTGTGAGAAGGTTAAGCTTGGCCAGTCTCCTTTTCCCATCTTTTTTAAGGTAACCCATGGGTGCTGGACAATATGCCCAAATAACAGGGAGAAAAAACGTGGAAGTCTTAGATGCTAGGGCTGAATACTAAAGAGACTATCGATTGAGAGGCCATTCATCACTACTCCCAAGAATGGCAAAACTGAACAGGGCTTCTGAGTTTAGGACCCCACAAATGCAGTTTGTGCGTAGACATCCAAGCCTCTCAATTCTCAGATTTCTAAGAAATGCCTCTGGCTGGATGAGGAATCCCCACTGAATGTGCCCTCCTTAATACAATGCAAGGAGAAAAACCTTGGCAAGGAGTGAGAGGATAAATGAGAAAAAATCAGTAGGAAATGTGAGCTCTTATGGTAGAATCTGTCAGAGCAATGATTCAAAAGAGAAGTAGTAAGGCTAGGCAGAGTGGTGCATGCCTATCACCCCAACACTCGAAGAACTGCAAGCTCCAAGCTAGGCCGGACTGCAAAAGAAAAATATTTTTTTGAAAAAAAAGAAAAGAGAACCAGGTCTTTAATCCCAGAACTCAGGAGGCAGAGGTAGGAGGATCACCGAGAGTTTGAGGCCACCCTGAGACTACATAGTGAGTTCCAGGTCAGTCTGGGCCAGAGTGAGACCCTACCTCGAAAAGAAAAAAAAAGTGATATCCTCGGCCATGTAACCATTTGTAAAGTACCCAATAAGCAAATGATAACAAATAAGAGGTCATTAGGACATAAAGCACAGAAGGACCCTGTAAGGCATCATAACATCACTAATAAGGATCTACAATTCACTGTGGGCTTATACTGTGCCAAAAACAGTAAGCGCTTTCCAAGTGTCAGCTTGATAAATGCTCCCAACTCTACTAGGCATTGATATTGTCCCTATTGCCAGGTGAAGAAACTGACAATTAGAAGGGTAAAGACAGGGCTGGAGAGATGGCTTAGCGGTTAAGTGCTTGCCTGTGAAGCCTAAGGACCCCGGTTCGAGGTTCAGTTCCCCAGGACCCACATTAGCCAGATACACAAGGGGGCGCACATGTCTGGAGTTCGTTTGCAGTGGCTGGAAGCCCTGCCATGCCCATTCTCTCTCACTCTCTCACTCTCTGCCTCTCTCTCTCTGTCTGTCACTGTCAAATTAATTAATTAAAAAAAGAAGGGTCAAGACAACTGCCCAAGGTTACAGAACTATAAACTAAGACACCTAAAATTAAATCCCTATCTTCCTAATTCCATTACACTAGGTTCTTAATCACTATTCCAACTGCCTCTCTAATAGTAATATTGGGAAACCAACTAAGAAGAGCCCATACTACATACTAGGCTCAATGCTAATCATGTTAGTGCATTATCTCACTTAATCATCACTTTTACCCTTGAGAAAAACATTCCTATTTTAGAGATAGGAAATCAGAAAGACCAAATAACTTTCAAGCAGCCACCATATTAATAAGCTAGTGGCAAGTCTGTAGTCTGTCACAAAATCATACCAAAATACTCCAGTGACCCTACTGGGTGGTTCCCAGCAGCTGTCAAGTGGACTTCCTCTCCGAGCTCAGCAGGAGGGAGCTGAAGGCTGGCCTGGCCAGCCATACAACTATTAAGACACATGCCATCTGAGAGTGGGCCAACCACCCTCCACCTAGAACGAGAATAGCCCTGAGAAACTCTCAAGCCCGGATCTCAAGTTGAGTCTTTTTTTGGATGCTAGAACAAAACATTAAAAAGAAAAGTTTTCTTGGAAGTCTGTCTTTCAATCTGGAAAATGAAATTTGGCTGCTTCTAAAGGACAATCTGTTCAACTGCTGCTTCTACATCAAAGCTTCCCAGCAGCCTCCAGGAGCCTGTCCAATTTCCTCAGAGAGGGGAGAATTTCTTGGGCTGGAAAGCACAGACAGGCAGGCCAGCAGCTGGACTTGGGTCACCATTTTCCCTTCTGGAGGTCAGCTCAGAGCTGAGGATGAGAAAGAGCTTGAGTATGAATAAGTCCCTGTACCCACTGAGGCCAGAACAGAAACCAACAGGATAAAACTTGAAAATACAAAACCAATGAATAATGACTGTGAACAACACTACACAAAACACAGCAGATTCGGGCTAGAGAGATGGCTTAACAATTAAGGTGCTTGCCTGAGAAGCCTATGGGCCCAAGTTCGATAACCCAGCACCCATATAAGCCAGATGCACATGGTGGCACGTGTCTGAAGTTCATCTGCAGTGGCTAGAGGCCCTGGTGTGCCCATTCTCTCTCTCAAATGCATAAGTAAATAAATACAACAGATTCTTAGCTCAGTGTAATGTGTTTACATACTTTAGCACTACAACTCACAACACTTTGCCATGATCACATTCACTACAGTATTTTCTGAGGCTAGAGCCAAGTTCAGTAAAATTAAATAGGGCTGGAGAGATGGCTTAGCAGTTAAGGTGCTTGCCCATGAAGCCTAAGAACTCATGTTTGAAGCTGGGTGTGGTGGCGAACACCTTTAATCCCAGCGCTCAGGAGGCAAAGGCAGGAAGATCAACCTGAGTTCAAAGCCACCCTAAGACTACATAGTAAATTCCAGGTCTGCCTGGGCTAGAGTGAGACCCTACTTTGAAAAAAACAAAAAAAAAACAAAAAAAAAAAAACCTCATATCCACATCTCCAGATCTCACGTAAGCACACAGTGATGCACATATCTGAATTTTGTTTGCAGTGGCTGGATGCCCTGGTATGTCCATTCTCTCTCTCAAAATTAAAAAAAAATTATAATTAAGTAATTCATACTCTCATGAGGAGGCATTATTTATACATTTTAATCATTTTTTTAAAATTTTTAACTATTTGAGAGAGAGAAAGAGGCAGATAGAGGAAGAGAGAGAAAGAAAGAGAGAATGGGCACATGCAGGGCATCCAGCCACTGCAAACAAACTCCATATGCACGTGCCACCTTGTTCATCTGCCTTATGTGGGTCCTGGGGAATGGAACCTGGGTCCTTTGGCTTTGCAGGCAAGCACTTTAATTGCTGAGGCATCTCTTCAGCCCTATTTACACATTTTAATACGTGGTCAGACTGCCTAATTCAAAATCTTGACTCTCCTTTTACTTGTTAGGAAGCTCTAGGTGAAGTCAGCCTCTCAGAGACTGCTGACTTATCTGTAAATGGGGAGAACAAAATGGCTTTATATAGTCTATGTGATGAGATGAGATAAAAGACGTGCAAAGTGCTTACCAAAATGATGCCTTTAGTTGGGACTTAATGGAGTTGAAATTAACTTTGAGAATCTTCACCAATTATATAAAATGGCATCATAAACTAATTCAGGATGTCTCCAGATAGGAGCCCCCACTACAAGGTAATCAATCTCTAAGGGAATAAAGACAAAGCAGTAGCAGGCAACAATGTTGAATTAGGTACAACTGACCTCCTCTGCTCCAAATTGCTCTTAATAGCAAAACTGATCTCCAAATGACCAGGCAGCTAAGCTAACTCCTGTACCCAAAGTGGACATGTTCATATGACAGATAAGGAACATGATCAGAACACCTTAGAAACAACCATGGCTGCCAAAATATGTTACCACTTAGAACTCTGGATCTAAACCTTTGAACAACTTTGTTCTGAAATGACAGCCTATAATCTTGGCATTTTCAGAGGTCTGTGCTAGAGGCTGACAGGCACAACATACTGTGAGGAACAACTCCTTCACATATTCTTCGAGAAACAATGCCAGTCTCATTTTCTGCAGGGGAAGAAAGACACTTGCTCTCTGTCCTCGACTCTGACAGTCAAACGCTAAATAATCAAACATTCAAGTGAGCATGGATACTTTAAAGACATGATCTTGAGAAGCAGTATATATAACCCCTTTTCTTACTCCAGCTCTGACTAACCTACTCTTTAGAACCAAAGCCAAAAAAGTTCTCTCAGAATTGTACAGATTTCTTTTTAATCTTTTGCTTCCAAGTGATGCTTTCTGAATTCGCTCCCTTTTTCTTTACTAGCCACACTGGTTTGATTTTACATAACCTGCTGGGTGTGGTGGCACACACCTTTTCTATGAGTTCAAGGCTAACCTACAACTACACAGTGAATTGCAGGTCAGCCTAGGCTAGAGTGAGAGCCTACCTCAAAAAACTTAAAAAAAAAAAAAAAAAAAGTTTTACTAAGTCGTCTCCCCAGGCTTGCTTTATAGTGTGGGGGCGGGGGTGGGGGGAACGACAAGTTCTCATTATGTAACCCCAGCAGGCATGGAGGTCACTATGTAGATCAGACTGACCTTGAACATGTGGCAATGCTCTTGCCTTTGTTTCCTGAGCACTACAATTACAGGCATGCCTAGCCTCCTTACAGTTTTAAATAGGCAGTTCTCGATTTAAGTCTTAGCAACTCTGAAGGAACAGTGGTATCAATGAAAACCTCACTGGCAACTCTAGTAAAGGACAAAGCTCCCTGAGATGTACACACTGTTTTGTGCATAAACACTAGTTTATAACACTGACACCTGTCACTGAGGAAGCTCTCATTCAAGTAAAATAAGGCACAAAAATATGAAGATGCCTGAGCTAGAGTAAGACCCTACCTTAAAAAAAAAAATGAAGATGCATTTCAATTTCTAATTTGTGGTTATATTCACTCACAGTCAATGTATTACAGTGGGAAAATCCCTAAGTTTTAAGCCAAGCAACACAGGTGCAAGGCTTGAGTAGGCAATTTTAGGTAAGTCACTGAGCCTCTCTAAGCCTCAACTGTTTCTGAATACAAAACAAAAATAAACAAAATACAAGCACATCCTAGTCCACAATATTGTGTAACTTCTAAAAATTCAAATGTGGGGCTGGAGAGATGGCTTAGCGGTTAAGCGCTTGCCTGTGAAGCCTAAGGACCTGGTTCGAGGCTCCATTCCCCAGGACCCATGTTAGCAAAGATGCACAAGGGGGCGCACGTGTCTGGAGTTCGTTAGCAGTGGCTGGAGGCCATGGCATGGCCATCTCTCTCTCTCTCTCTTTCTGCCTCTTTCTCACTCTGTCATTTTCAGATAAATAAATAAAAATAAACAAAAAAAATATTAAAAAAAGATTCAAAGCTGGGCGTGGTGGCGCACGCCTTTAATCCCAGCACTAGGGAGGCAGAGGTAGGAGGATCACTGAGAGTTCGAGGCCACCCTGAGAATACATAGTGAATTGCAGGTCAGCCTGAGCTAGAATGAGACCCTACCTTAGAAAACCAAAAAAAAAAAAAAAAAAAAGATTCAAATGTGAACTATTAATAAGTAATAATAATGTTCATAAACTTTTGGGGGGGGGTTCCAAAATAGGCTCTCATTCTAGTTCAGGCTGACCTGGAATTCTTAGGATGGCCTCAAATTCATGGCAATCCTCCTACCTCTGCCTCCCAGATGCTGGGATTAAAGGCGTGTGCCACCACACCCAGGTTTCATAAACTTTTCTTGTCATTGACATTAGGCTATTACATGAAATATGATATGTTAATTATATAACAAGCCTTATTCTTTGATACTATTAATATATTTTAAATTTATTTCAGGTGTATGTGTGTGTGTGTTCATTTTGGGGAGTCAGGAGAACATATCATGACACATACCTAGAGATCACAGAACACCTTTTGGACTTGATCCATCCTCACATTCTACCTTGTTTGACACAGGGAGAGACTCTCACTGTTGTTTACCACTAGGTTTGAGAACTTCCTGGGAAATCCTCCTGTCTCTGCCACCCTTCTCATGTAGGCACACTGGGATTACAGGAGCCCACCACAGCCATCTAAAGATCTGAACTCAGGTACTCAGAGTTACATAACAAGTGCTTTATTCACTGAATCATCACCCTAGCCTCTGACACTATAATAATAATACTGCATCAAGAACCATCAAAGCTTGTGGTGTAGTGGCATACGCCTTTAATTCCAGTACTTGGGAGGCAGAGGTAGGCAGATTGCTGTGAGTTCGAGTCCACCCTGAGACTACATAGTGAATTCCAGGCAGCCTGAGCTAGATTGACACCCTATCTCAGAAAACCAAAAGAAAAAAAAAAGAAAAAAAGCCGGCATGGTGGTGCATGCCTTTAATCTCAGGACTTGGGAGGTAGAGGTAGGAGGATCACTATGAGTTCAAGGCCACCCTGAGACTACATAGTGAATTCCAGGTAAGCCTGGGCTAGAGTAAGACCCTACCTTGAAAAAAAAAAAAGAGAGCCATTAATAATAATGGGTAGGGAGAGGGTTCCTGAGTTCAAATCTTCACACCCCACATTAAAAAAACAAATTAAAGTAGGGATGGAAAGATGGCTTAGTGGTTAAGGCACTTGCCTGGGAAGCCTAATAACCAAGATTCAAATCCCTAGTACCTAAGTAAGCCAGATGCACAAGTGGCATATGTATCTGGAGTTCATTTGCAGAGGCTAGAGGCCCTAAAGCGCCCATTTTGTCTTTCTCTCTCTATCTCAAATAAATAAATAATTTAAAAAATAAAATAAAATAAAATAGGATCCAGACATGGTGGTGCATGCCTTTAACCCCAGCACTCAGAGGCAGAGAAAGGAGGATCGCCATGAGTTCGAGACCACCCTGAAACTACATGGTGAATTCCAGGTCAGCCTAAGCTAGAGCAAGACCCTGCCTGGAAAAGCCAAATAAATAAATACAGGGCTGGAGAAATGGCTTAGCAGTCAAGCGTGTTTGCCTGCAAAGCCAAAAGTCCCAAGTTCAACTCCCCATGACCAATGTAAGCCAGATACACAAGGTGGCACATGTGTCTGGAGTCCATTTGCATCTGCTAAAGGCCCTATCGTACCCATTCTCTCTCTGCCTCCTGCTGTCTCTCTCAAATAAATAAATAAAAATAAAAATATGTTAAGGAGTTAAAATAAATACTGGTGAGACAAGACAAAATATTCTTCAAAAATAACTGTATTAAATTTCTGAGTAATTAAAACTATTATTAAGCATCTGAGGATGAGGGTTTTTTTTTAGTTTTATTTATTCATTCATTTATTTATTTGAGAAAGAGAGAGGGGGAAGGGAGAGAATGGGCACACCGGGGCCTCCAGCCACTGTAAATGAACTCCAGATGCATGCACTACCTTGTGCATCTGGCTTACGTGGGTACTGGGGAATCAAACCTGGGTGCAGGCAAGCACCTTAACCGCTAAGCCATCTCTCTAGTCCCAAGGATAAGATTTCTATGAGAAAGATCAGGCACAGAGGCTAGAGATGGAGTTTAGCAATCACTAGCACATATAAGACCCTGAGTTTGATCCCAAGAATCTCAATTAAAAATTAATAATTAGCTGAGCATGGTGGCACACACCTTGAATCCCAACTCTCAGGAGGCATAGGTAGGAGGATTGCCGTGAGTTCAAGGCCACCCTGAAACTACATAGTGAATTCCAGGTCAGCTTGAGCTAGAGTGAGAACCCTACCTCGAAAAACTAAAAAAATAAAAATTAAAAAAAAGGAATAATTAAACTGGGTGTGGCATGGTGGCACATACCTTTAATCCCAGCACACTAGAGGCAGAGGTAGGAGGATTGCTATGAATTCAAGGCCATCCTGACATTACATTGTGAATTCCAGGTGAGCCTGAGCTAGAGCAAGACCCTACCTGAAAAAACAACAACAACAAAAGAATAATTAGGACCTAGTAGATATGGTGTATTTTATTTTGCTTAAGGTTTTGTTATTGTTGTTTTTAGATTTTTGAGGTAGGATCGCCCTCTAGACCAGGCTCACCTGGAATGCACTATGTAGTCTCTCAGGGCAGCCTCAAACTCACTGCACTCCTCCTACCTCTGCCTCCTCAGTGTTAGTATTAAAAGTGTATGCCAATTGCCTGCAAAGCCAAAGGACCTCAGTTTGATTCCCCAGGACCCACATAGGCCAGATGCACAAGGTGGAGCACGCATCTGGAGTTTGTTTGCAGCGGCTGGGGGCCCTGGCGTACCCATCCCCTCTCTTCCTCTCTCCCCCCCCAATAAATAAATAAAGTGTGTTTTTAAGTGTGCAACATCATGTCCATCTTACTTCAGTTTTTTTTTTAATTTCTATAATTTACTTTTATTTTTATTTATTTGAGAGAGAGAGGCAGATAGAATGGGCACACCAGGGCCTTCAACTGCTGCAAATGAACTCCAGACACATGTGCTACCTTGTGCATCTGGTTTAGATGGGTCCTAGAAAATCAAAACTGGGTCCTTTGGCTTTACAGGCAAATGCCTTGGCCGCTAAGCCATCTACCTCTCCAGCCCTACTTCAGTTTTTTTATAACTTTATTTCAGAGAGAGAGAGAGAATGGGCACTTCAGAGCCTTTAGCCTCTGCAAATGAACTCCAAATGCATGTGCCACCTTGGGTATCTGGCTTATGTGGGTCCTGGGGGAACTGGACTTGGGTTCTTTGGTTTCACAAGCGAACACCATAACCTCGAAGCCTTGCTTCAATTTTTCTGAAGCAGTCTCACTCTAACCCAAGCTGACGAGAAGCTCACTCTGCAGCCCAGGCTACCTTCGCCTCCCAAGTGCGGGGATTAAAGGCATATGCCACCACCATGATACAGGGTCTTTTGGTGTTTTTTTTTTTTTAATATAGTTTTATTTATTTATTTGCAACAGGACAGAGACAAAAGAGAGACAGAGGAGAGTGGACACCCCAGGGCCTCCAGCCGCTGCAAGTGGACTTGAGATGTATGTACCACTTTGTATGTTGGGCTTTACGTGAGTACTTGGGAACTGGGGTAGTGAAGCTTTGCAGGCAAGCACCTTAGTTGCCGAGCCATCTCTCCAGCCCTGATACAGGGTTTTGAATGTTACTTTCTTAATTATGCTAAAATCAATTAAGCTAAGCTAAAAGATCTGATGGGAAATATTTTAAGCATATGAATTTAAGAAGCCACTTAAGAACAAACAGCTTCTAATGAAATCATGTAGAAAAAGTATATTTTTAGGGGCTAAGGAGATGGTTCAGCAACTAAAGGCATTTGCTTGTAATGTCTATTGGCACTAATGTAAAGCCAGATGCAAAAGTGACACAATTTAGAGACAAGAAAAAAAAAAAAAAAGGCTGGGCAGAAGGCTCAAAGGCGTAAAGGTACTCTTGCCTGCAAAGCCTGTAGCTCAGGTTTGTGTGTCCAGTACCCACATAAAACCAAATGTACAATATGCACATGGATCTGGAGTTCAGCCGTAGTAGCAAAAGGCCCTGGCATGCCTATACTCTCTCTCAGGTCAGGCTGATCTGGAATTCAGTATGTAGTCTCAGAGTAGCTTCAAACTCACCAAGATCCTCCTACCTCTACCTCCCAAGTGCTGGGATTAAAGGTGTGCCCAACATGCCAGCCCTAATAAATGCTTTTTTTTTTTTTAATGTTTATGAGAGAGAGGGAGAAAAACAGCACGCCATGGCCTCCAGCCACTGCAATCAAACTCCACATGCACATGCAGCCTTATGCACTTGTATCACCTTGTGCGTCTGGCTTACATGGGATCTGAAGAGTCAAACATGGGTCTTTAAGCTTTGCAGGAAAGTGCCTTAACCACTAAGCCGTCTCTTTGGCACAATAACTACTTTTTTTTTTTTTAATTTTTATTTATTTATTTGAGACTGACAGACACAGAGAGAAAGACAGATAGAGGGAGAGAGAGAGAGAGAATGGGCGCGCCAGGGCTTCCAGCCTCTGCAAACGAACTCCAGACGCGTGCGCCCCCTTGTGCATCTGGCTAACGTGGGACCTGGGGAACCGAGCCTCGAACCGGGGTCCTTAGGCTTCACAGGCAAGCGCTTAACCGCTAAGCCATCTCTCCAGCCCAATAACTACTTTTTAAAAAGCACCTAGCATTTGTTTGCAGTGGCAAGAGATGCTGGCATACACATATAAACACACACATATACAAGTAAATCAATAAATACTATACAAATATGTAACAACTTGTTAAAATGGCTTCCTTATAGAACTTATAGAACTCTTGCTTTATTTTTGCTTATTGAGAAGAAAAATAGGGAATCCAGGCCTGGTGTCTCTGCCTTTAGTCCCAATATTCAGGAGGCTGACGAAGGAAGATAACCATGAGTATGAATGAGGCCAGCCTGAGGATAGAGAGTGAATTCCAGGTCATCCTGGGCTAGAGTGACACCTGTCTTAAAAAAAAAAAAATGAACGAAAATAGCTTATAATACTATAAACATGAAAATTATTTTACTAGCATCTTTTTAAAGTCACTATCCTATTAAAACCATGCATGAAGATGAACAGTACGTTCACTTCTCTTTTCAGAACAGTCAAGTCATAACTTACTTAGAAAGAATTCCTCAAAGTCCGTTTTCTCCACACAGCTTGTATACATGCGCAGGGCTGCAAGCTTAATTTTCTAGACAAAGAGAGTAAAACCAAACTCAAGACATGGCCAAGTGATATTCTTATATTATTAGACATGGATCACAGATCTTACATTTCTTCCACTAGAAAGAAGAACCTGTTTCTAGGCAATTTAAACAAGTATAGATATTTTTGTCTTTTCTTAAATCTAGCAATTCATAGAAATGTCATTCAACATTCACATTTTACTCTTTCCTCAGAGGCTGTGATTAGTCTATAAATCTGGGGGGTGTGTCTTTCTATATTCTCTTTTTTTTTTTTGAGGGGTAGACTACTGAGGCAGGGTCTCACACTAGGCTAGCCTGACCTGGAACTTATTCTTGAGACTAGGCTGGACTTGAAATTACAGCAATCCTCCAACCTCAAATTCGCAAGACTGGAATTAAAGGTGTAAACCACTGCACCTGGTTTGTAATTTTAATAGTTTGTAGATTCACAAAACGTTCTGTGTATCAACAGAGTTCCTAATGAGCATAAAATACTGGAGCAAGATACCTTTATACTATTTACCCAAGTGCTCAGTACAAAGTATTAAAAATTCTCCTAGAATCGGGGAGAGGGAGGGTATTACCATGGGATACTTTTTATAATCATGGAAAATGTTAATAAAAATTGAGGAAAAAAATCTCCTAGAATCTTTTTTTTTTTTTTTTTCCTTGAGGTAGGGACTCTAGCCCAGGCTGATGACCTAGAACTCACTCTGCACTCTCAGGCTGGCCTTGAACTCACAGCAATCCTCCTACCTCAGCCTCCCAAGTGCTGAAATTAAAGGCATGCACCACCATGCCCAGCTGTCCTAGAATCTTTTTTTCTTTTTTTTCTTTTGGTTTTTCAAAGTATGGTCTCACTGTAGCTCAGGCTAACATGGAATTCACTATGTAGTCTCAGGGTGGCCTCGAACTCACAGTGATCCTCCTACCTCTGCCTCCTGAGTGCTGGGACTAAAGGGATGCGCCACTACACCCAGCCTGTCCTAGAATCCTGATGGGTAATAACTTTAATTTATTCACTAAATTATAAACTTAAGACTTACATATTTTACTATATGTAAATTACGTTTGGATAAAAACAAATTGAGGAGCCGGGCATGGTGGCTTCCCAGCATTTGGGAAGCAGAGGTAGGTGGATCACCGTGAGTTCAAGGCCACTACATAATGAATTCCAGGTCATCCTGGACTACAGTGAACCCTACCTTGAAAAACCAAAAAACAAACATAAATAAATAAAAATTAAAAAATAAATTGAAAAGCAAAATATCCTTTAAAAGTTGAATTCTGGGCTGGAGAGATGGTTCAATGGTTATAGGCAGTTGCTTGCAAAACCCTGATGGACTGGGTTCAATTCCCTAATACCTACATAAAGCCAAACGTACAAAGTGGTGCATGCAGTGGCGGGAGACCCTGGCATGCCCATTCTCATTCTCCCTCCTCTGTCAGGGATGTATTCTCTCTGTCTCTCTCTCCCCTTGCAAATAAATAAACAATTTTTGTTTTTAAAGAAGAGTTGAGGGCTAGAGAAATGGCTTAGCAGTTACAGCACTTAACTACAAAGCCTAAGATCCCAGGTTCAATTTTCCAGGTCCCATGTAAGCCAGATGTACATGATGGCACATGCATCTGGAGTTCATTTGCAGTGGCTGGAGGCCCTGGAGTACCCATTCTCTCTCTATGTAACCCCCCAACACACTAATTAAAATTTAAAATGAGGCATGAAGCCGGGTGTGGTGACACATTCCTTTAATCCCAGCACATGGAAGACAGAGGTAAGAGGACGATCATGAGTTTGAGGCCACCCTGAGATTCCATAGTGAATTCCAGGTCAGCCTGGGTTACACTGAGACCCTACCTTGAAAAATAAATAAATAAATAAATAAATAAGGAAAGGTGGAGGGAAGGTTAATCAAAATCTAAGAGGATATAAATAAATCATATGGAATCCTACTTTTTTGGACAATGGAACACTCAGGAGCTGTAGATTGCTGCTAGAAAATTTTCATTGCCAGAGATGGGATACCTTCCAGTGAGCTGTTGGCCAGGAAGGTCCCTGATGCCCCCAAAACATTATAGGCCATTGCTGAGACCATTGGTTTCCCACCAGGAATAGATGGTAAGACCATATTGCTGAAGACCCCATATACTTGGGCTGCAAGGCCACTGAGAAATCCTGCTGGATCTGAGCTGACAACCTCCTCCATGTAGACCAGCTGACAGAAAGCTGGAAGAAGCCATTCTGCATGCAGTTCAATGGGAGAAAGAGAAATCACCAGTGAAGATACTCATCAGTGGACACTGCAAACCTTATATTTGGCCAGGCCAAATGAGCCAACAGGTGCAATAGTGGCAAGTCTGTTATGGGGGAAACCAACTGTCCTCTAATTGGACTGGAGGCCTACTCCATGGGAGGGAATACATCCCTGATACTGAAAACTTAAAACAGGGATAGTCATGAGCCCTAGGGGTGTAACGTCTGCTATTGTCTGGCCAAATGTATATACTATGCTTATCAAACTGCCCAGTAAGCATTTCTCTTAATGTTCATACCCTTATATTAATGCTACTCTCACTTCTGGTAGAGAATCTTCTCTTTTCAGATGGCAGTGACCTTGGGACGACTCAGAAGGTATCATGGTGATGGAAAGAAATGACCACAGTGCTCAGTACTGCAATATATCACACCTTCCAAGGCTCAGGGTCTAATGCAGAAGAGGTGGTGGAAAGAATTTAAGAGTCAAAGGAAGGGTAGGACTCCATACAACATGCTTCCCCCAGACACAAAATGGCCTGGATATCCATGGCCTCACAGTGCCTGACCCTACCTGTATAAGACCATTATAAGAGGAGGAAAAGATCATGACATCAAAATTAAAAGAGAGACTGATTGAGATGGGCAGGGGGTATGATGGAGAACAGAGTTTCAAAGGGGAAAGTGGGGGGGGGGAGATATTACCATAGGGTATTTTTATAACCATGGAAGTTGTTAATAAAAATTTGGAACAAAAAAATAAAAAAGACATGGTGAGGCATTACTATAACTCTAGCACTGAGAAGGTGTGGACAGGAAGATCAAAAGTTCAAGGTTGGGGTTGGAGAGATGGCTTAGTGGTTAAGGCATTTGCCTGCAAAGCCAAAAGACCTTGTTTTGATGCCCCAAGACCCATGTAAGCCAGATGCACAAGGGTGCGCATGCATCTGGAATTCGTTTGCAGTGGCTGGAAGCCCTAGTGTGCCCATTCACTCTCTCTCTCCTTCTCAAATAAATAAGTTTTTTTTTTTTTTAATTCAAGGTTGAAGGCTAGAGATGGTTTAGTGGTTAAGGCTCTTGCCTGCAAAGCCTAAGGACCCATGTTCTACATTCCAGATCTGATGTTAGCCAGACTGCACTAAGGTGAGGCAAGCGTAAGGTCACACATGCCCACTAGGTGGCACAAGCATCTAGAGATCGATTGCAGTGGCTGAGGCCCTGGCCAATTCTCTATCTCTTCTCACTCTCTAAAAGAAGTTCATCAAGGTTGAGCTGGAGAAAAGGCTCAGTGTTTAAGGCACTTGTTTACAAAGTCTAACATCCCAGTTCAATTACCCTGTATTTCACAAAGCCACATGCATATGATGGTGCATGCATCTGGATTTGTTTTCCCTCTCAATCAATCTCTCTCTCTCTGCTTGCAAGTAAGTAAATAAATAAGTAAAAAGTTCAAGGACATCCAGTTTGAGGCCAGCCTAAGCTCAATGAAACTCTATCGAAAACTAAAAAAAGAAAGAGCCCGGCATGGTGGTACACGCCTTTAATCCCCACACTTGGGAGGCAGAGATAGGAGGATCGCCATGAGTTCGAAGCCACCTTGAGATTACATAGTGAATTCCAGGTCAGCTTGAGTTAAGAGTGCGACCCTACCTCAGGGGGCGGGGGGGGGGGGGAAGAAAAAGGAAAGAACAAAAGAAAAGCAAATACAGTCTGGAGAAATGGCTAGGCAGTTACAGGGGCTTGTTTGCAAAGCCTGCCAGCCTGGCTTCAATTCCCCAGTGTAATTCAACAAGGAAGAAAGATACAAGAGCTGGGGAAATGGCTCAGTGGTTAAAGGTACTTGCCTGCAAAGGCTGCTACCCTGGGTTCAATTCTCCAGCACTCTCATAGAACTAGATGCAAAGTGGCACTTGTGTTTGATGTTCATTTGCAGGAGCAAGATATTCTGGAGCATAAACATACACACACTTAAATAAATAACTTTCGGGGGCAGGGGGTTGGAGGTAGAGTCTCACTCTAGCCCAAGCTGACCTGGAATTCACAATGTAGTCTCGGAGTAGCCTCAAACTCATAGCCATCCTCCTACCTCTGCCTCCTGAGTGCTAGGATTAAAGCTGTGTACTACCACACCTGGTTCACATATATATTTTTGTTTGTTTGTTTGTTTGTTTGTTTTGTTTTTTGTTCTTTCCAGATAGGGTCTTGCTCCAGCCCAGACTGACCTGGAGTTCACTATGTAGTCTCAGGGTGGACTCGAACTCACAGTGATCCTTTTACCTCGGCCTCCAAGTGCTGGGATTAAAGGCATGCACCACCATGCCCAGCTACATAAATAATTTTGTAAATGGCTGTAAAAATAAAGGAAATCAGGCCTCGTTACTAGGCATGGAGGTGCATGCCTTTAATCCTAGCACTTGGGAGGCAGAGCTAAGAGGATTGCCATAAATTCAAGGCCACCCTGAGACTACATAGTGAATTCCAGGTCAGCTTGAGCTACAGTGAGACCCTAACTTAGAAAACCAAAAAAAAAAAAAAAAAAAGACAAAGTGGCACCTGTGTCTGGAGTTCATTTTCAGTGACAAGAGGCCCTGACATGCCCATTCTCATTCCCCCCCCCTCCTTGCAAATAAATAAAAATATATTTTAAAAAAGAAAAGAAAAAAGAAAGAGATGAAGGGAGGAGGAGAAGCATCCATAGCAGAGGCAGAACCACACACACATACCCCACCCTGCACTGCCTGTTTAACAGTGTCGACACCACAGTCCTTAGAAGTACTTAACCACAAAACACATTTCAGGAAACACTGATCTGCATCACTGCCAACTTAATGGAATGATTGTCCTAATACTGTTGGCCTTGGTATTTCTATCCTTGAGTCAGGGAATTGAGGGTATCCCTTAGCACTTCACTTCATTCAACACATAATTTACTGATGCTTTGAACAGAGAAATGAACAATACAGACAAAAAAATCCCTATCCTCAGAGTTTACGGCCCCTTCCAACTTTTTTTCTTGAGATACATAGGGTCTCATGTAGCCAGGCATGGTGGCACATGCCTTTGATCCCCAGCACTTGGGAGGCAGAGGTAAGAGGACTGCTATGAGTTCAAGGTCACCCTTTGTGGTGGTTTGATTCAGGTGTCCCCCATAAATTTAGGTGTTCTGAATGCTAGGTTCCCAGCTGATGGAGATTTGGGAATTAACGCCTCCTGGAGGGAGTGTATTGTTGGGGGCGGGCTTATAGGCTTTATAGCCAGTTTCCCCACGCCAGTGTTTGGCACACCCTCCTGTTGCTGTGGTCCACCTTATGTTGGCCAGGGGGTGATGTCCACCCTCTGCTCATGCCATCATTTTCCCCCGCCATCTTGGAGCTTCCCCTTGAGCCTGTAAGCCAAAATAAACCTCCTTTTCCCAAAAGCTGCTCTTGGTTGGGTGATTTCTACCAGCAATGCGACCCAGACTGCAACACCCTGAGACTACAAAGTGAACTCCAGGTCAGCCTGGGCCAGAGTGAGACCCTACCTCAGAAAACAAAAAAAAAAAAAAAAAAACCAATAGGGTCTCATGTATCCCAGGCTATCCCTGAACTCACTATAAAGCTTAGGATGATCTTGAGCTTCTGATTCTCTTGCCTCTACCTCCCAAGTGATGGAATTACAGGTGAGCATCACCTGGCTTACTTATTTTTAAAAAATATTTATTTGGGCATCAGAGATGGCTTAGTGGTTAAGGTACTTGCTTGTAAAGGCTAAAAGGACCTAAGCCTAAGGTTCTATTCTCCAGTACCCACATAAACCAAATGCACATGGTAGCACAAGCATCTGGAGTTAGTTTGCAATGACTAGAGGCCCTGGTGTGCCCACTCTCTCTATCTGCCTTGTCTGTCTCTTGTCTCTTTCTTGCTCTTCCTCTCACTCAAATAAACAAATAAAAATTAAATTAAAAATATGTATTTTTAAAAATATTTACGTGGGCTGGAGAGATGGCTTAGCAGTTAAATGCTTGCCTTTGAAGCCTAAGGACCCTAGTTCGAGGCTCAATTCCCCAGGACCTATATTAGCCAGATGCACAAAAGGGCATACACATCTGGAGTTCGTTTGCAGTAGCTAGAGGCCCTGTTGCCCCCATTCTCTCCCTCTTTCTCTCCTTCTCCCTCTCCCTCTCTCTCTCTCTCTCTCCCTCTCCCTCTCCCTCCCTCTTTCTCTCTCTCTCTCCTATCTATGTACCTCTTTCTCTGTCTGTCACTCTCAAATAAGTAAATAAACAAAAAATTTTTTAAAAATTACGTGTGTGTTTGTACACCCCTTTGAAACAAGATAAGCTTTGCAGGACTTCTTGCCTTGCTGCACATGAATGCCAAATGCTTGTAACTTTTTCGTTATCTTTGCATCTGCCTCATCCTGGCAGACTTTGGAAGCAAACACCTTTTACCACTGAGCTATCTTCTCAGCCCCTCATCACTCAGTTTATGTGGTACTGGATGTCAAACTTAAGGCTTCATGTATGCTAGACAGACAGTATCCACTAGCCATATCCCCAGCCCCAAAGTTAAAATTGTTCTTTTTTTGGCTTTTTGAGGAAGGGTCTTACTCTAGCCCAGGGAGACCTGGAATTTACTATGTCTTAGGCCAGCCTTGAATTGATAGATATCCTCCTACCTCATGTGCTGGGATCAAGAAAAAAAAAGGCACTTCTTACAAATTTAAATTTTTAACTAAAATTCCTTTAATTGCTTCTTTCTTTCTTTCAAGTTTTTCGAAGTAGGGTCTCACTATAGCCTAGGCTGACTAAATTTCACTATGTAGTCTCAGACTGGCCTCAAACTCATGGCGATCCTCCTACCTTTGCCTCCCCAGTGCTAAGATTAAAGGCATGTGCCACCACACCTAGCCAAACTATTCATTTCTTGACCCTTTTTTATTTTTTTTCTCCTACAGTTTTCCTTCAGGTCCTTTACAGTCAAAACTAATCACCTTTCCCTAGGGGAGACAAGAATTCAAGGTCCAAGTCTTTTCTTAGGAAAGTTGTTTTCCCCTACAAATATCCCCATGAAAAAGTGTTCATTACAAATAATGACCACTTGATTAGATTGGCCAGTGTATTTGTACAGTGTTCATACTGTGGGGATCAGAAACATTTTACAACTTCACTTTTCCTGTAGCCAAGCCTTTGTACTTGGGTGACCCATTTTCCTAGATAAGCCTCTAATGCAAGAAGACCCTGATGACCATCACAGAGGGCCTGGAAATAACTACTGAGATAAGCCTCTCTGAGAATCATGCATTCGTGTAAGTTAAGGAGGTAGGTGGACTAAATTCCCATCCAGTCAATATAAGTTGAGTGACTTGGGTGATTTCATGTTTACATCAATCTAACTATGGGAGATTTCATCATGCCACTCTCTAAGAAAGAAACACCTAGGCCGGCTCTCCCACCTGCTGATAAACTTGTGCCCTCCTACAAAATGAAAAATGAACACAGTAACAAGCTTATACTAATAGCTGTGTAAGAGTTACAAGGAGATTTTGTTACTTGAACCTCCTGTTCTATACTGGAATTCATATTGCAGCATTCTTGACTCATGGTCAACAATCTGGGCCCCCTTTCAAACAAGATCAATGACCTTGTAAAGCTAGCTACATATCCTATTGAAGGACTATTGTTGTTAGATTTATGCTTCATTATTGAATCTGCTTCATACAATATTCATTAAACATCACTCTGAGTAGGGGCTGGAGAGATGGCTCAGCAGTTTAAGGATGCTTGCTTACAAAGCCTAGCAGTCTGGGTTCAACTCCCCAATACCTACATAAAGCCAGATACACAAGGTGACATATGCATCTGGAGCTTGCCTGCAGTGGCAGGAGGCCCTGGCATGTCCATACTCATTCTCTCTTTGTCTGCTTCATTCTCTTTGTCTCTCTCACAAATAAATAAATTAAAAAAAGAAAGAAAGAAAAAGAAACATTACTTGGAGTATCTCAGCTAAGGTGTATTCACCCGCTGTTTTTTTCTTCATGCTTTCTCTTTTCCAGACTGACCATTCCTATCATCTTCAACCCTTCTTCACAAACACACGTGCATTCACAAGCACATACATCATACATACACACACAAAAGAGACACATACAAAATAACGAATAAAACAGTAATTTTTTCCCTCTATCATTTCTTTCATTTCAATTACATTTAAGTTTCAAATACACACCATAATCACAACTTTTTATTTCTTTGATAGAAAGAAAGGCCAAGGGTGGTTAGTTCATGTCTGGAATCTTAGCATTTGGAAGGCTGAGGCAGAGGACAGCATGCCCTACAGAGTAAGACCCTGACTCAAAATAATTTTTTTCAGTGAAAATAAAAATAAGGAGTTAAAGACATGGCTTATAGTCAAGGTGCTTGCCAGTAAAGCATAAGGACCCAGGTATGATGACCCCATACCCACATAAGCCAAATATACATGGTGGCACATGTGTTTGGAGTTCATTTGCAGCAGCTGGAGGCCATGGTTCTCCCAATCTCTCCTTCTCTTTCTCTCTCTGCTTCTTTCCCTCTCTCTTAAATAAATAAATAATAAACTATTTAAATAATAATAATAATAAAAGTAAGCCAGGCGTGGTAGTGCATGCCTTTAATCCCAGCACTCGGGAGGCAAAGGCAGGAGAATCACCATAAGTTCAAGGCCACCCTGAGACTACATGGTGAATCCTAGGTCAGCTTGAGTTAGAGTGAGACCCTACCTCGAAAACCCACAAAATAAAATATTGAAAAAATAAAAATAAGGGCTGGAGAGATGGCTCAATGGTTAAGTCATTGCCTGCAAAGTCTAACAACCCAGGTTCAATTTCCTAGTACCCACATAAAGTCCGATGCATAAAGTGGTACATGCATCTGCAGTTTGTTTGCAGTGGCTGTAGGCTCTGGCATGCCCATTCTCATTCATTCTCATTCTCTCTCTCTCCCTCCCTCCCTGCTTGTAAATAAACAAATAAAAAAAAAAAAAAAAACCAAGTATGGCGGCACATGTCTTTAATCCCAGCACTTGGAAGGCAGAGGTAGGAGAATCGCCGAGAGTTCAAGGCCACCCTGAGACTACCTAGTGAAGTCCAGGTCAGCCTGAGCTACAGTGAGACACTGCCTCAAATAAACAAAAAACAAGAAGGAAAAGAAAAAGAAAAACGAAACAAATGGGGGTGGGTTCTAGTTAATAACATTAACAAATATATAAATTATTTATCAATTCTTAAAGAATTCAGATGTAAAAAGAAACTAAATTTAGGGCTGGAGAGATGGCTTAACAGTTAAGGCATTTGCCTGCGAAGCCAAAAGACCTAGATGCAATTCCCTAGAAACCACCTAAGCCAGATGCACAAGGGGAACATGTGTCTGGAGTTTGTTTGCAGTGGCTAGAGGCCCTGGCATGCCCATTCTCACTCTGTCTCTCTTCTCTCTGCTTGCAAATAAGTAAATATATAAAAATTTTTAAAAAAGGGCTGGAGTGATTGTTCAGTGGTTAAGGGAATTGCCTGCAGAGCCTAACGACCTGAGTTTGATTCCCTAATACCCACATAAACCAGATGCACAAGCTGGCCCATATACCTGGAGTTCTTCTGCAGAGGCTGGAGGCCCTGGCATGCCCATTCCCTCTGTCTCTGTTTTCTCTGATTGCAAATAAATTTTAAAAAAAAATTAAAAAAAAAAAAACACCTAACTTTAGCTGGACATAGTGGCACACATCTTTAATCCCAGCACTTGGGAGATAGAGGTCACAGGATCTCTGTGAATTCAAGGTCACCCTGAGACTACACAGAGAATTCCAGGTTAGCCTGGGCTAGAGCAAGACCCTACCTCAAAAAACCAAAAAAAAAAAAAAGAAGAACACTAGCCTGAATGAGAAAAACTACTCTCTTGATGATTAAGGCAGGACTTGGGGGTCTCAAGAGTATCACTGTCAGTTAGCACCTGTATTCCTCTACACAGGTAAATGCCTTACCAACAAGATATTAGAAGCACAGTTTATGTTTCAGACTTCACATAAGAGAGATTATTTGCTGCCAAGAAAACTATGGTGAAGAGAAGCCATCATAAAAAGAAACTAAGGCTGGAGGAATAATTTAGTGGTTAAAGTGCTTGCCTGTGAAATCTAAGGACCCAGGTTCAACGTAAGCCAGATGCACAAGGTGGCACATGTGTCTGGAGTTCATTTGCAGTGGCTGGAAGTCCTAGCGTGTTTCCATTCTCTCTCTCTCTCTCTCTCTCTCTCTAGCAAATAAATAAAAATAATTTTTTTTAAAAAAAGGAGGGTCTGGAGATGGCTTAGCGGTTAAGGCATTTGCCTTCAAAGCCAAAGGATCTCAGTTCAACTCTCTAGGACACACATAAGCCAGATGCACAGGGGGGCACATGCATCTGGAGTTCCCTTGCAGTGGCTAGAGGTCCTGGTGTGCCCATTCGTTCTGTCTTTCTCTCTCTCAAGTAAATGAATAGAATATATTTAAAAAAAGAAAAAAGAAAAGTAAGCCAGGTGTAGTAGCACATGGCTTTAATCCCAGCACTTGGGAGGCAGAGTTAGGAGGATCACCATGAGTTCAAGGCCACCCTGAGACTACATAGGGAATTCCAGGTCAGCCTAGGCTAGAGTGAAATCCTACCTTGAAAAATCAAAAAAAGAAAAGAAAAAGAAACCAAGACAGGGTGTGGTGACACATGCCTTTAATCCCAGCACCTGGAAGGTAGAGGCAGGAGGATCTCTTGTGAGTTTGAGGCCACCCTGAGATTACATAGCCTGGAAAAAGAGAGAGAGAGAGAGAGAGAGAGAGAGAGAGAGAGAAACTGGTTATGGTACTGCATTCCTGTAATCATAGTATTTGGGAGGTAGAGGCAAGAAGATTGGGAGTTCAAGATTAGTCTGAGCTTGAGTGAGACCTTGCTTCAAAACAACAACAAAAAAATACTCTTCCACAATGACAAAGGAAAATGGTAGCAGCAATATATCTTAACTGGGCTGAGCAGATATGAACCGCTGTTTTATTACTATATACAGAGGACATTCATTTACTTATAGTGATTACACAGACCCTTTAAGGTGATACAGCTAGAAAACAACCCTCTATAATAAGATTTATATTAGGTCATGGGATTAATTTTAGTAAAAAGATGCTTATATATAAAATTTTACAATGACCTAGTGAAAATAATATAGGAAAAAGAATTTATCAGAAAGCACAGCTTCCTTAAGAATGCTGCCCATCAGAACATTCAACCCATCTGACCCTTTAGAACTCTGTATCTACAGAGTACAGCATGAAATGAGGTGAGAGCCTGTAAAGTCCAGTCTTACTGTCTGTCATACCTGTAACTGGATATACTTCTACAGAAATATGTCAGTATTGGGCTGGAGGAATAGCTTAGTGGTTAAGACGTTTGCCTGTAAAGCCAAAGGACCCAGGTTCAATTCCCCAGGACCCATGTCAGCCAGATGCACTAGAGGCACACGCATCTGGAGTTCATCTGTAGTAGCTGGAGGCCCTGGCATGCCCATTCTCTCTCTCCCTCTCCCTCTTTCTCTGTCAAAGAAATAAATAATAACTACAAAAAAAGTAAGCTGGGTGTGGTGGCACACGCCTTTAATCCCAGTACTCAGGAGGCAGAGGTCCTAAGGAGGATCGCTGTGAGTTCAAGGTCACCTTAGATTACATAGTGAATTCCAAGTCAGCCTGGACTAGAATGAGACCCTACCTCGAAAAACCAAAAAAATAAATAAAATAATTACAAAAAAATAAAAAGAAATATGTCAGTCTTGGGCTGGAGAGATGGCTTAGTGGTTAAGGCATTTGCCTGCAAAGTCAAAGGATTCCCCAGGACCCACGTAAGCCAGATGCACAAGATGGTGCATGAGTCTGGAGTTCGTTTACATGGGCTAAATGCCCTGGGGTGCCCATTCTTTCTCTATCTCCTTCTCTTTCTCAAATAAATATAATGAATAAAATAAAAAGAAATATGTCAGTCTTACATGTTGTAAAAATTATGACATGGAAGCAAAAGGCAGGAGGACATATTTTGAAGAGATTCTCAAAATAATAAACGAATTTCATAAAAACAAAGTACAAGCTGAAAAGAAAACCTCTTCTAAGAAAGAGAAAAGTAGCAAAGGGAAAGTAAGAAGAATTTAAAATACCTTACCCATTTACTGTATTTCAAAGGTCCTGTGAATCCCATGGCTTCTATTATCTTTGTAAAGGCACCAACCTTCTCTTCAACAGGCTGTGGGGAATCTTTGATGGCAGGAAGCTACATAACCAAAGACAAAGGAATCAAAATCAGTTGCAAATTTTTTCATTCCTTATTACTCCTAAGGACATTTTTATTGCTTAGATTTCTTTCACTTTGATTTATTTTTATTTATTTGAGAGAGAGGGAGAGAGAAAGAGAGAGAGGGAGAGAGAGAAAGAGGGAAAGAGACTGGGTACGCCAGGGCATCCAACCACTGCAAACAAACTCCACATGCAGGCACCACCTTATGCATCTGGCTTACATGCATCCTGGGGAATCAAACCTGGGTCCTTTGGCTTTGCAGGCAAGTACTTTAACTGCTAAGCCACCTCTCCAGCCCTCACTTTGACTATTTTTATTTTTTGGTCTCTCAAGGTAGGGTCTCACTCTAGCCCAGGCTGACCTGGAATTCACTACGGAGTCTCATGGTGGCCTCAAACTCACGGCATCCTCCTACCTCTGCCTCCCGAGTGCTGGGATTAAAATCATACGCCACCACGCCCAGCTTCCTCAGTTTGATTTTTAGAACTACTGTTTTGATTTATTTTATTCGTTTCTTCTGTTTTGTTTGTTTGTTTGTTTCAAGGTAGGGTATCACTCTAGCCCAGGCTGACCTGGAACTCAAGCTGTACTCCCAAACTGGCCTTGAACTCACAGCGACCCTCCTACCTCTGCCTTCTGAGTGCTAGGATTAAAGGTGTGCACTGCCTTCTGAACCTTTTTGTTGATTTTTGTTCTTTCCAGGTAGGGTCTTGTGCTAGTCCAGGCTGACCTAGAATTCACTATGTAGTCTCAGGCTGGCCTCCAAAGCACAGCAATCCTCCCTACCTCAGCTTTTCCTGTGCTGGGATTACAGGCGTGCACCAAAACACCTGGCTGATTTTTTTTTTTTCTAAGATTGTCTGTTTTATTTTGTTTTGGTACAGCGCTAAGGATAGAACCCATAGCCTCGCACTGCTAGAAAAGTGGTCTACAATGGTGCCACACTCCAAGCCCTCATCTACAATTTTTTTAAGACTTTTTTTCTTTTTTTCTGGTTTGTCGAGGTAGAGTCTTACTGTAGTCTAAGCTGACCTGGAGTTCACTATGTAGTTTCAGGGTGGCCTCAAACTCATGCTGATCCTCCTAACTCTGCCTCACGAGTGCTGGGATTAAAGGCGTGCGCCACCACACCCAGCATAGAAATTTTTATTTTTATTTATTTATTTGAGACAGAGAGAGGGAAAGATAGTGAGTGAGAATGGGCGGGCCTCTAGCCACTACAAACAAGCTCCAGACGCATGTGCTACCATGTGCATCTGGCTTACGTGGGACCTGAAGAATCGGACCTGGGTCCTTAGGCTTCATAGGCAAACACCTTAACCACTAAGCCATCTCTCCAGCCCTCATCTACAATTTTTAACTTTTGCTTTAAATTTTTATTAATTTTTTTTATTATAGAGAGAAAGAGAAAGAATTGGCACACCAGGACCTCAGCCACTGTAATTGAACCCCAGACACTGTGCCACCTAGTGGGCATTTGTGACCTTGTGCTTCCCTTACCTTGGTGCATCTGGGGAGTCATACATGGGTCCTTAGGCTTCGCAGGCAAGCACCTTAACAGCTAAGCCATCTCTCCAGCCCTAACTTCCATTTTTTTAAGGTATCATTATCACCTGAGGCAAACATATCTGGAATGCTTTCTAAGAGATTTCTTCTAAATTACAGAGTAAGACATACACACCTTATTGACCATATATGGTGTATGAACTCATGACTAGGACATTATAAACTTGGGGTATTACAATAAAAGTTCCCATGAAAAAGTATTTTTAAAAGTGAAGGGAGGCCAGGCATAGTGACCCACGCTCTGAGGCAGCAGCACTCTGAGGCAGAGTTAGGAGGATCGCTGAGAGTTAGAAGGCAGCCTGGAAAATCCAGGTAAGCCTGAGCTGAAGTCAGACCCTACCTGGAAAAAACTGAAAAAAGTAAAAATAAGCCAGGCATGGTGGCACACTCCTTTAATCCCAGCACTTGGAGGCAGAGGTAGGAGGATCCTCATGAGTTCAAGGCCACCCTGAGACTACACAGTGAATTCCAGGTCAGTCTGAGCTAGAGTGAGATCCTACCTTGGAAAACAAAACAAAACAACACCACCAAAAAAAAAAAAAAAAAAAAAAAAACCAGAAGGGGCTGGAGGGATGGCTTAATGATTAAGGCACTTGCCTGCAAAGCCAAAGGACTTAGGTTGAATTCCCCAGAACCCACATATGCCAGATGCACAAGGGGGCACATGCGTCTAGAGTTCATTTGCAGAGGCTGGAGGCCCTGGCAGCCCATTCTCTCTTTCCCTCTTTCTCTGTCAAATAAATAAATAAATAAATAAAAAGCCAGGCACACAAAATGGCACATGCATCTGGAGTTCATTTGCAGTGCCTAGAGAGGCCCTGGTGTGAGTATTCTCTCTCTCCTTCCCTCATTCCCTCCTTCCCTCTCTCTCTCTTTCTCTCTGCCACCACCCCAGGTAGGATGGAGCATGTCTTTAATCTCAGCACTGAGGAGACCAAGATAGGAAGATTGCTATGGGTTCAAGGCCAGTATGAGACTACAAAGTAAATTCCAGGTCAGCTAGACAGAGAGCCTACTCATAAAACAAAACAATCAAAGGGCTGGAGAGATAGCTCAGCATTTAAGGCACTTGCCTGCAGAGCCTTATGACCTGGGTTCAATTCCCAGTACCCACATAAAGCCAGATGCAAAAAGTGGCACATACATCTGGAGTTTGTTTACATAAAAGGGAGGAGGGCAGGAAGGGAAGGGGAAAGAGGAAGAGAAGGAAAGGAAAGGAAAGAAGGTGAAGGAAAAGAAGGGAGAAAAGGGCTCTGAAAATAAATTCCATAAATAAAGGAAACATGCTCTAATGCTAAGCTGAAAGGCTAACTATCCATCAAAAAATTCTCTCAATGTTAAATATGAATTTTCAATTCATACAAAATGCATAAAGAGAGCTAGAGAGATGGCTTAGTGGTTCAGCACTTACCTGTGAAGCCTAAGGACCCCGGTTCAAAGCTTGATTCCCCAGGACCCATTTAAGCCTGATGCACAAGGTGGCACAGCCATCTGGAGTTTGTTTGCAGTGCCTGGAGGCCCTGGCATACCCATTCTCTATCTATCTTATCTATCTGCCTCTTTCTCTGTCTGTGGCTCTCAAATAAGTAAAAATAAACAAAAACAATTTTTAATGCATAAAGACTGTTTTTCTCTACAGTACTGTCTAGATATGATAGTACATTGGAAGAAACAGAAAATAAGCTTGGAAGATTAGACTCAAATTTTCAGTTGGTTTGTCACTTACCATCATGAGGAATTCTGTACCTCCAACTCCCTGAGCCTCATGTTCTACCTCCACTTAAACTCCTTGCTCATGCAGCCAACACATTTGTTGAGATTCATATAAGAACATCTGTCTAGAGGGCTGGAGAAATGGCTTAGCAGTTAAAGACCCTTGCTTACAAAGCCTGATAGCCTGAGTCTGATTCTCCGGTACCCACATAAAACCAGATGCACAAAGTGGTACATGTATCTGGAGTTCATTTGCACTGGCAGGAAATCCTGGTGTGCCCATTGGCCTCCCTCCTGCTTGCAAATAAGTAAGTATATTTGAAAAGAAAAATAAGCCGGACATGGTGCACGCCTTTAATCCCAGTACTTGGGAGGCAGAGGTAGGAGAATCACGATGAGTTCGAGGACATCCTGAGACTACACAATGAACTCCAGGTCAGCCTGGGCTACAGTAAAACCCTACCTCAAAAAAAAAAAACAAACATCTGTCTAGAAGTAGTCTATAAGCAGAAAGTGCTCACCTTATCTGTGGTGTGGTACTTCCTCCTCTGCTGTAAGTCTGTACCAGGAATCCGTTCTGACCCCACACAGGTTCGGGAATGTTTCATCTGCAGCCACTGGCAGACAAACAGATGTAACAACGAGCATTTAGTAAGAGGGTTAATCTGAGCAGACCTGTGCTACTTGCATCTATTTAAGCTTTCTTAACCAAATTCCTACAAATGATCACCAAGGGGATCCAGTATGCATGTGGAATGGTGTCTGGTACACAGTAGGAGTTCAATAAATATCTATCACCGGGAGTGGTGGCACACACCTTTAATTCCAGCAGTTGGGAGGCAGAGGTAGGAGGACACCCTGAAACTACATAGGGAATTCCAGGTCAACCTGGACTAGAGTGAAACCCTACCTCAAAACCAAAAATAAATAAATAAATAAATAAATATCACATACTTGAAGGTGTGGGTATGGTGGCTTATGCCTGTAATCCCAGCACTTGGAAGGCTTAGGCAAGAAAACTGCCTGTGACTTTAGTACCAGCCTGAGCCACAAAAGAGTTCCAGGCCAGCCTCATCAACAGAATGAGCCCATGTCTCAAAAAACAAAATAGGGAGCTAGAGAGATAGCTTAGTAGTTAAGCACTTGCCTGTAAAGTCTAAGGACCCCGGTTCGAGGCTCAATTCCCCAGTACCCACGTAAGCCAGATGCACAAGGTAGTACATGCATCTGTAGTTTGTTTGCAGTGGCTGGAGGCCCTCATGTGCCCATTCTCTGTTTCTGCCTCTTTCTGTCTGTCGCTCTCAATAAATTAAAAAAAAAAAAAAGAACAAAACTAATTAATTAATTTACTCAAAGAAATTAAGAAGATTCAGGGTCTGGAAAGGTGGGCACTTGTGTGGAAAGCCTACAGGCCAAGTAACCCATGTAAGCTGGATGCAAAAAAGAAAAAAGAAAAAAAAAGTGGTGCATGTGTCTAGATTTTGTTTGCAGTGTCTGGAGGAACTGGTACACCCATTCTCTCTCTCTCTCTCAAATAAATAAACAGGGATGGAGCGATGGCTTAGCAGTTAAGGTGCTTGCCTACAAAGCCAAAGCATCCAGGTTTGATTCCCCAGGACCCACATAAGCCAGATAGCACATGCATCTGGAGTTCCTTAGCGGTGGCTAGAGGGCCCGACAAGCCTATTCCCCCCCCCCCCACCTCTCTCTCCCACTCGCTCTCTCTCTCAAATAATAAATAAAAGTAATTTTTTAATTTATTTATTAGAGGCAGAGAGAGAGAGAATGGGCACTTCAGGGCCTCTAGCCACTGCAAACGATCTCCATATGCGTGCACCACAATGTGCATCTGGCTAACATGGGACCTGGAGAATCAAACCTGGGTCCTTAGGCTTCACTGGCAAGTGCCTTAACTGCTAAGCCATCTCTCTAGCCAAACAATAAGAGTTTAAAATAAATAAATAAAAACTATTTTTGAAAAAGAGTGAAGACTGAAGGACGGAATCCATAGTTACTCCTGCTAGCAGGTGCTCTGAACTAAATCCTCAAAATCTGATCTAGTTTTTGTTAAGAGTCAGGCCCCGGCTATGTTGTCCAGACCATGCTACCACACTTATATAACATTGTTGTTGTTGTTTTGGGTGTGTACAGCACGTGTGATATGTGTGATGTGTGCACATGTGTGTGCAGATACATGTGCCCTGTCCTCCATTATTCATCTGCCTATTTCTTTGGGTTTGATCTCCTGTGTCACAAAAGAAAGAGGAAGATGGGAGGTGAAAACACAAAGTGGGGATGGAAAAGAAGGGAAAGGATGAATGAATTATGTTTAAGAATCTACTTTCCAAATTTCCAGTAATGGCCGGGAGTGGTGGTGCACGCCTTTAATCCCAGCACTCGGGAGGCCAAGGTAGGAGGATCACCATGAGTTCGAGGCCACCCTGAGACTCCATAGTCAGCCAGGTCAGCCTGGGCCAGAGTGAGATCCTACCTCAGAAAAAAAGAAAAAAAAAAAAAAGTATGTTTTATTGGTTTTACAATTAAAAAAGGATTAGAAGGAATAGGAAGAGGGTTAGTCCTTCAATTCCAGTTTATTCCAAGAGATGGAACAAGTGGAATGAAAATGATTTTTTTCTTTAATCTTAATGAAGGGGAAAAGTAAAATTTCTAATTATAGACCATTCATATTTATATTTTTACCAAACAAGAATACTGGTCAATCCCAGAGACACTTATGCTTTAATTCTCAAGCATCAAGCAGGCCTTGTGAAATACAGACTAAACACAAAACAACTCCCATCACATCACATAATCAATATAATGATCTATTTACAACACAAAACACTTTTCACTGAACCCCTTCTTTCCAACTAGTAGCCCCTCTTCTGCTTTGGGATTTTTTTTATTTTTTGTTTGTTTACAAAGGATCTGGAGATCTAAACTTAATAGCAGGTCCCACCAGACCCTCATGCTTATGCACGAAGCACACAACTACTGAACCATCTTTCCAGGCCCCTCTTCTACTTGTTTGCTTGTTTTTCAAGGTAAGGTCTTACTCCAGCCCAGGCTGACCTGGAATTTACTATGTGGTTCCAGGCTGGTCCCAAAGTCACAGCAATCTTTATACCTCTGCCTCCTGAGTACCCCTCTTCTATTTTGATGCCCCTTTCCTGTTTTGTTTTGTTTTTTTGTTGTTGTTTGTTTTGCCATGCACCATCATTAACAACATGTTGAAGAGCCTAGTATTGTGCAGATAACTACAGCTGCTCCAAGGTCATGAATGCAACAGCCACTTCATGTCCAGAAGATAGCATTCCAAAGCACACCTCTCCATCCTTTGCCTCTTATATTCTTTCTGCCACCTCGTGTGCAGTGTTCCTTGGAGAGAAAACACACTTGTTCAAAGGACACAACTAAGTGTAGTTTCAACATGCTGTGCTTTAGGGTGAGTTCTCTTTTGTTAGATTCTGTGATCTTTCTCTTTCCCCACTGCTCCAGGGTGACCCCTGGATTCTTTCTACTACACTGAACCAAAGTATACAGTGCCAAGGACAACACCTAGTCTTCCCATACCTCTGCTTATCTATAAATAAAACAATTACCGCTTGTACCAACCACTCTTGCCCTTGCTTCCCTCAAAAAAGACCCTTAAAGGCCTCAATTTTAATCAGCTTAAACTGGACACAAATAAATTTTAAGAAAAAAAATTTCCCTGAAATTCTCAAACGTTATGAACAGAGAGACCTTCTCTAACCATTAAGCTGAAGTGGTTCTTTCCATCCCATTATCCTCTAACAGTATCCCACTCATTTCCCTCATGGAACACATTATTATGTATAAGCATATTTATTTATGGACTTGCTTATTTTCAGTCACCACTGTCAGAAAGATAAGGGTAGGGCTGGAGAGATGGCTCAGCGGTTAAGGTGTTTGCCTACAAAGCATAGTAACCAGAGTTCAATTCCCCAGATGCACAAAGTGGTATACGCATCTGGAGCTCATTTGCAGTGGCACAACCGTTCTGTCTGTCTCTCTTTTCTCTATCTCTCTGTGACTACAAACAAACCAAAAAAAGGTAACTGTAAGAACTAGATGTATCACCACAATCAAGTAGAGTGCATTACACATGGGAAATGCTCAAATATTGTTGATTCAAAAAACCTCGCCAGGCGTGGTAGTGCACGCCTTTAGTCCCAGCACTTGGGTGGCAGCAGTAGGAGGACTGTCATGAATTCAAGGCCACCCTGAGACAACCTGGTGAATTCAAAGTCAGACTTGGCTAGAGTGAAACCCTACCTCAAAAAACAAAAACCAAACAAACAAAATCTCACACTAGCCCAGGCTAACCTGGAATTCACTGTCGTCTCAGGGTGGCCTCAAACTCACAGCAATCCTACCTCTGCCTCCTGAGTGCTGGGATTAAAGGTGTGCACCACTACACCCGACAAGGTTTCTTTCTTTTTTTGCAGGGTCTCACTCTCCAGGCTGACCTGGAGTTCACTATGTAGTCTCAGGATGGGCTTGAACTCACAGTGATCCTCCTACCTCTGCCTCCCAAGTACTGGGATTAAAGGCGTATAGTACCACATGCGGCTTATAATGTTTATTTCTCATTGTGTCTTCCCTGTCATTGATCACACATACATCAGCCTGCACTAGAGTGAGATCCTACCTCAGAAAAACCCAAAAGGAAAAGCAAAACAAAACCAAAAGAAAAGATGGAAGTTTGTATGGCTTGTAAGACTCAACAAATGTAGGCATATATCTCAACAAAAGAGAATATATGTGTTCACCAAAACACATGAAGACTGTTCACAGCAGCACTATTCATAAACACACCCAAAAAGAAATAATACAAATGTCCATCAAGATTAGATGAATGTCACCAAAAAAAAAAAAGATAAGCTGAATGAATTGTGGTATACTCATAATAAGTCCTCTGTGACAGGGCTGGGGAGGTGGCTCACCAGTTGAAGGGGCTTGCTGCAAAGCCTGTCTGCTCAGATGTAATTCCCAAGTACCCATATGTGGTAGTTTGAATGTATGGCTCCATAATATTCAGGCATTACAAATTTTTTTTTATTATTTGCAAGCACAGAAAGAAAGAGAGAAGAGAGACAGACAATGGGCACATCAGGGCTGCAGACACCAGATGCATGCACCACTTATGTGTATCTAGTTTTATGTGAGTGTGCTGGGGAATCGAGCCCAGGTTGTTAGGTTTTGCAGGCAAACACATTAAGTACTGAGCCCTCTCTAGGCCCTATGACTCAGGAATATTTCTAAAAATACTTTTAATTTTTATTTATTTGAGAGAGAGAGACAGAAAGAGATAGAGAAATAGGTAGGTAGAGAGAGAAAGAAAAAGAAATGGGCATACCAGGGACTCCAGCCACTGCAGATGTGTGTGCCCTCTTGTGCATCTGGCTTACGTGGGATCCTGGGGAATCAAACCTGGGTCCTTTAACTTTATAGGCAAGCAAGCACCTTAACCACTATGCCATCTCTCCAGCCCTCAGGCATTTTTGATTAAACTTCCTACATGACAAGCCAGGCATGGTACTCCTAGAAGGAGATGGGACTCGGGGCAAGATGGGAAGCAGAGACAGGAGAGTCCTCAGAGGCTTGAGAGCTGAGAAGCGTGGGGAACAGAACAGCGAACACTGAGAGTCTGCACATCAAACAAGGTGGAAACTGAGGACCAGCACCCAGTGTTGTCCTCCAACCTTTACATGCATGCCATGCCATTCAGGTACCTGCCCACACACATATACATGTACACCTCATACACACACACACACACACACACACACATCATACACACAATTTTTTAAAAAAATCAGCTGGTATGGTGGCACACACCTTTGATCCCAGCACTTGAGAGGCAGAGGTAGAAGGATAGCTGTGAGTTCACAGAGTTCACACCACTTTGAGACTACTGAGTGAATCCCAGGTCAGCCTGGGATAGAGTAAAACCCTACCTTGGGGGGAAAAAAAAAAAAGGGCCAGGCATGGACATGAGAGATGGCTTAGCAGTTCAGGTGCTTGCCTGCAAAGCCTAAGAATGCAAGTTCAAATCTCCAGGTCCCACATAGCCAAATGCACAGTAATGTAAGCATGCAATATTGCACATGTGCATAAGGGGGCACATGCGTCTGGAGTTCATTCACAGTGGCTGAAAGGCCCTTATGCACCCATTCTCTATCTCTCTCTCTCTCTGCCTCTTTCTCTCTCTCAGTAATAAAATAATAAAAGATATATATTTTTAAAAATAAAAAAATAGTCAGACATGGTGGCACATGCCTTAAATCCCAGCACTTTGGGGGGGGGGGGTTGGGGGAAAGGGGCAGAGATAGGAGGATTGCCATGAGTTTGAGGCTATTCCAAGACTACATAATAAATTCCTTGTCAGCCTGTACTAGACTGAGACCCTACCTTGAAAGAACAAAACAAAATTGTTTTTAATGTCTTATGTAAGACAAATAAAAGTATGTACTACCTTATATGCATGGGACAAATAACATTATGCACAATATACATAGTTAAAATTATTGTTAACTATAATAGGTGTAAGTTAAAGTCAAGAAATAGTTTATTAAGAATATCAACTTTGAGGGCTGGAGAGATGGCTTAGCAGTTAAGCCTGTGAAGCCTAATGACCCTGGTTCAAGGCTCAATTCCCCAGGACCCACGTTAGCCAGATGCACAAGGGGGCAGTGGCTGGAGCAAGCCCATTCTCCCTCTGTCTGTCTGTTTGTCTGTCTCTCTCTCTCTCTCTGCCTCTTTCTTTCTCTGCCACTTTTAAATAAATAAATAACAATAAACCAAGAAGAAGAAAAAAAAAAAGAATATCAACTTTGAGCCAGGCGTGGTGGTGCATGCCTTTAATCCCAGCACTTGGGAGGCAGAGGTAGGAGGATCACCGTGAGTTCAAGGCCACCCTGAGACTACATAATGAATTCCAGGTTAGCCTGGGCTACAGTGAGACCTTACCTAAAAACAAACAAACAAACAAGAAAGAAAACAAGAGTATCAACTTTGGGTATTGATGGTGGGACTACAGCCTCTTTCTTGAATTATTTTTGGAGAATTTGCTTCTTGTTTTTGGTCTGAAGGCACCTACTTGCAAAGCCTGCCAGTCCTGGTTTGATTGCCCAGAACCCATATAAAGCCAGAAGCACAAAGGGGCAAATGCACCTTGAGTTTGTGTGGCAGTGGCAAGAGCCCTTGGCATTCCCATTCTCTCTACTATCTGTCTGTCTGTCTATCTCTCAAGCCAATCAATAAAAATATTAAAAATAAATACTATGTGATGAATTCCCCGTACAAAAACAGGAAAATACTACCCTGGACTTAATAAGTTTACTACAAAGAACACAAACGACAGTTGGAGCTATGTCTTAGCAGTTAAGGCACTTGCCTGCAAAGTCTAAGAACTCATGTTTGAATCACCAGGTCTCACATGAGCCAGATGCACTGTGACGCAAGTTCACAATGTTGTACAAGGCACAAGGGGGTGCATTTGCCTGGAGTTCATTCACAGCAGCTGAAGGTCCTAGAGTGCCCATTCTCTCTCTCTCTTTCTCTCTCAAAATAAATTTTAAAAATTTTTTTAAAAGAACAAATGAGCTGGGCATGGTGGCACATGCCTTTAATCCCAGTTCTTGGGAGGCAAAGGTATGAGAACCATGGAGAGTTTAAGGACACCCTGAGACTACATAGTAAATTCTAGGTCATCCTGAGCTAGAGTGAAACCCTGCCTCAAACAAATTAAAAAAATAAATTAATTAAATTAAAACAAAAAACAGGGCTGGAGAGATGGCTTAGAGGTTAAGGAGCTTGCCTGCAAAGCCTAAGGATCCAGGTTCGAGTCTTCAGGTCCCACATAAGCCAGATGCACAAGGTGGCGCATGCATCTGGAGTTCATTTGCAGTGTCTATAGGCCATTGCGTGCCCATTCTTTCTCTCTCTATGTCTCTAATAAATAAAAAGAAACTTAAAATAAAAGGCGGGGGGAAGGGATTATAGCTCAGTGGTAGAGCATATAACTGCAAAAAAAAAAAAAAAAAGAACAAATGAATCTCTAAAACAAAGCTGAATGATGACAAACACAAAACACTATGAACTAGATGTTTAAACAAAATAATCTAAGATATGTTCCAAATAATGTTTGGCCAAGTATAGTGGTGCATGCCTTTAATCCCAACACATGGGAGGCAGAGGTAGGAGGATTGCTGTGAGATGAAGGTCAGCCTAGAATTACAAAGTGAGTTCTAAGACAGCCTGGACAATAAGGAGACCCTAGCTTGAAGAAAAAAAGAAGCCAGGCTTGGTGGCGCACGCTTTTAATACCAGCACTTGGGAGGCAGAGGTAGGAGGATCACCGTGAGTTCGAGGCCACCCTGAGACTACAGAGTTAATTCCAGGTCAGTCTAGACCAGAGTGAGAACCTACCTCAAAAAAAAAAAAAAGAAGAAGAACTAGTAATAGGGTGTGGTGGCGCACATCTTTAATCCAAGCACTTGGGAGACAGAGGCAGGAAGATCACCATGAGTTCAAAACCACCCTGAGACTACAGAGTGAACTCCAGGTTAGCCTGGATTAGAGTGAAACCCTACCTGGGGGGGAGGGGGAGAAGAGAGAGAGAAGAAAAAGAAAACTAAAGCCTGCAGTTAAAGACTGGTTAGGGGCAGTGACAAGAAGGGATTAGGGAGGCTTCTGAGTCCTGATCTAGTTCTTGACCTAGATGCTGGGTATGTTTACTTTGTAATGAGTCATTGAGCTTTACACTTACGATTTGTGCCTTCCCCCTGACCCTATCTTTGGTATTTTCGAGATAGGGTCTCACTCTAGCCAAAGCTGACCTGCAACTCACACTGTAGTTCCAGGCTGGCCTTGAACTCAGTGATCCTCCAACCTCTGCCTCCCAAGTGCTGGGACTAAAGGCGTGTACCACCATGCCCAGCTTCTACTTTTTTTAAATTTATTTACTTTTTGGGTTTTTTTTTTTTTTTTACAGTAAGATCTTACTCTAACCCAGGCTGACTTGGCAGTCAATCTATAGTCACAAACAGTGATTCTCCTACTTCTGCGATTCAAGTGCTAAGAAGGAAGGCATGTATCACTGATGCCCAGCCTGTATATTAATATCTCAATAAAATGTATAAATTGAGTAAAAATTTAAAATGAGCAGTCTAGAAAATAGAAATTTAGAAACAGCCAGGTGTAGTGGTATATGCCTTTAATCCTAGCACTTAGGAGGCTGGGTTAGGAGGATATCTGTGAGTTTAAGGCCAGTCTGAGACTAGGGATCCAAGTCAGCATGGGCTAGCATGATACCCTACCTTGGAAATAAAAACCAAAAAAAAATTTAAAGAGGGGAAGAGAAAAAACTTAGAAACAGAGAATAATGGCCTGGAATCATTAGAAAATACATTCTAGAAGATGATGGGATAGAGAAGAAGGCAGGTGAAAGAGAACAGGGTCAGATACTTGGACCCAAGCTGCAGCTCTGCCTGTCTCATGTATGTTTTGAGAACCAAATAGAATAATGTATGTAAGAGAAGTGTACAGTACATAATTTAAATGTACAGACTTCTAATCTCTTTTGTACATAGGCCCTTGATAAAAGGAATGTAAGGGCTGGAGAGATGGTTTAGCAGTTAAAGGCACTGATTGCAAAGCTGACAGCCTGGGTTCAGTTACCCAGAACCCACACAAAGCTAGCTGCACAAAATGGCAAATGCGGCTAGAGTCTGTTTGCAGGCAGGAGGCCCAGGTGCACCCATTTTCTCTTTCTCTTTCCCTCCCTCTCTCTCTCTCTCTCTCTCTCTCTCTCTCTCTCTCTCTCTCTCTCCTCCCTCCCTCCCTCCTTCCCCTTGCAAATAAAAAAAAAATACTTAGA
The DNA here is from genome assembly GCF_020740685.1 of Jaculus jaculus. Taxonomy (NCBI): domain Eukaryota; kingdom Metazoa; phylum Chordata; class Mammalia; order Rodentia; family Dipodidae; genus Jaculus; species Jaculus jaculus. The sequence goes on from NC_059109.1 coordinate 114,341,412, forward strand.
AAAAAGGAATGTAAGCGCCGTGTGGTGGTGCATGCTGTTAATCTCAGCACTCAGGAGGCAAAGGATTGCCACGAGTTCAAGGCAGCCCTGATACTTCAGAGTGAATTCCAGGTCAGCCAGGGCTACATACAGCAAGACCCGGCCACAAAAAAAAAAAAAAAAAAAAAAAAAGAGGAAGGAAACTTTTTTTTAAATTTTACTTATTTTTTTTGCAAGCACAGAGAGAGAGACTGAGAATGGACGTGACAGGGCCCACTGCCACTGCAAATAAATTCCAGAGACATATGCCACTTTGTGCATCTGGCTTTATACTGGTACTGGGGAATCGAACTCGGGCTGTCAGGGTATGTAAGAGCCTTTAACCACTGAGCCATCTCTCTAGCCCTCAGCTTGTTTTTAATATCTTATGCATTTATTTATTTGAGAGACAGAGAAAGAAAAATGGACATGCTAGGGCCTCCAGCCACTGCAAATGAATGCCTATACCACCTTGTGCATCTGGCTTTATGTGAGTACTAGAAAACCAAACCTGGGTTCACAGGCTTCACAAGCAAGTGCCTTAACTGCTAAGCCACCTCTTCAGCCCTCAACTTGTTTTTTTGGTTCCAAAAAGGTTCTGAGGGTTGGGGATGCATCTCACCTGATGGAGTACTTGCCTAGCATACATAAAGGTACATACATGAGGATGTTCCATCCTCAGCAATGTGTAAACCAGGTGTGGTGGTAAAGAACTGTAATCCCAGTGCTCCTGAGGAGGCAGGAGGATCAGAAGCTCAAGGTCATCCTTGGCTACATTGTAAATGAGGCCAGCTGGGATACATGACCTTAAAAAAAAAAAAAAAAAGAAAGAAAGAAAAAGGGTTCTGAAAGTGAAGAGGCTTCCTTGACTCCTTGATATGGCGAGAGAGGAGAAGCAGGAGGGCCAGAAGCTTCATTCAGGTAAACTATAAGCTCCCTCAGGGCACAGCCCGTCTGGTGCTGCTTTTATTCTCTGCCCAGTGCTCACCACCATTCTGGGCACAGAATCGGCACTCAATAAAAAGTAGGTGGATTCTTTTTTCTAGTTTGTTCAAACAGAAGGACAACCTGGAAAACCTCCAAAAAAAAGAACCACAGGAATGATCAAAAGGATAAATAAAAGGTCCTACTAGAAAGGTTAAAATGAATTGAAGCTGTTTAGCTTGGAGAAAGGACAACTGAAGAATTAAGGAGTAACTTAGAATAACACTGAGCTGGAGAAAATCGCAGAGATCTTCTAGCCCAACCTTTTCATTTCACAGATGAAGACACTAAAACCAAGGGAAAAGTTGCAGCTTAGTGAAGGTACCTTAGGACTTTTTTCTTTTAAATCTTGCTTTATATAGTGAGAAAAAATGTACCCAAGTAGTATGAACATAAATAGCAATGAAGGGGGCGGGGCGTGGTAGCACATGCCTTTAATCCCAGCACTCGGGAGTCAGAGGTAGGAGGATTGCTGTGATTTCAAGGACAGCCTGAGACTACTTAGTTAATTCCAGGTCAGCCTGGGCTAGAACGAGACCCTACCTCAAAAAAAAAAAAAAACAATGAAGGAGTTGAAGGAAGTTTAATGGCACTTGCTTGTAAAACCTGATGACCAGGGTTCAATTCCCAGTACCTACATTAAGCCAAATGCACAAAGTGGTGCATGTATCTGGAGTTTGTTTGCAATGGCAAGATGCCCTGGTGTACAAGTATTCTCTCTCTGTCAAGTAAATAAATAAAAATGTTAAATATAAATAAATAAATAGCAATAAAAGCTGTGCTTACAAGTTACTAAAGATATATAATATGGGGCTGAAGAGATGGCTTAGCAGTTAAGGCACTTGCCTGCAAAGCCAAAGGACCCACCAGGTTCAATTCCCCTGGACCCACGTTAGCCAGATGCACAAGGTGGCTCATGCCTCTGAAGTTCATTTGCGGTGGCTGGATGCCCTGGCATGCCCATTCTGTTTCTCTCCATCTGCCTCTTCCTCTCTTTCTATCTCTCTCCCAAATAAATAAATCAATAATTTTTTTTTTTTTTTTTTTTTTTGGTTTTTTGAGGTTGGGTCTCACTCTAGCTCAGGCTGACCTAGAATTCACTATGTAGTCTCAGAGTGGCCTCAAACTCTTGGCAATTCTCCTACCTCTGCCTACCAAGTGCTGGGATTAAAGGCATGCACCACCACACCCAGCAATAAAAAAAAATTTTTTTTTAAAGATCTACAATATACCTGGTACACAGCACCCAGATTCTGATTTGCATTGTTCCTTTTTTGCAAAGCTTGGAATCAAACACCAGGCCCTGCACAAGCTAAGCAAGTGCTCTACCACTGAGCTATACCACAGCCCACAAATCTTAATTTTGAAATAACATTCTCCAATAAAAGGGATGAGACCCTGAGACTACATAGTAAATTCCAGGTCAGGTCAGCCTGGGCGAGAGCGACCTCCAAACCCCACCCCCGCCCCCAGCAAAAAAAAAGAAAAGAAAAGAAATGAGAGTTTCATGGGGAAATAACTGAACCCAGGGATAAAGCAAAGAAAACACATGGACCCCAAATTAGTTTATGGTGTGAAAAAACAAAGGAAAGTTCAAAAAAGGAATGGAAGCAGAACGTGGTGGCGCACGCCTTTAATCCCAGCACTCGGGAGGCATAGGTAGGAGGATGAATGTGAGTTCAAGACCACCCTGAGATTACACAGTGAATTCCAGGTCAGCCTGGGTTAGAGTGAGATCCTACCTCGAAAAACAAAAGAGAAAAAGGAATGGAACCATGTAGAAAGGAACTTGAAGGCATTCCCAATAGCAAAATCAGGGATAATCTGACCAACAAAATAAAGAATTAGAAAATGAATTATAATAAACCAAGCACGACGCTATAGGCCTTTAGTCGCAATACATGGAAGGCTGAGGTAGGAGGATCATGGTAAGCCAGCCTAGGGTTATAGAGTGAGTTCCAAGTCAGCCTGGGCTATAGTGAGACCCTACCTCAAAAGAGAGGAAGGGAGGGAGGGGGAAGGAGAGAGGGAGGGAGGGAAGGAAATATAGTATGACTCACGGAAGAACATACATACTTCATGAGCTCATCTGACAAAAGTAAGTAGTAGGACTGTACCAGGCATGGTGGCGCACACCTTTAATCCCAGCACTTAGGAGACCAAGGTAGGCGAGTTCTAGACCACCTGAGACTACAGAGTGAATTTCAAGTTAGCATGAACTAGAGTGAGACCCTACCTCAAAAAGCAAAAACAAGCCAGTAAACTAGAAAGGGGATGAAGAGGGAATAGAAAGGGAGCAGCTGGGGGTGGGGGACTAAATAGGATGGTATTTTATATATGTAAGTAGAAGAACAGATTAATGGGGAAAAGGCCTGAGTGAGGTCAGGGGAAGAGACTGATGAGTAAAGGAAAGGTAGAGGGAGGGCTAATCAAAATCTAAGAAGATATAAATAAGTCATATGGAAACCTACTTTTTTGGACAATGGAACACTCAGAAGCCATAGACTATTACCAGAAATTTTTCAGTGCCAGGGATGGGATGAATTGTTGGCCAGGGAGGTCCTTCATGTGCCCAAAACATTAAAGGCCATTGCCAAGGCCTTTGGTTTCCCACCAGGAATAGATGATAAAACCCTATTTCTAAAAACTCCACACACTGGGGCTGCAAGGTCACTAAGAAACCCTGCTGAAGCTGAGCTGATAACCTCCTCTGTGTAGAACAAGCTGACAGAAAGTTGGGAAAGGCCACGTTGCATGTTGTTCGATGGGAGAGAAATCACCAGTGGAGATACTCAACAGTGGATAGTATAAGCCTTATATTTGGCCAGCCAGTCCAAATGAGCCAATGGGTGCAATACTGGCATGTCTGTTATGGGGGAAACCATCTGCTCTTTTTATTTATTTTTTAAATTATTTTATTTCATTTGCAAAAAGAGAAAGAGATTCAGAGGAGACAGACAGAAAGAGAATGGATGCACCAGGGCCTTTAGCCACTGCAAACGAACTCCAGATACATGTGCCCCCTCGTGTATCTGGCTTATGTGGGTACTGGGGAATTGAACCTCGGTCTTTTGGCTTCACAGGCAAGCACCTTAAGCACTAAGCCACCTCTCCAGCGACCCCCCCCCCACCATTGGACTGAGGCCCGCTCCATGGGAGGGAACACATCCCAGATACTGAAAATCTACAACAGGGGTAGTCATGAGCCCTAGGGGTGTGTCTGCTGGTATCTGACTAAATGTATATATTATGTTCACCAAACTGCCCAGTAAGCACTTGTCTTAATGTTCATACCCATATATTAATGCTACTCTCACTTTTAGTTAGAGAAGCTTCTCTTTTCAGAAGGCAGCGAGCTTGGGACGACTCAGAAGGCACCACAATGCTGATGAGTGACAGAGGAGTGCTCAGCACTGCAATATCTCTATCACACCTTCCAAGGCTCAGGGTCCATTGTGGAAGAGGTGGTGGAAAGAATGTAAGAGCCAAAGGAAGGGTAGGACTCCTTACAACATCTCCTCCAGACACAAAATGGCCTGGATATGCATGACCTCACAATGCCTGACACTACCTACACAAGACCATCATAATAGGAGGAAAAGATCATGACATCAAAATAAAAGAAAGGCTGACTCAGAGGAGGAGGGGATATGATGGAGAGTGGAGTTTCAAAGGGGAAAGAGGGGGGATGGAGGGAATTACCATGGGATATTGTTTACAATTATGGAAGTTATCAACAAAAAAAGAAATGAAATGAATAAAGATGCAACAAAAACAAAAAGCAGGGTATGGTGGCACCCGCCTTTAATTCCAGCACTCAGGAGGCAGAGGTAAGAGGATTGCCATAAGTTTGAGGCCAACTTGAGAATATAGAGTGAATTCTAGGTCAGCCTAGGCTAGAGTGAGACCCTACCTTGAAAAAAAAAAAAAAAATGGGGCTAGAGAGATGGCTCAGCAGTTAAGGCACTTGCCTGTGAAGCTTAAGGACCCAAGTTGAATTCCCCAGGTCCTACGTAAGCCATACACACAAGGTGGCACAAGCACACAAGGTTGCACATGTGCACAAGGTATCCACTTCAGTGGCTGGAGGCCCTGGCAACCCAATTCTTTCTTTCTTTCTGTCTGTCTGTCTGTCTCTTTCTCTCTCTCTCTCTCTTGCTCTCTCTTAAGGAAAAAAAATTACAAAAAATAATTGATACTTTCAGAGTTGAAATCTTCATTTCCTTTCTCTTTATAAACATTTTATTTATTTAAAAGAGAGGGAGAGAGAGAGGGAGAGAATGAGTGCACCTGGGCTTCTAGCTGCTGCAGATGAACTCCAGATGCATGTGCCACCTTGCACATCTGGCTTATGGGGTCGTGGGGAATCAAACTGGGGTCCTCTGGCATTGATGGCAACTGCCTTAACTAGTAAGCCATCTCTCCAGCCTTCATTTCCTTTTTTTTTTTTTTAAATATTATCTTTATTTGAGAAAAAAAAGAGGCAGATAGAAGGAGGTAGAATGGGCACCAGGGCCTCCAGATGCATGCGCCACTTTGTACATCTGGCTTTACGTGGGTACTGCGGAACTGAACTCAAGTTATTAGGCTTTAAGGCAAGTGCCTTAACCACTTAGCCATCTCTCCAGCCCCTTCATTTCCTTTATACTAAATTATTTCTAGGACTAACAAAAACCAAGACAATAAAATCCATTAGCGAGTCCAAGGTTAACGATATTATATGCACTTCAATCGTAAACTAAGGCCTCAAGTAAGTGTTTCCTAGGTTTCATGTTTAGGGAAGAAAAAGAGAAAGAAAACATTTCACAACCCAAAGAAAAGTAGCACAAAGTAGCTTCAGAAAGAAATCCAAAAAGTTAACTATGAAATGAGTATCTGGAAAGCTCCCCAACAATGAAATCATCAGACTGTAACATGGCAACCTAGGCTAAACCTCACTGCTGGGGTATTTAGAAGCAACACCCTGGACACCATCAGAGTGTAACACGGCACCCTAGGTCAAACCCCACTGCTGGACCATTTATTTATTTATTTGGGGGGGGGGGAAGGAAAGAACAAAGGTAGGAAGGAAGGAAAGAAGGAGGGAAGGAAGGGTGGGTCACACCAGAGCCTCCTCCAGCCACTGCAAATGACCTCTAGACGCTAGCACCACCTTGTGTATCTGGCTTACGTGGGTACTGGGGAATTGAACCTGGGTTCTTAGGCTATACAGGCAAACACCTTAACCACTAAGCCATCTATCCAGCCCACTTCTGGTACATTTAGAAGCAATGCCCTGGATACCATCAGACTGTAATGTGGCACCCTAGGTTAAACCCCACAGCTAGGGTATTTAGAAGCAATTCCCTGGACAACATAATGTAGGAACCAGGCCTGAGCTGACATCAGAAACTGAGAGTAGTCTCATGAAGTTTTTCTATCATGCAATTTACTCGGTTTATCTATAAATAAATGACATTTGCACATAAACACAAAGACTTTCATCCTAAGCAAAGAAACAAACCTTACCTGGGAAGTGCTGGAGAGAGACCTGCACCACTGTCCTTGGGCAAGAGAAACTGGTACCAGTTGAGTACATACTGGAACCCACTGGGAAGTGCTAGTCTGGTTCCTCTACAGAAAGAAAAACATTATCAGGGAGTGGGAGAGATGCTTCCGTAGCTAAAAGCAAAACTCTGGCTGCCCAAGTTTGATTCCCTAGCACCCATGTAACTCAAAAAGATACTGTTGCAGTCAGATTCTCATTGCTAGTAGAAATCACCCAACTAAGAGCAGCTTGTGCAAAAAGATGTTTATTTTGGCTTACAGGCTCGAGGGGAAACCACAATGGCAGGGCGTAATGATGCATGAGCAGATGGTGGACACCACCTCCTGGCCAACATAAGGTAGACAACAGCAACAGGAGAGTGTGCCAAACACTGGCTTGGGGAAAATGGCTATAATACCCATATGCTCCCTCCAGGAAGCGTTAATTCCCAAATCTCCACCAGCTGGGAACCTAGAATTCAGAACACCTAAGTTTATGGGAAACACCTAAATCAAACCACCACATTCCACCCCTGGCCCCCATAAACTGACAACCATACATGATGTAAATTACAATGTATTCAGTCCAACTTTAAAAGTCCCCATAGCTTTTATCAATTCCAATAATGTTCAAACATCCCCATAGTCCAAGATCTTTTAACTGAGCCATAATAACCAAAAAAATCACCCCCCAAAACCCATAATGGCACAGAATAAACATTCACACTGCAAAGATAGCAATGGGCATAGCAAAGAAATATTCAATACAAGATTTAAAACAACCAGGACAAACATGAAACTCTGTAGCTTCAAGTCCAACAACTCTAGCCTGTGACAAATCTCCAAATCCGATAATTCTAACCAGCAACAAGTCTCTGGTACTCCAATTCCGCCCCTCCAGTTTGGCTACTCACAGTCCTGGAAAACCTCATCAGGGCTGGCAGCTTTCCTCAGCAGCCATCCCGTCTCTACTGGGTCTCCACTGCAATCCACAGTTCATCCTCATGGCCCCATGGGGTCTCTATGCAGGCAACTAGTAAACCTGCTTCACACTGCCTATGGCCATTTCCAAAACACAAGACCATGTTGCAAACTTAATGACCCTCTCTTTCCTGCATTTTTTATACTCCACAATACCATGTAGGGTGCCAATTGGTTAATCCAGGGGGAGAATAAGGCAGACTTCAAAGAACAGGATGCTTTTTGAGCACTCAGGCCCCTTCAAAAGAGCCTACATTCTTCCTGTTGCCCCAATGCAGGTCAGCTGGCCCAATCTCAATGGCTGTAATCTCTCAAACCATTTCCAGGTGAACGGGCAGCAATATAGGCCAAAAGATTTTTCTTTCTGTGCCATATCCCTCTGCTCACACCAGTTCATTTCTACGCAAAGCAACCATGCACAAGTTCTCAGGACACGGACATAACAGCAAGCTTCATACACAAACTGCTCTAGCCCAGTACAGGCAAAGCTCTTTTTCAACTTCATAAGCCAAACTTCACAGTCCATAGTTCTTACTGCATTAAGGTCTTGCAGCTCTGGCCAAAATAGTCAATCAAGCTGTACTTACAGCACCGCAAGGCATCTCTAAGGCCAAGGTTTCAAATCCTTCCACACTCCTCTTGAAAATCAGCCTCAAAAGGCCAAAGCCACACAGTCAGGTGTCTAGCAGCAATCCCACTCCTCGGAACCACTTTACTGTTGCAGTCAGGTTCTCACTGCTGGTAGAAATCACCCAACTGAGCGCAGCTTGTGGGAAAAAGAGGTTTATTTTGGCTTACAGGTTGAAGAGAAGCTCCACAATGGCAGGGGAAAACAATAGCATGAGCAGAGGGTGGACATCACCCCCTGGCCAACATAAGGTAGACAACAGCAACAAGAGAGTGTCCCAAACAATGACTTGGAGAAAGTGGCTATAATACCCATAAGCCCACCCCCAACAGTATGCTCCTTCCAGGAGGCATTAATTCCCAAATCTCCATCAGCTGGGAACCTAGCATTCAGGACACCTAAGTTTATGGGGGACACCTGAATCAAACCACCACAGAGACCCTGGCATAGATGGGCGTGGTAGTACACACCTGTGAGGGAGAGGAAGAAGGATCACTGAGAGTTTGAGGCCACTCTGAGACTACACAGTGAATTTCAGGTCAGTCTGAGCTAGAGTGAGACCTTGCCTTGGAAAAAAAAGAGAGAGACCCTGGCAGGCAGGCAGATATACACATGTATGTATGTATGTATGTATGTATGTGTACACATACACATACACATACACACATGTATACATATATATATACACACACACACACATATGCAAATAAATAAATTTAAATTTAAAAATACACCAGCACTTGGGAGGCAGAGGTAGGTGGATTGCTGTGAATTCAAGATCAGCCTGAGACTACATAGTGAATTCCAGGTTAGGCTGGGCTCCAGAGAGACCCTACCTCAAAAAAACTAACAAGAATGCTTTAGGAATATCTCTGTGGTTCAATTTTCTTAGAAAAAAATCACTGCCTTACCTGACAAATAGGGAAACAATATGCCTTCCTTTCTGAAAGGCTATGGTAAGGATTAGGCAAATTCATATGTATAAGTATTTTAAAGTGTTTAGCACATATGAAATGCCCAACAAATATTAGTTATTAATATCATTGCCTGTGTAAACTCAGCAACACCTGGCTTTATCTACAGCCCAAGTATTAGCACTCACTTTCTTGAGAGCTTGTGTGGAGGTTCTAGCGGGGGAGCACAGCTACTCGTATACCCTTGACCAAAGACCAGTCCTCCTATATTAGGGAAAGGTCATCCTCTTAAGCATGCAGCTTTAGGAGGGACGCACATGAAGCAGTGAGGGAGTAATGGGACATCCGTCTAGCCAGCCAGATCAGCCAGATCAACCCTGGTGATCAATGGGGTGACAGATGTCACAGCCAGATCGCCCTCACATCCAGCACTCACTTCCTAAAAAAAGTTCCACCTGAAAATTCTCAGTATGCTGTTAGAAGCTCAGTCATTGGGAAGAAGAAATGGCTCAGAGGTTAAAGGTGCTTGCATACAAAGCCTGCCATCATGGATTCATTTTAGTCTGGGTCTGATTACCCAACCCCCACATAAAGCCAAATGCACAAAGTGGCACATACATCTGGAGTTCATCTGCAGCAGCAAGAGGCCCTGGTATACCCATTTCATTGTTAACCTCTCTCCTTCCAAAAAAAGAAATAAAAATATTGCAGGTGTGGGGGTGCACACTTTTAATCCCAGCACTTGGGAGGCAGAGGCAGGAGGATCGCTGTGAGTGGGAGGGCAGCCTGGAACAACAGAGTGAGGTCCAGGCCAGCCTGGGCTACAGTGAGACCCTACTTCTGAAAAACCAAAAGAGAGAGAGGGCTGGAGAGATAGCTTAGCAGTTGAGGTACTTGCCTGCAAAGCCTAAGGATCCAGGTTCAAGTCCCCAGATCCCACATAAACCAGATACACAGGTGGTGCATGTGTCTAGAGTTTGTTTGCAGTGGCTGAAAGCCCTGAAGCACCCATTCTCTCTATCTAATAAATAATAAAATAAAATAAACATTTCTTAAAAGAGAAATAAAAACATTAAAAACAAGGCTGGGGTTGGAGAGATGGCTTAGTGGTTAAAGTGCTTGCCTGCAAAGCCTTAGGACCCATGTTCAACTCTTCAGATCCCACATTAGCCAGACACACAAAGGTGAGGCAAGTGCAAGGTCGCACATGCCCACTAGGTGGCACAAACAGTTGGGTTTGATTGCAGTGGCTGAGGCCTTGTTATACCAATTCTCTCTCCCTCCCTCCCTCCCTCTCTTTCTCTCTCTCTGTCTGTCTCTTGCTCTCATTGTCAAAACAAAAAATAAGGCTGGAGCAGCCACTCATTTCCAAGACAAATCAAGGTGTTCATTTCAGATCTCAAGTCCCATAAATATTTCTTCTATTTCCCCAAATATCCAACTTAAAAGCTAAATAACTTAGGGCTGGAGTTATTTGTAGCTTAGCAGCAGAACCCTTACCTTACAGACATGAGGCCCTGGGTTTAACCCTCAACACAATACACTACACACACACACAATTTGCATATGCATACTCATACGTGATTTGAAAAAAAAAAACTGGCTGCCCTCTCCCCAGTTGTCCTCAGATCCTAATCAATTTCTACTTGGGAATCAATAATTACCTCAGCAAATGAATTTTTGTTTAGGTTATGGGAGATATTCCTTAAACAAATATTCTTGAACAGCAAGTGAAGGTTCTGCACTTGGCCAGAGTGGCAAGAAACACAAGTAAACGTGCAGTAAGTCACATATAAAATGACTTAAAACACAAGCATGCCAAGATGGTGGCCCACACTTATAAGCCAGGCACTGGGGAGGCAAAGGTAGATGGATCACCATGAGTTCTAGGCCAGCCTGAGCTTGAGCAAGACCCTACCTTGCAAAACCAAAAACAAAATAAACAACACAAGTTTAAAATAATAACTCAGGACTAAAGAAATGGCTTAGTGATCAAGGCGTTTGCCTGCGAAGCCAAAGGACCCAGGTTCAATTACTCAGGACCCAAGTAAGCCAGGTACACAAGGGGCACATGCATCTGAAGTTCGTTTGCAGTGGCTAGAGGTCCTGGCATGCCCATTCTGTCTGTCTGTCTGTCTGTCTGTGTGCCTGCCGCCCGCCCTCCCTCCCTCCCTCTCTCCCTCCCTCTCTCCCTCTCTCTCTCTCTCTCTCTCTCTCTCTCTCTGCTTGCAAATAAATCAATAACATTTAAAAATAAAATAAAATAACTCAAAATGATAGCCATAGGCAGGAATGAATAGTGGCTGCTATGAAAAACAGTGCCCTCTTACCTACTTCTCAAAGAAAGACTTGCTAAAATTATAAACTATCCCACCCCTCCATGACTAGGAAATTATTTTTTTTTCGCAGTCACTTCTTCATTCTTAGAGGTCAGAGTATACTAGAAGGCGTGAGCCTCGAGGATTAGGGCCAATCTCAGAGGCACAGTAGCAGCTCCCCATGTGGGTGGTAAAGAGTCTGGCGGTGTTTGACTCCATTCATTCACTCATTCATTTATCAGGCTGTGCCCAAACGTTTGCCACAATGCCTGGCAAAGTGAAAAACGCCACGCCCCCGATTATCTCCGAGCTTCCGATCTGATAAATTAAAACAACCCAAATGACTTGTGGAGTCTGCCTAAAGTCAACTCAGGGAACTTCAGAATGCAAAGGAGAGAAACGTCCTCCCAGATCACACGGAGACGACAGCGAGGCCCAAGGTCACCCTCGGCGTCAGTGGCAGGGGAGCCGCCGCCCCCCGCCCGGGGAACCCCCCCCGACGCGCCGGCCCGCGGCCCCGCACGCCGCACTCCTCGAGGGGAGGAGAGGCAAACTTCATCGCGTGAAGACCCCCCCGGGGTCACGCTCCTCCAAAAAGCCCGGGAAGCCCAGGACCTGACGAGGGCCACGGCGAGGCGCGCGGCTGCCTCGGTTTCCCAGCGGAAACGCGCGGCCTGCGTCCCCGCTCCTCGCGCCCCGCCCCACCCGGAGGCCGGCGGGTGACGACCGCGGACGCTCCTCCGGCACTCACAAGGACTCGCACCAGCAACGCCATGTTCCTCGGCGGTCATTTCCGGGTGAAGGGCGGGTTTCCGGAATCCCCCCCCCCCGCCCCCGCGCGCGCGCTCTCGCTCGGGGCCGTCGGGCGGCGGCGGCCGTGTGCACCTGCGCCCTTCCCGCCGCGCGTCGCCGCGGTCCCTGACGGGGGCGTCACAAAGGTTCCGGCGCCGGTTCGGTCCCGCCCGCCGCCGGCTCCGCGCTGGCGTCCCTCCGATCCCTCTCCTCGGGCTCCGCCGCCTCAGGGACCCCCTGCTCAGAGCCGCTGCTTTTCCGACTCCACCCCCAAAGGGAAGACCCCTTTCTCTTCACATTGGTTTTATTTTAAAAATGCTTTTTTTTTTTTTTTTTTTTTAATTTTTTTGATTTTCGAGGTGGGGTTTCACTCTAGCCCAGGCTGACCTGGAACTCACTCTGTATCTCAGGCTGGTCTCGAACTCACAGCGATCCTCCCAACTCCTAGGGTTAAAGGCATGAGCCACCACACCAGACCCCAGTTGTGATCTATTGCTACTACCGTTTCCCTCTGTCGTTGTGGAAGAGTGCCTTTTTGTTGTTTGTTTGTTTTTTGCTTTGGTTTTATGAGGTAGGGTCTCTCTGTATCCCAGGCTGGCCTGGAATTCACAATGTAGTCGTCACAGACTGGCCTCAAACTCACAGAGATTCCCCTTTTTATTTTTTAATATTTTATTTATTAGATGGGCTTGGTGGTGCAGGCCTTTAATCCCAGAACTCAGGAGGCAGGAGGATCACTGTAAATTCAAAGCCAGCCTGAGACTACATAGTGAATTTCAGGTCAGCCTGGGCTACAGAGAGACCCTACCTCAAAAAACTTAAAAATATATATGTTTCAAATTTATTTGCAAGAAGAGAGAGAGAATGGATGCACACTAGGGCCTCTAGCCACTGCAAACAAACTCCAAATACACTACTCTGTGCATCTGGCTTTATGTCAGGTTATGAGGAATTGAACCCAGGTAATTAGGCTTTGTAGGCAAGCGCCTTAACTTCTGAGCCATCATTCCAACCCTCTTTAATCTTTCACTTCCTGAAACTGATCTTTTTTCTCTAAACTGCTTCTTCTCTTCATCTTTCTCCTTCCCTATCTTTATATCATATCATATCAAATTTCATCAGTTGAAGCTCATAAAACATTATTTCTAGATTTTTCACTATCATACTCTCCTCTGTTCTTCTGTGCTGGTTTCTGTGAAGAACTCAGAAAATCCTTATACAAAGCCAGGTAGGATGGTACACTTGTGTAATCCCAGCACTTAGGAGGTGGGGGCAGAGGATTGGGAGTTCAAGGTCATCCAAAACCACATAACAAGTTCAGGGCCAGCCTGGGCTATCTGAGAAAAAAAGAAAGAAGAAAAGAAAATCACTAAGCAAAGCAAAGCCAATTTCCTTGAGTGTCTGTCTGTACTACACGTCTGTTAATGAAGCCCACGTTCTTTTCTGTATCCTTTTTCATGTGTGCATGTTCATGTGTGTACTCCTGTATAAATGAGTGTGGGGGCTGGAGAGATGGCTTAACGGTTAAGCGCTTGCCTGTGAAGCCTAAGGACCCCGGTTCGAGGCTCGGTTCCCCAGGTCCCACGTTAGCCAGATGCACAAGGGGGCGCACGCGTCTGGAGTTCGTTTGCAGAGGCTGGAAGCCCTGGCGCGCCCATTCTCTCTCTCCCTCTATCTGTCTTTCTCTCTGTGTCTGTCGCTCTCAAATAAATAAATTAAAAAAAAAATTCTAAATGAGTGTGGGCATGTACATGCTATGGCACGTGGGGGAGAAAAGACAACTTTAGAGCTGGATGTAGTGGTGCATAAACTGGCTGTAGTTCTGCATACCTTTAATCCCAGCACTCTAGAGGCAGAGGTAGGAAATTCGAGGCCACCCTGAGACTATATAGTGAATTCCAGGTCAGCCTGGGCTAGAGTGAGTCTCTGCCTTGAAATCCCCTCCTCCCCAGAAAAAGAAAGAGCTTTTGGGTCAGTCTTCTCCTTGCCTCCTATTTTTAATTTTTTTCAAATCGTTTTATTTATTTGCAAAGGGAGAGAAAGAGAATGGGAATGAGCCTCTTGCCGCTGTAAACATGCATGTACCACTTTGTGCATCTGGCTTTACATGAGTACCTGGAATGGATCCCAGGCCATCAGGCTTTGCAAGCAAGCTCCTCTCACCCGGAGCCATCTCTCCAGCCCTTCTTTCATCATTTGTTTATTTATTATTTATTTAATTTGAGGCAGGGTCTTATTCTAGCCCAGGCTGACCAAGAGCTCACTTGATAGCTCAGGCTGACTTTGTACTCGTAGTGATCCTCCTACCTCACCCTCCCTTGTGCTGGGACTAAAGGCATGCCCCACAACACCCAGACTCCTTGTTTTGAGGCAGCATTTTTCTCTCTCTGAATCCTACTTTGCTGCTATTGTTTTGTTTTCCTTTTTTTTTTTTTTTAAGGTTAGGCCTTGATTTAGCCCAGGCTCACCTAGAATTCACTATATAGTCCCAGGGTGGCTTCAAACTCATGGAAATCCATTAGCTCAGACTCCTGAGTACAGTGAATAAAGGACTGTGTCACCAAGCTGAGCCCTGCTACTGGACTCTACTAGTGTCTGGGAAATTCTCCTTTCCCCACCTCCCGTCTTGCTGAGATTATTGAAGCCTGCTGCAGCTTCCAGCTTTTTTACTTACAGTCTGGGGAGGATTGAACTCAGGTATGAGTGGCAAAGGCTTTATCCACTGAATCATCTCCCTAGCACTTTGGAAAATAGCTTAAGGGCTGGAGAGACGGTTTAGCAGTTAAAGCACTTGCCTGGGAAGCCTAAGGACCCAGGTTCGATTCTTCAGTACCCATGTAAGCCAGATGCTTCCTTTTCATTTGTTTCCTTTCCCGCCATTTCTTCCTTCCTCAAATGAATGCATATGCGTCTGGAGTTCATTTGCAGTGGCTAGAGGCCCTGGTGCGCCCATTCTCTCTCTATCTGCCTGTTTTTCTTTCTCTCTCTCTCTCTCAAATAAATAAATAAAATATAATAAAAATAGTTTAATAAACCAGGTGTTGTGGTGGACACCTTTAACCCCAGCAGTTGGAAAGCAGTGGTTGGAGGATTGCCTTGACTTCAAGGCCACCCTGAGAATTCATAGGGAATTCCAGGTCAGTCTAGGCTAGAGTGAGTGAGACCCTACCTCAACAGAAAAAAAAAAAAAAAAAAAAAACTGGCACATGGCAAGCCCTTGTTAAACATGAGCAATTGTGTGTTTGTTCATCCATTATCCCAACTCTCAGCGCAGCCTCTGGCTCTGGTGGAACCTCTACAAATATTCATTGATTAACAAGTGAATGACTAGATCAAAAATTGATGGAATGAATAAATGCCCTCCTTTCCTGAATCTCAGGCTCCCCAAACTTGGTATTATCTCTTTTTCATAAAAACAAACAAAAAAAAAAAAAACTTAAGACTTGAAGAGATTAAATAACTTGACCAAAGTCACTCAACTGGAAAGTGGCAGCACCAGGGCTGGGACTACCTGATCCCCTGCTTCCTCATGTCTGCACAGCAGAGAAGTCAGAATGAAGGCCATAAGGCTTCCCAAGGTTATGTGTCCCAAGCCCTAGAGAAAATTGTTTTTCCTGTTGTGACCCTGGGCGGCAAGGATGTGGAAACGGCCAGGAGATGGGGAGCAAGCATTGGAAGTCTCCTCGTTCCTTCCCTCTGGGCCTCTCATGTTTCCTGCCCTAAACTCTGTTCTGCTATTTTTCCCAAGGAACTAACAGCATGGCGCGTCCCCAAGGAGACACTTTTCAGGCCAGGGAGCCAAGAGCCAGAGAGGTGACTCAACTTGCTGGCCAAGACTGGGGTCAGTGGAGTCAGGGGCTCGGAAGAGTAGGTCTAGAGATGAAAAGGATCTGCAGGAGACCTGTGGTTGCCACTCAGCCACTTCCTGTCTGGGTATCAGCTTCTCACTTGTAAAAATGATGGAGGAGGTGGCCCACACCTTTAATCCCAGCACAGGGGAGTCAGAGGTAGGAGGGCCACCATGATTTCATGGCTACCCTGAGACTACATAGTGAATTCCAGTTCAGCCTGGGCTTAAGCAAGAACCTATCTCGAAAATAAATAAATAAACAAGCAAACAAATGACGGAAGGTGATTGCCCTCATCCTGCCTGCTTCTTAGGACACTGAGGCACAACAGTTACAACTAACATTTACTGAGTGCCACCTTTGTGCGAGGTGCTATGCTGACTGCCTTTCATATCCTCACAGTTAGTCCTAAGAAATTGGTAATAGGTATGTTTATCCCCATTTTTCCTTCCTTTTCATTTGTTTCCTTTCCCGCCATTTCTTCCTTCCTCAAATGAAGAATCAAGCTAGATAGAGTGGCACATGTCTAATAATCCTAGAAAGATGAGACAGAAGGACTACAAATCTAAGACTAATCCCAGCTACATACCAAGCTTGATGGCAGCCTGGGCTGAATGGCAAGACTGAAAACCTGTCTGAAGAAGAAAAAAAAAGCCCGCCCATGGTGGCACATGCCTTTAATCCCAGCCCTTGGGAGGCAGAGGTAGGAGGATCGTCATGAGTTCAAGGCTACCCTGAGACTACATAGTGAATTCCAGGTCAGCCTGGACTACAGTGAAACCCTACCTCAAAAGAAGAAGAAAAAAAAAAAAAGGAAAAGGTTTGGGGCTACAGAGAGGGCTTAGCGGTTAAAGCGCTTTCCTGCAAAGCCTAGGGACCCAGGTTCAATCCCCCAGTACCCATGTCAGCCAGATGCACAAAGTGGTACATATGTCTGTAGTTTGTTTGCAGTGGCTAGAGGTCCTGGCACACCCATTCTCTAAAAAATGTTTTGTTTTGTTTTTATAATGTGAGAGAGGGAGAGAGAGACAGAGAGATAGACAATTCGCATGCCAGGGCCTCCAGCCTCTGCAAACTCCAGATGTGTGTGCCCCTTTGTGCACGTGTGACGTTATACTCTTGTATCTCTGTATGTCTGGCTTACATGGGATCTGGAGAGCCAAACATGGGTCCTTAGGCTTCGCAGGCAAGTGCCTTAACCACTAAGTCATCTCTCCAGCCCTGAAAAGGAAGAGGTTTATATAAAGCTACTTGTACAGCCTCTACCTCTGACAGAAGGCAGAACTGAAATTTGAAATTGTGTGGCCTGTTGAACCCTTCAGAGCTGTGGAAAGGAGAGTGTGACCTATGAAGTAGGACATGCATAAGCCCTATTTTCTCTAAGAATATATGAGCCAGGCATGGTGCTGCACACCCTTTAATCCCAGCACTTGGGAGGCAGAGGTAGGAGGATCACTGTGAGTTCTAGGCTACCCTGAGAATACAGAGTGAATTCCAGGTCAGTCTGAGCTAGAGTGAGACCCTACCTCAGGGGAAAAAAAAAAAAAGTATGTATGTATGCATACACACACACACACACACACACACACACACACACACACACACACTATACAGCTTCCTATGACTGAGGCTAGAGGTGGTGCTAAGGAAGCATATTCTCCAAGGCCATTGCCTGAATTGAAAGGTTACGATGGAAGGTTTCTGTCCTCTCCGTATGGCAACACTGGATAGCCAGCATTGGACAGAGTGGAGGGGTACATGGTCCGAGTGGCTCCTTTGTGAAAGAAAGCTCCAGCGCAGATTGAGGTGGGAAAGGCAGCTCCTCGGGGGTCTAGCCTGAGTTGTGGCCATCCACCCAAAGCCTAGGCCTTCAGCAGGAAGAGCATCATAACTCAGTTAATGCTCTGCTGGAGCTACAGCAGGGAGAAGTTCTGTCAGATCTTTCCAAGAAAACAGAGATGCACAGCCCAGCATTTAAGTACCTGGGGCAGCCAGTCACCTGGGTGACCCCCTTCATCCCCTGTCCCTCTGCTGTTGGGTTTCCAGCCACGCAGCTCCGACACTGCTCTCTCTGTATCCACAGCTAACTCGTTGGACTCCCCAGCACCTTCCTTCCAGGCTCATTCTCTCTCATACACCAAGCCTCTGTCTGCCATGGCAGTTCCTTTGTTTACTCACTGAGCTCCCAAGCTCACCACTAGCCAAACACAACGAAGCCTGGCCAAAGGGAACTCAGTTCCAGACTCAATCTGGCTCCTCTGGGACAAGGTAATGGTCTCCAAACCAAAAAGGCAGCTTAAAGGTAGGCTGCCCCTGCACTGGGCTCTTGCTTCAGATTCTGACAACCTAAGTTTCAGGCCCAGAAGGAAAGGCCACAAGATATGCCCATTGTTGGGCAGGAATCCCTACTCTTGAGACAGCTTTGGCTAGGAGCCCTGGGAATCAAAGACCCAGCTGGAGAGAAGTGGGGAAAAATTTGGAGCCCCCTCCCCCCTGGGTGGGAACCAGAGGCTTAGACTTTTTCTGATCCCTATGTCTCTCTTCAGCCAGGTAGATCTTGGCCTTGAGCTCTCAGCCCAGGGATCCAGGTGCCTTCATGTCCCTACGAAGAGGCTTGTGTTCTTCTCACAAAAGTTTTTGTCCCGTACCTCCCCAAAGATTCTGGCTAAGAGAAGGAGTGAACATTTTACTCAGAGCCAAGCTCCAAACAGGAAGCATTGTCAGTATGTGCCTGGCATTATTGGTCTGTCAGAGATCAGAAGGGAGACCAGTCGTTCATGTGTAATTATGTACTTGTATAATGAAACATGTAAACGGAGGGGCACCTTCTGACTCCGGAGCTGTGGGAGGGCGACGAGTGAGCAGTGGTGATGTTGAGCCTGAGAACCACAGGGTCACGGCCAAGTCCCGTGAGGAACAGTGATCATGGCACAAAGGAGATGACCCTCTAGGGATGAGGAGACTCTTGGCAGCCCAGATTCCCCAGTGGAAAAACAGAGGGCCCTTTTGATGGGGTCTAGTCAATCCTTTGAATACGTGGGGTAGGGGATAGGACAGATGTTGGTAAATGAAGTGAGAGTTGGTAAATGAAGTGAGAGTGATTTTAAAGGAAACCAAGTCCCTCAGCATCCCCCCCCCCCAAATTTAGGGCTCCATTTTGGAGACTGAACTTATCTAAGGAACGTAAAATTCTAATCCTTTGCCAGGTCCCAATGGAGCCAAAGGAGCTGAGAACCAATGGGCCTTTGGAGAGATCTGGAATGGGGTTAGAGGTGAGCACTGGCCCTGACCAGCTCTACTCTTTGCCCCATTCGGCTGAAGTTCCCAGGAGTGAGGATGAGGCCTGAGCCTGGGAAACACTTTATACCTGGAGGCAACTGATCTTCCCCCTCTGGGTCAGGAATTGTTAAGAGTCATGGGTCCCCTAGAGTAAACAAGAAGTCTACCACAGGAGCAGGAGAGATGGCTTAGCAGCTAAGGAGCTTGCCTGTGAAACATAAGGACCCAGATTTAATTCCTCAGTACCCAGATACCCATGGTAGCATGCATCTGGATTCATTTGCAGTGGCTGGAGGCCCTGACATATCCACTCTCTCTCTCTCAAATAAATAAGTAAAAATAAAATATTGTTCAAAAGGAAAAAAGACTGGGCATGATAGCACACGCCTTTAATCCCAGCACTAGGGAGGCATAGGTAGGATGATTGCTGTGAGTTTAAGGCCACCCTGAGACTGTATAATGAATTCCAGGTCAGCCTAGGCTAGAGTGAGATCTTATCTCAAAAAAAAAAAAAAGGAAATAAAGAAAGAAAAGAAGAGAAATCTACTACAATTTTAAGCACAATTTTGCTTTTTATCTCATCAATGTACATTTTAATCTAATAGTCTAATAGGCTCATACTCCCTGCCCCTGCCCAAACCCTCTCATCCCGCCCCCCTCCAGCACCCCAGCCCAATCAACATCTCGTCTGCCCCAGGGGCAGAAAGTCGTTAGGCACAAAGGTGATTCAAAGGGGAAGAGGACATGGCACCTGAGGCTCTCCCCAGAAGTACTTGGGATAACACTGAGATTCACAGTCGTCAGAACCCAGGCTGGGGAGGCCCAGGCGAGGAGAGCAGTGGTCTGAGTCTCGTTGAAGAACTCATCTTTGGGGTTTGAATCCCATTCAGAGTCTGTCCCCTCCCTGCTGGTTAGAGGAAAGGGCATCTCAGATGGGAGAGCTGTGGCTTAGAAGGGCATCTTTACCCCGGATCTCACTCGGGGCCGTGAGCGAGGCTGCTAAACCCCCCTATGCTGCAGGCTGTGCAGATACTCTGGCCGCACTCCACTGACCCCTCTGTGATTCCAGGAGAGTGAGGAGGGGATCTTGGACGGTGCCACCCTGGAAGACAGAGGGCCGGAGCTGCTACCTGCAGCCACAAGACTCCACGACCATGTCCTCATACTGCTTGTACACCACGTTGTTGGCAGAGTCAATGAAGAGTATGCTGATGGGACTCAGCCGTGTGGGCACACAGCAGGTGGGGGGCGTGGACTCGGGGTCCATGGAGTTCATCAGTGTCTGGATGACCGCATGGTTCGTAGGCTCCAGGTGGGAGCGCAAAGGAAACTCACACAGCCCCTCGCAGTGGAAGGCTTCATACTCCAGAGGTGCAATGATCCAGTCATCCCAGCCCATGTCCTTGAAGTTGACGTGCAGCGCCTTCCGACTGCAACGAGCCTTGAGGGGTTTGCTGGGTCTCTTGCCCTGCCTGGTGGCCAGCGGGGCCCGCCGTTTCCGCCGCTGGCTGAACAGGTATTCATACACAGTCTTGTCATCCTGGCCAGAGCGGGCCTTAATCTCGTTGAAGAAGAGGTCTCTCTTTTTGGTACGACCAAACACCAGGAACAGGGCCTTCTCATGGACCTGTCGGGCAGCCCGCTCAAAGCCCAGGCCGCGGAGGTCCACAGCCCGGCCCCGTTCCCAGGCCTCCAGCTCCAGGCACAGCTGGGCCGAGTTCTTAAAGTTTCGGAAGAGCTTCCAGATGTCGAACACCTCCCAGCCAGATCCATCCAGGCCTGGCACAGAACGCACATCTAGCAAGGCTGCCGGCTGCCGGCCACTGGGGCAGCTGGACAGTTTCAGCTGGGCAGCCCGCCCGCCACTGGGGGCCACAGGCTTGGCAGTGTCCAAGGGCTTCTTCCGAAAGATCCTTAGTTCGGCCCCCAGCAGCCCGTCCTTTTCCAAGGCACTAATGTCAAACACGTACCTCTGCTTTCTGACCACAGGACCGCGGTCATCTGGAGAGAACAGGCAGAAGTTAATTCCTGCAATCTTACCAAGGAAGCAGACCACCTCTGCATCTCCAGAGACAACCCAGCTCTCTTTAACCACTTCTTCCACTGTGACAGAGGCCAACACCCAGACAACTGAGAGCCCTTTTCAAAAATGACAGTGCGGGCTGGAGAGATGGCTTAGCGGTTAAGCGCTTGCCTGTGAAGCCTAAGCACCCTGGTTCGAGGCTCGGTTCCCCAGGTCCCACGTTAGCCAGATGCACAAGGGGGCGCACGCGTCTGGAGTTCGTTTGCAGTGGCTGGAGGCCCTGGCGCACCCATTCTCTCTCTCTCCCTCTATCTGTCTTTCTCTCTGTGTCTGTCACTCTCAAATAAATAAATAAAAAGTGAACAAAAAAAATTAAAAAAAAAATGACAGTGCTTCTTCCCCCAGCCAACAAAGTCGAGGTGTTTATCTGTAGGTGTGGTTGTGTAGGTGGTGTTTATGTTGATTCAAATGCGTTAGAATCATAGGCCTTGTAACTGACTTCTACCTATGGCCACTCCCCATCCATGATCTAACATGATGTCTCCTGTATGAGACACGTGATGTGTGCATTTAAATTATCCAATCTGGGGCTGGAGAAATAGCTCAGCCATTAAAGGCACTTGCTGGCAAAGCCTGACAGCCCCAGTTCAATTCCCAGTACCCATGTAAAAACAGATACACAAAGTGACACATGCATCTGGAGCTCGTTTGTAGTGGCAGGAGGCCCTAACATGCCCATTTTCTCTCTCTCTCGCTCTCTCTCTGACTCTTTCTTTCTGTCTCTTATACTCAAATAATAAATAATTTTTGTTTTGCTTTTCAAGGTAGGGTCTTGCTGAATATCTCAGACTGACCTGGAATTCACTATGTAATCTCAGGCTGGCCTCAAACTCATGGTGGTCCTCCTACCACTGTCTCCTGAGTGCTGGACTAAAGACATGCGCCACCTCACCCGCTTGGCCTAAATAAAATTTTTTTTTTCATATTTTTTTTCTCACCACATGCATGCACCACCTAGTGTATCTGGCTTATATGGGAACTGCGAAATTGAACCTGGGTTCCTCAGCTTTGCAGACAAGTGACCTAACCACTAAGCCGTATCTCCAGCTCCCTAAATAATTTTTGTTTCGTTGTTTTGTTTTCATTTTTCCAGGTAAGGTCTCACTCTAGCTCAGGCTGACCTGGAATTCACTATGTAGTCTCAGGGTGGCCTCGAACTCATGGAGATCCACTTTTTTGCACAACTCACGGCAATCCTCCTACCTCTGGCTCCCAAGCGCTGGGATTAAAGGCGTGTGCCACCATGCCCAGTGCAATAAAATATTTTTGAAAAATAAAAAAGTAAAATAAAAGTGGTTAACACTTTTCCTGAGGAGGAACCCAAAGCTCAAAGTAAGTTGGGAGACTTGTTCGATGTCACTGCCCTAGGCAAAGGAAACAGAGACGGGATCCTAGTCTTGAGTTTGCATGTGCCATGCTGAGCTTCTCCCACCAAACCTTAAAGGTCATGTTCTGACTTTATGGATGAGGCGCTGAGACAGGTAGTGGCTTGACTTAGAGCAAATTTGTGACAAAACCAGTATGCAACCCAATTTCCTTAATTTCTCTCAGCCTAATAATTTTGCTGTGCACATGCCTTCCAGTGCTGAGTGTGTGAGTGTGCTGTACTTCATATGCGTGTGACTGGCTTCACGTGTCAGCCTGTGATCACGTATATGTGAGAGACATGTATGCACATTTGGACTTGTGTGACTATTTGAAGAGTATGTGATTACGTACATATTTATATGAAGGTGTTTGTGTGCATGTGTGTAATTTATTTAGCATGAGTGTACAATATAAGACTGTGTGTGTGTGCGTGTGTGTGTGTGTGTGTGTGTGTGTGCGTGTACATGCATGTTCAGTAGTATCTCTGAACCAGCATGCTCTCCTTCCTAAATACCAGTCTGCCATTGGGGAGCATTCGTATATTGCTCTAGAAGGTAGCTAAGGTAACTAATTGGGCCTTTAAACTCTCCATCTACCCAAGCTCTCTTAGGGCTTGGGGGGGGGGGACGACACAAGGACTTATTTTATGAGCCCTTAAGGGGTCACAGCTTTCCCTGGCTGGGCAGACAGCCAGGCCACCTCCCCCACCTCAGCCAGACCTGCTGTTTCTGTTCCTCCCCCCACCCCCTGTCATTCCCCCACAGGCCAGCTCTAATGAGGAGCCTCTCCCACTTTGACCCCTCCCCCACCCTGCCAGCCAAAGTCCCACAGACTCAGAATGTGCCACTGAGCTGCAAGCGACCTCAGCAACCAGCGAGCGGTCCACCTCCCTCCCGACCCTGTGGAGAAACTGAGGCTCTGAGAGGGACTGGCTGAGATCACGCAGCCAGCTGAGAAGAAAAGTGGAAACCAATACTTAGGTGGGCAGAGGGAGAAGCCAGGAAAGGCAAATGACATGTGTTAGCATAGGGTACAGAGGCTTCGCGCTTAGAAGGCTCTCAGAAATCACCTAGTCCAGTGCCTACCTGGGAGGTCATCCGGGAAAATAGATCACCAAGGTGAGACGGGGCTTCCCTGGAGTCATGGTCAGTTAGGTCTGCTGCCTCCTTCCAGGTCTCCAAGATGTTCCCTTTTCTATCTTTACCTTTCCTCGCCCCTGTGCCCCCTAACCTGAGGGGAAAGCTGTAGAGCCCTGGGGACCTAAATATTCACCGTTCTCTATCTCGATCTCTCTCTCTCTCTCTCTCTCTCTCTCTTTCTTTCTGCTATCCAAGAAAAACCTGGAACTTGGAAAGTTTGGCCAACCCACATTAGGTCAGAGCATGGTCTGATAGTCAAGAATAAGTCTTGGAGTCTAGTCTCCAACTGCCACCAACTGGCAGGTCTTGTCTTCTCCCTGAGCTTTATAGTACTCCCTCTTGCACCTTGAAAGAATTGGACTTGGCAATTCAGAGGGGCCTCCCCACGCCCCAGTGCTGACATGCCAGCAGCCAGGTATGTGTGAGACAGCTCCCAGACTCCCACCCTAGGCTAGATACAAGACACCACCCCCCCCCCCCACACACACACCACACAGACACACACTTGCACTCCTGGGACTTTGGAAGCCCAAGGTGTGTGCCCACGTCCCTCCCTGCCAGCCCACCCCCTCACCTTGCCCTTTGTCAATAAAGCTGGTGATGGTGTTGGCCAGGCCGGCCTCCAACTTCACGCTGCTGTTGCCTCCCTTTCTGTCAGCATCGGACAGCGTCCTGTACAGCGAGAGCATGTACTCGTGAGGTGTGATGGGGGGCGGGCGAAAAGACTCCTTGGGCTCTCGAGGGGCCCCAGGCTCCCTGGCCTTCTTCAGCAGGAAAGAACTGGGGGAAGATCCTGCCTTTGGGAGAGTCTTGCCCCCAGGGAGCTGTCCTTTTGGGGTCACAGTCCGTGCTGCAGCCTGCCTAGTCTGAGGAGGGGCTCCTGATTTGGTTTCAGGGCCACCGGATCTAGGGGGCAGTTTTCTGGGTTCATCCTTCTTTGCCTGTGTCTGTCCAGAGCCTCCTTTTGCCCTGGCATTGGTGGCACCCCCACCATAGCCGTGACCCCCCGGCTTAAAGATGTTCCGAGCCAGTGGGGGCCTCTCCTTGGCTTCTGCTTTGGCCAACCCTGGCCTGACCCCCGGGGATCTCTGGCCCAAGTCGGGGGCACCCAATACAGTGCAGATAAATTCCAGGTCCAACCAAGCCAGGGGCCAAAGGAAGAAAGTGAGGAGTTTGGGGAGTCTCATCCTCTGGCCAGCCGCTGAATGACACCACAGAGAAGGGCTGCAGCAGCGACGGTGCCTCTGGTTTGGCAGGAAAAATCATGAAAAGAGTGGCTCTTGAGAAGCAGGGGTGGCGGCAGCGGCAGCGGCAGCGGCAGCGGGGAGGGCTTTCTCTGCAGTCTGAGCGTCTTGAAGTCCGCCGGGCGTGTGTCTATATCCAGTCCCATAGTGGAAATGCGCCTTATCCAGACGTGCACCGTCTCCAGTCAGCAGCTGAAAATAACTCGTTCTTGAAAGGAGAAAGCCGACCGCCCCCTTTCTCCCACACAACTGACTGAGGGCTTGAAGGAGGCTTGTATAAGGCTGAGGGATTTTTCCAAGAAGGAAGAATGGCGTAATGCTGCCTGTGTGCTCCAGTTTTTTTTCCCCTCTAGTTTTGAATCCTTTCCAGTGAAAATACTTACACACGCACGCACACACACACGCACACACACACACACACACAGACGCCTGCAGGTGCTCAGAAGGAAAAAAAAAAATCTTTTACAAACCTGAACTCAGGAATTGGAAACGGAATTCCAACCCCAAACCAATTTAATTACTCTCTGATGTCATGCTGTCTAAATTCATTTAAGTGCGATATATTTATGTGAAAAAAAAAATCACCGTTGCCCTTTCGAGGCCATGGCTCATGGGGGCTCTTGGCACCGAGCCCCGCAGCGGGACTTAGGCTTAGGGGCCCTCCCTATCCCAGAGTAGACTGAAAGGGTTCACCTCCACCTCCTTAGAGCAGCCCACCCCACCGTCCTGGGGAGAGATGATGAGAAGTGAGCCACCGACCAGCACCAAGAAGCATGACGGTTTTCAGTGAAGTGCCTGGAGTGTCTAGTCTGGGACCTGATTTGGGGTGTGTGTGTGTGTGTGTGTGTGTGTGTGTGTGTGTGTGTGTGTGTGTGTGTGTTTGGAGGCACAGCACAGATGGCAGCATTTAACCAGTTTCTTTTATTTTAATAAACTTGTGACCCAGAAACAGAAAATATGTCAGTGCCCACTATACCCCCCTCCCACCATACCACTGGCTGAACACTGCCACCTTTCAGTCCCCTTGGCTGCAAGCAGGAATGTGTATGTACCCAGCAACGACCCCAGCAAAGGAGTGCTCAGAGTTTTCTTAGAAGAAATCAGCGGAGTCCCGCGGGGACAGCCTCAGCCTAAGGCAGCAGCGACCCCTGCAGGAGGCTCGAAAAAAAGCAAGTTCTCCTAGGAGGCTTTGCGGATGAGAGCTGAGTTCCTGCTGCACTCAAGAGTTTCTTTTGTTGATGTTGTGGCTTGGAGAACAGAGTTGGAGACAAGAGTCTCGTGTAGCCCAGGCTGGCCTCAAGCTCACTGCCAGCTAAATTTGGCCTTGATCTTATCATCTTCCTGCCTTTATCTCCTAAGTGCTGAAATTACTGGGAGACACGGTTATCCACTTACCTCCCTTCTTCTGGAAAGCCTGCCCCACAGGAACCCGTGGGAAACGTTTTTGTTTGTTTGTTTGGTTTTGTTTTTTTGTTTCTTCGAGGTAGAGTCTCACTCTAGCCCAGGCTGACCTGGGATTCACTATGTAGTCTCAGGGTGGCATCGAACTCATGGCCTCTGGAGTGCTGTGATTAAAGGCATGCACCACCACGCCTGGCTCCTGAGAAATTTTTGAAGAGAGAACTGTTCTCTTCACCTGGAATAGCCTCCTCCTGCCACTCCCACATCTGGAGATCTAAGTCCTCCTCCTAAGAGATTCAACAGGAAACTCACCTCCTCCAGGAAGCCTTCTCTGACTCTGACAAAGCCAATGACTCTTTCCTGCACGTTCCTTTCTTTCTTTTTTGTTTTGGTTTTTCAAGGTAGGGTCTCATTCTGGCCCAGGCTGACCTGGAATTAACTATGTAATCTCAGGGTAGCCTTGAATTTACAGCAACCTCCAACCTCTGCCTCCCAGGTGCTAGGATTAAAGGCATGTGCCCCCACACCCGGCGGCTTTCCTGTACATTTCTTTTTAAAATACTTTATTTATTTAGAGAGAGAGAGAATGGGCTCTCCAGGACCTTTTGCCATTGCAAACTAACTCAGATGCATGCACCACTTTGTGGATCAGTCCTTATGTGGGTACTGGGGAATTGAACTCAGGCTGGCCGGCTTTGCAAACAAACTAAAAGAAATGGCAGTGGAAGAGGCAATAGGTAGGGCTTCCTTCTTGGATCTTTTTTTTTTTTTTAATTTCATTGATTTATTTGCAAGCAGGGAGAGAGAGATAGAAGAGAGACAGAGAGAGAGAATGGGTGCTCCAGGGCCTCTAGCCACTGCAAACTAACTCCAGATGCATGTGCCCCTTGTGCATCTGGCTTATGTGGGTCCTGGGGAATCAAATCTGGGTTCTTCGGCTTCACAGGCAAATGCCTTAACCATTAAGCCATCTCTCCAGCCCTTGAATCCTTTTTTTTTTTTTTTTTTTCTCGAGGTAGGGTTTCATTCTACTCAGGCTGACCTGGATTTCACTCTGTAGTCTCAGGATGACTTCAAAACATGGTGATCCTCCTACCACTGGGATTAAAGGTGTGTGCCACCATGCCCAGCATTGGATCCTTTAAAAAAAATATTTATTTAAGAGAGACAGAGAGAGAGAGAGAGAGAATTGGTGTGCCAGGGCACCAGCCACTGCAATTGAATGACAGACACTTGCAACCCCTAGTGGGAATGTGCAATCTTGCCATTGCCTCACCTTTATGCATCTGGCTTATGTAGGACCTGGAAAGTACAACATTGGGTCCTTAGGCTTCTCAGGCAAGCGCCTTAACCACTAAGCCATCTCTCCAGCCCTTGCATCCTTTTTGTAAAATTATTTATTTGTAAGCACAGAGAGACAGACAGCGAGAATGAAAATTGGAGCGCCAGGGCCTCTAGCCACTGCAAACAAACTCTAGCATATGCACCACCTTGTGCATCTGGCCTACATGGGTCCTGGAGAATCAAACTTGGGTCCTTAGGTTTCATAGGCAAGCACCTTAACCGCTAAGCCATCTCTCCTAGCTCTTGGATCCTTTTTGTTTTGTTTTGTTTTTTGTTTTTGGAGGTAGGGTTTCACACTAGTCCAGGCTGACCTGGAATTCACTATGTAGTCTCAGGGTGGCCTCAAACTCACAGTGATCATCTTACCTCTGCCTCCCAAGTGCTGGGATTAGAGGCGTGTGCCACCACGTCTGCCTTTTTTTTTTTTTTTTAAACCCTTGCCATGCTGAGGACTAAAGACTGGCCCTCTCTTGTATTTCAACATATTGGGCAAGTGGCTTTATCACTGAACTCCACCCCCAGTCAAGGTAGCTTCTTTTTTCCTTTCTTTTCTTTTTTGGTTATTTGAAGTAGAGTTTTGCTTTAGCCCAGGCAGACCTGGAATTCACTATGTAGTCTCAGACTGACCCCAAACTCACATAAATCCTCCTACCTCTGCCTACCTAGTGCTGGGATTAAAGGTGTGTACCACCATGCGTAGCTCTATTTTTTTTTTTTTTCTTGAGACAGTGTCTCATGTAGCCCAGGCTGGCCTCAAATTTACTATATATCTGAGGCTGACCTTGACTTCCTGATCCTCCTGCCTCTACTTCCTAAACTATGAGGGTTATAGACCTGTACCAGCATACCCAAATTTAGCTTTCCTGTTTAATCTGAGATTTGTTTATTTATTTTGATGTAGAGAATCACTCTAGTCCAGGCTGAAGAGATGGCTCAGCAGTTAAAAGCACTCGCTTAGGGCTGGGGAAATGGCTTAGCAATTAAGGCATTTGCCTGTGAAGTGTAAGGACCCTGGTTCGATTCCCTAGGACCCATATAAGCCAGATGCACAAGGGAGTACATGTGTCTGGAGTTTGTTTGCAGTGGCTGGAAGCCCTGGCATGCCCATTCTCTCTTTCTCTCTATCTGCCTATTCCTCTCTCTCTCTTTCTCAAAGAATAAATAGAATATATATATTTTTAAAACAGCACTTGCTTAGGTGGGTGTGGTGACACATGCCTTTAATCCCAGGACTTAGGAGGTAGAGGTAGGAAGATCACCTTGAATTCGAGGCCACTCTGAGACTACATAGTGAATTCTAGGTCTGCCTGAGCTAGAGTGAGACCCTGTCCCGAAAAACCACACACAAAAAAAGCACTTGTAGCCAGGCACGGTGGCGCACACCTTTGATCCCAGCTCTCGGGAGGCAGAGGTAGGAGGATCACCATGAGTTCAAGGCCACCCTGAGACCATATAGTGAATTCCAGGTAAGCCTGGGCTAAAGTGAGACCCTACCTTGAAAAGAAAAAAAAAAAAAAAAAGCATTTATTTGTAAAGCCAGATGGCCTGGGTTCGATTCCCCAGTACCCACATAAAGCCAGTTGCAAAAAAGTGGTGCATGTATCTAGAGTTTGTTTGCAGTTTCAGGAAACCCAGATGCACCCATTCTCACTTTCACTCTCTCCTTGCATATAAAAAAAAAATTTTTTTTAAGTGACCCACCACTCCTGGCTAATCTGAAATTCTTTGAGCCAACCTAACAGATCCATTTGTATTCTAAGATTGCTTTCCCAGCATAGCCTGGTTCAGAACAGAATTTGGTATTTGGTAAATGAAACTACTTGCTGGGGACTGGAGGTGTCAAAACTCTCACCAAAACAACATAACACAAAACCCTCTCTGAGGGTGTCTAAGCAGCCACGAGTCTGTCTCATGGTTATGCTTGTGGGATCCCTGACCTTCAAACTGAATAGCATAGTTCAGCTTCATCTATAGCTCTGGAGTCTGGAGAGGCTCACCTCAAAGGGCATGACACCACCTGCTGGACTTGGGGGAGTTTTAAGCAAGGGCTGAATTCATCCAGATTCACCGCTCTTGGCTTTCTTCCTTTTTATTTATTTAGGTCTTTTTCTCAATTTTTATTAACATTTTCCATGATTATAAAAAAATAACTCATGGTAATACCCCCCCACACCTTTATTTAGTTTTTTTGAGGCACTTGGAAATCACTCTGTAGTGCCAGGCTGGCCTCGAACTCACATCGATCCTTCTACCTGTGTCTCTGAGTGCTGGGATTAAAGGCATGCACCACCACACATACCCTCCCCCCCCCTTTTTTTAATCAGAGTTGTTCTTTTTTTTTAATATTTTTTGTTCATTTATTTATTTATTTATTTGAGAGCAACAGACACAGAGAGAAAGACAGATAGAGGGAGAGAGAGAGAATGGGCGCCCCAGGGCTTCCAGCCACTGCAAACGAACTCCAGATGCGTGCGCCCCCTTGTGCATCTGGCTAACGTGGGACCTGGGGAACCGAGCCTCGAACCGGGGTCCATAGGCTTCACAGGCGAGCACTTAACTGCTAAGCCATCTCTCCAGCCCCCCCCCCTTTTTAATGTGAGTGCCATGGATTGAACTCAGGTCCTCATGCCTGCACAGCAAGTGCCCTTACTGTTGAACCACCTATACAGCCCCTGGCTTTAAAAAATATACATATTTAATTTATTTATTTATTTGGCGGGGACGGGGTAGAGAATGGACACACCAGGACCTCTAGCCACTGAAAACAAACTCCAGATGCATGCCCCACCTAGTACATCTGGCTTATGTGGATTCTGGAGACTTGAACCTGGGTCCTTTAGCTTTGCCAGCAATTGCCTTAACTGCCAAGCCATCTCTCTAGCCCTAGCTTTTTGGTTTTTTTTTTTAATTTATTTTTATTTTTATTTATTTATTTGACATAGAAAGAGAGAGAGTGAGAAAATGGGCATTCCAGGGCCTCCAACCACTGCAAACGAATGCCAGACACATGCGCCCCTTTGTGCATCTGACTAACGTGGGTTGAACCTGGGTCCTTTGGCCTTGCAGGCAAATGCCTTAACCATTCCTTAACCACTGCAAACAAACTCCAGACATATGCTCTCCCTTGTGCAGCTGGCTTATGTGGGTCTTTGGGTCTCAAACTGGGGTTCTTAGGCTTTGCAGACAAATGTATTAACCGCTAAGCCATTTCCCCAGCCCTGACTTGCCTCTTAAAAAATATTTGTTTGGGAGAGAAAGAGAAATAATGAGTGTACCAGGGACTCCTGTCTCTGGAAACTCCTAATGTATGTGCCACTTTATGCATCTGGCTTTGCATCGGAACTAGGAAATGGAACCAGGCTTTGCAAGCAAGTGCCTTTAACTGCTGAGCCATCTCTACAGCCCCAACTTGTCTTTCTTTTTATTTATTTATTTTTATTTTATTTTATTTTATTTTTGTTTTTTCGAAGTAGGGTCTCACTCTAGTCCAGGCTGTCCTGGAATTCACTATGTAGTCTCAAGGTGGCCTCAAACTCATAGCGATCCTCTTACCTCTGCCTCCTGAGTGTTGGGATTAAAGGCATGCACCCCTATGCCCAGCTTGCAACTTGTCTTTTTTAAAACAGTCCTTTCTGGCATTCCTCTCTCCACTGCATCCTACTGTCTCGCTCACTGCCCCTGTCCCTGTCCTCCTTAACCCCTTGATCTGCCTCCAGGATCTCTATCTCAACCCTGTCTCTGCCTCAAACCTACCCAGTGCACAAGTGGTCTCCCGTGTGCCTTCTCCTGCGCAAGGTCTTCCCTCATCCCCCAGAAAAGGCACACAGCCTCCACACAGGACACTTTCTGTAGCACTTTCTGCTCTTGCTGTCCGAAGTCCATCATTTCTGCATCTCCCCTCTGTGCATTTTCTCATATTTGTATAACATGATTCCCATTATAATTTATGTACATATCTGTCTATCCCATTAGATTACATCTAGACTCACTGCATTTGTCTTTCAATTACTCCCAGTGCTTGGCTCAGAGCCCAGCACACAGCAGATTCTCTGTATGTTGAATGAACAAGGGAATCTCTGACTAGCCCTTGTATAGAAAGACCATCTTCTTGTTTTTATCATTAATAACGGGTTTCATTACAAAATTTTCATACGTGCATATCGTTGTACGTTGTTCATATTCACTCCCCATCAACCCCTCCCCCAATTCCCACTGGTCCCTCTCCTCCCCCAAATAGCCCCCCTTCCACTTATGTGACTCATGAGTGAGGCAAGGTCTCTAACCCAGACTAACCTGGAACTCACTGTGGCCTCAAACTCACAGCAATTCTTCTCTTCAGCTCCAAGTGCTGGAAATACACACAAACACACACATTTTAAATTTTTATTTATGTATTTAAATTTTATTTATTTGAGAGGGAGAGGCAGATAGATAGAGAGAGAGAGAGAGAATGGGTACACCAGGTATCCAGCAGCTGCAAATGAACTCCAGATGCATGTGCCACCTTGTGCATTTGGTTTCCATAGGTCCTAAGGGAATCAAACCCGGGTCCTTTGGCTTTGTAGGCAAACGCCCTAACTGCTAAGCAATCTATCTAGCCTCATACTTTTTTACTTATTTAAGAGAGAGAGAGGGGAAGATGGATAGAGAGAGAGAATGTGCATACTAGGGACTCTAGCCATAGCAAACAGAACTCCAGATGTGTGAGCCACCTTGTGCATCTGGCTTAGATGAGTACTGGGGAATCAAACCCAAGTCCTTTGGCTTCACAGGAAGCCCCTTCACCACTAAGCAATCCCTCCAGGCCTTTAAATCTAATTTCATTTAAAAATATTTTTATTTAGAGCTGAGCATGGTGGTGCATGCTTTTAATCCCAACACTTGGGAGGCAGAGGATCACCATGAATTCAAAGCCACCCTGAGACTACATAGTGAATTCCAGGTCAGCCTGGGCTAGAGTGAGACCCTACCTCAAAAAAAAAATTTTTTTTTTTTTAAATTTAGGCAGAGGTAGGAGGATTGTTGTGAGTTTGAGGCCAGCCTGGGACTACAGAGTGAGTTCCAGGTCAGCCTGGGTTAGAATGAGACCCTACCTTGAAAAAGCCAAAACACACACACACACCTCATGGTGAACCTCTTACCTTTCCCTCCTAAGTGCTGGGATTAAAGACATGTGCCCGGCTTTTAAAAAAAAAAAAAATTACATTTATTTCAGAGAGAGAAACCGAGAGAGTGAGTACGGCTGTGCCAGGGCTTTCTGTGACTGAAAATGAATCCTTTGTGCATTTGGCTTTATGCAGGTACTCAGGAACTGAACCCAGGCCCTCAGGCTTTGTGAGCCATCTCTCCAGCCCCTAAATCTAGATTCTTCATATGACAGAAAACAGGCAAGGTTAGTTTTTCTTTCCTTTCATTGCCTTCTTGTTCTTTCCACTCCCCTTTCAGTCCTTTACCAAATAGTTCTTAGTCCCCATCTTATTTTCATTCTCATCTACATATTTGTATTTGTGTGAAATGTATGTTTATCCAAGTCTAGATTACATATATCCTGGAACTCCGAATAGGGTAATGGCAGTAATTACTTCACACAGGGCTTTTGTGGGTACCCAATGAGGTGAATTGCTAAAAAGTGACACAATGGGGGATGAAGAGACGTCTCAGTGGTTAAAGGCGCTTGCTTGCAAAGCCTGAAGGCCTGGGTTCAATTCCCAGTTCTCACATAAAGCCATATGCACAAAGTGGTATATGTGTCTGGAGTTTATTTGCAGTGGCAAGAGGCCCTGGCACATCCATACTCACTCTCTGTCTCTCTCTCTCAGATAACTAAATAAGTCAATAGGGCTGGAGAGATGGCTTAGCAGTTAAGGCACTTACCTGTGAAGCCTAAGAACTTCTGTTTGAATCCTCCAGATCCTGCAACACAACAGGGATGCAAGCATGCAATGCCATGCCTGCCCACAAGGGGCACACACATCTGGAGTTAGTTCACAGAGGCTAAAAGGCCTTGGTGCATCCATTCTCTCTCTCCCTCTCTCACTCTTTACCTCTCTCTGTCTCTCTCAATGAAAGGAAAAAATAAAATAAAACATTTTAAAGAGTTCGTTATTTATTTATTTTATTTGAGAGAGAGAGAAAGAGGCAGAGAGAGAGAATGGGTGGGCCAGGGCCGTCAGCCACTGCAAATGAATTCCAGATGCACATGCCACCTAGTGAACCTGGCTTATGTGGGTATTGGGGAATCAAACTTGGGTCCTTTGGCTTTGCAGGCAAACACCTTAACTATGTATATATTTTTTGTTTGTTTGTTTGTTTGTTTTTTGAGGTAGGGTCTTACCTTAGCCCAGGCTGACCTGGAATTCACTATGTAGTCTCAGGGTGGCCTTGAACTCATGGTGATCCTCCTACCTCTGCCTCCTGAGTGCTGAGATTAAAAGAAGTGCACCGGGAGGTGGGACGTGCGCTTGGGAGACCGGCCTGCGGGGCCACGCGGCATGTCGGGCTGATCCGGGGGAAGGCGGCTTCGGGAGGTGATGGCAGCGGCCAGGCAGTCCCTTCAGGGCTCCCTGCGGGAGTGCCCGGATGGTCACTGTGCCTTTCAGTAAGTAGGCAAGCAGGCCTGGCTTTCAGGGAGGCAAAGGTGAGATGAAGGTTGGGGTCGCCGTTCGCAGTTCCAGGGAGCCGAGTCCTCTTTGTGTCTTCTCTCCTTAACCGATGTGGTGCAGAACTTGATCTTCAGATACTTGCAAAATAGATCTCGGATTCAGGTGTGGCTCTATGAGCAAGTGAATATGCGGATAGAGGGCTGTATTATTGGTTTTGATGAGTACATGAACCTCGTGTTAGATGATGCAGAAGAAATGCATTCTAAAACAAAGTCAAGGAAACAACTGGGTCGGATCATGTTGAAAGGAGATAATATTACCCTGCTACAAAGTGTTTCCAACTAGAAATGAGAAGTGAGAAGATGAGAACACAAGATTTGGGGGGGGCGTCTTCTGTTGGTAGTATAATTCTGAAACATTTGTTCATAGTGTTTTGATGGCCCTTATGTTATTACTGTGTGACAATAAATGTGAGGTTGTTTTATTAAAAAAAAAAAAAAAAAAAAAGAAGTGCACCACCATGACCAGTCCAAATATTTATTTTAGTCTTTTTTTTTCTTTTTCTTTTTTTTTTTTTTCGGTGCTGAGGACCGAACCCAGGGCCTTGCGCTTGCTAGGCAAGCGCTCATCCACTGAGCTAAATCCCCAACCCCCCAAATATTTATTTTAAATAGGACTGACAAAATGGCTCAGTGGCTAAAGGCACTTTTAATTTTAAATATTTTATTTATTTATTTTTGAAAGAGAGAATGGGTGTGCCAGGCCCTCTAGCCACTGCAAAATCCAGATGCATTCACCATCTTACATATCTGATTTACGTGGGTACTGGGAAATCAAACCTGGGTCCTTGGCCTTAGCAGGCAAGCACCTTAACCACTGATCCATCTCTTCAAGCCTTATTAATTTAATTTAATTTTTTTTGTTTTTCGAGGTAGGATCTTGATCTAGCCCAGGCTGATGGGGAATTCACTATGTAATCTCAGGGTGGCTTATGTAATCTCAGGGTGGCCTCGAACTCACAGTGATCCTTCTACCTCTGCCTCTCAAGTTCTGGGATTAAAGGCATGCGCCACCATGCCTGGCTCTTAACAAAATTTTTTTGTTTATTTTTATTTATTTATTTGAGAGCGACAGACAGACAGAGAAAGAGGCAGAGAGAGAGAACGGGTGCACCAGGACCTCCAGCCACTGCAAACGAACTCCAGACACATGTGTCCCCTGTGCATCTGGTTTACGTGGGTACTGGGAAATAGAGCCTTGAAGCAGGATCCTTAGGCTTCACAGGTAAGCACTTAACCACTAAGCCATCTCTCCAGCCCCCTTTATTGTTTTTTTCAAGGCAGGGTCTCACTTTAGCTCAGGTTGACCTGGAATTCACTATGTTGTCTCAGGGTGACTTTGAATTCACGGTGATTCTCCTATCTCTGCCTCCCAAGTGCTAGAATTAAAGGTGTGCGCCACTGCCCCCAGCTTATTTATTTATCATTATTATTATTTTTTGTTTTGTTTTGTTTTGTTTTGTTTTGAAGTAAGATTTTGCTCTAGTCCAGGCTGACCTGGAATTCACTATGTAGTCTCAGGGTGGCCTTGA
Organism: Jaculus jaculus; assembly: GCF_020740685.1. Taxonomy (NCBI): domain Eukaryota; kingdom Metazoa; phylum Chordata; class Mammalia; order Rodentia; family Dipodidae; genus Jaculus; species Jaculus jaculus. Next base: position 114,377,472 of record NC_059109.1, read on the forward strand.
ACTCACGGTGATCCTCCTACCTCTGCCTCCGGAGTGCTGGGATGAAAGGCAAGTGCCATCACACCCAGCTTTATTTATGTTTTTTTAAAAGACAAATTCTTGCAAAGCCTATCAGCCTAGGTTCAATTCCCCAGTACCCACATAATGCACCAAGCAGTGCATCTATCTGCAGTTTGTTTGCTGCTGCAAGAGATCCTAACGTGCCCATTCTCTCTGCTCAGAAATAAGTAAATAAAAATACTTACAAAAAAAGTGATGCCCAGCCTGGTGCCATATGCCTTTCATCCCAGCACTAAGGAGGCAGAGGTAGGAGGATCACCGTGAGTTCGAGGCCACCCTGAGACTATATAGTGAATTCCAGGACAGTCTGGACTAGAGTGAAACTCTATTTTGAAAAACCAAAAAAAAGAAAGAAAGAAAGAAAAGACACAATGACACAAGAGCCTGACAAATATTGATAACAGCTATTATTTTGTGTGTATATGCATGTTATATATGGGGGTCTACATGTTTATGGGCACTTATGTATGGTGTATGCATTGCATATGGAGGCCAGAGGTTAATACTGACTGTTCTTAATTGCTCTCCGCTTTATTATTTATTTGAGAGAGAGACAGAAGGAAAGAGATAGAGAGAAACAGAGAGAGAGAGAGACTGAGTATGGGCATGCCAGGTCCCCTTGCTACTGTGAATGAACTCCAGACACATGCGCCACTTTGTACATTTTGTACATCTAGCTCTTACATGGGTACTGGGGATTTGAACCTTGACTGTCAGGATTTGCAAGCAAGTGCCTTTAATGGCTGAACTGTCTCTCCAGCTCCTATTTATTTATTTTAATACGCATTTATTGATTTGAGATAGAGAGAGTGAACATGGGCATGCCAAGGCCTTCCGCCCTGGATGCAAGCTTGGGTGCCCCAGGGCCTCTTGCCACTGCAAAGGAAACGCCAGACACTTGTGCCATTTTTGGTGTTTGATTTACATGGGTTGCCTGGGAATTGAACCCTAAGCTGGTCTGCTTTGAAAGCAAGACCTTTAACCACTGAGAAATCCTACTCGCCCCAGTTAAATTACTTTTAAAGCCTAATTTCTAACTTTTTGGGTTTTTTTTTTTTTTTTTTTTTTTTTGTTTTTCAAAGTAGGATTTTGCTTTAGCTCAGGCTGACCTGGAATTCTATGTAGCTTCAGGGTGGCCTCAAATTCTCAGTTGCTCCTCCTGCCCCTGCTTCCCAAATGCTGGGATTAAAGGCATGAACCTCCATGCTTGGCTAAAATTTTTTAAAAATATTTTTGATTCATTTAATTTATTTATTTGAGAGTGACAGAGAGAGAGATAGAGAAAGAGGCAGATAGAGAGAGAGAGAGAGAAAATGGGCACCCCAGGGCTTCCAGCCTCTGCAAACGAACTCCAGACGCGTGCGCCCCCTTGTGCATCTGGCTAATGTGGGTCCTGGGGAATTGAGCCTTGAACCGAGGTCCTGAGGCTTCACAGGCAAGCGCTTAACCCCTAAGCCATCTCTCCAGCCCAATTTTTTTTTTTTTTTTTTATGAGAGAGAGGGGGAATTGGCAAACCAGGGCCTCAGCCACTACAATGGAACTCCAGACTCTCATGCCATCTTGTGTACATGTGTGACCTTGTGCTTGCATCACTTTCTGTGTCTGGCTTACATGGGATCTGGAGAGTAGAACATGGGTCCTGAGGCTTCACAGGCAAGCGCCTTAACAGCTAAGCCATCTCTCCAGCCCTAAAAAAAAAAAAAAAAAAATTTGATTTTGTTTTCTAAGGTAGGATCTCACTCTAGCTCAGGCTGACCTGGAATTCACTATGTAGTCTCAAGGTGACCTCAAACTCTTGGCAATTCTTCTACCTCTGCCTCCCAAGTGCTGAGATTAAAGGCGGGCACCACCACACCTGGCTAAAAAAAAAAAAAAAAAAATTCATTTACTTATTTGTGACTAGAGAAAGGAAGAGAGAGGGAGAGAGAGAATATGGATGTGTCATGGCCTCTTGCCATTCCAGATACATGAGCCACTTTATGCATCTAACTTTACATACACACAGGGGAATTGAACCCAGACTAACAGACTTTGCAAGCAAGCATCTTTAACCACTGAGCAATCTCCCTGGCACCCTAACTACTACTTCTTCCTCTTCTTCTCCTAGGCTGAGTTCAAATTCACTGTGTAGCAGGAGTTAGAGAATAACTATGAACTCTTGATTCTCCTGCTTCCAACTCCTGAGTGCTGAGATTATAGATATGCATCACCATATCCAGCTCGGCTTCAACATTTTATATCAAGCACCCTTCCATAGACTATGATAATAAAAAAAAGAAAAAGTGATATAGCTGGGTGTGGTGGCGCACTTCTTTAATCCCAGCACTTGGGAGGTAGCGGTAGGAGGCTTGCAGTGAGTTTGAGGCCACCCTGAGGCTACATAGTGAATTCCAGGTCAGCCTGAACTAGAGTGAGATCCTACCTCCAGAACAACAACAAAAAAAAAAAGTGATAAGATTGTGGGGACATAGGGACATTTTAACTTCCATCCAAGGTCTCATCCAATGGCCTGAAGATTTGGGGACAGAGGAGTCTGGGGCAGAGGCTATTGTCTGAGGACCAGGAATTGAGTAGGAACAGGGAAAAAGACTCTGAGCTTGGATGGAAGGCTCTCTCCGGGGAGGAGCCCAGGGTTCCTGCCTGGCTCTCACTATAAAGGTGACTAATCACTTTGGTCCCCTCTGGTAATTGCAACCAGATGCTGCTGCTGGCTGCGCTTCAGTCCCGACATGTTTAATTACTGGGACACAGAGTCCCCGAGTCCCCTGTGGCTCCCACCCTCCCCCATTCCTGTCGGCAATATTAATGTCAAACTTAAGGTAGAGGATGGGAGCCTGGGAAGCTATTGGCATGGAAATAATCTTTAAAGTCCTTTCCACTATGTGGAGGCTTTAACTTCTTTAGATATTTCTCCATCCATTATCTCATCGGCACCTCACAAAACATCCTTATAAAGTCAGTAAGCCAACGTATTACTAGATGAGAAAGCAGTGAACCAGAGTACTAATACTCCCTTGCTGTTTCTTTTTTCTTTTCTTTTTTAGTTTTTTGAGGTAGGGTCTCACTCTGGCCCTGGCTGACCTGGAAGTAACTATGTAGTCTCAGGGTGGCCTCGAACTCACGGCGATCCTCCTACCTCTGCCTCCCAAGTACTGGGATTAAAGGAGTGCGCCACCACACCCGGTTGTTTTTAATTTTTCAAGGTAGGGTCTCACTTTAGCCCAGGCTGGCCTGAAATTCACTATGTAGTAGGCTCAAGGTAGCCTTGAATTCACAACCTCTCCAGTGCTGGATTAAAGGTATGCACTACCACACCCAGTATTTGTTTGTTTGTTTGTTTGTTTGTTTTTTCTTTTTGAGATGGGGTCTCGCTCTAGCCCAGGCTTACCTGGAATTCACTATGCAGTCTCAGGCTGGCCTTGGACCTCACAGCAATTCTCCTAAATCTGCCTCCCAGTGCTGGGATTAAAAGCGTACACTACCACACCAAGCTTCCTTTGCTTTTTCCCCAAGCATTTAACAAGTTTCAAATTTACAGCATAAAACTGTACACTCCTTATGCTGTGTGAGCCTCCTGCATGCTCTCCAAGTCAGTTCAGCACAACACAGTAGCTGACAGACAGACTCAGAGATTGGACAACACAGTTCACATCCCAGCTCTACCACGTACCACCTGGGGGACCTTGGGGACTCATTCCTTTATTTACTTTACAAGTCAGCAAATATCTTTTGAGGGCCTATTGTGTGGTAGACCTCAGACCTGAGCACCAGCTGTAGAGCAATGCAAGTCTGTGTTCACATTCTGGTCCTAGAGGCAAACAAATATGTGTATGGTCTCAGAATTCTAAGTGCTGTGTAGAAAATTAAACAGAGGGCTGAAGAGATGGCTCAGTGGTTAAAGGCACTTGCTTGCAAAGCCTGATGGCCCAAGCTAGATTCCCCAGTGCCCACGCAGTGGCAAGAGGCCCTGGCATATCCATTTTCATCTTTTATTTTATTTTATTTTTTGTTTATTTGAGAGAGACAGAGAAAGAGGCAGATAGAGGGAGAGGGAGAGAATTGGTGCTCCAGGGCCTCCAACCACTGCCAATGAAGTCCAGATACATGTGCCACCTTGTGCATCTGGCTTACTTGGGTCCTGGGGTATTGAATCTCAAACCAGGGTCCTTAGGCTTCATAGACATCTGTCCAGCCCACCTGACATACCCATTTTCATCCTCATTCTCTCTCCCTCTCTGCTTGCAAATAAATAAAATTTCCTTTTTTTAAAATTTATTTATTTATTTATTTGAGAGCGACAGACACAGAGAGAAAGACAGGTAGAGGCAGAGAGAGAGAATGGGCGCGCCAGGGCTTCCAGCCTCTGCAAACGAACTCCAGATGCGTACGCCCCCTTGTGCATCTGGCTAACGTGGGACCTGGGGAACCGAGCCTCGAACCGGGGTCCTTAGGCTTCACAGGCAAGCGCTTAACCGCTAAGCCATCTCTTCAGCCCAATAAATAAAATTTCTTGAGGGGAGGGAAACTTACCTTGAAAAACCAAAAACCAACCAAACAAACAAACAAATAAAAAACACTTTTTGGGGGGCTAGGGAGATGGCTCAGCAGTTAAAGCTTCTTGCTTGCAAAGTCTGGTGGCCTGGGTTTGATTCTTTAGTACCCATGTAAAACCAGATACACAAAGTGGTACATGTGTCTGGAGTTCATTTGCAATAGCAGAAAGCCCTGGCATGCCCATCCTCTCTCTCTCTCTCTCTCTCTCCTTCTGTCTGTGCTTGTGATTATCAACAAATAAAAAGAAACTTTTTAACTGGGTGGCTTTTAATCCCAGCACTCAGGAGGCAGAAGTAAGAGGATTGTCATGAGTTCAAGGCCATTCTGAGACTACGGAGTGAATGCTAGGTCAGGCTAGGCTAGCGTGAGACCATACCTCTAAAACCAAAAAAAAAAAAGAAAAGAAAAAAGAAAAAGAAAAAGCAAAGAAAGTTTTCTTTCCATGCATGTGTGTGCACATGTGCTATAGCATGCATGTGGAAGTCAGAGGTCAGAGGGCAATATCAAGGTGTCTATGCTTCATCTTCTCTTTGAATTGTAAGCAGCTTTACATGGTGCTGGGGAATGGAGCCCGGGGCCATCTGGATTTGGAAGCAAGTGCCTTTAACCACTCTCTGCAGGCCTGCATATTTATTTGTTTTTAATATTTATTTATTTGCAAGGAGAGAGAGGGAAAGAGGCAGAGAAAGACAGCTGGGCGTGGTGACACACGCCTTTAATCCCAGCACTCGAGAGGCAGAGGTAGGAGGATTGCTGAGAGTTCGAGGCCACCCAGGTCAGTCTGAGGCAGAGTGAGACCCTACCTTGAAGAAAAAAAAAAAACAAAAAAAGAGGGGGAGAAAGAGAGAGAGAGAGAATAGGCGCACCAGGGCCTCTTACTGCTGCCAATGAACTCTAGACAAGTGTGCCACTTTGTGCATCTGACTTTATGTAGGTACTGGGGAATCGAATCCAGTCTATCAGGCTTTGCAAATAGACAAGCACCTCAACTGCTGAGTCATCTGTTCAGGCCCTATTTATTTATTTATTTTAATCTTTTAATTTATTTGTGAGAGAGAGACAGAGAGAATAGGTCTGCCAGGGCCTCCAGCCACTGCAAACAAACTCCAGACTCATGCGCCACTTTGTGTATCTGGCTTATGTGGGTTCTGAGGAATCAAACTGAGTCTTTGGTTTTGCAGGCAAATGCCTAAACTGCTAAGCCATCTATTCAATCCCCTATTTATTTATTTGAGGAAGGGTCTCACTGTAGCCCAGGCTGGCTTGTAATTCACAGCAACCTTCTTACTTCCGCACTGGGATTATAGGCATGAGCCACCACAGCCTACCGCAGGGTGTCTGTTTTATATAGGAATACCTCACTGAGGGGGAGACTTTCCACAGAGAATGAAGGAATGTGCCATACTGGAGTCTGGAAGATGACATGACCCTTCCAGCTGGAGGGAGCAGCCAATGCAGAGGCCCTGAGATAGGAGTGTGTGGGGCCCATCTGAGAAACCAAAGGAAGTTGGTGTGGCTGAAGCTGAGTGAGTCACAGGTTGAGTGGTGAGATCAAGTCAGATAATGCCAGAACCATATCATAGGTGACCTTGCAAGGCATGAACAGTGAGTTCAATTGTAGTTCAATTTCCAATGGCAGTGACCTTGGGATGACTCAGGAGGCACCATGGTGTTGAGACGTGACAGTGTAGTGCTCAGAACTGAAATATCTCAATCACATATTCCATGGCTCAGGGTCCATCGCAGAAGAGGTGGCGGAAAGAATTTAACAGCCAAAGGAAGGGCTGGGCATGGTGGCACATGGCTTTAATCTCAGCACTCGGGAGTCAGAGGTAGGAGGATCGCCGTGAGTTCGAGGCCATCCTGAGACTACATAGTGAGTTTCAGGTCAACCTGAGCTAGTGTGAAACAGTACCTCAACCCCCCCCCCAAAAAAAAGAGCCAAAGAAGGATAAGATTCCTTACAATGAGCTCCTCAAGACACAAAATGGCCTGGATGTCCATGACTTCACAGTGCCTGACACTACCTACACAAGACCATCATAATAGGAGGAAAAGATCATGACATAAAAACAAGAGACTGATTGAGATGGGAGGGGATATGATGGAGATGGAGTTTCAAAGGGGAAATTGGGGGGTGGAGAGGGAAAAACTAAAGAAATTTTAAAAAATCATAAATTAAAAAAAATTTTTTTTTTTAAGCCAGGCATGGTGATGCACACCTTTAATCCCAGCACTTGTATGGCAGAGATAGGACTATCATCCTGAGTTCTAAGCCACCCTGAGACTCCATAGTGAATTTCAGGTCAGCCTGGGCTAAAGTGAAACTGTACCTCAAAAGAACCAATTAAAAAAGCAAGTCTTTCTTTTATTTAATCTGGTATGAACCACTGATAACATGGTCCGTTAGCTAAAGGAACTACAGGAATGGATCGGGTAAACCCTGAAGAGCCAGTAAGGACACCCATGGGATCAAGCACTTGCTGCAAAAGAGGAAAGCCCTAAGTATGAATCCCTGCAGTAACCGGAGTGTCTGTATTCCCAGTACTCCTAGAAGGAGATGGGACTCGGGGCAAGATGGGAAGCAGAGACAGGAGAGTCCTCAGAGGCTTGATTGCTGAGAAGCGTGGGGAACAGAACAGCGAACACTGAGAGTCTGCGCATCAAACAAGGTGGAAGCTGAGGACCAGCACCCAGTGTTGTCCTCCAACCTTTACATGCATGCCATGCCATGCAGGTACCTGCCCACACACATACACATGTACACCTCATACACACACACACACACACACACACACACTTAAAAAAAATCAGCCGGTATGGTTGCACACACCTTTGATCCCAGCACTTGGGAGGCAGAAGTAGGAAGATCACTGTGAGTTCAAAGCCACTCTGAGACTACCGAGTGAATTTCAGGTCAGACTGGGCTAAAGTAAGACCCTACCTCAAAAAAACAAAAAACAAACAAACAAAAAATCTAGGGCTGGAGAGATGGCTTAGTAGGCAAGGCCTTTGGCTGCAAAGGCAAAGGATCCAGGTTTGATTCCCCCCAGGACCCACATAAGCCAAATGCCCAGGTGGCACATGCATTTGCAGTTTGTTTACAGCGGCTGAAGGCCCTGGCACACCCATTCTCTCCCTCTCTCTCTCCCTCTCTCTCTCTCTCTCTCTCAATCTCTCTCTCTGCCTCTTTCTAGCTCTGTCTCAAATAAAATGAAATCCAGGCCAGGCATGGTGGTGCATGCCTTTAATCCCAGCACACAGGAGGCACAGGTAGGAGGATCACTGTGAGTTTGAAGCCACCCTGAAACTACATAGTTAATTCCAGGTTAGCCTGGGCTAGAGTGAGACCCTACCTCAAAAAAAAAAAAAATTCCTTTGGTGATAGACACAAACAATAGACATCTGTAAAATCCAGAAAGCACTAAGTCAACCATAATTCTAGATTTTCTTACCTTTCTCTCTACTCATGAGTGATTGAAGTGAGCTGAGACTAACTGAAGAGGGGGACCCTACTATGTCCCTCTAAACTAAGCAGAAGGCTGGGGAGATAGCCTTGTAGGTAGAGTGCCTGCCTAGTATAAGAAAGGCCCTATGGGCTGAAGAGATGGCTTAGCGGTTAAGCGCTTGCCTGTGAAGCCTAAGGACCCCGGTTCGAGGCTCAGTTCCCCAGGTCCCACGTTAGCCAGATGCACAAGGGGGCACATGCGTCTGGAGTTCCTTTGCAGAGGCTGGAAGCCCTGGCGCGCCCATTCTCTCTCTCTCTCCCTCTATCTGTCTTTCTCTCTGTGTCTGTCGCTCTCAAATAAATAAATAAAAATTGAACAAAAAATATTAAAAAAAAAGAAAGCCCTAGATTTGATCCTTAGTATTGAGCATGGAGGTATATGGCTGTAATCCCAGAATTCAAGAAATAAAAGAGACTGGGTATGGTGACACGCACCTTTGATCCCAGCACGTTGAGGCTACCCTGAGACTACAAAATTACAGGTCAGTCTGGGTTAGAGGGAGCCCCTACCTCAAAACACCAAATAATAATAATAACAATAAATAAATAAAGAGTAGAGGGCACCAGTACTGTTCCTAAGGATTCCATCTAGCAGGGGAACTATGAGCTTGCTGTGAGCAGTGGCTGCTCTGCAGTGGTTTAAAAACCACAAACCAGAATGATGGCTACTGTGGTTGAGGGTAAGCAGAGGCGGTAGCTCTGCTCTTGCAGCATCCTGAGTGGGTGCAATGCAAGCCCTACAGATTAGACAATCATAGACGGAAAGATAGGGGCTCTGGGCCCTCCTGCTGGCCAGCCTCTCACCTGTAGGCTGGTCAGCCCATCCTTGCTGTAGAAGAACACTGTGTTCAGAGGTTCAGAGATGAGCCCTTGTATAGTCATTCCTATCTACGTGACTTTGTGCTAGTCACTTAGCAGCTCTGAGAGTCAGTTTTCTCATGTACAGGAACAATATTAACAGGGCAATTAAAAAAGCATCTCAGGCCAGGCATGGTGGTGCATGCCTTTAATCCCAGCGCTCAGGAGGCAGGGGTAGGAGGATCGCTACTGAATTTTCTTCCTACTCACACAGAAGTCCAATCATCTGTAGCTAGGATCCACATATGAGAGAGAACATGTGATGTTTGGTTTTCTAGGCCTGGGTTACCTTACTTAGTATAATACTTTCCAGATCCATCCATTTTCCTGCAAATTTCATAATTTCATTTTTCTTTACAGCTGAGTAGAACTCCATTGTACAAATGTGCCACATTTCATTATCCACTCATCAGTTGAGGGACATTTAGGCTGGTTCCATTTCCTAGCTATTGTGAATAGAGTGGCAATAAACATGGTTGAGCAAGTATCTCTAAGGTAATGAGACAAGTCCTCAGGATATATGCCTATATGTGCTATAGCTGGGTCACATGGTATATCTATTTTTCGCTGTCTCAGGAACCTCCACACTGATTTTCATAATGGCTGGACCAGATTACATTCCCACCAACAGTGTAGAAGGGTTCCTCTTTTTCTCCATCCTCACCAGAAGTTATGTTCATTTGTTTTCATGATGGTAGCCAATCTGACAGGAGTAAGATAGAATCTCAACATAGCTTTAATCTACATTTCCCTGATGACTAGGGATGTTGAACTTTTTTTTTTAGATGTTTATATGCCATCTGTGTTTCTTCTTTTGAGAGCTCTCTAGTTCTGTAGCCCATTTTTTAACTGGGTTGTTTGATTTCTTATTATTTAATTAATTAATTAATTAATTTTTTTTGTTTTGTTTTTTGAGGTAGAGACTCACTCTAGCCCAGGCTGACCTGGAATTCACTCTGTATTCTCAGGGTGGCCTCAAACTCACTACAATTCTCCTTCCTCTGCCTCCTGAGTGCTGGGATTAAAGGCATGCACCACCATGCTCCACTCAATTTTTTGAGTTCTTTGTATATCCTAGATATTAATCCTCTATCAGATGTACAGCTGGCAAAAATTTTCTCCCATTCTGTAGGTTGCCTCTTTGCTCTATTCATAGCATCTTTTGCCATACAAAAGCCTTGTAATTTCATTAGGTCCCACTGATTAATCTGTGGTTTTATTGCCTGAGAAATTGGGGTTATATTCAGAAAGTCCTTGCCAAGACCAATATGTTGAAGAATTTCTCCTAATTTTTCCTCTAGCAGTTTTGGAGTTTCAGATCTGATATCAAGGTCTTTGATCCATTTAGACTTAATTCTTTAACATGGAGACAGATAAGGATCTATTTTCATCCTTCTACAGATACATATCCAGTTTTTCCAGCATCATTTGCTGAAGAGGCTGTCTTTTCTCCAGTGAATATTTTTGGCATTTTTGTCAAAGATCAGGTGCCTACATCTGGGTCCTCTATTCTGTTCCATTGATCTACATGTCTACTTTTGTGCCAGTACCATGCTGTTTTTGTTACTATGGCTGTTTAGTATAGGTTAAAATCAGGTATGGTGATACTACCAGCCTAATTTTTGTTGCTCAAAATTGTTTTAGATATTCAAGGTTTTTTATGATTACAAATGAATTTTTGGATTGTTTTTTCTATTTCCATGAAGAATGCCATTGGAATTTTGATGGGGATTGCATTAAATGTGTAGAATGCTTTTGGTAAGATTGCCATTTTCACAATATTGATTCTTCCAATCCAAGAACAAGGGAAGTCTTTCCATTTCTTAGTGTCTTCTGAAATTTCTTGCTTGAGTGTTTTAAAGTTTTCAATGTAGATATCATTCACTTCTTTGGTTAGGTTTATTCCAAGGTACTTTATCTTTTTTGATGCAGTTGTGAATGGGAGTGATTCTCTGATTTTGTCCTCTGTGTATGCTTTTCTCTCTCTTCAGCATGGAGGATCCTTTCAAGTATTTTCTGTAGAGCTGGTTTTGTCTTCAAATATTCCTTTAGCCTGCTTTTGTTGAGGAATGTCCTTATTTCTCCATCTATCTGAATGGATAGCTTTGCAGGATAAAGTAATCTTGATTGACAGTTATCTTTCAGAAGTTGGAATACATCATTCCAAGCCCTTCTGGCTTTGAAAGTTTGTATTGAGTAATCTGCTGTGATCCTGATGGGCTTACCTTTGTATGTGACTTGATTTTTCTGTCTAATTGCTTTCATATATTCTATTTGGTTTGTATGTTTGGTAGTTTAATTATAATATGGCAAGGAGAGGTTCTTTCTAGGTTTTGTCTTTTTGGTGTCCTAAAGGCTTGCTGTATCTGCATTTGCACCTCTTTCCCAATTTGGGGGAAGCTTTCTTCTATGATTTTATTGAAAATGCTTACAATGCCTTTGGAGTGAAATTCTTCTCCTTCTACTATACCCTAATTTCTTATGTTTGATCTTTTCATAGTGTCTCAAATATCTTGAAATTTCCATTCATATTTTCCTGTTAGTTTGTCTTTCTCTTTGTTGGACTGTATTAGATCTGTCACCTGGTCTTTCTGTCCTCTCCTTCAGCCATTCTACTGGTGAGATTTCTACAGAGTTTTTATTTCATTGACTGTGTTCTTCATTGCTGGTAATTCTGACTGGTTTTTCTTTATTATTTCTATTTCCTTATTTATGTCTTGTATTGACCTTCTCATTTCATTAAATTGGTTTCCTGTGTCTTCTCTGATTCTTTTGATTCCCTCCCTGATTTCTTTGAACACATTTATAATCATTCTTTTGAACTCTTTCTCAGACATTTCCTCTAAGTCAGTCTCACTAAAGGTCATTTCTGACACATTAATACTTTTTGGTGGATTTATATTGTCTTGATTTTTTGTGTTCCTTTTGTTATAATGTACATATTTTTGCATCTTGGATTAATTTAATGCTTAGGATTTCTAATTAGCTGCAGTATTATTAGATGTATCAATCAATCTGATGTTATATATTTTCTGGGTAGGAGTTTAAGGTGCTAGGTGTGGCTCTTAAGACTCTCAGAGTAACTACAAAAGTTACCCTACATGTTGGGTTTGCCTGCTATGAGAGTCTTCAAGAAGGCTGAGTGGAACAAAATATAGGCAGATTCTAAAATTTAACTAAACAATGTACACATTCAGTGAAAAACATCACAGAGTATTTATGCAAAAGTAGGTATTATGACAACCAGATTCTCAAACAAAGTCACTGTCCCTTAGGGTGTGTGTTGCCCCACATCCTTAATCCTGTCAACTAGAAGGCTAAGATTTCTGGTCTTTTGAGGGTTCCATGTCAGTTTGCGACCTTGTGAGGCCCTTCGCTGGTGTAATCCCAGTTCAATTATGCTGTGCTCCTGCTTGGGTCCCTCTTTGTTGCACTGTGGGTTCAGGTAGGCTGCCTGGGTCACTGGATCACTGCTCTGATCACCTGTGGGGTGCTGTGTAGGTGAGCTCCCTTCCCCAGGTCTCTGGTGCTTGCTGGTGCTTATGCTGGTAGTGGGGGAGGGGAGGCTGTGGATAGTGGCTGATGTTTTCCCGCTGGTCCTCGCAATCATCTTCTTCATGAGCTGCTCCTCCTTTCTTCCCTGCTGTCCTCCCTTCACGTTTCTTGAGTTTGCGAGGAGCTCCTGTGTGAGTGGAGAGTCTCCTCACCTGGCTTTTCCTGCAGCTCAGTCCGAGCCTTATGGCTAGACTTTGTGCCGCCGCTGCTGGAGCCGCTTCTGCCTGCCTGTGTGGGCTCTAGATGCTCTGGATCTCTCCTGCTTCTCTGCTGCAGTTCGTAATTTCTTATACTCCTCATTTTTTAATAGAAGAGTGTATTTTGCTGTTTTTTTTTTTTCTTTTTCTCTCCTAGGCTGCTTTGGTGTGGTTCCTATGCTGCCATTTTAACCAGAGGTCCATGATTTTTTAAAATTTCTTTAGTTATGAGAGAGAGAGAAGAGAGACAGAGACAGAGAATGGGCACACCAGGGCCTCCAGCCACTGCAAATGAACTCCAGATGCATGTGTCACCATATGCATCTGGTTTATGTGGAATGTGGGGAATTGAGCCTAGGTCCTTAGGCTCCAGAGGAAAGTGTCTTAACCACTAAGCCATCTCTCCAGCCCAGAGGAAGATTTTTAATTTTAATTATATATATATATATATATATATATATATATATATATATTTTTTTTTTTTTTTTTTTTTTTTTTTTGAGGTAGGGTCACAGCGATCCACCTACCTCTGCCTGCTGAATGCTGGGATTAAAGGCGTGCACCACCATGCCCGGTTTACCTCAGGCCCTTAAAAAAGTGTTTTGTATGAGAACTTTCTCAGGTTCCCTCTCAGGAGGATCGCTCTGAGTTCCAGCCTGAGCTAGAGTGAGATGCTACCTTGAAAAACCAAAAAAAAAAAAAAAAAAAAAGTGTCCATAGTGCATCAAAATCTGGAAAATGGAATGTGAAAGGAAGGGGATGATCTCTCTATGCAATGCAAATATTTACTGTTGCCTAAGGAAGCAGATGATCCCTCTGTGCAATGTACCATGACCTTCCTGTATCTCTTTGTTTCTAGAGAGCTTTGTGATTACATAGCATAGAATGTTTCTTGCCTCAGTTCCTCCTATGTGACCTATGTAACCTTGACATTTCTTGTAATATTTCCCCCTTGTTTAACAGCATGCAACTTTGTGGTTTAACTCCCGATCCTGTTTTTACTATAAACATCATGTGGCTATTTCCAATAAAAACTGACACTCCCAACAGATCAGGGCTGCCTCTTGAGATGCTGAACTCTGGGATGCAGACCTGGCACACCAGTTTTCCTCTTTTTCTTTCTTTCTACGCAATAAAACTTGGCCTCACATTCCGTGAGTCAATGGTCTTACTTGTGTGACACCAGACCCCGTAACAGAATCATCTGAGCATTTGCAAAAATGCAGATTCTGGGGCAGGAGAGATAGCTTAGTGGTTAAGGAACTTGCCTGCAAAGTCTAAGGACCCAGGTTTGATTTCCTAGAACCCAAATAAGCCAGATGCATATGGTGGCACATGAGTCTGGGGTTCTCTCACAGTGGCTAGAGGTCCTGGTGCGCCCACTCTCTCTCTCACACACATATATACAAATAAATAGATAAAAATAAAAATAATTTCATAAAAAATGCAGATTCCTGGCTTCACCTTTGGTATAGTAGGTTGTTGGGGAGAAATGTGAGCGTGTATATTTTGGAAGCTCCTTATTTTTGGTTTTGGTGTGTTTTCTGTCTCTATTAAAACCAGAGCCAAGTATCAGAGGAAAGCAAATGGAATTTCAACTCTAAGAAAATGCATTAATAACTCACATACAAAATACCATGAGATTAGCATTGCCTGCAGGTGAGGGCTGGGGGCTGGGCATATGGTTCAGCAGTTAAAGGTGCTTGCTTGCAAAGCCTGACAGCCCAGGTTCAATTGCCACACTAAATGCAAGAAGTGGCCCATTGGCAAGAGGTCTTTGGTGTATCCACACAGACATATGCAAATAAAAAATAAAAATTAATAACATTACCTGATTCATAGAAAGTAAATCAAGTCATCTAGAGGTAGGCATGACTGCACCGGAAATTAGACAAACTTCAGCTCTGGAGGCAACCATATTTAAACCATTCAGGTAAAAGTGACACCATGGGCTAAAAGACCCAGGTTCGATTCTCTAGTACCCAAGTAAGCCAGATGCAAAGGGTGGCGCATGTATCTGGAGTTCGTTTGAAGTGGCTACAGTCCCTGGCGCTCTCTCTATTTACCTCCCTCCTCTGTTAATATATATTAATAAATATATATATACCACAAGTGTATGGAAACAGCGCTGAGAGTTCCAAACGACACCAAGTAACGTGGCTGTGTGTGCGTTGTGTTTCCTAATAACTGCTTGGAGCAACGGCGTAGGAATGTGGGGACAAAACAAAACAAAACAAAAATCCCCTGCAACGGGTTGTCTTGAAAGTTTCCTCGCAACGTAACAGCTCAGACCCTTTACAAGCTCATTTTGTCCCCCAACCAGTGAAACTGCGCAGGCGCGCTGGAACTGTGCTGACGCATGCGCGTTATGTAAATCTGAAGTCAAAGGTGGAGGATCGAGGGCAGGTGTTTGATTCTCCTCTCAGAACGTCCCTTGCTAGAATTCGGAGATCTTAGTTGTATGTATTTCTGGAGAGGGATAGTTATGTCTCAACATAAACCCCCCTTTTTCTTCTGGGCCCTTTTTTTAAAAAGTAACTCGGTTGCCAGTACCTAACATGGCGGGAGGCCCTACCCCCGCCCGGCCGGCCCGGCGGGGACGGCCCCTCTCCAAGGGCGGGAGTTTGGGGGGGCCGGGTCTGGTCGCCGCGGGCCCCCGCCCCCGGCCTGGCCTCTGGGCGGCTGCTCCTTCGCTGAGGAGTGCTTCGGGGATCGCTCGCGGTGAGGTGGGGCCGGGGGCGAGCGGGAGGTGTGCAGGGTAACGGTCCGAGGCCCGGAGCGTGGGGCCCCCGGCGGGAATGCCGCCTCGCGTGTCCCGGGAGGAAACTGAGGCCCGGACGCGGGCTGGGACCGGCCGGTACTGCCCGCCCGCCTGCCTCTGCTGCCGGCTTGCAGCCTCCAGCCGGGGCTCCCGAGAGCCCTGCAGCCCCGTGCTGTTCGGGATTAGACGCTGCTCTCCCCGGCGACATCCGCCGCCGTCTGCAGCCCCGAGCCTTTGCAACCTCCCAGTGCCCCCTGGCCGCTTTGCACGCGCTCGGTCCCCTCCTGTCGTCCCACGCTTTGGGATCCAACTCAACTTGGAAACCTTTCCCAGCTTGCTTCTTCGTCAGGCTCAGCTCATCCCGATTCTTGGCTTTTGCGCTCCAAACCCCAGAATCTCCGGGTTCCTGTCAGGCTTTCACATGCTGAGCTTGTTCGTTAAGACATCATTTTTCATCTCTGTATCCCACGTGATGCTAGTATTTATGGACTAGTCCAAAATGACGGTTTCTACTGAATGCATTGCACGTAAAGGTCCATTTCATTCACACAACAATCTATGGGACGTGTATGTTCACATTTTACACATAAAGAAAGAGGCACTTACTTAAGTATAATATGCCTTATTTCCACAATGAGTAGAGCTGGAATTTGCCCCAGGCATGTGGTAAATTCATGAAGTTGCCTTTGGATTTAGTAAAGGACTGTTGCATTAATCTTTACTTTAGTCACAGGAATTATGGTTTTGTTTGTAAAACAAGTTTATACTAAAAGTTTTAAAAATATTTTATTTATTTATTTGCAAGCAGAAAGATTCAGAGAGAGAGAGAGAGAGAGAGAGAGAATGGCCACATCAGGGACTTTTGCTACTGCAAACAAACTCCAGATGCATATGCCAGTTTGTGTATTTGGCTTTCCATGGGTATAGGGGAATGCAACCCAGGCTGTTAATCTTTGCAAGCAAAAGCATTCAATACAATAATAATACAGCATTCAATAAAGCACTCAATAATACATAATAATAATACAGCATTCAATAAAGCACTGCTATCTGGGCATGGCGGTGCACATATATAATTTCAACACTTGGGTGGCCAACCCAAGAACTCCAGATGCCTGTGCTACCATGTGCATCTGGCTTATGTGGAACCTGGAGAATCGAACCTGGGTCCTTGGGCTTCACAGGCTTGTGCCTTAATTACCAAGCCATCTCTCCGGCCCAAAACCTTTTTTTTTTTTTTTTTTTAATTTTATTTTTTTGAGGTAGGGTCTTGCTGTAGCCGGGGCTGATCTGGAATTTACTATGTAGTATAAGGCTGGCCTCAAATTCACAGCAATCCTCCTATCTCTGCTTCCTGAGTGCTAGGATTAAAAGTGTGGGCCACCATGCCTGGCCCAATTTTTTTTTTTTTTTTTTTTTTTTAATTTTTATTAACATTTTCCATGATTATAAAATATATCCCATGGTAATTCCCTCCCTCCCCACCCCCACACTTTCCCGTTTGAAATTCCATTCTCAATCATATTACCTCCCCATTACAATCATTGTAATTACATATATACAATATCAACCTATTAAGTATCCTCTTCCCTTCCTTTCTCCACCCTTTATGTCTCCTTTTCAACTTACTGGCCTCTGCTACTAAGTATTTTCATTCTCACACAGAAGCCCAGTCATCTGTAGCTAGGATCCCCATATGAGGGAGAACATGTGGCGCTTGGCTTTCTGGGCCTGGGTTACCTGACTTAGTATAATACTTTCCAGGTCCATCCATTTTTCTGCAAATTTCATAACTTCGTTTTTCTTTACCGCTGAGTAGAACTCCATTGTATAAATGTACCACATCTTCATTATCCACTCATCTGTTGAGGGACATCTAGGCTGGTTCCATTTCCCAGCTATTATAAATTGAGCAGCAGTAAACATGGTTGAGCATGTACTTCTAAGGAAATGAGATGAGTCCTTTGGATATATGCCTAGGAGTGCTATAGCTGGGTCATATGGTAGATCAATCTCTAGCTGCTTTAGGAACCTCCACACTGTTTTCCACAATGGCTGGACCAGATTGCATTCCCACCAGCAGTGCAGAAGGGTTCCTTTTTTTCCACATCCCCGCCAACATTTATGATCATTTGTTTTCATGATGGTGGCCAATCTGACAGGAGTGAGATGGAATCTCAATGTAGTTTTAATCTGCATTTCCCTGATGACTAGTGATGTAGAACATTTTTTTAGGTGCTTATATGCCATTCGTATTTCTTCCTTTGAGAACTCTCTATTTAGCTCCTTAGCCCATTTTTTGATTGGCCTGTTTGATTCCTTATTAGTTAACTTTTTGAGTTCTTTGTATATCCTAGATATTAATCCTTTATCAGATATATAGCTGGCGAAGATTTTTTCCCATTCTGTAGGTTGCCTCTTTGCTTTTTTCACTGTGTTCTTTGCGGTGCAAAATCTTTGTAATTTCATTAGGTCCCAGTGGTTAATCTGTGGTTTTATTGCCTGAGCAATTGGGGTTGTATTTAGAAAGTCTTTGCCAAGACCAATATGTTGGAGGGTTTCCCCTACTTTTTCCTCTAGCAGTTTCAAAGTTTCCGGTCTGATGTTAAGGTCTTTAATCCATTTGGACTTAATTCTTGTGCATGGCGAGAGAGAAGAATCTATTTTCATCCTTCTGCAGATATTTATCCAGTTTTCAAAACACCATTTGCTGAAGAGGCTGTCTCTTCTCCATTGAGTATTTTTGGCATTTTTATCGAATATCAGGTATGGCCCAATTTTTTAAAAAATATTTATTTATTTGAGAGAGAGAGGCACACCAGGGCTCCTGCCATTGTAAACACAAACTCCAAATGTATGTGCCACTTTGTACATCTGGCTTTATGTGGGTACTGGGGAATTGAGCCTGGGCCATCAGGGTTTGTAAGCAAAATCCTTTAACTACTGAACCATTCCTCCAGCCCCAAACCAACTTTTTTAATTAATTAATTTTATTACTTTTAATTTATTTTTTAATTGACAACTTCCATGGTTGTAAACAATATTCCATGATAATTCCCTCCCTCCCCCCACTTTCCCCTTTGAAACTCCATTCTCCATCATATCCCCTCTCCCTCTCAATCAGTCTTTTATTTTGATGTCATGATCTTTTCTTCCTATTATGATGGTCTTATGTAGGTAGTGTCAGGCACTATGAGGTCATGGATATCTAGGTCGTTTTGTGTCTGGAGGATTACGTTGTAAGGAGTCCTACCCTTTTTATTTATTTTATATTTATTTATTTATTTATTCATAAGCAGAGAAAGATAGAAGAGAGACAGAGAGAATGGGCATGCCAGGGCCTCCAGTCACTGCAAACGAATTCCAGATGCATATGCCACAGTGTATCTGGCTTTATGTGGGTACTTGGGAATTGAACTTGCGTCATTAGGCTTTGCAGGCGAGCGCCTTAACCACTGAGGAATCCCTCCAGCCCCCCAAAGCCAATTTTTTATACTGGTGGGATTACAGGTAATGGTTAGGGACAGAGCATGTACTAAGTAGAAGGCCCAGTGTGTATGTAGGAGTCATGGTACTTTACTCAGTGGTTAGAGAACAACTTGTGAAAAAGGTAACACTTGAATTGAGACTTGAAGATGGTGAGGGAGCAAGTCATGAAAATAACAGTTGGGTGTGGCACTTGGTGTGTTCCCAGCATGCATAAGGAAGGTGCCTATGAAGCTGGAGGGGTGTGGGCAAATGGCAGAGGTGTAAGAAGCAGGATTAAATCAGTTGGTTACAGTGGATCAATTAGGACCCTATAGGCCATTAGAAATCGGATTTTTTTTTCTTTTGTTTTTTTGAGGTAGGGTCTCACTCTAGCTGAGGCTGACCTGAGACTACATAGTGAATTCTAAGTCTAGGGTCTCACTCTAGCTGAGGCTGACCTGAGACTACATAGTGAATTCTAAGTCAGCCTCAGCTAGAGTGAGACCCTACCTCGAAAAACAAAAAATAAAATAAAATAAATAAAAAGTTTGATCAAGTCAGTCTGGAATAGAGTGATACCCTGCCTGAACAAAACAAAACAACAACAAAACAGGGCTGGAGACTTTGCTCAGTGGTTAAAAGCACTTGCTTGCAAAGCCTGCTGGCTCAGGTTCAATTCCCCAGCACCCACATAAAGCCAGATACAAAAAGTATCTTTCAAGGGAGCACCCCCCCCCCCACACACAAATAAATAAGTAAATAAATAACAAAGATCATCTGGCTGCCCTGTTGATAAAAACAACCACCATCAGGAAGCTTTCGCGGGGACTAGTTTTATTAGCTATGTTGCTAGGCAAAAAAAAAACAAAAAACAAAACAAAACAAAAAAAAAAACAACCCTACAGTTAAGCAGCTTAAAACAACAGTTGTTTATTATCCCTTGTTGTGGGACAGAAATCCAGAACGGATTAGCTGGGTGTTTCTGGTTTGGGATCTTTAATTAGGCTGCAGTCAAAGCGGACAGTGATCTGAATGCTTACCCTGGGGGCTGAAGGATCTACTTGGAAGATAGTTCACTCACAGGGCTGTTGGTAGAAATCCCCAGTTGCTTACCTCTGGGCCTCCTCACAGGCTGCCTGCATGTCCTCAGGACAGCAGGTGTTTCCCCAGAGAAACTGATCAGAGTGAGCAAGAACAAGCGGTAGCACCTTCTATGATCGTTTATTATGGGCCAGGCCACAGTCAAAGGAGAAGATTTAGCTCTGCTTTTTGTTTTTAATTTTATTTATTTATTTGATACAGAAAGAGGGAGAGAGAGAGTTAGAGAATGGGTGCACCAGGGCCTCCAGCCACTGCAAATGAAGTACAGACGCGTGCACCCCCTTGTGCATCTGGCTAACGTGGGTCCTGGGGAATCGAACCTGGGTCCTTTGGCTTTGCAGTCAAACGCCTCAACCGCTAAGCCATCCCTCCAGCCCGGCTCTGCTTTTTTTGGTGACAGTCTCTTATAGCCTAGGCTGGCTATATTGATCAGGGTTCGCTATTGGAACAGAACCAATACAATTAATATGTAATTAATAAGGGATTTATTAATTAGCTTACAGGGTATGGATTGGGCATTCCAGCACTAGCTGGTGAGCTAGAGAACCTGGTAGCTGCTCAGTCCATGAGGCTGGATGCTTGAGCCATCCTAATATGGCACTGAAGGCTGAGAGGATTCCTGGAGAGCCACTGGTCTTCAGTACACACCAGTGAAGCTAGGTTCCAAAGTCCGAGGTCAGCAGTCACGGGGTAGATGCACGCATCTGCCAGCCGCAAGAGCAGCCAGAAAAAGGGCCGTGTGTTCTCCGGGAGCTTCATAGTATACAGCCCCACCTCAGAAGGGCTGGCTGTTCTTGGGGAGAGGGCTTTTGTCCCACAGTTAATTCTTCCTGGAAGCACCCTTACAGACCCACTCAAGGGGCATATCTCTTACTTGATTCCTAATCTGATTGAGTTGACAACAAAATTTAACCATCACACTGACTTAGAACTTGACATCTTCCTGCCTTCTTTGTCCAGAAGGCTGGGATGATGGCATGCACCCTGACTTGGCCCAGTTCCCCCCCAATGCACGCATGTGTGACTATGTTTGTGAGTGTGGGTGTGAATGCATGTGGGCCCCAGCATGCATGTGGAATAAGCAGAAAATGTTCTCTGCACATAAATATCTTGGTTTCTTAGCTCCATAAGTAAAATATTTGCATACTTAGTTGTTTTTCTTTTTTTGTTTTTGTTTTTCGAGGTAGGGTCTCACTGTAACTCAGGTTGCCTCCCAAGTGCTGGGATTAAAGGTGTGCACCACCACACCCGGCTCCTTTTTTGTTTTGTTTTGTGATAGCTAGTTGGAAATACTGATGTTCCCTAGCCCTCCTGGTGGGTGTCTTAGGGCCAAATACATAGAAGAATGCACCTGTCTCTACCACTAGGTTATAGAATAATTGTGTTTCAGAAACCCAAGAAATTCAAAAGTTTTATAACTAGATGTTCATTTTTGGATGAAGAGACTGAAAAGGAGGTGGCATGCTTAAAGTCACAGAGCCCATTAGAGGCAGAGCGTGGACCAGCCCTCACTTTTTTTTTTAATCTGAAGGTCACTATTAGGCTGACCTCCCTTACCTGCAATGGCCCACTGCTTGCTTTTGGCCCAGCTCCTAGTGGATGAGTAGAGGTTGTTACCCTGCTATATCTGGTTCCTTCTTCTTTCTCTTGATCTCTTGCCTGAAAGGCCAGCTATCTTTTTTGGGGGGGGGTGGGGATCAGGCTACTGTGTTCAAATCTCTCATTAATCAAATGCCAGCCTGTGACCTGGCATGTTTAATCCTTTTTTTTTTTTTTTTTTTTTTTTAGCATAGGGTCTCACTCTAGCCGAGGCTTACCTGGAATTTACTATGTAGTCTCAGGGTGGCCTTGAACTCGTGGCAATCCTCCTACCTCTGCCTCCCGAGTGCTGGGACTAAAGGTGTGCACCACCATGCCCAGCTTACATGTTGTTTAATCTTTCTAAGCCTCTGTTTCCTCACACATGTATATAGTACTTACAAGCAAGTGCCTTTAACCACTGAACCACCTCCCCAGCCCACTTAATTGTATTTACAAAATGTGATATGATGCAAATACAATTCTTAATACAATGAATGACTGACCCCGGATTGAGAGATGGCTCCATGGATAGAATGTTTCCTGTGCAAGCCGAGTTCATATTCCCCAGAACCCACATTGGGCTGCATGCGGTAGTGAGCATCTGCAGTAAGAGACAGACAAGAGAATCCCAGAAGCTTGCAGGCCAGCTAGATAGCCTGCTGTTCACGGACACCTGCAGTTGTCCTCTGACCTCCACATGTATGCCATGACTACTCACATACATGATACACACACACGATTGAAAAAAAAATGACTTATGGACACATTTGGCAAGTATTAACTGATGGTACTGGTGATTCACATAGTTCACACCACCCCCCACCAATCTGGGTGTGGCCTTTTGCTTTTCTCTGGTTTTCTTTTTCTTTTTTATTTTTATGAAAGAAAGAGTCAGATAGATAGAATGGGCACACCAGGGCCTCTAGCCACTGCAAACAAACTTAGGACACATGTGCCACCTTGTACATCTGGCTTACATGGGTAGTGGAGAATGGAACCTGGGTCCTTACGCTTCGCAGGCAAGCACCTAAACCAGTAAGCCATCTCTCCAGCCCCTTCCTAGGTTGTTCTTCCTTTTTTTGGGGGGGGGGGGTTCAAGGTAGGGTTTTACTCTAGCCCAGGCTGACTGGAATTCGCTAAGTAGTCTCAGGATGGCCTTGAACTGGTGGTAATCCTCCCACCTTTGCCTCCCAAGTGCTGAGATTTAAGGCATGCACCATCATGCCTGACTTTTTTTTTTTTTTTTTTTTGAGGTAGGGTCTCTCTTGAACTCACAGTGATCCTCCTATCTCTGCCTCCCAGGTGCTGGGATTAAAGGCATTCACCACCACTCCCAGCTTAAAGATTCAATTTATTTTATTTAATTTACTTATTTTTTACTATTTGAGAAAGAGAAGGAGGCAGATGGGGGGAGGAGAGAATGGGCTCACTAGCACCTTCAGCCACTGCAAGCAAACTCCAGACATATCGCCACCTTGTGCATCTGGCTTACATGGCTCCTGGGGAATGGAACCTGGGTCCTTTGGCTTCACAGGCAAATGCCTTAACTGCTAAGCCATCTCTCCAGCTAGACTTACTTACTGCCCTTTTTTTTTTTTTTTTTTTTTTTTGAGGCAGGGTCTCACTTTAGCCCAGGCTGACCTGGAATTCACTATGTAGTCTCAGGGTGGCCTCGAACTCACAGCGATCCTCCTACCTCTGCCTCCCAAGTGCTGGGATTAAAGGCGTGAGCCACCATGCCCGGCCTGCCTTTTTTTTTTTTTTGAGGTAGGGTTTCACACTAGTCTTTTTTAATATTTTGTTTATTTATTATTTATTTATTTTGAGAGAGAGAGAGAATGGGCATGCCAAGGCCTCCAGCCTCTGCAAACGAACTCCAGATGCATGTGCCACCTTGTGCATCTGGCATACATGGGTCCTGGGTCCTTTGGCTTTGCAGGCAGGAGCCTTAGCTGCTAAGCCATCTCTCCAGCCCATCACTTGAGTCTTTTTTTTTTTTAATTTATTTAAGCCCAGGTTGGTGGCGCACGCCTTTATTTCCAGCACTCGGGAGGCAGAAGTAGGAGGATTGCCGCAAGTTCAAGGCCACCCTGAGACTACATAGTGAATTCCAGGTCAGCATGGGCTAGAGAGAGACCCTACCTTCAAAAACAAAAAACAACAACAAAAAATTATTTATGAGAATGAGAATTGGCATGCCAGGGCCCCCAACCACTGCAAATGAACTCTAGTCACATACGCCACCATGTGCATCTGGCTTACATGGGTTCTGGGGAATTAAGCCTGGGTTCCTATGCTTCATAGGCAAGTGCCTTAACTGCTAAGCCATCTCACAAGCCCTTCCTGTTCTTTTCTATGATGTCTCTATTACTGTACATGCCATATTGTATTTCACTGTGTCTGTCTCTCTTGCCAGACTAGTGGTACTTTCAGTGATTCAACAAGTGTCTCAGCCATGAGTTCTTAGGGCAGAGTTCCCAAGGCACTCCTGGAAACACGGGTGCTGTGAGCTTGTCTCATGGTCCATGAACTTTGGGAGATGATGCTCATCATAGCTCCATGTTAGAAAATAGCATCTCCCTGAGTGTTTTAAAGGTTCTGGGGAACCTGGTCATAAAAGAACCTATTTGCTTTGCTAAACTCAGCTTTTCCAGACTTCATAAATGTTTGTTGAATAAATTGTCATCTAACCAGTCCCTTCAATTTTGCTATATGTTTTGCTCCCCAGCTCAAGAGGAGGTCCCAGAGGCACAGCAATGGTTGGAGACCCTTCAGGGGAGTAGCAGTGTTTGGCTGGCTAGAAACCTGTGGGCTTGCTGGGTGATGCCCCATGGAGGCAGGAAGCCCCAGATTGAGCATGAAGCCCCAGTCGCTACAGCTGGTGCTGGAGAAGCAGGTGTTGGCCCTGCAGCAGCAGATGGCGGAGAACCAGGCTGCCTCCTGGAGGAAGCTGAAAACCTCGCAGGAGGCCCAGCAGAGGCAAGCGAGCCTTGTGAGGAAGCTGCAGGCCAAGGTGAAGTAGCTGTGGCCTTCTGTGGAAGGAAGGAGAGTAACCCTCCCAGAACTGGGGGCTAGAGCTGGGTAAAGGGCACAGGAGGGAGACCATGTATGGGGAAACGGCCAGATCTTGACCTGCCAGTGTTCACCCACAGCTTCTGCTTGGATACCCACAAGCACTCTGTGAATTATGGGTTATGTCCTCTCTGAAGGTGATATTATCATTTGCCCAGATTTGTCCTCCTCCTCCAGAGTTAAGACCTCACCGAGGATTTCTGGTTTTGCCTCTCCATAACACAAGGATGACAGAAAGTATTCTGTAAACGCCCATATGAAACTTAAGATGTTATGTATGGCCTCACTCACCATTGTCACTTGATTCCCCTGTTCACAGCTGGTTTGCCCACTGTCCCTGGGAGCCTTTGGTTTGTGCTATTTGTACCAGCTGTGTCTATCCTCAGGGCCTGCTCTCTTTGCCTCAGGTCTTACAGTACCGGAGCTGGTGCCAAGAGCTGGAGAAGCGGCTAGAAGCCACAGGGGTAAGACTGAGTTCTGGGTTGCCCCTGAGCCCTCAGAGAATGTACTTGTTGGCTTTTTCTGCTATTTAGGGAGGCTGAGGGTGATACAGAATGTTTGACAGAAGTCTCTTTGCCTTCAGCTCCTGAGATCTCACTCCATCAGTTCGATCATTATTGTATTTCTTTTTTTTTTTTTTTAATCGCCATTCTGAGAGAGTCTAAACCTTAGTTCTCTAAGGGTGAATGCAATTTCAGGATGTTTAGCAGAATAGGCATCTTGAACTGGAGGAAAAATGCATCTTTCCTCCAGCAGGTGTCAGTGTTGATCTGCCAGAAAATGTATGCTTCAGGCCTACAAAGCATTCCTACAGTAGATGAATGCATGTGTCCTGTTGGCTGGGCAGGACCGACCCTGACAGATCTATTTACCTTTGTCCAGTTTCCTCAGAAAGGTTGTCTCAGAAGGAGAGAACCAAAAGGTAGTGAGCACCTTCCATGCAGTCCAGGTTCCCAGTTGTGATTTTGTGTCATTATGGCACTGAGTTTGCCAAGTCACTTTCTGAGGAGAATGAAAATCATCTTCATTGTGTAGCTGAAGATATGTAGCATCAAGGAGGTGAGTGGGGGCTGGAGAGATGGCTTAGCAGTTGAGGCGCTTGCCTACGAAGCCTAAGGACTCATGTTCAATTCTCCAGTTCCCACGTAATCCAGATGCACAGTGACTAAAATGCACGAGGTCACACTTTGTGTACAAAGGAGTAGACACGCCTAGAGTTTGAATGCAGTGGCTGGAGGCCCTGGCATGCCCATTCTGTCTCTCTCACCTTTGCATAAAAATCAGGCCAGTCCATTGGGCTTGCCTTTAAAAAAAAGAAGAAATTTTGTGAAGAAGCTGGGCATGGTGGCGCACACCTTTAATCCAGCACTTGGGAGGCAGAGCTGTTTGAGTTTGAGGTCAGCCTGGGCCTACAGGTCCCTATGAGGATCTCTATGAGTGCCAGGTCAGCCTCAGCTAGAGTGAGACTCTACCTTGAAAAAAATAAGAAAGAAGTTGAGTGACTTCCCAAGATCCAAGATTAGGATAGTAGAAATCCAGGCCATTTAGTGGTAGATTATAGCTTATACTTCTTAGGTTTAACGTCACTTGCCATCAAATGCTATCTTTCAGGAGAGGTTCACCTCTGGAAAGAGGAGTGCAGTGGATTTGCTTCTAGGACACACTGACTGAGAAAAGAAACAATTTGCTCACCAAAGGGAGAAAGATTAGGAAGAAAGTGGGCTGCTACAGAAGGAGGCATCCGTGACTTGGCCTGGGTAATGTCTTTGTGTAGGTAATAAAAGGCTCATTTCTCTTTCACAAAGGGGCTGCTCCCTCAGCGGTGGGAAAGCGTGGAGGAGCCAAACCTGGAACAGCTGCTGATTCGATTGGAGGAAGAGCAGCAGAGGTGATGTACCCTAAATGTTCTGACCTAAGTAATTGGCCACTGGGTGAAAAGGCTTCTGTCCTGAGGATAAATGTGTGGGTAGAAAAATGCTAGGCATGATGGCTGGTAGTAGTCCCAGCAATCAGGAGCTGACGCAGGTGGATTGCTGTGAGTTTAAGGTCAGTCTGGGCTACAAAGGAAGAAAGAAAAAAGAAGGCTAGAGAGATGGCTTGGCAGTTAAGGAGCTTGCCTGTGAAGCCTTAAGGACCCAGGTTCCATTCCCCAGTACCCACATAAGCCAGATGCACATAATGGCACATGTGTCTGGAATTTGTTTGCAGTGGCTAGAAGCCGTGGTGCACCCATTCTCTCTCTCTCTCTCAAATAATAAATAAATTAATGAAATTATTAAAAAAGATGGCTGGGCATGGTGGTGCACGCCTTTAATCATAGTACTTGGGGAAGCAGCAGTTGGTGGATTGCTGTGAGTTTGAGGCCAGTCTGAGACTAGAGTGAATTCCAGGTCAGTCTGGGATAGAGTGAATGAGCTCCTACCTACCATGACAAACCAAAAGGAAGAAGAAAAACAAAAACAAAAACAGAAGAAAAAGCTGGCTGGAGAGATAGCTTAGCAGTTAAAGCATTTGCCTGCAAAGCCAAAAGATCCCAGTTTGATTGTCTAGAACCTACGTAAGCCAGATGCACAATGGGGTACATGCATCTGGAGTTTGTTTGCAGTGGCTGGAGGCCCTGGCATGCCCATTCTCTCTCTCTGCCTCTTTCTCTCTCTTAAATGAATAAATAATAATAATTTTTAAATTTATTAAAAAAAAAAACAGAAGAAAAAGAATACCGATAACCTCACCAAAGATGACCCTCAGCAGAATTGGAGCAGGGATAATAGGGTCTCAGAATACAACCTTTTCATTACAAAAATAAATAAATAAATAAATAATAAAGGAGCACATGCCTTTAATCCCAGCACTCGGGAGGCAGAGGTAAGAGGATCACCTTGGGTTTGAGGCCACCCTGAGACTACAGAGTGAATTCCAGGTCATCCTGAGCTAGAGTGAGTCCTTACCTCATAAAACTTAAAAAAAAAAAAAAAAAAAAAAAGACTAATGGGAAACATAGACTTCAGTTCTAGCCCTCTAATTCTTGGCAATGGAGGGAGGGGAGATGGCTCGGTGGTTAAAGGAACTTGCTTGCAAAGCCAGCCCCAGTACTCATGTAAAGCCAGATCCACAACGTGTTGTACAGAGCCCCAACACCCACTTATTCTCTTGCTCTCTTAAATAAATAAATAAATAAATTTTGGGTCAGGCATGGTGGCGCACGCCTTCAATCCCAGCACTCGAGAGGCTGAGGTAGGAGGGTCGCTGTGAGTTTGAGGCCAGCCTAAGACTACATAGTGAATTCTAGGTCAGCCTGAGTTAGATTGAGACTCTACCTCAAAAAAAAAAAAAAAAAAAATTGGGGGCTGGAGAGGTGGCTTAGTGGTTAAGCACTTGCCTGTGAAGCTTAAGAACCCCGGTTCGAGGCTTGATTCTCCAGTACCCACGTTATCCAGATGCACAAGGGGGTATACGCGTCTGGAGTTTGTTTGCAGTGGTTGGAAGCTCTAGTGTGCCCATTCTCTCTCTCTATCTGCCTCTTTCTCTCTCTGTCACTCTCAAATAAATAAATAAATAAAAATGAACAAAAAATTAAAAAAATGTATTTTTAATTCTTGGCAATGGAAAATTCCGCTCACTGTCATGTTATTCCCAGGAGGTCCAGGACTTGGAACAGTACCTGACCTTAATTCTTCCTTGCTCTTCCTTGGTGCAGGTGTGAGAATCTCGCAGAAGTCAACACTGAGCTCCGGCTGCACATGGAAAAAGCTGATGTGGTGAATAAAGCCCTTCAGGAAGATGTGGAAAAATTGACAGTGGACTGGAGTCGTGCCCGGGACGAGTTAATGAGGAAGGAGAGCCAATGGCGGATGGAGCAGGAGGTAGGAAGAACAAGGATGGAATGTACACTCTGAGTGCTTGCTCTTCTGGTTAGTACTGGAAAGGGTTAACTTCGGGACCTGGGTGCAAACTGAGCTGTTCTTATTCAAGTCTTTGATTATCCCTGCCCATGCCCATAGTGGGGCCCCACTTCACATCCCTTCTTGGTTCTGCCTAGCCTAGGCGTTGCTGGTAGCTGGCAGGTAGTCAAATCAACTATTGCAAAAATGACCAGGTTGTGTTTTTAAATGGATCTCAAAGCTTACTGGCCCCGTCATCGGGAAGTCCCGCATTGCTGGATGCTGAAAAGGTTGCTGCTAAATTGAATGGAAAAGAAAAACCAGTTATAGGCCCTGGGGATTTTCTAATCCTAGCTAAAGAAAACAAATGATCCCCAAGCCTTTTCTCTGTGCTAGGCAGTTTATGTGTATTAGAGCACCCAGTTCTCCTGCTGAGTCTGTGGTAATAGCACCTATGTGTTAAGCAGGAACTGTGCATCCTTTTTTCTGATCTAGCCCAGAGGAAGGCCTCTTTCCACTCAAGGCCCTTTGACTTCTTGAGTCCCACTACCGACTTTACTACTAAACCCTTCAAAATAACCTGAACATAGACACCATTCATTAGCCATCTCCTTAAAGTTCCTCCCTCCTCCCTTCACCCCCAACCCAGTGGACAATGAGAATTCCGAGAGTCTTGCATTGGTGCCCTTGGTTATGAGCTGGATCTTTTTTTTTATGTAGGGGCTTCCTCCAGCCCAGGCTGACCTGGAGTCCACTATGTAGTCTTAGGCTGGGCTTGAACTCATGGCAATCCTCCTCCCACTGCCTTCCAAATGCTGGGATCAAAGGTATGCACTGACTAGGCATGATAGCCCACACCTTTCATCCGAGTACTTAGGAAGCAGAGGTAGGAGAATCCCTGAGAGTTCAAGGCCACCCTGAGACTACATAGTGAATTCCAGGTCAGCCTGAGCTAAAGCCGAGGCCCTGCCTGGAAAATTGCTCCCCCCCCAAAAAAAAAAATGGGCATGAGCCACCATGCCCAGCTGATCTGGTTTCTCCCCCATATAGGATCTTACTCTAGCCCAAGCTTACCTGGAAT
The DNA here is from genome assembly GCF_020740685.1 of Jaculus jaculus. Lineage (NCBI taxonomy): Eukaryota > Metazoa > Chordata > Mammalia > Rodentia > Dipodidae > Jaculus > Jaculus jaculus. The sequence continues at coordinate 114,407,150 of NC_059109.1, forward strand.
TCACTAGGTAGTCTCAGGTTGGCCTCAAACTCACAGCAATTCTCCTATGTCAGCCTCCCAAGGGCTGGGATTAAAGGAATGTGCCACTCTGCCCAGCTCTAATCTGGCTTTTTAAAAATTTAAAATATTTTATTTATTTATTTGAGAAAGAACAAGAAAAAGAGGCAGATAGATAAACAGACCGACATACATAGGGTTCAGGAGAAGAGAATGGGTGCACCAGTGCTTCCAGCCACCTCAAACACATGTGCCACCTGTGTGTCTGGCTTACATGGGTACTGGGGGATCACACCTGTGTCCTTAGGTTTTTAGACAAACACCTTAACCACTAAGCCATCTCTCCAGCCCTGATCTGGCTTTTTTAAAAAGTATATTTATTTATTTACTTATTTGAGAGAGAGAGAGAGAGAGAGACTAATAGGCAGACAGAGAGAGAAAATGGTTGTACCAGAGCCTCCTTGCCACTGCAGACAAATTCCAGATGCATGCAGCACTTTGTGCATCTGGCTTGGGGAATTGAACCCAGGTCATTACACTCTGCAAGCATGCCCCGTTAACCACTGAGCCATCTCTCCAGCCCTGACCTGGCTTTTTGAACACACAGTTCTTCAAGTGCTATCTGAAAGGTGAACACAGTCGTCTTCTCGGTCTATGGCGGGAGGTGGTGACCTTCCGACGCCACTTCCTGCAAATGAAGTCAGCTACGGACAGGTCAGTGTGCGGATGAGAAGAGGGGTTTGCCCCTGTTTTTTTTTTTTTCTGGATTTAAGGCAAGTGGGCTGCTATATTACTATCTTTTTTTTTTTTTGGCTTTTTGAGGTAGGGCCTTACTCTCAAGTGGGCTGCTATAGAAGAGGGATGGGGGGTGGCCAGGAGACTTGCTGTTGGTGGATTCAGATGATTTTCCCAGACCTGTCCCTCAGGCTTATGAGCCTGATCATCAACCTTCCTTGGTTCCTTGGTCTCTGCTATCTTTTTTGCTTGTGCTCAGAGACCTGACAGAGCTAAAAGCTGAACATGCGAGGCTGTCAGGGTCCCTGCTGACCTGTTGTCTGCGCTTGACGGTGAGAGCACAGTCTCGGGACCCCAGCGGATCTGGAAGAATGGGTGAGAGTGAGCCAACCCAGCTGCTGCTGCTCGTGGCCAAGACCCAGGCACTGGAGAAGGAAGCCCATGACAGGAGCCAGGAGTTACTCCAGCTGAAGAGTCAAGGGGATCTGGAGAAGGCTGAGCTTCAGGACCGGTGAGATGGCCTATGGGCCCAGGAGGACTGCTCTAGAGACTTGGTGGTAGTTGGGGGAGGGGCCCGGAACATTCCCACCATGAGAAAAGAAGGAAGTGTGCCCCAGGAGCCTAGTTCAAGGCCCAGTGTCACAGCCTGGGTTTATCACTCACTGTGCCTCAGATGGCCTTGCAGCTAGGTTTCTTGCCTGTTGACTGTCCTCTGTCAGTACCAAACTGCTAGCTGTTCCATGTTTCTGTCTCTGGATATGCTGACCTTAGCCTAAGATGCTTCCCTCCTCTCCCTGCCCTGACCTTTAAGGCACAGTTCACATGTCACCTCTCCAGTGAGACCTTCCCTGACTTCCCTGACCTTATTACATTGCCATGTTCCTATGATCTTTTGATCTGCTGTCACCTCACTGATCTCTGTGTGTCTCATTAGGTAATACCTCCCCTCTTGTTTTCTTTTTTGGTTTTTTTCAAGGCAGGGTTTCACTGTAGTCCAGGCTGACCTGTAATTCACTATGTAATCTCAGGGTGGCCTCGAACTCACAGTGATCCTCCTACCTACCACATCCAGGCCCCGCTTCTTTTCTCTTCTCTTCTCTTCTCTTCTCTTCTCTTCTCTTCTCTTCTCTTCTCTTCTCTTCTCTTCTCTTCTCTTCTTTCTTCTCTTGTCTCTTCTCCCCTCCCCTCCCCTCTTCTACCCCCCCCCCTCCTCTCTTCCTCTTTAGCCCAGGCTGACCTGGAATTCACTCTGTAGTGTCAGGGTGGCCTCAAACCCATGGCAGTCTTCCTACCTCTGCCTCTCAAGTGCTAGAATTAAAGGTGTGAGCTACCATGCCAGCTCCCATCCCCCTTTTCTTTTTGGTTAGGCTTATTTATTTTTGTGATGCTAGGGATTGAACCTTGCACATGCTAGCCAAGTGTATTACCACCAAGCTATATTGCTAGCTTGGCTATTTTAATTTTAATTTAATTTAATTTTAATTACAGTGAATTGAAATTATTATTATTATTATTTGGTTTTTCGAGGTAGGGTCTCACACTAGTCCAGGCTGACCTGGAATTCACTATGTAGTCTCAGGGTGGCTTTGACCTCTTGGCAATCCTCCTATCTCTGCCTCCCAAGTGCTGGGAATAAAGGCGCGCACCACCACGCCTGGCTATTTTTATTATTTTTATTTATTTATCTTATTTGCAAGGAGAGAGAGAGAATGAGAATGGACACACCAGGGTCTCTAGGCACTGTAAACAAACTCCAGATGCATGCGCCCTCTTGTGCCTCTGGCTTCATGTGGGTCCTGGGGAGTTGAGCTCCTGTTATCAGGCTTTGCAGACCCGTGTCTTAACTGCTGAGCCATCTCTCCAGCCGGAATTTCTTTTTTTTTTTTTTTGAGACAGGGTCTTGCTGTAGTGTAGGCTGACCTGGAATTCACTATGTAGTCTCAGGGTGGCCTTGAACTCATGGCTATCCTCCTACCGCTGCCTCCCAAGTGCTGGGATTAAAGATATGCACTACCATGCCTGGCTGTTTTTTTGTTTTTTGTTTTTTAAGGTAGGGTCTCACTCTAGCCCAGGCTGACCTGGAATTCACTATGGAGTCTCAGAGTGGCCTCAAACTCATGGCAATCCTCCTACCTCTGCCTTCCGAGTGCTGGGATTAAAGGCGTGCACCACCATGCCCAGTTGGAATTTTATAACTGGTGATAAGAAGTGCAGAGATATAAGCAGAGTCCCACTTTAGCACTTAAGTCTCATATAAATAGAGTGCATAGCAAAGTCTTTTTCCCAGGGCTAAGGTTATAACTCTACCTATTAGTGTTATCTTGGATGACCATTTTTTTGTTTGTTTATTTGTTTTTGGAGTCACTGAATGCAAAGATTATACTGTAGTAAGTTTTATGACTCCAGTATTTTGTACTTCATCTAGACCCTTCATTGTTTGTTAAATGATATAATTAAGGGAGTATTTATTTATTTATTATTGAAGTAGGGTCTCCCTCCAGCCCTGGATGACTTAAAACTCAGTAGCCCAGGCTTGTCTTGAACTCATGGTGATCCTTTTACCTCAGCCCCCCCAAATGCTTGGATTAAAGGCATGTGCTAACATGCCTGGCTGGTTATATAATAATTAAATGAGGGGTGGAGAGGTGCCTTAGTGGTTAAGGCTATTGCCTGCAAAGCCTAAGGACCCAGGTTCATTTTTCCAGTACCCACATAAAGCCAGATACATTAGGTGGCACATGCATCTAGAGCTCATTTGCAGAAGTTAGAGGCCCTGGTGCACCCATTCTTTCTGTCTGCCACTTTCTCATTTTCTCTCAAATAAATCAATAAAATATTTAAAGAAATAATTACATGGTGCTGGAGTGATGGCTTAGCAGTTAAGGTACTTACCTGCAAAGTCTAAGAACCTAGGTTCAACTCCCTGGAACCCACATAAGCCAGATGCACATGGTGGTACATGTGCCTGGAGTTTGTTTACAGTGGCTAGAGGCCCTGGCTTGCCCATTCTCTCTCTCTTTATTATTTATTTATTTATTTATTTGACAGAGTTGGGGGTGGGGTGGGGAGAAAGAATGGGCGCGCCAGGGCCTCCAGCCACTGCAAACGAACTTCAGATGTGTGCTCCCCTTTGTGCATCTGGCTGACGTGGGTCCTGGGGAATTGAACCTGGGTCCTTTGGCTTTGCAGGCAAACACTTTAACTGCTAAGCCATTCCTCCAGCCCTCTCTTTCTTTCTCTGTAATAAATAAATAACTAAAAATATTTAAATGAAAGACTCTATAGTGACTTAGGCTCTTAGAAATGTTACAAAATAAAAGAATGAGGCAGCAGGATTGCCTTGATTTTGAGGCCAGCCTGGGCCAAATAGTGTCAGTCCAGATAAGGATGCATAGCAAGACCCTGTCTCTACAAAGCAAAACTTTTTTATTTTTAATTTTTTGTTCATTATTTATTTATTTATTTGAGAGTGACAGGCAGAGAAAGACAGATAGAGGGAGAGAGAGAGAGAATGGGCGCCCCAGGGCTTCCAGCCTCTGCAAACGAACTCCAGACGCGTGCGCCCCCTTGTGCATCTGGCTAACGTGGGACCTGGGGAACCGAGCCTCGAGCCGGGGTCCTTAGGCTTCACAGGCAAGCGCTTAACCGCTAAGCCATCTCTCCAGCCCCGTCAACAAAGCAAAACTTTTTTTTTAAACCCATAGATGACATTCATTTAAGAAATACTTGTTAGGCAGATGTGGTGATTGATACCTGTAATCCTAGAGGAGGCTGGGTCAAGAGGATTTAAAAGGCTGGAGAGATGGCTTAGCAGTTAAGCGCTTGCCTGTGAAGCCTAAGGACCCCGGTTCAAGGCTTGATTCCTCAGGACCCACATTAGCCAGATGCACAAGGGGGCGAACGTGTCTGGAGTTCGTTTGCAGTGGCTGGAAGCCCTGGCGTGCCCATTCTCTCTCTCTCTATCTGCTTCTTTCTCTCTGTGTTGCTCTCAACTAAATAAATAAAAATGAACAAAAAAATTTGTTGTTTAAAAAAAGAAATACTTGTTAGGCAGATGTGGTGATTGATACCTGTAATCCTGCAGGAGGCTGGGTCAAGAGGATCTCAAAGGCTGGAGAGAGGGCTTAGTGATTCAGGTGTGTTTACAAAGGCTAGAAGTCCTGGCATGTACATTCTCTCTCTCTGCCTCTTTCTCTCTCAAATAAATAAATGAATACAATATTTTAAGAGTATTTCAAGTTCAAGGTCAGCCTGGACTAAATAACCAGCCAGATGTCATCTCTAAAAACTATAAAGGAAAAAAGAAAGAAAGAAAGAAAGAAAGAAAGAAAGAAAGAAAGAAAGAAAGAAAGAAAGAACGAAAGAAAAATAAATTCATGTTCTAGCCACAAATGTAATACCAAGCATTAAGCTCTAACATACAGTATTAAGTGATAAGATGTTGGTGATTTTGCTAGACTTTATTGGCTACAGTATCTCCCAAGTCATGCCTCCTTTTTTCCCCCCCATCAGAGTCAATAACCTTGGGCTGGAGGGACCTTGGGACTATGCCATATGGCAATTCTGATATTCTTATTGGCTTCAGGGTGCTTGACTTCAAGATCAAGCGAGGCCTGGAAGGGCCTGGGCCGGGGCTTTCCTCCAGCTCTCAGGCCCCCAAACACGTGTTCCAGTCTTGCAATGTGGTAAATCCCTGCATGTGTCTGAGTGGTTTTGGTGTTCCCCGGTGTAAGGAGACACACCAGTGGAAGGATGCATTCAGGGAGTGCTGGGGGCTGAGTGAACCCAGGAGATTCGGGGGTGGGCACTACAGGAGAGATCTGTGTCGGGGCTTGGGTGTGCTGTGTATAGCTCTGTCCACCCCGTGGGCTGCCCAGGAGATAGTGCTGTGCTCTTCTCTGTAGGGTGACTGAGCTCTCAGCTCTGCTGACCCAGTCTCAGAAGCAAAATGAAGATTATGAGAAGATGGTAAAGGCTCTGCGGGAGACAATGGAGATCCTGGTATGTGATCTTTTGCTCTGGAAAGGAGTTGGGAGTGGGTTTTCGAGTTCCTTGCCCCTTGTGGACAGGTAGTGCAGGGTCCCAGTAAAATGTTCCTTGGTAAGTCCTTCCAAAGCTGAGAAAAAAAAAATTGGCTAACTTATTCATTTATCCTATTTGTTGTTGTTGTTGTTGTTTTTTCAAGGTCCCTAGCCCAGGCTGACCTGGAATTCAATGTCGTCTTCAGCTGGCCTCAAACTCACAGTGATCCTCCTACCTCAGCCTCCTGAGTGCTGAGGTTAAAGGCGTGCACCACCACACCCAGCTTCATTTAGCCATTTAATAAATATTACTGTCTATTATCCTGACTAAATTCCTGGGGAAATTACAATGGCATATGTATGAAACGTGTCCCTGTCACATACATTAAGAGATAAAAGCCGGATGTGGTGGCGCAGTCCTTTAATACAGCACTCGGGAGGCAGAGGTAGGAGGATTGCCATGAGTTCAAGGCCACCCTGAGGCTACAGAGTGAATTCCAGGTCAGCCTGAGCTAGAGTGAGACCTTACCTCAACCTCCGCCCCCCAAAAAAAAACAAAAAGAAAGAACAAGAAATAAAAACTACCAGGCGTACATGCCTTTAATCCCAGCGCTTGGGAGGCAGTGATAGGAGGATTACTGTGAGTTCCAGGCCAGCCTGAGACTAATTCCAGGTCAGCCTGGCCTAGACCAAGACCCTACCTTGAACTGCCCCCCCCCCAAAAAAAAAGATAAAACCTGTCAAATTCGCAAGACATCTGTAAGGGAATATGTGGAGCGAGTCAAACCCAACCATGGGTGGGGGAGATGGCTCAGTTAGTAAAGTGCTTGCTGCTCAAGTATGAGGACCTGAGTTCAGATTCTTAGCACCCCATAAAAGCTGGATGGGAGGATTGGAGTGATGGCTCAGTGGTTAAGGCGCCAAGTCTAATGGCCTGGGTTGTTTACAAATAATGGCCTGCTGGCAAATAAATAAATAAGTAATTTAAAAAATAATTTCAAACTGGGTGTGGTGGCACACGCCTTTAATCCCAGCACTCGGGAGGCAGAGGTAGGAGGATTGCTTTGAGTTTGAGGCCACCCTGAGATGACATAGTGAATTCCAGGTCAGCCTGGGCTAGAACAAAACCCTACCTCAAAAAAAAAAATTTCATATATATATGTATGTATTTAAAGCTGGGCATGGTAACATTTGTCTGTAACCCAAGCACTGGGGAAGCAGAGATATGAGAATCCCTGACACTTGCTGCCCAGCTAGTGAGCTCCCAGCTCAGTAAGAGACCCTCTCTCACTCCATCACCCTGCCTCTCATTCTCAGTTTGAGCTGGAGTTTCTTTCTAATACCAGAATTTGCTGCTTCACGAGCCTGGTGAAAATCTGGTGATTTCCTGGTCTCGGGTCCCCTTTGCAGGCCTGGGATTACAGGCATGTGTGGTCATGACAACTGTTTATGTGAGGTCTGGTGACTTGAAGTTGGGCCATTCAGATCCCCTCAGGCCCTACAGCTTGCACAGGAAGTGTCCTTAACCACTGAACATCTCTCCAGTCCTCATCTGAACTTTTTATCTCCACATCACATTGTCAGACTCATTGTAAAAGTGGGATTGGCAGAATAGAGTGAGCCTTTGTTGACTTGGGGACTGGAATTATGAGTTCTCTTAGTTTCTATTCTGGTCCTGTTTTAGGAGACAAATCATGCAGAGTTAATGGAACATGAGGCATCTCTTAGTAGGAATGCCCAAGAGGAAAAGTTATCTTTGCAGCATCTGATCAAGGACATAACCCAGGCCCTGGTAAGCCTTTTGTCAAGTAACTAGACAATGCCTCACAAACCTTTGTATCCTCAGCCTGCCTTGATTTCCAGTTTGAGGTTTGGTTGTAGGATGTTTAAGAATGGGTTCTTGGGCTGGAGGGATGGCTTAGAGGCTAAGGCATTTGCCTGCAAAGCCAAAGAACCCTGGTTTGATTCCCCAGGACCCACGTTAGCCAGATGCACAAGGGGGCACACGTGTCTGGAGTTCATTTGCAGTGGCTGGAGGCCCTGGTGCACCCATTCTCTGTCTCTCTGTCTCCTTTTTCTGTAAAATAAATAAGTAAAAATAAAATAAAAAATATATAAATAAAAATAAAATGTGTTTTAAAAAGAATGGGTTATTTAAGGAGGATGGTGGGAAGGGATTATGACGATGGTATATTATATATGTGTATGGAGGTTGTCAATAAATAGTAAAAAAAAAAAAAAAAAAAAAAAGAGGTCTGGAGAGATTGCTTAGTGGTTAAAGCATTTGCCTGTAGAGCTAAAAGATCCAGGTCTGGTCTTCCAGTGCTCATGTAGAGCCAGATGCACAAGGTATCACATGCATCTGGAGTTCTATCTGCTTCTTTCTCTCTCTCCCTTCGTTCAAATAAATAAACAAACACACAAATTTAAAAAGTGAAAAAGAGAATGAGTTCTCTAAAGACTAGAACACTAAGGGGTGGGTGAGCATTCGTGTCCTAGCACTGTGTGGTGGACATACTTGTCGCCGTCTGTAGTTCTTAGGCTATAGGCTGAATTCTGTCTTTGTCACTTCATTTATTTTTTTGTCACTCATTTATTGCTGTACCAGAGAGGGTTCCAGCCTTGTTGTTAACTCTAGAGGTGGGTGACCAGAGTCAGAAAGTTAAAGAAAACAGCCAGCTTTGTTCTTAGAGCCTGTCCCTGCCCCAGGGAGAAGGAAGGCCTCAGGTTCCTCTGGCTGTAGTGTAAGTCCCTCGATGATGCTGGCTTGGGTTTCAGGCCTTGGTGGAAGAAGAGGACAGTATGGGCCGAGCTTGTGGTCATGAGAGCTCGTTGCAGCTGGACTCTAGTCGCTTCTCCCAGTTTGATCCCCAGAACCCAGACAAGGCTCTTACTCTGGTGCACTCAGTGCTGACACGGAGACATCAGGCTGTACAGGTGAGAACCTCCAGGGCCCCCCTCAGCCACAGAGCTGGGTGCCTAAACCCATTTGTGACCTGGACACCTGTCTAGCCTGGGTTATCTTTCTTATTTGGCCAGTCATAAGGTATTCAGTTGGTACCTTAAAGTAGCCACCAGACTCTGTCTAACCAGGTGCACTGTGGATTGCAAGTGCACCCTCCATACCAGTGGCATGTTTCATTACATGCAAGATGGTTTCATTGAGCATGTGGTCTTCGCATACTCTTAGGGAGAGTCCTGGGAGAGTGTGGGTAAGCGCTCTCCCAGTCCTGAGGTGCCTAGGAATACTTGCCACTTCCTTATGCCACTGTGTGTGTGTGAAAATGATAAAGGCTAAGACTCTAGAGCCACAGTGGCCAATTACCTCTGACTCTGGCCTATCAACAGTCTCCATCTCTGTTCTCAGCTTACCCTTGTTGCACTAGCCCTCAGCCATCTTGTCCTGACATCCTTCCTCTGCCCTGGCCTCTTGCTCATTATCTTTCTCTTGCTCTCCCTCCACAGGAACTAAGGCAGCAGCTTGCAGGCTGCCAGGAGGCTATGAGCTGCTTGCAGCAGCAGCACGATCAGTGGGAGGAAGAGGGCCAAGCCCTGAGAGAGAGGCTACAGAAGCTCACGGGGGAGCGGGACGCTCTCGCAGGACAGACTGCGGGCCTTCAGGGAGAGGTGGACTCTCTCAGCAAGTGAGCCGGCGCGCTGTCCTCCCCTCCCCTCCATGTCTGGTTTTATTTATGGTTTTCTTCTGCAGGGCTGGGAACAAAACCCAGGGCCTTGGGTTTGTTAGGCAAGCACTATTCCACTGAGCTACATACCCACACCCATGTACACTTTTCCTCCTCATTTAGCCACTTGCCTAATGTGTCCATATTTATTCTGAGAGAGGGAGAGAGGGCCTTCTGCCACTGCAAATGAACTCCAGATGCATGTGCCACTTTGTGCATCTGGCTTACATGAATACTGGGGACTCGAACCCAGACTGTCAGGATTTGCCACCGAGTGTCTTTAAGCACTGAATCATTGCTCTAGCCCCTGTCATGTTTTTTTTTGAGGTAGGGTCTCACCCTGGCCAAGGCTGATTTGGAATTCACTAAGTAGTCTCAGGGTGGCCTTGAACTCATGGCAATCCTCCTACCTCTGTCTCCCAAGTGCTGGGTTTAAAGGCGTGCACCACCATGCCCGGCTCCTGTCACTTTTTTTTTTTTTTTTTTTGAGGTAGGGTCTTGCTCTAGTGCAGGTTGACCTGGAATTCACTATGTAGCCTCAGGGTGGCCCTGAACTCACAGCAATCCTACCTCTACCTCCCAAGTGCTGGGATTAAAAGCGTGCACCACCATGCTCGGTTCCTGTCACATTTTTTGAATGACCCTTCCTACTGACTCTGGACCCAGGGATCCTCAGGTTGTTTTCCTGTTTTTAGAAAAAAAAAATTATTGATCTATCTGCGAGACAGTATGGGCGTGCCAGGGCCTCTTCCTGCTGCAAACTAACTCCACACCCATGTGCCACTTTGTGCTTCATGCAAGTACTAGGCACCTAAGTCAGCAGGCTTTGCAAGCAAATGCATTTAATCACCGAGTCATCCATCTTTCCAGCCCTGCTTTGCTTTTTGTACTGCTTATTCCTGCAGGTCAACCTTTTAGGTTTGGGGTCTTTTAGGTGATAATACTTTCCTGTTCAAAAGGAAAGATGGGGTGATGAAAGCAAATAGACACCTGTCTCCTTTAACCTCGGGGGTGTCTGCTTCCAGAAAGGGTTTTCAGTCCCTAGCTCTGCCCGTCTCTGATCTCCTTCTTCCAGGGAGCGAGAGCTCCTGCAGAAGGCCCGGGAAGAGCTGCAGCAACAGCTGGAAGTGCTGGAGCAGGAGGCGTGGCGACTGCGCAGGGTGAACATGGAGCTGCAGCTTCAGGGGGACTCTGCCCAGGAGGAGAGGCAGGAACGGCAGGAGGAGCTGCACCTGGCTGTCCGCGAGAGGGACCGTCTGTAAGTGTGGAAGCCCTCTCCTCGTTGGGGTTGGCCTTCCTTCGCAGCTAGAGGCCCTGGAGCACCCATTCTCTCTGTCTGTCTTCTGTCTCTATCTCTCTCTGCTTGCACATAAATGAAATAATAAATAAGTAAATAAATGAAATAATTTTCTTTTAATAAAAGCTGGGCATGGTGCCACACTCTTTTAATCCCAGCACTTGGGGGGGGCAGAGGTAGGAGGATCATCCAGAGTTTGAGACCACACTGAGACTACATAGTAAATTCCAGGTCAGCCTGGCCTAGAGTAAGACCCTACCCTGAAAAAGCAAATAAACAACACAAACAAAAAAAAAGAGAGGGTGGTGGAGAGATAGCTTAGTGGTGGTTAAGATGCTTGCCTGTGAAGCCTAAGGACCCAAGTTCAACTCAGCAGATCCCACGTAAACCAGACACACAAGGTGATGCATATGTAAAGTTGCACCAATAGTCTGGAGTTTGATTACAGTGGTTGGAGACCCTGGCATGCTATTTCTCTGTGACTCTCATTTAAAAAAAAAAAAAAAAAGGCCAGTTTATTGGGCTTTCCTCTAAAAACAGCAGTTGGGGGGGGGCAGAGAGACGGCCTAGCAGTTAAGGTACTTGTCTGTGAAGCCTCAGGACCCAGGTTTGAATCCCCAGTACCCACATCAGTCAGAAGTGCAAGATGGCACATGCATCTGGAGTTTGATTGCAGTAGCTAGAGACATTCTTGTGCACTCATCCTTTCTATCTGCCTCTTCCTCAAGTAAATAAGTAAATAAAATATAAAACAAATCAGGGCTGGGGAGATGGCTTAGTGGTTAAGGCGCTTGCCTATGAAGCCTAAGGACCCATGTTTGATTTCACCAGACCCCACATAAGCCAGACAAAGGTGATGGAAGTGTAAGGTCGTACATGTGCACTTGGTGCAAACTTGATTGCAGTGGCTGAGGCCCTGATGTACCAGTTCTCTCTCTCTCTAAAAAAGAAAAAAATTAAAGATCTCTGACATTAAAAAAGAAAGATAAACTGGGTATGGTGGCGCATGCCTTTAATCCCAGCACTCAGGAGGCAGATGTAGGAGGATCATTGTGAGTTCGAGGCCACCCTGAGACTACATAGTGAATTCCAGGTCAGCCTGAGCTAGAGTTAAACCCTACCTGAAAAACACAAAAAAGAAAAAAGAAAGACAAGGGGGACTGGAGAGATAGATGGCTTAGCAGTTAAAGCATTTGCCTTCAAAGCCAAAGTATCACAGTTCAACTCTCCAAGACCCACATATGCCAGATGCACAAGGGGGCACATGTATCTGGACTTTGTTTGAAGTGGCTGGAGGTCCTGGCATGCCCATTCTGTCTCTCTCTGAAATAAATAAATAAATAGATATATCTGGGCATGGTGGCGCACGCCTTTAATCCCAGCACTGGAAAGCAGAGGTAGGAGGATTGCCGTGAGTTCAAGGCCACCCTGAGGCTTTATAGTGAATTCCAGGTCAGCCTGGGCTAGAGTGACACCCTACCTTGAAAAACAAACAAAAAAATATATATACATAAAATTATAAATATATAAATAAATATAAATATTAATATAAATATTATATATATAAATATATATATTTATATATATAATTCCCCAGGACCCACATTAGCCAGATGCACAAGGGAGCACGTGTCTGGAGTTCATGTGCAATGGTTGGAGGCCCTGACATGCCCATTCTTTCTCTATCTAGCCTCTTTCTCTCTCTGTCTGTCACTCTCAAATAAATAAATAATTAATTTAAAAAATTTTAAAAAACCTAAAAAAATAAAATAATAATACACAAGCAAAAAACAAGTTCTACCCGTTTAAAAACATACACAAAGAAATCTCACTCCTTTGCTTTCTCTATCCTTTTTCCCTTCCTTCTAGAGGTAACCATTTAACTTAATTTCTTGTTTATCTTTCCAGTCTTACTCCATCCAGACATAAACAAAGATTCTTCTGTAAGTCTTGCATAGAAGGTAGTATACTGTCTATACTGCTCTGCACTTTGCTTTTTTCACTTGCTATGTCTTAAACTTCCCTTACTAGTTTTTATAGAAACTGTTCTTCTTTTCTTTTTTGTGTTTTTTGTTTTTCGAGGTAGGGTCTCACTCTAACCCAGGCTGACCTGGAATTCACTACGTAGTCTCAGGGTGGCCTTGAACTCATGGTGCTCCTCCTACGTCTGCCTCCTGAGTGTTGGGATTAAAGGCGTGTGCCACACGCCCGGCTAGAAACTGTTCTTATTCTTATTCTTTTTTTTTTTTTAATATTTATTTATTTATTTGAGAGAGAGAGAGGGAGAGAGAGATAGAATGGGTGTGCCAGGACCTCTAGCCACTGCCACCTTGTGCATCTGGCTTATGTGGGTACTGGGGAATTGCCTTAACTGCTAAGTCATCTCTCCAGCCCTACTTATTCTAAAGTAATCCTATTTTTGCTAACTGTTGGGGTGCGGCCACTCCCAGATACTTCCCCCAGCCCCTTTTCCTTCCCTTCCTAGTCAGGAGACGCTGGTGGGCCTGGAAGCCAAGCAGTCAGAATCCTTAAGTGAACTGATCACTCTTCGAGAAGCCCTGGAGTCAAGTCGGCTGGAAGGAGAGTTACTGAGGCAAGAGCAAGCCGAAGTGAATGCAGCACTGGCCAGGGTGCGTGGGCCTCCTCACTCGCCGGCGGTGTCCTAGCCGAGCTCCCAGGGAAGGGGACGTGCATGCCGGCTCACTGCTAACCCTTCAAGCCATGTCTCCTTACATTTCTGTCCTTAATGACTCGTCTCTCCATCTGGTCCTCTCTCCCAGCATGCCCTCTATATTGGAATTGAGTTTCTAAAGTAGAGATCTGGTTATGTCAGGCTCTGAAAACCACTCAGTGGTTTCCCAACTCTGGTGCCTCAGTCGGAACTCTTTGCCATGTGCGTCAAATTGTGTTTCTGGCCTCCCCTTTCCAAACACCCGTCCTCAGTCCTGTTTCCTTTGCTTCTGCCACACAGATGGCATCAGTCACATTGTCGGTTAGTCATGTTCCTTCATGACTCATGCTTTGTGTACCTGCCCTCTTGACCTCTGTTTCTTTTCCTGAACTGGTCATCATCTCTGAGTACTCAGTGGTCAGCTCCTCTCCCAAGCAGTCTTCACTCTCTCAGGTTGAATTAACGACTTCTGATCTGGGCGTGGTGGTGCACGCCTTTAATCCCAACACTCAGGAGGCCAAGGTAGGAAGGTTCGCTGAGAGTTCCAGGCCACCCTGAGACTACATAGTGATTTCCAGGTCAGCTTGGACTAGAGTGAGACCCTACCTCGAAAAACCAAAAAGAAAAAAACTGAAATGAATTAATGCCTTCTTTGAGTTCCCAGAGCACATAGTAGGCACAGTTTCTGTGGTGTCATTACAGTTGTAGTTGTTTATACCTTCTAATGCCTGTGTTTCTATGCTGTGAGCTACTGTCTCTGAATGAATGAATGAATGAATGAATGAATGAATGAAAACTTTTAGTATGTTAAGGAAGGGGTGGAGTGGTACATAACCTTTTACCAAAAAAAAAAAAAAAAAAAAAGCAGGTCAGGCATAGTGGCACATACCTTCAGTGCTGGCACTCAGGAGGCAGAGGTAGGAGGATCACTGTGAGGTTGAGGCCAGTCTGGGACTACATAGTGAATTCCAGGTCAGCCTGTGCTAGAGTGAGACCCGACCTCCAAATACAAAAAAAAAAAAAAAAAAAAAGGCATCAGGTGTTGGGAATGTGCACGTTTACTATTTCAGGAAAAGTAGGACTGTGGGGCTGGAGAGATGGCTTAGCTGTTAAGGCACTTGCCTGCAAAGTTTAAGGACCCCTGGTTCGATTCTCCAGGTCCCATGTTAGCCAGATGTAAAAGGTGGTGCATGTGTTTGGCATTCATTTGCAGTGGCTAGAAAATCCTAGCGTGCCCATTCTCCCCCTCTACCCCTCTGTCTCTAATAAATAAATAAAATGATAAAAAAACTATAAATGTGAAATTCTTTAACCCCCTTTGTTTTTAGGCAGAACAATCCATTGCAGAACTGTCAAGTTCTGAGAACAACCTGAAGACAGAAGTAGCTGATTTGCGGGCTGCAACTGTCAAGCTCAGTGCCTTAAATGAGGCTTTGGCCTTAGATAAAGTTGGCCTGAACCAGCAGCTTCTCCAGGTGAGCCAAGGCTTGTCTGTTTCCCAGGGTGCAGCTGGGCTTCGACTGACGGTGAGCCAGGGGCAGATAGAGCTGATGCCTGTAGTAGGAGAGAATCCTTCATGGAATTGGCCCAGATAGACCAGCTCCAGAGTAAACAAAGCTTTTACAGCTCAAGAAGAGCAAAGGGGGCTGGAGAGATGGCTTAGCAGTTAAGCATTTGCCCATAAAGCCTAGGGACCCTGGTTCGAGGCTCTATTCCCCAGGACCCAAGTAAGCCAGAGGCACAAGGTGGCACATTCATCTGGAGTTTGTTTGCATTGGTTGGAGGCTCTGGCACACCCATTCTCTCTCTATCTGCCTCTTTCTCTCTCTGTCACTCTCAAATAAATAAAGTAAGATAAAATAAAATAAAAAAAGAAGAGCAAAGGATGAGGTTTAACCACCATCGATATTCCTGTCCTGTTCCTCCAGCAGAACTTTTGAGTTCTAAGAAAACTTATCAGTACTAGAGAGGGGCCATATCCCCTGGAAGCAAGACTAGGTTTTTAATCCTATTTAGTAGTTTAGTGGCATTGTCAGAAAAGAATCTGCTGAAGAGCCAGTTCCCCCAAATTTCTATTTGTTACAAATTATTGAAACTATAATTTTATTTTTTGCATGTGTGTGTGGTATGTATGTTCATATGTGTGTTGGGTGCATGTGTATGAGAGTGTTTGTGGAGGCCAGAGGTTGACATTGGTTGTCTTCCTCAATTGCCCTTCATCTTATTTTCTGAGTCAGGGTCTCTCACTTGACCAGTGCTCATCAATCTGGCTAGTCTAGCTTGCTCTAAACTAGCTAAATAGTAAATAAGTAAGATATTTTTAAAAATAATATGCTTATTTTATTTATTTATTTAGCTTTTCAAGGTAGGGTCTTGCTCTAGTCCAGGCTGACCTAGAATTCACTATGTAGTCTCAGGGTGGCTTCGAAATCATAGTAATCTTCTTACCTCTGCCTCATGAGTACTGATATTAAGGTGTGAGCCATTATGCCCATTTATTTTATTTTTTAATTTTCATATGTATGTATGTATGTATATATTTGTTTGTTTGTTTTTATTTTTTGGGGCAGGATCTCACTCTGGCCCAGACTGACCTGGAATTCACTATGTAGTCTCAGAGTGGCCTTGAACTCACAGCGATTCTCCTACTTCTGCCTCCTGAGTGCTGGGATAAAAGGCGTCTAATTTTCTTATATTTTATTTATTTATTTATTAGAGAGAGAGGGGGAGGCAGATAGAGAGAGAACAGGCATGCCACTGCAAACAAACTGTAGACATATGTACCACCTTGTGCATCTGGCTCACGTGGGTACTAGGGATCAAACCTGGGTACTTAGACTTTATGGGCAAGCACCTTAACTACTAAGGCATTTCTCTAGCCCTATATTTATTTTCTTTCTTTCTTTTTTCTTTTTTGTTTTTGTTTTTCTTTTTTTATTAACAACTTCCATGATTGTAAACAATATCCCATGGTAATGCCTTCCTTCCCCCCCCCCACTTTCCCCTTTGAAACTCCATTCTCCATCATATCCCCTCCCCCTCTTTTTTTTTATTTTTTTTATTTTTTATTTTATTTATTTATTTGAGAGCGACAGACACAGAGAGAAAGACAGATAGAGGAAAGAGAGAATGGGCGCGCCAGGGCTTCCAGCCTCTGCAAACGAACTCCAGACGCGTGCGCCCCCTTGTGCATCTGGCTAACGTGGGACCTGGGGAACCGAGCCTCGAACCGGGGTCCTTAGGCTTCACAGGCAAGCGCTTAACCGCTAAGCCATCTCTCCAGCCCTCCCCTCCCCCTCTTAATCAGTCTCTCTTTTATTTGATGTCATGATCTTTTCCTCCTATTATGATGGTCTTGTGTAGGTAGTGTCAGACACTGTGAGGTCATGGATATCCAGGCCATTTTGTGTCTGGGGGGAGCATGTTGTAAGGAGTCAGGGATGTATTCCTTCCCATGGAGTGGGCCTCCATTCCAATTAATGGGCAGTTGGTTTCCACCATGAAAGACATGCCACTATTGCACCTCTTGGCTCATTTGGCCTGGTTGGCAAAATTTAAGACTTGGCTCATTTGGCCTGGGTGGCAAAATTTAAGGCTTGCAATGTCCACTGTTGAGTATATATTTATTTTCTTACTGGACTGGAGAGATGGCTTAGTGGTTAAAGGCACTTGGCTTGCAATGCCTGACAATCTGATGTTGATTCTCTAGTACCTATGTAAAACAAGACACACAAAATGGCCCATGCATCTGGAGTTCGTCTGCTGTGCAGGAGGCCCATTCTCATTCTCTTTGTAATAAATAAATAAAATATTTAAAAAGATAGGGCTGGAGAGATGGCTTAGCAATTAAGGTGCTTGCCTGAGAAGCCTAGGGACCCATGTTCCGTCTCTCTGCAAATCCCACATAAGCCAGATGCACAAAGGTGAGTCAAGCACAAGGTCTCACATGTCCACTAGGTGGCGCAAGCCTCTGGAGTTCAATTGCAGTGGCTGAGGCTCTGGTGCACCAATTTTCTCTCTTGCTCTCTAAAAAAATGAATAAATGAATATAACTTATTAAAAATAATTTCATTTATTTACAAGCAGAGAGTGAAAGGGAGAGATTGGCTGCTCTAGAGTGTGCTACTATGTGGGAACTGGAGAATTGAACCCTGGTTGTCAGACTTTGTAAGCATGTGCCTTTAACCACTGAGCCATCTCTCCAGCCCGTTTAAATTCTTATTTACTTATTTATTGTGGTTTTTCAAATTAGGGTCTCACTCTAGCTCAGGCTAACCAGAAATTCACTATGTAGTCTCAGGATGGCTTCAACTCTTGGTGATCCTCCTATCTCTGCCTCCCAAGTGCTTGGATTAAAGGCATGCACCATCAAGGTAGGGTTATCCCAGGCTGACCTGAAATTTACTATGTAGGATGAGGGTGGCCTCAAATGCACAGTGTTCTTTCTACCTCTGCCTCCCAAGTGCTAGGATCAAAGGTGTGTGCACCACCATGCCTGGCCCTATTCTGACTTCTTTGAGAAGAGTAATTTTTTTATGTTTTATTTTTATTCGTTTGAGAGGGGGGAGGGGAAGAGAGAGAGAGAGAGAATGGGCGTGTCAGAGCTCCAGCCACTGCAAACGAACTCCAGATGTATGTGCCACCTTATGCATCTGGCTAATGTGGGTCCTGGGGGAATCAAACTTGGGTCCTTTGGCTTTGCAGACAAACACCTTAACTGCTAAGCCCTACCTCCAGCCAGAGAATAATTTTTTTTTTTTTTTTTTTTTTGGTTTTTCGAGGTAGGGTCTCACTCTAGCCCAGGCTGACCTGGAATTCACTATGGAGTCTCAGAGTGGCCTCGAACTCATGGCAATCCTCCTACCTCTGCCTCCCGAGTGCTGGGATTAAAGGTGTGTGCCACCACGCCCAGCCGTAGAATAATATTTGAAAAAAAAATTTTTATTAACAACTTCCAGGATTATAAAAAATACCCCATGGTAATACCCTCCCTCCCCACACTTACCCCTTTGAAACTCCAGTCCATCATACCCCCTCTCCATCTCAATCAGTCTTTTAATTTTGATGTCTTGATTTTTGCCTCCTCTTATGATGGTCTTATGCAGGTAGTGTCAGGCACTGTGAGGCCATGGATATCCAGGCCATTTTGTGTCTGGAAGGAGCATGTTGTATGAAGTCCTGCCCTTCCTTTGGCTCTTACATTCTTTCCGCCACCTCTTCTGCATTAGACCCTGAGCCTTGGAAGGTGTGATACAGATATTGCAGTACTGAGCACTGCGGTCATTTCTTTCCATCACCATGATACCTTCTGAGTCATCCAAAGGCCACTGCAATCTGAAAAGAGAAGATTCTCTACCAAAAGTGAGAGTAGCATTAAAATATAAGGGTCTGAACATTCATAGAAGTGCTTACTGGGCAGTTTGATAAGTATAGTATATACATTTGGCCAGACAACAGCAGAAGTTACACCCCTAGGGCTCATGACTACCCCTGTTTTAAGTTTTCAGTATCAGGGATGTATTCCCTTCCCATGGAGCGGGCCTCCAGTCCAATTAGAGGGCAGTTGGTTTCCCCCATAACAGACTTGCCAGTATTGCACCCATTGGCTCATTTGGCCTGGCTGGCCAATTACAAGGCTTGCAGTGTCTGCTGATGAGTATCTTCACTGGATTTCTTTCTCCCATTGAACTGCATGAAGAATGGCTTCTTCCAGCTTTCTGTCAGCTGGTCTACATGGAGGAGGTTATCAGCTCAGTTCCAGCAAGATTTTTCAGTGGCCTTGCAGCCCAAGTATGTGGAGTCTTCAGCAATAGGGTTTTACCATCTATTCCTGGTGGGAAACCAAGGGCCTCAGCAATGGCCTATAATGTTTTGGGAGCATCAGGGATCTCCCTGGCCAACAACTATCCCATCCCTGGCACTGAAATTTTTCTAGCAACAATCTATAGCTCCTGAGTGTTCCATTGTCCAAAAAAGTAGGATTACATATGTTTTATTTATATCCTCTTAGATTTTGATTAGCTATCCCTCCACCTTTCCTTTATCTCTTCCCCAGACCTCATTTTGGGCCTTAAGAATATTTTTTTTCTCTTTTTTTAAAAATATTTTTATTTATTTCTTTGAGAGCAACAGACAGAGAAAGGGGCAGATAGAGAGAGGGAGAGAGAATGGGCACGCCAGGGCCTCTAGCCACAGCAAACAAATTCCAGACGCGTGCACCTCCTTGTGCATCTGGCTAACGTGGGTCCTGGGGAGTCAAGCCTCGAACTGGGGTCCTTAGGCTTCACAGGCAAATGCTTAACCACTAAGCCATCTCTCCAGCCCAAGAATAATTTTTATTTGCATCTCCACATTAATCAAATAAATTGGTCCTCCCTTCCCCCCCTCCACTTCCCTGCTTGAAGCACTCCTGTGTTCATGATAGATTCATAGCTCATATGGATCTCAGTCCCAGCACTTAAGGCCGCTTAAGGAAATTATAACCATTTGGCTTTTATGCCCTATGTTCCCTTCCCTCTTGGGCTGGTAGCTGGAGCAGGACAACCAGTCTGTGTGCAGCAGAGCGGAGATGGCTGAGCAGGCACGAAGCTCTTTGCAGATGGACCTGGCTGAGGTGGAGCGGAGCAGAGAAGCCCTGTGGGAAAAGAAAACTCACCTGGAGACTCAGCTGCAGAAGGCAGAGGAAGCAGGGGCTGATCTACAGGCAGAGTTTAGGGGCATCCAAGAAGAAAAGGAAGAACTTAAAGAGAAATTAAATGAGGTAAGAAGGCAAAACTAGTCCCATCACGTGCAGGTGTAATACCTGCTCCTTGCTGCTACAAAAATGACTTAGAAAGTTAAAAAAAACTTACTTCCTGTGGCTGGGGAAATGACTCAACAGTTAAAGTCACTTGTGGCAAAGCCTGCCAGCCTGGATTCAATTCCCAGCCACCCATGTAAGCAGGACAGGCATTCATTTGCAGTGGCAAAAGACCCTGGCATGCCCACACACTTACACAGGCTAATAAATAAATAATTTTTTTTTCTAGGCAGGGTTTCATTTTAATCCAGGCTGACCTATCACTCACTCTGTAGTCCCAGGATGGCCTGGAACTCATACCTGTCCTCTGCCTCCTAAATGCTGGGATTCAAGATGTGCACTGCCACACCTGGAAAAATAAATAAATATTTAAAAATCTTTTAATTATTTCATTATTTGAGAGAGAGAGAGGAGGAAACAGAGAGAGAGTGGGCATGCCAGAGCCTCCAGCCACTACAAATAAACTCCAGACAAATGCACCACCTTGTGCATCTGGCTTATGTGGGTGCTGGAGCATTGAAACTGGGTCCTTAGGCTTTGCAAGGAAGCTTCTTCAGTGCTAACTCATCTCTCCAGCTCCAAATTTTTAAAGTTTTTTTTTTTCCCTTAGAAATAACTACTGTTGGGCTCTCTTGCTCTCTCTCTCTGTCTCAAATAAATAAGTAACTTTAAAAATTTTTTTAGCGGGGAGGGCATTACTATGGGATATTGTTTACAATCATAGAAGTTGTTAATAAAAAATAAATTAATTTTAAAAAATCTAAAATTTATTTTTGTTTATTTTTATTTATTTATGTGAGAGCAACAGAGAGAAGGAGGCAGAAAGAGAGAGAGAGAGAGAATGGGCACGCCAGGGCTTCCAGCCACTGCAAGCGAATCTAGACGCATGCGCCCCCTCGTGCGTCTGGCTAACGTAGGTCCTGGGGAATCAAGCCTTGAACCGGGGTCCTTAGGCTTCACAGGCAATTGCTTAACCACTAAGCCATCTCTCCAGCCCCCCCCCAAAAGAATTGTTATGAGTCTTTTACTGATTCTTCACTATTTCCTACCATAGTTTAAGTTAGATACTTATCCTGTACTAATAACCTTGTATTCATTTCAACTACTACAGCTTTCATTACTATAATTATCTGTTAACATGTCTTTGAAAGCAAGGCTGTGTTTGACCTGGAACTTGCCATGTAGATTAGGCTGGTCTTGAACTTCCTCCTCTGCCTCCCAACTGCTGGGATTACAACTATCATATCCAGCTAAGGCTGTGACTGACTTACCTGTTTTATTTTTAGCTCAAGGCCAAACATAACATGAATAAACAAATTATTTCTTGGTGTGACATGAGACCTGGCTCAAAGGTCATTACATTAGTTGCTGTTCTTGTTGCTATGATCAATTACCTGACAATGAGCAGTTTAAGGGAGGTGAGATTTATCTTGCCTCACAGTTGGAGGGGACATGGTATATTATAGTGGGAAAGCATTGGTACCAGCTGGCTCTGTGACAGCAGGACTGTGTGACAGCTGCTTGCTCACATCTCAGCAGACCAGGAGGCAGAGAAGGGGAATGCTCTGCTGGTCGTCACTTTTTGCTCTTTTTATTCAGTTTGAGCTCCCAGCCCTATGGGATAGTGCCGCCCACACTCAGGGTGGGTTTTCTCTCCTCCCTTAAACCTATCCAGAAATGCCCTCATAGATAAGCCCAGAGGTATGTCTCCTAGGTGATTCTCAGTGCAGTCAAGTCAACAAGGAAGAGTAGCCATCAAAGTCATGTTTCCCCCACCAAACCTCTTTTAGCCCTAATAATTATACATAATCTTCCATCTTAGAGTCTCTCCTTCAAACTCTGATCCCTTTTCTCCTGGTATTATGGGTGTACCCATGGTTGTTCCTAATACAGTGTTTTGCTCCTAAGAAGAGCATATATCTTGGACGGGGGTTCTCCATTGATCTAGGAAATAAATAAATACCAGTTATTATTAAGTGAGCAATGCTCAGTGTTCACAGTGCTGGGCCCAGAGTCTTTGAAGAGCTGATAGGCCTAACTTGTTGGTGGAGGCCCTGGGCGTCTGCCCCTGCTCTGTCTCACCAGTTTCTCTTCCTCCCTCAGGCGCAGCACCAGCAGAGAGCAGTCACAGCTCAGCTAGAGCAGCTGCATCAGGAGGCGAAGCGACAGGAAGACGTGCTGGCCAGGGCAGTCCAGGAGAAAGAAGCCCTCGTTCGCGAGAGGGCGGCTCTGGAGGTGCGTCTACAGGCCGTGGAGCGGGACCGCCAGGACCTTGCTGAACAACTTCTGGGGCTCAGGTAGAGTTCACACTTAATTCCATCCAGCACAGAGAGCATTGCAAGGATGCGGGTAGCCGAGTTCTCTGTCCTAAGAATATGAGCTCTAATGGACGTATGAATTTATAATTGTCCCGCTACCTTCGCCAGATAGCCAGTACTTAGAACTCTACTTCTCTTGAGGAAGGGTTATGGGCTTGATGGGTAAGAACTTCCTGATTCCCGAACCTCACAGCTCAGCCAAGGAGCAACTGGAGAGCAGTCTGTTTGAGGCCCAGCAACAAAATTCTCTGATAGAGGTCACCAAGGGGCAGCTGGAGATCCAAATTCAAACTGTCACTCAAGCCAAGGAGGTAATTCAAGGTGAGAGCCATTCGAGGGGGATGTTGAAAGCCAAGAAGGTAGTGGGAGGCCTCAGCCAGGCTCAGGCCGCTGAGATGGCAGTTGGGCAGGGAGAATATCATTAGGTGAATGATGTGAGGCTGAGGCCCAGAGCTGATCTTGCCTGATATTGTAGGGGAGGTGCAATGCCTGAAGCTGGAACTGGATGCTGAAAGGAGCCGGGCAGAGCAGGAGCGGGATGCAGCAGCCAGACAGCTGGCTCGAGTGGAACAAGATGGCCAGGCTGTCCTGGAGCAGCAGAAGGTGGCCCACGAGGAGGAGGTGAACAGACTCCAAGAGAAATGGGTAGGTGCTGGGTGTGGCTGGGGGAGAGGAGGGGCAGACATGGCCACCTGCTGGCTTTCGTGAGGTGGGGGTGTGCGTGTTGGTGTGAATGCAGTGCGCACGGAGGCCAGAGGGAAATTTTCGGTGTTGCTCCTCACTTTCTTTGAGGCAGAGGTTCTCACTGTTCATTGTCCACTGCTCCATTTGCCAGGCTAAATGGTCTGTGAGGTTCTAGGAGACTCTCCGGTCTCCACTTCCCATCTTGCCATAGGTATGCTGGGATTATGAACACCTATCATAGATTTGGGCTTTTACATGGGGTTAGGAGATCTGAAGTTAGGTCCTCAGGCGTACATGGCAAGCACTTTATCCACTGAGCCAACCCCCCGGCCCCTGCTGGCTGATGCTCAAGTTATAACTGCTTAGAAAAGTGAAATTTGGCTGGGCATGGTGGCACACCCCTTTAATCACAGTACTCTGGAAGCTGAGGTAGGAGAATTGCTGTGAGTTTGAGGACATCCTGAGACTACAGAGGAAAAGGAAGAGCTGGTGCGTGGTGGCGCACACCTTTAATCCCAGCACTTTGTGAGACAGAGGTAGGAAGATCGCCAAGAGTTTGAGGCCACCCTGAGACTACATAGTGAATTCCAGGTCAGCCTGGGCTAGAGAGAGACCCTACCTTGAAAAAGAAAAAGAAAGAGCTGGGCGTAGTAGTGCATGCCTTTAATCCCAGCACCTGGGAGACAGAGATAGGAAGATTGCCAAGAGTTTGAGGCTATCCTGAGACTACATAGTGAATTCGTGAATTCCAGGTCAGCCTGGGCTAGAGTGAGACCTTATCTCAAAAAAAAAAAAAAAAAAAAAAAAAAGAGGAAAGTGAAATTTGGTCACCAAGGTATAAAATAAAATCTAGCTTCCTGGCATAGTGTGAGCTCTGTATTTGTATTAGCTATTATTGTTGGGGTTCTTTTGTGTGTTGCTGTTTGTTTGGTGTATATAGAATATTAAGAATTAGGGCTGGGCATGGTGGCACACACGTTTAATCCCAGTACTCGGGTGGCAGAGGTAGGAGGATCACTATGAGTTCAAGGCCACCCTGAGACTACATAGTGAATTCTAGGTCCACCTGGGCTAGAGTAAGACCCTCCCTCAAAAAACAAACAAAACAAAAAAAATTAGCCAGCTGTGGTGGCACACACCTTTAATTCCACCACTTGGGAGGCAGAGGCAGGGGGATTGCCGTGAGTTCGAGGCTGCCCTGACAATGCATAGTGAATACCAGGCTAGCCTGGGTTAGAAAGGGATCCTACCTCAAAAAAAAAAAAGAAGGGGGTAGAGATGACTCATTCAGTAAAGTGCTTGCCCAAGCATGAGAACCTGAGTTCAGATCCTCAGAACCTACATAAAAGCCAGGCATTCAGACACACACCTGTAATCTCAGTGCTGAGGAAGCAGAAACAGGAAGATTCCTGGGGCTTGGTGATGTGTGTGTGTGTAACATATGTAGCATGGTGTATAGATGTATGCTCCCAGTGTGCACACATGCAGAGGCCACAGGAGAATGTCAGGTGTCTTCTTTTATCACTCATCCATGAATTTCCTTGAGACAGAGTCTCTCACTGAGCCCAGAGCTGCCATTTTCAGACTGGCTGAATAATGAGCCCAGTGACTCTCTGATCTCCAGACTCATGTGCCACCTGTGCATAAGGCTTATGTGGGTCCTGGGGAATCGAACCTGGTTCCTTAGGCTTCGTCCCTTAACTGCTAAACCATCTCTCCAGCCCCTCTGTTACTTCTTCTCAGCACCATGGTGCCTTCTGAGTCATCCCAAGGTCACTACCATGTGAAAAGAGAAGTTTCTCTAACCAGAAGTAAGAGTAACATTAATAAATGGGTATAAACATTAAGAGAAGTGCTTACTGGGCAGTGTGGTGAGCATAGTATATACATTTAGCCAGATACCAGCAGATGTTACACCCCAAGGGCTCATGACTACCCCTGTCATAGGTTTTCAGTATCAGGCCTGTATTCCATCCCATGGAGCAAGCCTCCTGTCCAAGTAGAGAGCGGTTGGTTTCCCCCATAACAGACATGCCACTATTGCACCCGTTGGCTCATTTGGCCTGGCTGGCCTAATTTAAGGGTTGCAGTGTCCACTGTTGAGTATCTTCACTGGTGATTTCTCTCTCTCCCATTGAACTGCATGTGGCATAGCTTTTTCCAGCTTTCTCTCAGCTGGCCTAAACAGAGTAGGTTTTCAGCTCAGCTTCAACAGGATTTCTCAGTGACCTTGCAGCCCAAGTATGTGGAGTGTTCAGCAATAGGGTCTTACCACCTATTCCTGGTGGGAAACCAAGAGCCTCGGCAATGGCCTATAATATGTTGGGGGCATCAGGGACCTCCCTGACCAACAACTCACTGAAAGGTGCCTATCCCTGGCACTGAAAATTTTGTAGTAACAATCTATGGCTTCTGGGTGTTCCGTTGTCCAAAAAAGTAGGTTTCCATATGACTTATTCATATCCTTTTAGATTTTTTTGGGGGTGGGGTTTCAAGGCAGGGTCTCACTCTAGTTCAGGCTGACCTGGAATTCACTATGTAGTGTCAGGGTGACCTTCAAACTCATGGTGATTCTCCTACCTCTGCTTCCCAGGTGCTGGGATTAAAGGCGTGTGCCACCACGCCAAACTCCCTCTTAGATTTTGATTAGCTCTCCCCACCTTTCCTTTACTCAGTCTCTTTCCCTGACCTCACTTAAGCCTTCCCACCCCCATTAATCTGTTCTTCTACTTACATATATACAATACCATCTTATTAAAAATCCCCCCTCCCTATCTTTCTATTTCCTTTATATCCCCTTTCTAGCTTTATTCCAACTCACACAGACGTCCAATCATCTGTAGGTAGGATCCACATATGAGAGAGAACATGTGATGTTTGGCTTTCCGGGCCTGAGTTACCTCACTAAGTATAATCCAGATCCATCCATTTTCCTGCAAATTTCATAATTTCATTTTTCTTTACTCTTGAGGAGAACTCCATTGTATAAATGTGCCACATCTTCATTATCCATTCATCAGTTGAGAGACATCTGGCTGGTTCCATTGCCTAGCTATTGTGAATAAAGTGGCAATAAACATGGTTAAGGTAGTGAGATGAGTCCTTAGGATATATGCGTAGGAGTGCTATAGTGGGTAACATGGTAGATCTGTTTTTAGCTGTCTCAGGAACCTCCACACTGATTTCCACAATGGCTGTACTAAATTACATTACCACCAGCAGTGTAGAAGGGTTCCTCTCATTCCGCATCCTCACCAGCATTTAGTCATTTTTCTGTTTATTTATTTGAGAGAGAGAGAGAGAGAGAGAGAGAGAGAGAGAGAGAGAGAGAGAGAGAGAAATAAGAAGGTCATTTGTTTTTATGATGATAGCCATTCTGATAGGAGTGAGATGGAATCTCAAAGTTTTTTTTGTTTGTTTTTTTTTTTGTTTTTTGAGGTAGGGTCTCGCTGTAGCCCAGGCTGGCCTGGAATTCACAATGTAGTGTCAGGGTGGCCTCAAACTCAAGGCGATTCTCCTACCTCTGCCTCCTGAGTACTGGGATTAAAGGCATGCGCCACCATGCCCGGCTCTCAAAGTAGTTTTAATTTGCATTTTCCTGATGGCTATGGTGTGGTTTCTTTTATTTATTTGTTTTTTATTTATTTTTATTTATTTATTTGAGAGAGGGAAAGAGGCAGAGAGAGAGAGAGAGAGAGAGAATGGTTACACCAGGGCTTTCAGCCACTGCAAATGAATTCCAGACGCACATGCACCTTCTGCATCTGGCTAACATGGGTCCTGGGGAATCAAACCAAGGTCCTTTAGCTTTGCAGGCAAGCACCTTGACCCTTAAGCCATCTCTCCAGCCCTGTGGTTTCTTTTAAAATAACAGATATTTATGGCTTATATGAGGTTCATAAAGCATATTTATGTGCATTATCTTTCTGTTTATCTCATTTGGTTCATAACATTTAGAGAAACAGATAAGGCAGGAAGTTTTTTTTGTTTTTTGTTTTTTTTAGCTTTTTGAGTTGTGTCTCGCTTTAGCCCAGGCGGATCTGGAATTCACTATGTAGTCTCACCACCACAGCCAGCTCCAAGGCAGGGATGATTAAACTTCACTTCACAGATGAGTGGACAGGCTTAAAGTAGTACTGAAGTCACACAGCAAGAGTGTAGAGAGATTGTCACTCCAGACCAGTTCTCCTGCTTCTCCCACCCACTGGGTTCTGACAGTGTTGTTTCCTTCACGTGTTCAGGAGAAAGAACGCTCCTTCCATCAGCAGGAGTTCGATAAGACCCTGGAGAACCTCGAGAGGGAAAGAAAGGAGCTGGAAATGAGGCTGAAGGAGCAACAGTTAGAAACTGAGGCCATCCGTGCACAGAGGGAAGAGGACCGGACCCAGGCCGACAGTGCCCTCTACCAGGTGGAGGGTTGGAACCGTACCTCCTTCTGTGACTCTCCCAGCCTTGGTCCACTTCCTTTTCCCCTCCTAAGAGGGGACTGTGGAGGGGCTTCCAGAAGAGAGTGTAGCTACCCAGATTGCTGCTAATAAGCAGGGTGATCTACACTGCTGGCTGTGAGGCAGCCAGTATGTCACACTTCCTGAGGGAGGGCCGCTATTTACCACATCCTGTCAGCTTGCCAACTAGTGGCAGTCTGTGCACTTCCTGGTTCTAAGTCAGTGGGCTCAGAAGCCCTCAGCTCCTGCCCTATTTGTTGGAAGCTCCCTCCGGTGGATAGGGTGTGCCTCTGCCCGCTGGCATGAGTTCGATAGCCAGTGGTCAAGCCCTTGCCCTTCCTGCCCCTCCACAGGTGCAGCTGGAAACGGAAAAGGAGAGGGTGTCCCTCCTGGAGACACTGCTACAGACCCAGAAGGAGCTGGCAGATGCTGGCCAACAGCTGGAACGGCTGAGGCAGGACATGAAGATTCAGAAGCTGAGGGAGCAGGTATGAGGGTGGCCGGAGTGTTATTTTTCACCCATTTTACAGAACAGTTTCTCAGGATGTCTTCCACAGAAGGTCTTCTGTGGTCCAAAAGCCAATATGACAGACACAGTTCTTGCCCTCGAGGGACTTACACTCTGACAGCAAAGACAGATGAACAATGAGAAGATACAAAATAAATGAGATTGTTACAGGTTCTAATGACCTCTGTAAAGACAATAAAAGGAGCCAGGCGTGGTGGCGCACACCTCTAATCCCAGCACACAGGAGGCAGAGGTAGGAGGATCGCTGTGAGTTGAGGCCACCCTGAGTTTACATAGTGAATTTCAGGTCAGCCTGGGCTACAGTGAGACCCTTCCTCAAAAAAACTAAAAATGAATAAGTAAGTAAATGATGTAATTTAGAGTAATTCAAAAGAAGCTGCTCTTGAATAAGATAGACAGGAAGACCTCACTGAGAAAGTGATAATTCAGCTGAGATTTGTAGGTTCAAAGGAACTCAGTGCCATAGTATTGCAAAGATGAACCTTGAAAATGTTCAAATGAGGGCCGGGCATGGTGGCACACGCCTTTAATCCCAGCACTTGGGAGGCAGAGGTAGGAGGATTGCCATGAGTTCAAGGCCACCCTGAGATGACAGAGTTAATTCCAGGTCAGCCTGGACCAGAGTAAGACCCTACCTCGAAATACCAAAAAAAAAAAAAAAAAAAAAAGTTCAAATGAAAGAAACTAGACACAAGAGGCTGCCTGGTGTGTGAGTGCACTTCTAGAAATGTCCAGAGTAGACACAAGAGGCTGCCTGGTGCGTGACTGCACTTCTAGAAATGTCCAGAGTAGACACAAGAGTCAGCCTGGTGTGTGACTGCACTTCTAGAAGTGTCCAGAGTAGAGCTGGAGAGATGGCTCAGAGATTAAGGCATTTGCCTTGCCTGGAAATGTCCAGAGTAAACACAGAGCTATATAGTGTATGAATATGTATAAATGTACATGCCTTTAAACCCAGCATTTGGGAGGGTGAGGTAGAAGGATTGAGTTCAAGCCTAGTTTGGCTCAGGGGACAAAATAAAACCAATAAAATAAAATAAAATAAAATAAAATAAAATAAAATAAACAGGGTAGCTAGGGCATGATCTTGTGTATATGCCTACATATACAAATTTAAATATTTATTTAATTTTTTTGTTTTTTTGAGGTAGGGTCTCACTCAAGCCCAGGATGGCCTGGAATTCACTATGTAGTTTCAGGGTAGCCTAAACTCACAGAGATCTTCCTACCTCAGCCTCCTGAGTGCTGGGATTAAAGGCATGTGCTACCACACCCAGCTCAATATTTAATGTTGTTCTTTTTATCATTTTTGGTGCTGGGGATCAAACATAGGGCATATGCATGGGCACAAATGTTCAGCTACTTAGCACCATTGCAGCTCTAGATAGCTACTTTACACAGTAACTCACTGAGTGGAGAAGGTGTGTGTGGAGGCTATGCAGTCAAGTGGAAGTAAGGTCAGGAAGCTGTTGGATGACCTGGGTAAAGGATTGCTACCAACTCATGGACCAAGAAGCCTGGGGAGCCCATGTTCTGATGAGGAAGGAGAGGGAATAGAAATGAGGAATTGAGGTAAAAACTACATAGATTGCTGGTTCCTGACTCAGCTTTTGCCAACGCAATGAAATAGCAATGTTTATACCACATGGACTTCAAGACCTACCCTCAGTGAAAGCTCACCTGCTCTCACTGGTTCCTCTCCCTCTTCAGGAAACCACTGGGATGCTGCAGACCCAGCTTCGGGAGGTTCAGCAGGAGCTGAAGGACACAGCCCAGCGGCACAGGGACGACCTTGCCACCCTCCGGGAAGAGGGCCGTACCCTGCTGCAGGAAAAGATGGACCTGCAGAAGCAGGTTCTGTCTCCTCTGTATCCCACCCCACAGCCCTTCCCAGCACAGCCAGGCCCTGCCACTCCTTTCTGGAGGACAGGGGGGAACCTGAGTTTGGCTGCCCAAGCTCAGGAGGACAGGGTAGGCCACAGTACTGAGTGGGGAGTTGGAGGGGGTCCAGAGCTGAGCAAGTGCCTCTCAGAGTCCAGTGTAATATTGTTTGCCCTTTTTATACACTTTTCACATCCAGATTCTACATTAACCAATGGAAAATATGTAGGTGGGAGGAGGGCGATTATGTCTGTACTCTAAGTGTACAGACTTTATTTTCTTATTCACTGGACAAGAAGAGTACAGGAACTGTTTCCATTATGTTTGCATTGCATTGTGTGTATAAGTGATCTGGAGATGCAAACTTTATGTGTGACTATGTGTAGATTATATTCAAATCCTACACAGTGTAATCTTAGCACTCAGGCGGCTGAATCAGGACTGTGAGTTCAAGAATGGCCTAGGCCGCAGAGTGGGACACTGTAGCCATCAGGCTCAGGTTGCTGGGCTAAACCTCCAGACCAGACACAGTTATGGCAGAAGGGGTTTATTTGAAGCTCACAGATCCAGGGGAAGTTCCATAATGTCAGAAGAGGCTGGCCCACTTTCACAGGCCCTAGCACAGAGAAAAACCGACACCATGACGGACACAAGCAAGCACACTTCAGGGACACCAGGCAGAACTCAGGAACTTTTCCTATCCTTAGGCTGGAATTCCAAATCCACCCCCACACCTTAAGGCTGGACCCTAGTATCCACCCACAGACAGCTGAAAAGCCAAGAAACTTTAATAAGACTAAATATATTGGGGGACATCCATTAGGAACAGCGTAGAGGGGACGGGGGAGATGGCTCAGTGGTTAAAAGCATTTGCTGCATAACACTGATGACTAGAGTCAGGATCTTCCTTACTCACATACAGCCTGATGCAAGGAACACACAGTCTGTAATCCCAGTGCACCTGTATCAAGGGGGGGGGCAGAGTCAAGAGACTCCTAAAACTCATGGGCCAGCTAGTCTGGTGTTCACAGGGTCAAAACAAGACACCCTATCTCAAATGAGGCAGAAGGTAGGGAACAATGCTCAGAGGTTGTCCTCTGACGTCCACATGTGTGTTAGGGCACCCACACATACAACCCCCCCACACACACAAAGGACAATGTAGGGATTTAGTAGACCCTCCAGAACTCTAAAGACAGGCCACTGGCCATACACTTACAGGACCCCAAAGCCCTAGGCTAGAAGCATCTTTCCATTGACTCCTTGGATGCTACCATCTTAGCCTAATGCTTCTAACCTTCCAGGTAGAGGACTTGAAGTCTCAGCTGGTGGCCCAGGATGACTCACACAGGCTAGTGAAACAAGAAGTTGAGGAAAAGCTGAAAGAAGCCCGGGAGTGTAGTCAAATTCAGAAGGAACTGGAGAGAGAGAATGCCAGGTATGGTAGACAGCCATGAAAGGGGCTTGGGCCTTTCTCCACAGTGGACGCAGTAGCCTTGACAATTCTTTTCTTAGGTCACCTTACCTTCCACGTGCCTAGCTCTGGAGTATATATGTAGCTATGTGGAAGGGTCCCTTTTCTTCACATCTTATTTTTTTTAATTCAAATATTTGAGGGCTGGAGAGATGGCTTAGTGGTTAAGGTGTTTGCCTGTGAAGCCAAAGGACCCAGGTTCAAT
Source organism: Jaculus jaculus (assembly GCF_020740685.1). Lineage (NCBI taxonomy): Eukaryota > Metazoa > Chordata > Mammalia > Rodentia > Dipodidae > Jaculus > Jaculus jaculus. The sequence goes on from NC_059109.1 coordinate 114,438,889, forward strand.
TCCCCAGTACCCACATAAGCCAGATGCATGGGGGGGGAGGGGCATGTATCTGGAGTTCCTTTGCAGTGGCTAGAGGCCCTGGTGTGCCTGTTCTCTCTCTGTCTGTCTTCTCTCTGTCTCTGCTTGCAAGTATACAAATGAATAAAATTTTAAAAATAAAACAAATTCAAATATTTTATTTATTTGCAAGAGGGAGAGAATGAGTGTGCCAGGGCCTCCAGCCACTGCAAAGGAACACCAGATGCATGTACCACCTTGTGTATCGGGCTTATTTGGGTCCTGGGGAACTGAACTGAGGTCCTTTGGCTTCACAGGCAAACACCTTAACCACTAAGCCATCTCTCCAGCCCCTGTTTTTTTATTTTTGTTATTTATTTATTTGAGAGTGATAGACAGAGAGAGAAAGAGGCAGAGAGAGAGGGAGAATGGGTGAGCCAGTGCCTCCACCCACTGAAAATGAACTCCAGATGTGTGCACCCCCTTGTGCATCTGGCTAACGTGGGTCGTGGGGAATCGTGCCTCGAACCAGGGTCCTTAGGCTTCACAGGCAAGCTCTTAACCACTAAGCCATCTCTCCAGCCCCTCTATTTTTATTTTTATATTTATTTATTTTGTTTTTTTTAGATAGGGTTTCACTCTAGTCCAGGCTGACCTGGGATTCACTATGTAATTTCAGGGTGGCCTCAAACTCATAGTGATCCTCCTACCTCTGCTTCCCAAGTGCTGGAGTTAAAAGTGTGTGCCACCATGCCCAGCTATTTTTATTTTATATTTTTTTGTTTATTATTTATTTATTTATTTGAGAGTGACAGACAGAGAGAGAAAGAGGCAGATAGATAGAGAGAAAATGGGTGCACCAGGGCCTCCAGCCACTGCAAACGTACTCCAGATGCATGTGCCACCTTGTACATCTGGCTTATGTGGGACCTGGGGAATTGAGCCTTGAACCAAGGTCCTTAGGCTTCACAGGCAAGTGCTTAACCACTAAGCCATCTTTCCAGCCCCCTGTATTTTTTTTTTTTTAAATGAGAGCATGAGCAATAGAAAAAGAGAGAAAGAGTATTGGTGCACCAGGGCCTCCAGCAACTGCAGTCAAACTCCAGACGCATGCGCCCCCTTGTGCGTGTGTGCAGCCTTGCGTCCTTGCATCACTTTAAACATCTGGCTGTGTGCGATCTGGAGAGTCAGACGTGGGTCCTTAGGCTTCACAGGCAAGCACCTTAACTGCTCAGCCATTTCTCCAGCCCTTTATTTTTTTTTTCTTGAGGTAGAGTCTCACTGTATCCCAGGCTGACCTGGAATTCACTCCGTAGTCTCAGGGTGGCTTTGAACTCATAACAGTCCTACTCTGCCTCCCAAGTGCTGGGATTAAAGGTTTGTGCTACCATGCTTGGCCTATTTTTATTTTAATTAGTAATTCTATGATTAGAATAATCAGATGAGGGGCTATAAAGATAGCTCAGTGGTTAAAGGCACTTGCTTGCCAAACCTGCTGGTCTGAGTTCAGATCTCTAGCACAAAATGGTACATGCATCCGGAGTTCATTTGCAATGGCAAGAGGGCCTGGTGTGTCTATTCTCTCTACCTTTGCAGATATAAATAAAAAACAGAAATAAATAAAAGTAATATTATAACTTGTTTAAGGCTAGGCATGGTGGCACACACCTTTAATCCCAGCACTCAGGAAGCAGAGGTAGGAGGATCCCTGTGAGTTCAAGACAACCCTGAGAGTACATAGTGGATTCCAGATCAGCCTAGGCTAGAGTGTTTTTTTAATTTGTTTGTTTTTTGCCTCTTACCCTTAGCTGATGGCCAACCCCACATTGCACAACCCACATTCCTCAACAAGGAGGGTCCCTGCGGAGCAGGGAGGGGACAAGCGATGGTCCACCATGGCCGTATACACACTATGTGCATGACTAATAAAAAAAGTTTAAAAAATAATCAGATGAAAACATGGTGGCCCACACCTTTAATCCCAGCACTTGGGAGGCTGAGGTAGGAGGATCACCATGACACTGAATTCAAGGTCAGCCTGCACTAGAGTGAGGCCCTGCTTCAAAAAATAAATAAATAAAAGGTGGTTTGTCATTTCCTCAGAAAGAATAACCTAGGCCTCTGACCTCTTTTATTAAAAACTTTGTTTTGAGCCAGGCATGGTGGCGCATGCCTTTAATCCCAGCACTTGGAAGGCAGAGGTAGGAGGATCACCATGAGTTCGAGGCCACCCTGATTCTACATAGTGAATTCTAGGTCAGCCTGGGCAAGAGTGAGACCCTACCTTGAAAAACCAAAACAATGCAAAACATTTTTGACACTTTCCATAATTATAGATAATAAACCATGATAATTCCTTCCCTTCCCCCACTTTCCCCTTCACAACTCCACTCTCCATCATATCCCCAGCCCTTCTCAGTTAGTCTCTCTTTTGTTTTTTAAATATATTCTTCAGTATTTTTATTTTTATTTATCTATTTGAGAGAGAGATATAGAAATAGGCAGGGAGAAAGAGAAAGAATGGGTGTGTCAGGGCCTCCAGCCACTGCAAACAAACTCCAGACACGTGTGCCCCCTTGTGCATCTGGCTTACATGGGTCCTAGGAAGTTGAACCTGTGTCCTTTGGTTTTGCAAGAAAGCACCTTAACTGCTAAGCTGTCTCTCCAGCCCAGTCTCTCTCTTATTTTGATGTCATCATCTTTTCCTCGTATTATGAGAATCTTGTGTAGGTAGTACTAGGCACTGTGAGGTCATGGTTATCGGGGCCAAATTGCATCTGGAAGTGTGCATTGTAAGCAATTGACTGTTTTTTTTTTTTTTTAGCTTGACTCTGACCCTGGAAGAAAAAGAAGAAAGACTCTGTGTTTTACAAGAAGCCGACTCTATTAGACAAGAAGAGCTGAGCTCGCTGCGCCAGGACATGCAGGAGGCCCAAGAAAGGCAGAGAGAGCTCAGTGCCCAGGTACTTCCTTCAGTTGCTGAGTTCTTCATCCTTAGTGGAGGCTGCTGTTGACGAGGTGGAGTGACTTCTCTTTTCCAAATGATGGGGTAGGTTTGGACCTCGATATCCTTGACAGAAGGGAAAAGCTAGGTTGGAGTAGAGTGGGACTTGGGAACCTGACCCAGTGGTGAAAATGGCTCCTGTGGGGAACCTGACGCCTAAACAGAATGCCCACTGGGCCTGGTCATTTACATGTTTGCTTGATCTGGTTGGCAAGATGCAGCAAGGGGAGGTGGGTAGCAAGAAATACTTGAAATCAGGTAGACAACAGCAAGAAGACTTCCAAGAACCAGGTGTGGTGGTGCACACCTTTAATCCCAGCACTCCAGAGGCAGAGGTAGGAGGATAGTTATGAGTTTGAAGTCAACTGGAGACTACATAGGTCAGCCTGAGCTGGAGTGAGATCCTACCTTAAAAAAAAAAAAAAAAAAAAGAGGGTTCTAAGGATTCAGTCTACTCACAGACCCTCAACCTGAATGTAGAAGAAAGACAGAACTCGAAGGTAAGTGAAGGAGATTGAGAGGTAGCTGGTGGAAGGACCCAGATCCACCTGTTAGATGGTCCTGATTTCGACCTCGCTGTCAGGGTTTGGGAGCAGAGGTCTAATCACAGCAGGGAGCTGGCATATCTCTGGGAAACCAGAGCCAGAGCCCACTAATGTGTCCTGGGCCCATGGGTCAGATCTAGAATATTCCTCATTTCAAGCCCTCCCTGCCTGCTGGAGAGCTGCCAGGACCCTCCCTCCCTGAGCAAGCTTTGTTCAGGGATTGAGTGGAGCCAGGCCCAGAAGAATCTGGGAAGGTATCTGACCCCTGCTCACTGAGCCTCTCCCCTCCTTGGCAGGTGGAGCAACTGAGGCAGGAGGTGAAGGAAAAGGAGTCTGACTTCGTGGCCCAGGAAGCACAGCTGCTGGAGGAGCTCGAGGCCTTGCGGATCTCAGAGCAGCAGCTCCGCGCTTCCTTGCGGGCCCAGGAGGCCAAGGCAGCCCAACTGCAGCTGCGACTGCGCAGCACTGAGGGCCAGCTGGAGGCACTGGCCACAGAACAGCAGCCCGAGAACCAGGCCCAGGCCCAGCTGGCCATTCTGTACTCCGTCCTGCAGCAGGCCCTCGGGTGTGCATTTGAGAACCGGCCTGAGCTGAGGGGCGGGGGTGACTCGGCTCGTTCTCTCTCAGGCCCTGTGCCAGGTGAGGCATCCACCCAAGAGCTAAGTCCTTTGGGCCAAGCCAGGCCTATCTCCCATGGGAGGAGGGAAGAGAATGAAATTCCTCCAGCACTGTTGCATCAAGGTCAAGGCCACAAACGCTGGGGTTAATTCTATGTGAGACGGAACCACAGATACAAATCTGGTAACTGTACGTCAGTGGGCAGGTCACCTAATTTCTCTGAACTTGGTTTTCCTCAACTATAAAATGAAGGTGGTATTTTATAGGTTTTTTTTTTCCCCAAATTAGACTTATAGGTGTATATAGCTAAGTTAAATGTGGTGGTACCTGCCTGTAATTCTAACACTCAGGAGGCAGCAGAAGAAAGATTGTAAATTTGAGGTCAGCCTGGGCTACATAGTGAGTTTCAAACTAGCCTTGACTATACAATGAGACCCTGTCTCAAAAGAGAAAGAGAAACAGGCCAGATATGGTAGTATGTACACTCAGGAGATAGGAAGAGCAGGAGTTCAAGACCATCCTTAGCTATTTAGTGAGTTCCAGGCCAGCCTGAGCTACATAAGATCCTGTCTCCAAAACAAACCAGGCATGGTGGCTCATGCCTTTAATCCCAGCACTTGGGAGGCTGAGACAGGACTGCTGAGTTCAAGGTCAGTCTGAGCTACACAGAGAGTTCCAGATCAGCCTGGTCAAGAATGAGGCTCTTAAAAATAAAAAGGGCTGGAGAGATGGCTTAGTGGTTAAGGCGCTTGCCTGAGAAGCCTAAGGACCCATGTTCAAGTCCCCATATCCCACATAAGCCAGATGCACAAGGTGATACATGTGCAAGGTCGCACATGAGCACAAGGTGGCGCATAAGTCTGGAGTTCAATTACAGTGGCTGGAGGCCATGAAGCACCAGTTCTTTCTCTCTGTCTCGCTCACTCTCTCTTTTGCTTTCTCTCATTAAAAAAAAAAAGCCAGTCTGGGTTGGAGAGGGCTTAGCAATTAAGGCACTTGCCTACAAGGACTCAGGTTTGATTTCCCAGGACCCACCTAAGCCAGATGCACAAGGAAGCACACATGTCTGGAATTCCTTTGCAGTTGCAGGAGGCCCTAGAGTGCCTCTCTCCCTCTGTAAATAAATAAAGATACAATCCATCTTATGGTTGTTTGTTTCTTATAAAATACTTTTTTTGAAAAAAGGCCAGTCTGGGGGTTGGGGAGATTGCTTAGTGGTTAAGCACTTGCCTGTGAAGCCTAAGTACCCCAGTTTGAGGCTCGACTCCCCAGGACCCACATTAGCCAGATGCACAAAGGGGTGCATGCATCTGGAGTTCATTTGCAGTGGCTGGAGGCCCTGGCGTACCCATTCTCTCTTTATCTGTCTATCTGCTTCTTTCTCTCTCAGTCTGTCTGTTGCTTTCAAATACATAAAAATACACATACACAAAAAAATTTTTTTAAGAAAAAAAAAGCCAGTCTGTTGGGCTTGCCTCAAAAACAAAAAAATCTTAAAAACAAACAAAAAACATCAAATGTAATAGCTCATACAGTTCCTTACTGCATATAGGACATGTAGAGTAACTGATAGCATTATCTAGTACCTACAACAGTGTCTGAGTCATGGAACATGGAGAGCATGCTCACGAACTGCTCGGAAGAGACTATTTGAAGAGAGGAGCAACCAGTGGAAAGGCCACTGTTCTGTAGGAAGAGAGATGACTGTTACAGTGGCAGCCAGATGACAAGGTTTTTCCTCATTTTTTTTTTTCAGATCAGAATGGATCCAGGAGCCTCTTGAAGAGAGGGACCCTCCTGAAGACCATGCCATCAGTGGAGGCCATAGCACTGGCTCTCCAGAAACTTCAGCAAGACCTGTGGAAGACTCAGCAGGCCCGGGTGGGTTCTCTGCCCTCCTTCCCTTTCCTGAGCCCTTTATATCCCCTGAAGAGGCCGAGACAAAAACGTGTAAGGCAGTTTGACCTGTTTTGCTCCAGAGGTCAAATTGGGATGAGTCCCACCTCTAGCATCCTACCTGTCTCCCTTTCCACCTGGCAACCATGACTGAAGCATTTGGAGTTCCTGGGCCGTGGGTTCACTTGCAAAGTAGAGCAGATAATGCCTACCTTCCTTCTGGCTCCCCAGGGCTGTTGAAAGGCTTAAATGATTGGGAACCTCAATTTTGTAATGTGTTTGAGGCCAGTCTGGACTACATGACTTTCAAAAAAATATATAAATAAAAGTCATATGTGGTGGTGCATGCCTTTAATATCAGTGCTCAGGAGACAAAGGTGCAAGGATCACTCTGAGTTTGAGGCCAGCCTGAGACTACAAAGTGAATTCCATGTCATCTTGAGCTAGAGCAACAGTCTACCTCAGGGGAAAACATATATATATATATATATATGTAGCCAAAGGGACTTCCAGCTCCCATTAGTTGGAGCAGAGCCCATCTTCACATCAGGGAGCTAAATGCATGTGAGTTCAGAGGTAAATAATTCAGAAATGTGAGGCTGGGGCCATGATGGCCACCCAGAAGCTGGGAGTGAGGAAAGGGCTTAAACTCTGGCTAGAATAACTTGGTGCAGCCTAGGAGTTCAAGTTTAGCCTTGTTCTTCCATGCCCAGGATGACCTGAGGGACCAGGCCCAGAAGCTGGCACAGCGTCTAACAGATGCCGAGGCCCAGAAGAGCCAGGCCCACTCAGAGGCACAGGACCTACAGAGACAGCTCTCCCAGAGCCAGGAAGGTGAGGAGCTCAGGTGGGCAGGATTGGAGGAGGAGAGAGAGAGAGCAGATGGGCAGGTGAGTAGCTCAGGTGGGCAGGTTTGAGGGAGGAGAAAGTCAATGGCTAACACACCAACAAAGAGGCAGTGAGCCCCTGACTCCTCATTCTGTTTTTCTTGGCTTTTTTGGGGCCATCCTGGAAGAAGGGGCGAAGAGGAACAGATTTGGTAAACTTACAGGAGGTTTGTGTTTCCACAGGTTATACACATACACACAATTGAAGACCCAAGGCCAGGACTGTCACAACATGATAAAACTATACTCATTTATTTATTTGCAAGGAGAGAAAAAGAGCATGCCAGGGCCTTTTTTCCATTGTAAACACACTACAGATACATGTGCCACTTTGTTCATCTGGCTTGTTACATGGGTACTGGGGATTTGAACCTGGGCTGAACATAGGCCAGCAAGCTGCCTTTAACTGCTGAGCCATTTCCCCAGCCTAGTAAAATTCATTGTCATTTCTCCTTTATCCTATCCAACTGTGTCCTCAAAATTAGCCTTTGATATCAGGATTAGGGACCCACTTGGCGAATGCAAGAAGAGGCAAGAGAACATATGTCAAGGGTGGCAACTGCCTGGAGAGGAGAGGAGAAGAGAGGGTCTTGAGGCCCAATATTCTACTGTAGAAGAGAAGCAGACAACATCAGAGTCAGGACTTTGGGCCTTTTTGAAGCATTTGAGGTTCCTTGAGAGCCATACTAACAGCTGGATTCCAGGGCAGCCAGCAGAGCCACCAGGCCTCCAGGAACCTCTACAAAATCCTGTAATTTGGACGTGGACAAGGCCCCTATTGTCAGCTAGCTCCACCCTGCCCGGAGATGAGGGCTGAGGACGTCTGGGAGACGGGGGGAAGAAGTGTTGGGACGGTTCATAGACACACAGGGCTGGCCACAGACATCACGGCACAGGTGTGAGTCTGGAAGCAGCAGGGGCCAAGCAGGAGCAGACGGCTGGTGCCGAGGGTGCTGGATGTAATTCTCTACTTACTGACCTTTTCCCCTTTGATTCTGGTCCCCATCCTCCATCTGTCTCTACACCCCTGTGCTCTCCCACCCACAACCATGGGCCTGACTGCACTCCCTCTCCTCTTCCTAAAGAGAAAGCCAAGTGGGAAGGAAAACAGAACTCCCTAGAGTCTGAGCTGAGAGACCTGCATGAGACTGTGGCATCCTTGCAGAGTCGCCTGCGGCAGGCAGAGCTGCAGAGAATAGAAGCCCAGGTAAAGTGCTGGTCTGGGGAGAGGGATGCCATGGTAGTACCTTAGAGCTCAGGCCCACCTTGACCTGTGACCATGTGCCCAGCTCCCTTCAGCAAGTCTCACATTCCTCTGGCTCTTCCCATGTCCCTGAGGACCACTGTTAAGGTCATAGTGAATCTTCTTCCAATTTTTTTTTTTTTTTTTTTTTGAAGCAGCATCTTATTCTAGCCCAAGGCAACCTGGAACTCACTCTGTAGCCAAGGCTGGCCTCAAACTCTGCCTCCTGAGTGCTGGGATTTTATAAAGGCGTGAGCCACCATGCCTGGCCCAATTATTTTTTCTGAATATTTTTGTCTCTTGCCCTGAAAGACCAGAGTCCAAAATGGCTTTTTTTTTTCAAATTTTTATTGACAACTTCCATGATTATAAAAAATATCCCACTTTCCCCTTTGAAACTCCATTATCCATAATATCCCTTCCCCATCTCAACCAGTCTCTCTTTTATTTATTTTTATTTTTTAACTTATTTATTTATTTGAGAGCTACAGACAGAGAGAGAAAGAGGCAGAGAGAGAGAAAATGAATGGGCGTGCCAGGGCCTACAGCCACTGCAAACGAACTCCAGATGCATGCGCCCCCTTGTGCATCTGGCTAATGTGGGTCCTGGGGAATTGAGCCTTGAACCAGGGTCCTTAGGCTTCACAGGCAAGCGCTTAACTGCTACGCCATCTCTCCAGCCCCTGTCTTTTTTTTTTTTTATTTTTTTTATTTTTTGGTTTTTTGAGATAGGGTCTTACTCTAGCCCAGGCTGACCTGGAATTCACTATGGAGTCTCAGGGTGGCCTCGAACTCACAGCAATCCTCCTACCTCTGCCTCCCAAGTGCTGGGATTAAAGGTGTGCTCCACCACGCCCAGCTTCTTTTATTTTTAAGATGGCTCTTTTTTGTTGTTTGTTTTGATTTGATTTTTTAAGGTAGGGTTTTGATCTGGCCCGTGCTGACTGGGAATTCACTATGTAGTCTCAGTGTGGAGATCCTCCTACCTCTGTCTCCCAAGAGCTGGGATTAAAGGCATGTGCCACCACACCAGACTAAGATGGCTCTTTTTGTATTAGATTATCTCCCCTGGACATAGATGCTCCCTGGAAGGTGGTAGGGACACTCTCTTCCAAGATTAGCTTAAGTCTGCTGGGCATAGTGGCACAGGCCTTTAATCCCAGCACATGGAAGGCAGAGGTGGGAGGATCACTGTGAGTTCGAGGCCACCCTAAGACTGCATAGTGAATTCCAGGTCAGCCTGGGCTAGAGTGAGACTCTATCCTCGAACCCCCCCCCAAAAAAAAATAAAGAGATTAGCTTAAGTGGAATGTATCACTTAATGTATCTTTATTAAGTCTGTGTCACTCCTGGTGCCTCAGAATAAGGAAAGGAAAGGCTGTTGTTGGAATGGTAGTGTCAGAAAAGTAATCCAGTCTAAGGCGGTTTTGTCCCTTGTTTTCCAGAGTGAGCGAGAGTTACTTCAGGCATCCAAGGAGAGCCTGGCGGCTCAGGTTGAACATCTGCAGTCATGTGTTGCAGAAGCCCAGGCTCAGGCGAGGGCTGCTGGTGTCCTGGAAGAAGATCTGCGCACAGCACGCTCAGCCCTGAAACTGAAAACTGAGGAGGTGGAGAGTGAGCGGGAGAGAGCGCAGGCTTTGCAAGAGCAGGGTGAGCTGAAGGTGGCCCAGGGGAAGGCTCTGCAGGAGAATCTGGCTCTGCTGGCCCAGACCCTGTCTGAAAAAGAAGGGGAGGTGGAGGCCCTGCAGGGAGAAATCCAGCAGCTAGAGAAGCAGCGGGAAATGCAGAAGGCCGCTCTGGAACTGCTCTCGCTAGACCTGAAGAAGAGGAACCAAGAGGTGGACCTGCAACAGGAGCAGATCCAGGAGCTGGAGAAGTGCAGGTCTGTCTTGGAGCACCTGCCCATGGCTGTCCAGGAGCGAGAACAGAAGCTGACTGTGCAGCGGGATCACATCCAAGAGCTCGAGAAGGATCGCGAGACCCAAAGAAATGTCTTGGAGCGTCAGCTTGTGGATCTGGAGAAGCAGACCCAGGTGATTGAGGCTCAGAGGGAACAGATCCGAGATCTGGAAAAGCAGCTGGTGACTCTGGAGTGCCTCACCTTGGAGCTGGAGAAAAGCCACCACAAAGAAGTGGAGCAGCAGCAGCTGATCAAGGAGCTGGAGGGCCAGAGGGAAGTGCAGAGGGTGGCTCTGACCCACCTCACTCTGGATCTGGAAGAAAGGAGCCAGGAGCTGCAGGCACAGGGTGGCCAGCTCTGTGAGCTGGAGAGCCACAGTGCCCTACTGGCCCGAGAGCTGCAGGAGAGGGACCAGGAGGTCAAGACCCTGCACCAGCAGATCGAGGAGCTGCAGAGGCAGAAAGAACATCTGACTCAGGACCTGGAGCGGAAGGGCCAGGAGCTCATGCTGCAAAAGGAGCGGATTCAGGTTCTGGAAGACCAGAGGACGCTGCAGACCAAGATCCTAGAGGAAGACCTGGAACAGATCAAGCTGTCCCTGAGAGACCGGGGCCGGGAGCTGGCTTCTCACAGGCAGCTCACGCACGAGCGCGCAGAGGAAGGACAGAGCCCTACGAAAACGCAGCGCGGGAGCCTGGAGCACATGAAGCTGATCCTGCGGGAGAAGGAGAAGGAGGTGGAATGCCAGCACGAGTGCATCCGGGAACTTCAGGAGCACAAGGACCAGCTGCAGCAGCAGCTCCAGGGCCTGCACAAGCAGGTGGCTGAGACCAGCCTGCTCCTGTCCCAGCGAGAGCAGGAGGCTGTGATCCTTCAGCGGCACCTCCAGGAAGCCAAGGAACGGGGGGAGCTGAAAGAGCAGGCGCTTCAGTGCCGGCTAGAAGAGGCCCAGCGAGCCCTGGCGCAGAGGGAGCGGGAGCTGGAGGCCCTGCAGCAAGAGCAGCAGCAGGCCCAGGACCAGGAGGAGAGCGCGAAGGAAAAGGCAAGCACGCTCCAGGCCGCTCTTGAGCAGGCCCATGCCGCTCTGAAGGAGCAGCAGGGGCGGCTGGAGGAGCGCAGGGAGCAGGTGCAGAGGCTCCAGGAAGAGCTGGCAGTGGAGGGGCGGCAGGTGCAGGCCCTCGAGGAGGTGCTGGGAGACCTGAGGGCTGAGTCTCGGGAGCAGGAGAGGGCTCTGCTGGCCCTTCAACAGCAGTGCTCTGAGCAGGCCCAGGAACACGAGGCAGAAACCAGGGCCCTGCAGGACCGCTGCCTGCAAGCTCAGGCCAAGCTCAAGGAACAGGACCAAGAGCTGGAGGCTCTACGGGCTGACAACCAGTCCTCCCGACATCAGGAGGAGGCCGCATGGAGCCAGGCAGAGGCGCTGCAGGAGGCCCTCAGCAAGGCCCAGGCTTCCCTGCAGGAGAAGGAGCAGAGTCTTCTGGAGCAGGCTGAGCTGAGCTGCAGTCTGGAAGCCAGCACTGCCACCTTGCGAGCCACCTTGGACACCTGCCAGGCACGTGCCCGACAGCTAGAGGAGGCCCTGAGGACACAAGAAGGTGAGATCCAAGACCAAAAACTCCGACACCAGGAGGACTTGCAGCAGCTTCAGCAGGCCCTTGCCCAGAAGGATGAAGAGCTGAGACAGCAGAAGGAACAAGGGCAGCTGCTGGCTCAGCGCAGCCAAGAGAATGGGATCCAAAAGAGGCGCAGTCTGGAACGAGAGAGAGCGGAGTCAAGGGCTGTTTGGGAGAACCTCAGGCAGCTCCAGCTGACCCTAGCCCGAAAGGAAGAGGAGATCCTGGAGCTGAGAGAGGCCCAGCAGAGGAAGACTCTGGAAGCCTCTTCTCCACGACGCGGTGCCTTCCCAGCAAAGGAGCAGCCTTCAAAACTGGATTCTTTGGGGCCCAGCCTGCAGCAGGACTTGGAGAGACTACAAACAGCCCTGCGGCAGACGGAGGCCAGGGAGATTGAGTGGAGGGAAAAGGCTCAGGGTTTAGCACTGTGCCTGGCCCAGAGCAAGGCCAGCATCAGCAGTCTGCAGGAGGTAGCCAGGTGTCTCCAAGCCTCTGTTCTAGAGCGGGAATCAGAACAACAAAGGCTGCAGGTAAGTGTAGGGAGAGGAAGGGCAGGGCACTGTGTTTATTGGCCGAGCTCAAGGGCTGCCTGCCTGTGGCATATCAGAGGGCATGAGAAAGCTAAGGTGATGAGCACCTCACTACGGGCTCCTCCCCGTCCTGGAAGCTAGTGTAGCAGATGAGCAGCGATAATACGGCATGCTTAGCACCTACAAAGGGAAGTTCAGTGCAGTGCGCGCAGAGCATGCTGGAGGGACGCTGAACTTGACTGAGGGGTCCCAAATGGCTGCCTGGTAAGAGCAGTGTTTATGGTTAGGTCAGAAGGGACCAGTAAGGAACTATCCAAGCACAAGCGGGTGTAGGGCTTTCTGGGGAAGAGGCAAAAGGAGGAGGGAACACATGAAGGATCTGTGTAAGAGGTTCAAGTCACCTGGGACATAGAGGGGCAGTCATCCAGAGAGGAGGGGACAGCAGAATCTATGGCATTCAGGGCTTAGAGGTCATGCTAAGGACCTGGGTCACTAGTGGGAAGTGGATGAGGGCTTAGGGGAGGGAAGTGACATGATCAAAAATATAGTTGAATAGCTGGGCGTGGTGGTGCACACCTTTAATCTCAGCACTTGGGAGACAGAGGTAGGAGGATCACTGTGAGTTCAAGGCCTGTCTGAGACTACATAGTGAATTCCAGGTCAGCCGGGGCTACAGCGAGATCCTACCTCAAAATATATAGTTCAGGGGCCTCAGGGATGGCTTAGCGGTTAAGGCATTTGCCTTCAAAGCCAAAGGACCCAGGTTCGATTCCCCAGAACCCATGTAAGCCAGATGCACATGGGAGTGCAAGTATCTGGGGTTCATTTGCAGTGACTGGAGGCCCTGGCGTGCCCACACTCTCTCTCCCTCCCCCCTCCCTCTTTCTCTGTCAAATAAATAAATAAAAATAAAATATTATATATATATATATATATATATATATGTATGTATGTATGTATGTATGTATGTATGTATGTATGTATAGTTCAGGGCTTGGAGAGATGGCTTAGTGGTTAAAGGTGCTTGCTTGCAGAGCCTGGTTTGATTCCCTAGTGCCCACATAAAGCCAGATGCACAAAGTTGCACATGTATCTGGAGTTCATTTGCAGAAGGCCCTGGTGTGCACATTGTCTCCCTCTCTCTCTTAAATAAAAATCATATATATTTCAGAAAAGTTGCTCAGGCCACCATGTGAAACAATTTAGGTCTGGAGAGATCTACTGGGAGACTAACAGAAGTCCAGGGGAGAGGTTGAGACTTCAGATGTAGATATGAAATAAGAAAGAGAAAAGCCAGGTGTGGTGGCACACACCTTTATTCCCAGCAGTCGGGAGGCAGAGGTAGGAGGATCATTATGAGTTTGAGGCCACCCTAAGACTACATAGTGAATTCCAGGTCAGCCTGGGCTAGAGTGAGGTCCTACCTTAAAAAACCAAAAGAGAGAGAAGGAAGGAAGAAGGAAGGGAAGGAAAGAAAGAAAGGAAACTCTAAGAGAGTACTGAGATTTCTGCCCTCCTGGGACGAAGAGAAACAGGTTTGAAGAAGGTGAGTTCAGTTTGGAATGGAGCAAGGCAAGTGGAACGTGTGGGAAGCTGTCTAGCAGGCAGCTCAGGGAAGGATCTGAAGTTGAAGAAGACCCGCTGGGGATGGCTCCAGCAGGGAGAATGTCAAGTGAGAGGGGAAGGAGGACCATGTCCTAGCTGTCTTCATACCCCAAGCAGAGTCCAAGACCTGCACAGAGTAGGCAGGCAGGAAAATGGGTCGACTGCTGGATGGAGCGAGGCACTCTTTTTTGGTTTTTTGAGGTAGGGTCTCACTCTATCTCAAGCTGATCTGGAATTCACTATTTGGTCTCAGGGTGGCTTTGAACTCACAGCGATGCTCCTATCTCTACCTCCCCAGTGCTGAGATTAAAGGCGTGTGCCACCACATCCAGTTAGAGGCACTCTTTCTTTTGTCAAGAGAAACTTAGTCTATTTTTCCAAAGAAGTTGATTCTATATTTTGGTTCCTGAGCCCCAGAGAACCCTTTCTGTCACCCTAGACACAGCACCCCCAGGGACTGGCCTTCTGGGAACTCACAAAGCCCTGCTCTGGTAACAGGGCAGATTCACCCATGAGCTGTGGAGTTGAGCTCCTGGGTTTGAAATAGGTTCTGCAGCTTGCTGGCTGTGTGACACTCAGCAAGTGCCCTTACTTCTCTGACCTGGATTTCTCCTCAAGCTGGGGTGACCGAGTACAGGGAGGCCATGTGTGTGCATCACATGCTTTGGAAGAGCGCATTTGAGCAGCTAACCCCTTTCCCAGGTGCACCCTCGGGCATGGCAAAAGGAAGGGGTGTATCTGGATAAGAGAGCCCTGCCTAGCCATGCTCTGAGGTCACTGAGCAGCACTCACTCAGTGACGTAACTCAGATCAAGGGCTCTCCACCCTCAAGCACTCAAGGGCATCTCTTCAGTGCAGCCCCTTCATTGTGGTCATACTGTTTTGTGAGCATTTTAAATATCTTATGTGCCAGGTACTGTTGGTTACTTTCTTCCACTACCCTAAAAACAGAAGGAATACTGTGTTCATCTTATAGTTGACAACAGATGGTAGTCAGAAAGCTAACTTGGCCAGTGAGGCCTCAGGTAACTGGCTGAGGTGGATTAGAACAGTCTGACACCAAAATGGGCTCTGACCACTAGACTCTCCTTTCCCTGACAGCCTCTGCCACTCACACACAGACACTGCCTTAGGTCTCCCTCCCTCCCTCCTTCCCTACTTTCCTCCCTTCCTCTCTTTCTCTCTGTTTTTCCAAGGTAGGGTTTCACTGTAGCCCAAGCTGACCTGGAATTCACTATGTAGTCTCAGGGTGGCCTTGAACTCATGGTGATCCTCCTACCTCTGCCTCCTGAGTGTTGGGATTAAAGGCAAGCACCACCATGCCCAGCCTTTTCCTCCCCCCCCCCCTTTTTTTGGCTACTTTTGCTTTTCTTTTTTTTAAATTTATTATTTATTTATATGAGAGAGATCGAGAGTGAAAGAGGCAGAGAGAGAGAGAGAGAATGGGCACACCAGGGCTTCCAGCCACTGCAAACGAACTCCAGATGCATGCTCCCCCTTGTGAATCTGGCTAACGTGGGTCCTGGGGAATCGAGCCTTGAACCAGGGTCCTTGGGCTTCACAGGCAAGTGCTTAACCACTAAGCCATCTCTCCAGCCTTACTTTTGCTTTTTCAATGAAGGGTCTCACTCTAGCCCAGGTTGACATGGAACTCACTTTGTGGCTCCAGGCTGGCCTCAAACTCACCGTGATCCTTCTACCTCAGCCTCCCAAGTGCTGGGAGTAAAGGCACTTTCAGTTTTTTCTCTGTCTCAATAATTTTAATCATTATGGACACTTTAGAAAATAAAGTTATGTTTAACTATGGCTATGCCATTTTTTTTTTAATGTCTGTTGTGGTTTGTAGAGGTAGGCATCTCACTCCAGTTTAGGCTGACCTGGAACTCATTTTGTAGCCCCAGATTGGCCTCAAACTCACAGTAATCACCTTGTCCCATTTCTTTCTTTTTTGGTTTTTCAAGGTAGGGTCTCGCTCTAGTTCCGGCTGACCTGGAATTCACTCTGTAGTCTCAGGGTGGCCTCGAACTCACGGTGATCCTCCTACCTCTGCCTCCCGAGTGCTGGGATTAAAGGCGTGCGCCACCACACCCAGCACTGTCACATTTCTTACAAGCAAGCACCTTTAACTCGAGCCCTCTTCCCATCTTCCTTTTTTTTTAAAAAAAAAAAAGATTTTTATTTATTTATTAGAGAGGGGGAGAGAGAGAGAGATAGAGAATGAGCGAGAATGGGCACACCAGGGCCTCTAGCCACTGCAAACAAACTCCAGACACATGCACCACCATGTGCATCTGGCTTACATGGGACCTGGGAATCAAACATGGGTCCTTAGGCTTCACAGGCATGCACCTTAACTGCTAAGCCATCTCTCCAGCTCCTATATTCCTTCTCCTCCTCCTCCCTCCTCTTCCCAAGGTGGGGTCTCACTTTGGTCCACAATGGCCTGGAATTAACTATGTAGTCTCAGGGTGGTCTTGAACTCTCAGAGATTCTCCTAGCTCTGCCTCCTAAGTGCTAGGATTAATGGCGTGCACCACCATGCCCAGCATCCCATCTTCCTTTTTAAAAAAAAAAGTTTTGTTCATTTTTATTTATTTACTTGAGAGTGACAGAGAGAAAGAGGCAGATAGAGAAAGAGAGAGAATGGGCGCGCCAGGGCTTCCAGCCACTGCAAACGAACTCCAGACGCGTGCGCCCCCTTGTGCATCTGGCTAACGTGGGTCCTGGAGAATCGAGCCTCAAACTGGGGTCCTTAGACTTCACAGGCAAGCGCTTAACCGCTAAGCCATCTCTCCAACCCCCATCTTCCTTCTTGATCCCTGTTGTCCATGAAGAGGATGGAACAAGTCTAGATATGAAGTTGCATGGTATGATTTTTGTCCCATACTCCATATGTCAGGAGGAGTTGGTGCTCACCCGGCAGGCTCTGGAGGAAGAGCAGTCACGGAGCCCACATGCGACCAGCAAAGCAGACCAAGGGCCCAGTGCAGCGCCGGGCGCACAGCCTGGAGAGGTAACGTGGGCCTGGTGGGAATTGATGACAGGAGAGAGTTCCTTCCAGGGCCTTGAGTCACTTTGTGAATTGAGTCCCTGAAGCCCAGACCTGTCAGATGGGTCCCTTTGCCCACCATCTGTTCCCCTACCTGTCTGGCCCTGCCCAGGTGAGCTGCACAGGTCTTCCATGCAGGTCTCAGGAGTGGAGGCTGAGCCTATTCTTGGAATAAAGGAGAAGGAGTCCTGGAGACAACGGCTTGAGTGCCTACAGCAAGCAGTGGCCCAGCTGGAGGTCGACCGGAGCAGACTACAGCACCACAATATGCAGCTGCGGACCACCTTGGAGCAGGTCAGGAGCTTCTGCAGTACTTAGCACTCCTTTGGGACCCAGAAGGCACGCACCTCCCCAGAGCAACAGTTGCTGAGTAACCTCCTGTGGGTCAAATGTAAGATGAACACAGTATTCCTTCTGTTTCTGAAATGCAGTTGTTTTTGTTTTTTTCCGAGGTAAGGTCTCTCTCCAGGCTGACCTGGAATTCACTATGTAGTCTTAGGGTGGCCTCAAACTTATTATGACAGTCCTCCTACATCTGCCTCCTGAGCGCTGGGATTAAATGTGTGTGCCACCATGCCTGCCTTTTTTTCGTTGATACTTATTTATTTGAGAGAGAGAAAGAGAGAATGAGTGCCCCAGGGCTTCCAGCCACTGCAAATGAACTTGACACATGCACCACCTTGCGCATCTGGATTTATGTGGGTACTGGGGAATAAACCTGGGTTCTTTGGCTTTGCAGGCAAACACTTTAACCATTAAGCCATCTCTCCAGCCCTGAATGAAGTTTTAGTGGACCACAGCCGTGCATCACCTCTAGCTGCTTGCCCGCCACACAGTGGAGATGAATAGTTGTGACAGCTGGAATGGCCACAGCACCAACTTTTCTCCAAAGGCCCCAGAGGCTGCCTGCCTCCTTTGAACGCTAGCAATTCCCTCCCCAGCCCAAGCGTCTTACTTCCCACAGCTGCTGCACATGCCCTGCCGCCAAGCCAAGACTTGACCTTCCACTTTCATCTTGGCAGGTAGAGCGAGAGCGGAAAAAGCTGAAGAGAGATTCCCTGCGCGCCTCCCGAGGAGGGGCCCTAGAAATCAGCGAAGCCATGGCCTCATCACCCACACAGCAGGTTTGCTTATTTTCCTCACCTGTGCCACCAGAAACCCAGCCCTCTGCAGTGCACACCCTGAGAGGGCCACACTTCAATGTGGAGATTAGAGAGTCCCTCCTGACTGCATTCTGCCCGGCTCACTCCTCAGCCTGCCCTGCCCTGCCCTCTGAGAAGGAAGCCCAGCATGAGTAGCTGGGTGTGCAGTCGAGGCTGGTGGCTCTGGGTTCCGCCAGCTCAGATCTGCCCACTCGCAGACTCTCGTGCTTGAGCACAGCTGTCCAGATCTCTCCTAGCTTCTTGCAGCACTGAGTTTGCGTGCAGCTTCCTGGGAAGAGTCCCCTTTCAGGAAATGTGTTTGGGGAAGACCCCCTGAAGTATCACTGCTTTAGCTTTGCGCCCTGGGAGGGAGGAGCTCTTTCTGGTGGGGACCATGCCTCATAGAGGTTCATCTGAGCTCAAGCACTTCTGCCCAGAAAGCCTTGCCCAGACCCCAGTCAGCCCTGTCTGCTCAGCAGATGGCCCTGCTGGGAGCCTCGCTGGCCTTAGAGCAGAGGCAGAATGTATGATGGGCTGAGGGGTGGCTTAGCCAGTAGAAGCACTTCCCACCTAAGCATGAGGAGCTATGTTCCATCCCCAACACCCCTGTATTTTTGTCTTTGAAGGTAGAATCTCACTCTAGCCCAGGCTGACCTGGAATTCACTCTGTAGTCTCAGGGTAGTCTTGAACTCACAGTGGGTCCTCTGTCTCCTGAGTGCTAAGATTAAAGGTGTGAGCCACCACGCCAAGCTCCCAGCATCCATGTAGACAGCTGAGCATGGCCACACACGTCTGTAACCCTATCCTTTGGGGAGTGGTGACTGGGGACTCTTTGGAGCTCACAAAAACTGCAGCTCCACGATCAGTGAGAGACTCCATCTCAAGAAACCAGAGGAGTGATAGAGGAAGACATCCAGTAGTTCCCTGTGGCCTCTGCACACATGTGCACAGGGCATGTGCATTCTCACATACATGTGCATACTCACACCAGTATCTGTGCAAACCCCAGATCAGGAAGGCCCATTCTAAGATCAACATGTGTGTTTCTCAGGATGGAAGAAGAGGACAGAGGAACTCCTCAGACTCCAAGAATGTGGTTGAACTGCAGAAAGAGGTATGTTCTGGAAGGATCTATCTTCTAAGCCCCTGTGCCCTCTCCCTGATCAGGCAACAAGGCTTTGGTGTCTGCTGTGTACCTTCTGTGCAGCTCCAGCAGGGAAAGGAGAACTGTGGTCTCCATGGAGACAAGCAAGGGCCCCAGTGTGAGAAAGTGTATAGTCTGGGCCGAACTCCAGATTCGTACTTAGGAAAGGACAGGACAGAAAAGGCAGGGGGTTGAGGAACAGACAAGGGTCTGGAACAGAATAGAGTGATTAGCACCTGCTTGCCTCTGCCCTTGGCCATCGGCAGGCAGAACACTGAGCAGAGTGGCCTAGACATAGTTCAGGTCAAGCTGCCACACTTGGGGAAACTATCAGTGCCTTTTGTATTTTGGGTTTTCTTTTGTTTTTGAGGTAGGGTCTCACTGTAGCCCTGGCTGACCTGGAATACACTATGTAGACTCCGACTGGCCTTGAACTCATGGCAATCCTCCTACTTCTGCCTCCCAAGTGTTGGGATTAAAGGGCACCAGCACATCTGGTTGTAACAATGCCTTTTTGCTTCCTGTACCTCTCCTAAAGGTTCCCCCACTCTCCCTCCCCCCCCCACCCCCATCCCTCCCTTTCTCAGTTCAGTTCAGAACTTTTATTTCTAAGCCTATTGTTTCAGAAACCTGTACTTACTACTGGCAGGCCTTGCTCTCGGTAGACTTCGTTATTTTGAGTTCCGTCAACTCATAAAGCAATCCTGAGTCCTGGCCTAACAGGTTGAGGCAAGAGAGGCCTCTGGGGGCTGGAGACATGGCTTAGCAGTTAAGGTGCTTGCCTGCAAAGGCTAATGGCCCCTGCCTGATGCTCCAGATCCCAGGTGAGCCAGACGCACAAAGGTGAGGCAAGTGCAAGGTTGCACATGCCCACTAGGTGGCACAAGTGTCTAGAGTTCATTGCAGTAGCTGAGGCCCTGGTGTGTCATTCTCTTTCTCTGTCTGTCTCTCTCTCTAAAAAATAGTTTTTGTAAAAAAAAAAAAAAAAAATGGGTGGGGGAGCTTTGCAGTTAAGATGCATGCCTGCGAAGACTAAGGACTCAGGTTCAATTTCCCAGGATCCGCATAAGCCAGATGCACATGGTGGCTAGAGGACCTGGCATGTCCATTCTCCCTCTCTCCCTCTCTCTCTCCCTCTCTCTCTCTCTCTCTCTCTCTCTCTCTCTCTCTCTCTCTCTCTCTCATGCACACTCTCTCAAATAAATAAATTATATATATAAGGAGAGAGGCCTCTGGGATGGGATTTAAGAAGACACTTGCTTTTTGCCTGGAGCACCCCTTTAGACTTGCACCCTGGGTGTCTCTTTCCTCACTCTAGTTGACACTCCACTAGCTTCATTTTCTGCTCATCTCACCATTCCCACCTGTGGAAGAAAAGCTTAATCAGTGGTTCTCAACCCAGCCTGCTGGTTAGAACCACCAGAGGAGCTTTGAAAAAATACTGATTCCCAGGCTCATCCCACTATAATTAACCCAAAATGTTTTCTTCCAGAGGAGCATGAAGTACTTTGTGTCACAATTAAAATATCCCATGCCTTGACTGGGATAGGGTTATACAGGAGCATTTCCATTATCAAACTCATGAGAATGCTGCCAGTTGTGGTGGCTCATTCCTGCAGTGCGAGCCCTTAGGAAGCTGAGGTAGTAGGATCACCTTGAGTTCAAGGCCAGCCTGAGCTATAGTGAGACCCTGCCTCAAAAAACAAATCTGCCGGGCATGGTGGTTCATGCCTGTAATCCCAGCACTTGATAGGAGGATTTCTGTGAATTCGATGTCAGCCTGGAACTACAGAGTGAGTTCTAGGTCAGCCTGGCCTAGAGTAAGACCTATCTCAGGGAAAACAAAACAGCCTAGGAATTGTATTACGTATAGACTATCCTTTAACAAAGTTAATAAGCAGTTTTATTGTTGCTTATAATTCCCTCTTTGCCTTGCCTGTGCAGCCAGGGTTAAAAGTCACTGGATTCTAAGTCCTCAGGGCCCTTTTCCCCAGCACCTTAAAGCCTGATTCTGAAATTCACGTACGTGGCACAGCTGATTCCAGTGTGGGGCCCCGAACTGCAGGAACGTTGAGCAGAAGGCAGGATAAGCCTGAGGCCCTCACTACTCTCCTTGGTCTCCTGTCCACCAGGTAACCCTGCTGCGAGCCCAGCTGGCCTTGGAGCGGAAGCAGAGGCAGGACTATATCGCTCGCTCAGTACAGACTAGCCGTGAGCTGGCAGGCCTGCACCACAGCCTCTCCCACTCCCTCCTCACTGTGGCCCAGGCTCCCGAGGCTACCGTCCTGGAGGCTGAGACCCGCAAGCTGGATGAATCCCTGACTCACAGTCTGACATCTCCAGGTCCAGTCCTGCTCCATCCCTGCGCTTCCCAAGGTGCCCCCAGCTAACAGCCACAGCCAGGGCAGGCCACAGGCCAGACTGCTGCACAGACAGACGACTGCACGGGGCGCTCCCTCTGCCGCACAGCCGCGCGCTTGCCAAATGAACGACTTAGCTGTTCCCCAACGTGGGGGCCAGATCAGTGAGCATTCCGGGAAGAGGACCCTCAACTCACATGGCACTGAGGCCAATCGCATTTGTTTGTTGGTCTACAGCCATCCAAGCAGTGCCTTGCCCTGACCACGGGGCATTACTGTCTTCCTGCCTGGTGAAACCGTTGCAGTCCACAGTAAGCCTGGGGGACTCAGATGCCAACGGCATGTGGATGTTCTGTCCAGGTCGGGAGCATTCTGTAGGCATCAAGTGCAGGGCGCTCGCGTTGCCCTCTTGTCTACAGCTGATTTTCCCAGCCCTTCACCTTCCCTTGCCACAGTAAACCCAGGCTCTTTGCATCGGTCCTTGGCCACTGTCTTCACTTCTGTTGTTGGGTGGCAGCAGAGCATTAAGGGAAGTAAGTAAAACGTCACTGATTGCTGTCAGGTGGCAGTGATGCATACTGTGCTGTGTGTCTGGGAAGGGGCGGGTGCACAAGAAAGCCCCGACCTGCCTGATGTGCCTCGGGAGAGCAGAGTGACCCGATGAGGCAATGCCTTGTGTACCGAGTGAGTGGAAGCACTGTGGAAATGCGAGGACTCGGGGGGGGGGGGGTGCTGGGACACTGCTAAGCACACTGGTGGGCAGACTGGTGTGGCTGTGGGAGAGGGTGAGGACCAAGAATGGGGGTGCATTATGACGGGTGTCTAGTCCTAGCTGAGAAAATGAGAAACCACCAGATGTGTTTTACTTAAATATTTAAGTCCAAAGCCTCATAAACACTTGATCTCTTTTTTTTTGGTGGGGGGTGGGGCGATTTCAAGATACGGTCTTGCTCTAGCCCAGACTGACCTGGACTATGTAGTCTCAGGCTGGCCTCAAACTCACAGCAGTCCTCCTGCTTCTGCCTCCCAAGTGCTGGAACTAAAGGCCTGTGCCACCATGCCTGTCTAGATGTGTGTGTGTGTGTGTGTGTGCACGCGCGCGCACACACATTTCCTGTGAGTACAGGCATTTGAATACACAGTGCTCCTGTGGAGGTCAGAGGACAACTTTGGGTCAGTCCTCAACTGTCCCCTGGCTTCGAGGCAGGGTTTTGTACCTTGGATCACTCTCCCAATCCTCGCTGCACTCACCATGAGCTTCAGGGAAAACCTCTGCCTCCCATCTTGCCGTCACCGTCAGCAGGCTGGGTTTCCAGAAGTCTGCTGCAGGTTCCAGCCTTTCATGTGGCACCCGGGGATTGAACCTGGGTACTCCGGCTTCAACAATGAGCTCTTCAGCTACTGAGCCGTCTGCCAAGCCCAAATTTATGGGGGCCCCAGTCGCCATGACATGTGGTTGTCTACATGAATACCCTTAGGTGTCCCTTAACTGGAAGTGACTCTGGTTTTCTTTGTCCAATCATGTGTCGAGCCAGTCAGGGCCATGGACTTGGCAGGGCATGCACAGGGATGGAGAGGGCCAGTGGATAGAGTTTGGACTGAATTCTACTCACAAGACCATTGGTGGTAACTTTCTCAAAGCCCAAGACTAGTCCTCTTCCTCCTCCTCCTCCTCCTCCTCCTCTTTGTTCCTGTCTTTTCTGTTTTTGCAGTGTTGGGAATAGACCCCTGGGCCCTGAAGGTGCCAAGTAGGTGTTCTGCCACCCAGGCAGTGTCCTAGCATTCTTATTCCCATGTTCTGTAGCGGTCTCTTGCTCACTGTCTGTATTTTCTTTAAAAAAAATTTTTTTTTGGTTTATTTTTATTTATTTGAGAGCGACAGAGAAAGAGGCAGAGAGAGAGAATGGGCACGCCAGGGCTTCCAGCTGCTGCAGACAAATTCCAGATGCGTGCGCCCCCTTGTGCATCTGGCTAACGTGGGTCCTGGGGAATCAAGCCTCAAACCGGGGTCCTTAGGCTTCACAGGCAAGCGCTTAACCGCTAAGCCATCTCTCCAGCCCTGTCTTTTCTTTTTTAAAATAGTTTTTATTTGCAAGCAGAGAGAAAGTGAGTATGGCGGCATCAGGGTCTCTTGGTGTGGCAAATGAACTCCAGACACACGCACCACTTTGTGTATCTGGCTTCATGAAGCTACTAGGGAGCTGAACCCTGGGTCTACAGGCTTCACAAGCAAGTGCCTTTAACTGCTGA
Organism: Jaculus jaculus; assembly: GCF_020740685.1. NCBI lineage: Eukaryota > Metazoa > Chordata > Mammalia > Rodentia > Dipodidae > Jaculus > Jaculus jaculus. The sequence goes on from NC_059109.1 coordinate 114,462,673, forward strand.
GCCATCTCTCTGCCCCCACCCCTTTTGTAAGAGTTTAAAAGGGCGGGGTGGAGAGATGGCTCAGTGGTTACAGGTGCTTGCTTCCAAAGCCGGATGATCTGGATGCAGTTTCCCAGTAACCACACAAAGCCAGATGGACAAAGTGGTACATGCATCTGGAATTCACTTGTGGTGGTAAGGGACCCTGATGTGTCCCTATTCTTTCGCTCGCTCCCTCCCTGCTTGCAAATAAATGTTTTGAAAATATTTTGAAAGGGAAGAGTTTATTTTATTTTTATTTATTTATTTGACAGAGGAAAAGAGAGGAAGAAAATGGGTGCACCAGGGCCTCCAGCGACTGCAGACAAACTCCAGACACATGCACACCTCCTTGTGCATCTGGCTAACATGGGTCCTGAGGAATTGAACATGGGTCCTTTGGTTTTGCAGGCAAATGCCTTAACCGCTACGCCACCCCTCCAGCCCAAAGAGTTTATTTTAAAGCAAAAAGAAAGCAGAAGCCTGGGCTAGAGTGAGATCCTACCTTGAAAAAAAGCAAAAGAAAGCAGAAGACAGACTCTTCATGAAGAAGAGGACTTCAGAGCTGGAGGATCCTCTGCCCCAGTGGGAGCTAGGCTTTTAGTAAATGAAGGAAGCCCTCTTGTCTAGAGTCCATGATTGGCTAGCTTAAAGATGAAGGCATACCCAGCCCTTTTTTCCCATCTTTTAATGCACGTGCATGAAAGAGAATTGGTGTGCCAGGGCCTCCAGCCACTGCAGTCAAACTTCAGATGCGTGTGCCCCCTTATGCCCATGTGCAACCTTGTGCGCTTTCATCCCTGTGCGTCTGGCTTACGTGGGACCTGCTGAGTCAATCATGAGTCCTTAGGCTTCATAGTCAAGCACCTTAACTGCTAAGCCATCTCTCCAGCCCTTTTTAGGTTTTTTAGGGTAAGGTCTTGCTCTAGCTCAGACTAACCTGGAATTGACTATGCAGTCTCAGGCTGGTATTGAACTCACAGCAATCCTCCTACCTCCTGAGTGTTCGGGTTAAAGGTGTGTGCCACCATGCCCAGCTAATTATTTTTTTAGCTTAGCAAAGTAGTGGGTTTCATCATGACATCTTCATACATACATATCATTGTACTTTGTTTGCTCTCTGAGATGGGGTCTCTTGTAGCCCAGACTAGCCTCAAACTCACGGTAAAGTTGAGGGTGACCTTGAACTCCTGACTCTCCTGCTTCTATCCTCCAAGTGCTGGGGTTACAGGTTTGTATCAACACTACCACCTCTGCTTCCCCCTCTCCGCCCCATTTTGTTTTTCTTCCTGGGGTAGGGTCTCTCTCTCTCTCTAGCCCTGGTTGACCTGGAACTCACTCTGTAGTCTTAGGCTGGCCTTGAACTCACAGCAGTCCTCCTACCTTCTACTTTCCAAACACTGAGGTTAAAGGTACACACCATCGTGCCTGGCATTCTGCTCTTATTTTCTCAATGAGTCTTCATGCTTTGTGTCTAATACACAGCGATCCTCACATCACGGCCCAATCACCTATGCTACTTCCCCACTGCCAGCACTTAAGGCAAATAACAGTGCCGGATGGAGTACACCCTCCAGAGACGAGGGTGCTGGTATGTGTTGGGGTGGGAGAGGGCAGAACGCGTACATCCAGACTTCAGTAAGAGGGCAAAAGCCAACTTTACAACAAGAAGCTCAGAGCTGTTGGCGTTAGCCTCAGCACCTCCATGCTAGGCATGGAGGCTTCAGTAACACCATGGCATGCTGGGGCGTGTGTCCAGGTGCTGTGCATTCTGGGTGCTCTCAGTGCAGGGAGGTTTGATTGCCCACATCGATTTCAAGGCCCATTTCGTGTCATTCAGTAGAGACTGGAAAGGAAGTCAGGGCAGTACTGGGACTCCCAGCCCAGCACTGCCCTCCACGCGCTGCTCACCCTCCTGCCCCACTTGTACACAGCGTGGGGCTCGTGAGTGTTACCCCATGTTTCAAGGTCTGGAGGTTCCCACCTGGTGTAGTTTCCTTCCTGTTGCTGGGACCAAGCACCAGACCAAAAGCAGCTGGTGAAAGTTTTTTTTTTTTTAATTTTTTTGTTCATTATTTATTTGAGAGTGACAGACACAGAGAGAAAAGCAGAGAGAGAGAATGGGCGCGCCAGCCACTGCAAATGAACTCCAGATGCATGCACCCCCTTGTGTATCTTGGCTAACGTGGGTCCTGGGGAATCAAGCCTTGAACCGGGGTCCTTAGGCTTCACAGGCAAGCGCTTTACCACCAAGCCATCTCTCCGGCCCGAAAGTTTTTATTTTATCTTGGTTTTTTAATTTTTATTTTATTTTTTTTTTTTTTGTGGTTGGGCTTCACTCTAGCTCAGACTGACCTGGAATTCACTATATAGTCTCAGGGTGGCCTTGAACTCATGGTGATCCTCCTACCTCTGCCTCCCAAGTGCTGGGATTAAAGACGTGCATCGCCATGCCCAGCATATATTTTATTTTGGTTCACAGTCTGAGGGGAAGCTTCATGGTGGCCAGGGAAAGCATGGCAGGAGAGGGGCTGGCCATCACCTCCTTGCCAACAGCAGATGGAAAACAGCAGCAGGAGAATGAGGCAAAGTCTGGCAAGAGGGAGCTGGCTATAACGCCCCTGAGGCCACCCTCAACAACACACCTCCTCCAGCAAGGCTCCACCTCCCAAATTGCCATCAGCTGGAGACCCAGCATCCAAAACACATTGAGCTGGAGAGATGGCTTAGTGGTTAAGGCACTTGCCTGCAAAGCCAAAGGACATCTGTTCGATTCCTCAGGACCCATGTAAGTCAGATGCACAAGGAGGCGCGTGCATCTGGAGTTCGTTTGCAGTGGCTGGAGGCCCTGGCATACCCATTCTCCCTCTCTTTGTCTCTATCTGACCCCTGTCTCTCTCAAATAAAAAAAAATATGAATTTATGAGGGGCATGTGATCCAGTAACACCACTGCATAGGGGTTTGGCTGTGGCCGAGGGCTGAACTGAAATGGTTCCTGCTTGGCCAGCTGGAGCTATAAACTATTGATCAATTGCCCTCAGGTCACAGCGCAGAGAAGGGGCTGGAGCCACGGGACAAGGAGACCTGGCAAGGGAGAGCCAGAGCTCAGGCCTGGTCCTCCAGTCTCTGGAGACGGGGTGGCCCTCCAGTTCTGTCAGGGGCTCAGGCCCCTGTGAAGCACTGAGCAGACCAGGCCAGGGTGGAGGCAGGCTTTGTAGACATGATGCCTATTAGGTTGCACAGTCTCAAAGCTCTGTAGTTCTGGGACTAGTGGCAGAGATTTCCAGAATACCAGTGGGGGTTGGGACATCCCAGCCCTCAGGCAGCAAGGTAACCTTCAGGCTCTAGACTTCTCCCAAGTGTCAGCCCCTGGGAGAGCCGCTTTGGGATATATAATGCCTCTAGCTATCTTCCACACCCTGTAATAACCTCGTGTCCTAGGACAGAAACATCGGTCCTGTGAGCAGGGGCTGCCAGTGTGCTCGAAGTAGTGGATCCGGGTGACCCGGGGACAAATGAAGGGGCGCAGGCTCAACTCTGCACTCCACACATAGGAAATCGGGCAGGAGAGGCAGAACACCATAAACACAGGGTCACAAGTCCCTGAGGTTTCATCCTTCTACCTCCTGGGAGCAAGGCTTACCTGATCGTACTCCTGCTCGGTTGATGGCTCCCCACTTACGTCAGTAGCCTAGTCCCAAGGGGGAGGGGTATCGAGACCTTTTTTTTTTTTTTTTTTTTTCCCCTGAGCTCTTTGCTGCCAACACTACTACTTCCCTGGGGCTTGAAGCTTAGCTCGGGCAGGAGGACTTGGAGGTAAAATAATTTTGAGTGAGCCAAAGACAGAAGAGAGAAATGAATCTCTCCAAGTCTGCGTGGGATATCTGACAGTGATCATCCTGTGCCAAGCAGAGAAACCTGGGCGATGGGACAGGCTGCTTGCTGCCTCTGCCCTTCATCGAGCTTTTCATTCATTTGGTAAATACTCCAACCTCCTTGTCAGAACGTTTCATAATGAGCACTGAAAAGGAAGAACTTCTCCGCGGGAGAGTCTGACCTGGATATAGGCACACACTGACAGAATGACCCTGAGGCTAAGAACAGACTCACTGGCCATTTTATTATTATTATTATATTTATTAAGGGAAGCACAGAGCCAAGGAAAGGCACCCACGAAGCCAGACATCCCATGAGGAGGACCTGGAGAACTCGTGTAGAGAAAAGAGAAAAGAAAGTTCAAGAACCTTCTGCTGAGGTGGAGAGATGGCTTAGTGATTAAGGCACTTGCCTGCAAAGCCAAAGGACCCAGATTCAATTCCCCAGTACCCACGTAGGCCAGATGCACAAGGGGGCGCATGCATACGGAGTTCGTTTGCAGTGGCTAGAGGCCCTGGCACGCCCATTCTACTCATTCTCTCTCTCTCCCTCCCTCTCTCTCTCTCTCTCTCAAATAAATAAAAAATTAGGACTGGAGCTGGGCGTGGTGGCACATGCCTTTAATCCCAGCATTAGAGAGGCAGAGGTAGGAAGATTGCTGTGAGTTCCAGGCCACCCTGAGACTACATAGTGAATTCCAGGTCAGCCTGGGCTAGAGCGAGACCCTGCCTCGAAAAAACAAAAGAAAACAAACAAACAAACAAAAAACCTTCATGAGGACTAAAAATGGTGAATAGTGCCTCTGAAAAATGTCAATTAACTCTGTCCCCTGGACACATGTGCATGACACAACTATACACACATATCCCCCCCCACCTCCAGTCAAGGTAGGGTCTCACTCTAGTTCAGGCTGACCTGTAATTCACTATGTAGACTCAGGGTGGCATCAAGTGCAGGGATTAAAGGCGTGCACCACCACAACCAGCTCTCACACACATTTTAAAAATAAAAAAATAGGGGCTGAAGAGGTAGCTCAGCGATTGTTGTGGTTTGGTTCAGGTGTCCCCCATAAACTTGGATGGTCTGAATGCTAGGTTCCCAGCTGATGGAGATTTAGGAATTAACGTCTCCTGGAGGCAGTGTATTACTTTGGGCCAGCTTATGGGTGTTATAGCCAGTTTTCCCTTGCCAGTGTTTGGCACACACTCCTGTTGCTCTTGTCCACCTGATGTTGGCGAGGGGGTGATGTCCACCTTATGCTTGAAAGGCCCAAGAATTCAGAAGCTCAGAAATACTATCACGCTTCAAGGGGAGCTTAAGCAGGCTCCCTGCATACCTCAAACTCCAGGCTTTACTCTCTGTTGGAAGCAAGTAAAGAATCCCTCTTCTCATTGTATCAGAGCCCACTCCTAATATAAAACTAGGTAAAAGGGCATGAGATAGCCCTCAAGGATGGGAAATGAGTAATAAAGTAAACCACTTATTTGGTTTCTGTAAATAGCCTGCAGTATAAGCCTTACACTATAAGCCTTAATAGCCCACACTGTTAGCCTTAGTAGCTCGCACCATAAGCTGTAACAGCCTGCCTCAGACCACCAAGGTCACAGGAGACTGGTACCACACTCTGCTACTCCCACCCAAGGACCTGCGCAAATGCTGACCACCAAGGTCATAAACTAATTGGCTTAGAAACTATGGGGTGGCACAAACTGACTGGCTAACACCCTGCGGGGCTCCTAATATTAGAAAATGATTGGTCTAATGCACAGGCTTTGTTAGAAACCCTATAAAAACTGTCCTGTTCCTGCATTCGGGGCTCTGCAGTCCTCTACCCCTGTGAGGTGTACGACTGTGGGCCCCAGCGTGCTTGGAATAAAATCCTCTTGCAGTTTGCATCAAGACCGCTTCTCGTGAGTGATTTGGGGTGTCGCCTTATCCAGGCAGAGCGTGGGGGCCCCCTGCGGGGGTTTTTTTTCCTACATGCTCATGCCATCATTTTCCACTGCCATCATGGAGCTTCCCCTCAATCTATAAGGCAAAATAAACCCTTTTTTAAAAAATTGTTTTTGTTTATTTTTCTTTATTTATTTGAGAGCAACAGAGAAAGAGGCAAATAGAGAGAGAGAGAGAGAGAGAATGGGCACGCCAGGGCCTCCAGCCTCTGCAAACGAACTCCAGACGCGTGCGCCCCCTTGTGCATCTGGCTAACGTGGGACCTGGGGAACCGAGCCTCGAACCAAGGTCCTTAGGCTTCACAGGCAAGTGCTTAACCGCTAAGCCATCTCTCCAGCCCAAAATAAACCCTTTTTTTCCCGATAGCTGCTCTTGGTCAGGTGATTTCTGCCAGCAATGCGAACCTGACTGTAACAGCGGTTAAGGTACTTGCCTCCAGAGCCTAACGACCTGAGTTTGACTCCCCAGTACCCACGTAAAGTGACATGCACAAAGTGGCGCATGCCTTTGGGGAATTGCAATTAGGTCCTGTTCTCATATTGTGTGTGGAAGCTCCGTCAGTAAAACCAGTACGGCGTTTGCCACACATGCAGGAGGGCTTGAGTTTGGACCTTTAGCACCCATGTAAAAGCCAGGCACGGTGGCCATTGCCTGAAATTCCAGTGCTGGGGAGGTGGAGACAGGAGAAACCTTGCGCCTTGCTAACCAGCTAATCTAGACAAATTGGTGAGCTCCAGGTTCAGTGAGAAACCTTGTCTCAAAAAAAAAAAAAAAAATGGTGGCGAGTGATTGAGGAAGAAAGTCCATGTTAAACTCTGGCTTCTGCACGTGTGCACACGTCTGTATGCATGCCCACACACATATACATTCACTTCACACACAAATACACCCCCTGGGGGTCACCTGTTTAATGGGTCTAAATCTAACCTCAATTATGGTGTGGGAGATGATGCAAAGAAGTTGTCATAAACATTGCTCCTGTTTGGGCTAAGTGGTGCATGCATATAGTTTAGCCCTCAGAAAGCTGAGACAGGAACATCATGAGTTCTAAAGCCAGCCTGGACTACATACCAAGACTCTACTCAAAAAAAAAAAAAAAAAAAAGATACGCTGGAAAGATGGCTTAGTGGTTATGGTATTTGGCTGCAAAGCTCAAGGACCTGACTCTAATTCCCCAGTACTCAAGTAAAGCCAGATGCACAGGGTGACGCATGCATCTGGAGTTTGTTTGCAGTGGCTGGAGGCTCTGGTATGCCAATTCTCTATCTGCCTCTTTCTCTGTCTCACTCTCCCTCCAATAAATAATTTTTTTTGAGGTAGGATTTCACTCTAGTACAGACTGACCTGGAATTTTGCTATGTAGTTTCAGGGTGGCCTTGAACTCATGCAGTAAACACAACCAGGCCAGGATTGTACTCAATCCCACACTAATCTCCATACATTTTTTTTTTTCTCTTTACACCCGAGTGTCTTCACAGTTCTATGTTGTCTGCTGTTGCTATGATCCTAAGACAGCATTCGGGCCTCAGCTAATTGTCACACATAAAGAGTGACCTTGCTTTCACATCCTAGCTCACAGGCAACTTCTGTTTCTGCTTCTCTTTCCACATGCACAGGTCCTTACAACCTTTGGTCTGATCATTATTCGGTGAGTAATGGGCCACTTCCTCTGCAGCTGATCCAAATCCAAAGAAGGTAGCCTGAGGTGAGAGAGGGGCATGCGTGCATGCGTGCGTGCGTGCGTGTGTGCGCGCACGCCCAGGATGAGTCCTGTCCTCTCCGTGTGCTTCATTCAACACCTAGTGTGACAGGCTGCCTCAGGAGTTGGGAGAGACTACAGCTCCCCTTCTCCAGGGAAGATCAGAGTCTGCATGCGGTATAGAATATGCTCTCAGGCTGGAGAGATGGCTTAGCGGTTAAGGCACTTGCCTGCAAAGTCTAAGGACCCAGGTTCCATTCTCCAGGTCCCACATAAGCCAGATGCACATGGTGGCGCACACATCTGGAGTTTGTTTGCAGTGGCTAGAGGCTCTGGTACACCCATTCTATCTCTCTAATAAACAAATATAATAATAAGTATTTTTTTGAAGATGCTCTCATGCTTACTCTGGAGCTCACTGAAGAGCATCAACTGCCTGTTCCCTATCACAGTGTTGAAAAAGGGGAAGAAGGCATTTGAGACAGAGGGAGCAAACTGTGGGGAGGCGTAAGACAGCCAGTCTACTAGGGAACCTCAAGATGTCCACTGTGGGAGCCTGAGAGACAGGAGGGTGGGGGAGACATCAGAGGCATGCAAGGTTTTAAGTGTAAGACAGAAAGCTTTACTCCGTGCTGGAGACATGAAACAGAAATGTTAAGGGAAGAGAATACAACAATTTCTGCTTGTGCCGGGCATGGTGGCACATGCCTTTAACCTGGCACTCGGGAAGCAGAGGTCGGAGGATCGCCGTGAGTGGGAGGCCAGCCTGAGACTCCACAGTGAATTCCAGCTAGCCTGGGCTAGAGCAAGACCTTACCTCAGGAAAAAGGAGAAAAAAACCAAACAGACAGAATCTTCCCTGCTAGGGTAAAGGTATGTAAGACACAGATCAGAGCCACGAGACCAGGGCTGGATATTGACCGCGGTCAGCTAGTTACCATGGCTGTAGTGATGCCTGGGGAAGATGTGTGGCTTGAAGCACTCCCCATGGCAGACCAGAGCTGCATCCTTCTTTGTCTGTGTCCCCTTACCTTGTCTTACCTGTCTCCTTCACCTCTGGGAAACCAGACAGCTTCCCAAGTCTAAGGAAGAATTGGAGGTGAAGGAACTTCAGAAAGGCCCTGAGACCTGTAGAAATCTGGCAGGCAGGTACCCCCAGTAAGACAGCATAGCCTTTCCCCAGAGCCCATCTCCCCCATCTTCCCAAGGCAACCTCCCCTCATCCTGTCAATGTTCCCCATAGCCTCATGTGTTCTGAATGCTTGGTCCCCAACTGGCAGCAGTTTGGGAGATAGATCCTTGATGGAGGTGGCATGTTGCCCGGGGCTAAACTTTGGGGTCTCACCCAGCTTCTCCCTTGCTAGAGCTCAGCTCAGTCTTGCTGCTGTTACCTTCCAGCTGCTGTGGCAGGATGTGATGTCCGGCCTCTGCTCTACCATCCTTCCCCTGCCATGCTGAAGCTTCCCTTGAGACTGTGAGCCAAAATAAGTCCTGTGCTCCTATTGGCTTCTTCTGGTCAGGTGTTTTGTCCCAGAAACAAGAAAGTAACTACATATCTCTGACCCACAATGAACTGTTGATTGGAGAAACCTATGAGGTCCCCAGAACAAGACAGGTTTCTGCCACAGCACTTGATTACCACCTGAGGCAAAAGTTAAGACCCTATTGCTGAAGACACCATATGCTGTCCACACAGAACATGAAGAGACCTGGCTTGAATCCAGAGGAAAGCCAGTCCCCAGACAGCCTGACTAGTGCTAGAAAGTGCTACATGAGCTGCTAGGGGGAAGTGACCAACAACACTGTGAGCAACCAGAGAGGTCTGAGCTACACAGAAGCGAATTCCCTAACAGGATGTACACACCAGTGCAACAATGGCACACAGCCTTGGTGGGTAACCAATAGCTTTCTGATTGACTTAAGCGAGCGATCTGTTCAGTGTAAAGGAATCCATATCTGGAATTGGGAACCAGGTCAGTATCCTATGGAGACAAAGATTATGTTCTCCAGTGCCAAGCTCTTTGGCTAAAAGAGGGGTTACATACATCAAATTCTTCCTAAATTAATAATGCTTATCCTGGGCTGGAGAGATGGCTTACTGGGTAAGGCATTTGCCTGCAAAACCAAAGGATCTCAGTTGGATTCTCCAGGACCCACATAAGCCAGATGCACAAAGGGGTGCATGTGTCTGGAGTTTGTTTGCAGTGGCTGGAGGCCCTGGCGTATCCATTCCCTCCCTCCCTCTCTCTCAAATAAATAAAATATATATTTTTAAAACTTCATAAAATAATGCTTATCCCATTTAAACTATGATGACTACACACACTTGATCTCAGCCAGAGGCTGAAAAGTGATTATGATGACTTCATTCTGTTGGAAACTCTATTCTTTTTCAGTGAGACCCAAGGAATAAACTCCCCCTCACACTTCAGCCAAGTGACAGCTGAATCCACAGTGGACTTGGGGAGATGAGCAAGAGCGTTGCTTCCATGCTGAACCTGACAATCAGCACCAGGGTGAAGGAGACAGACCCTGAGGACACTCACCACCTCTCAAAGCAGAGATCCAGAGGCTCCTAAGAGCTCATCACTGAAGTAGACTTAAAACTCACCCACCACGGCTCAGGAATTTTGCAGAAGAGGGGTGGAAAGATTGTAAGAGCCACAGGTTGAGACATCATGCCCAGAGACATTTGCTTCCCCCCAAAATAACTGACTGCTGCTCCCACATTGCAGAACCCACAACCCCATGGGGAATAAATACATGCAACCCCACTGAGGTGGGTCCCAGTGGAGTGGGGGCAGGGATGAGGGGAAAGAGGGTACCAACACATGATGTATCCATACAAAACATGTTGTTAATAATAATAAATAATTTTTTTAAAAAAAGAAAAAGCCCGGTGTGGTGGCACATGCCGTTAATCCCAGCACTCGGGAGGCAGAGGTAGGAGGATCACTATGAGTTTGAGGCCACCCTGAGACCACATAGTGAATTCCAGGTCAGCCTGAACTAGAGTGAGACCCTACCTCAAAAAACCAAAAATATGCACATAGGGCTGGAGAGATGGCTTAGCGGTTAAGTGCTTGCCTGTGAAGCCTAAGGACCCCGGTTTGAGGCTCGATTCCCCAAGACCCACGTTAGCCAGATGCACAAGGGGGTACACATGTCTGGAGTTCGTTTTCAGTGGCTAGAGGCCCTTGGCATGCCCATTCTCTCTATCTGCCTCCTTCTCTCTCTGTCTCTCAAATAAATAAACAAAAATGATCAAAAAGTTTTTAAATAAAAAAAAGGCAATTACCATACACCCCTATGCTGAGACTGTCTGGGGGTCATCTCCCTGCATTACCTTGTCCCTCAGAACATCTGAGGTCCACAGCAGATGAGAAAGCTTCAGCAGCCACTGCTGCCACCAGGAAGCCTGGCACATCAGGGCCTCCAGCCACTGAAATTGAACTCCAGACACGTGTCCCCCTTGTGCGCATCTGGCTTAGGGGACCTGGAGAGTCAAACATGAGTCCTTAGGCTTCACAGGCAAGTGCCTTAACTGCTAAACCATCTCTCTAGCCCCTTACTTGGTGGTTTGTTTTTTTTTTTTGCTTTGTTTTGTTTTGTTTTGTTTTACTACTTGAGCTGGACCTGGTAGTGCATGCCTTTAATCCCAGCACTAGGGAGGCAGAAGTAGGAGGATCGCTATGAGTTTGAGGCCAGCATGAGATGACATAGTGAATTCCAGATCAGTCTGGTCTACAGTGAGACCCTACCTTGAAAAACCAAACCAAACCAAACAAACAACTTTATTTTTTAATTTACTTATGTGGGGGGGGGGTGGATAGAAGAAGAGAAAGAGAATGGCGGCGCTAAGGCCTCCTTCCTCTACAAACAAACTCCAGACACACGTGCCACCTTGTGCATCTGGCTTACATAGGTCCTAGGGAACTGAACCATCTCTTCAGCCCTACGTGGCTTTTTTTTTTTTTTTTTTTTCCGAGGTAGGGTCTTACTCTAGCTTAGGCTGACCTGGAATCCACTATGTTGTCTCAGGGTGGCCTTGAACTCTTGGCAGTCCTACCTCTGCCTCCCAAGTGCTGGGATTAAAAGCATGAGCCACCATGCCTGGCTCCTATTTAGCTTTTTCATAAAATTTTTTTTTGGTTATTTTTATTTATTTGAGAGCAACAGATGGTGAGAGTAAGAGGCAGAGACAGGGAGGGAGAATGGGCGCGCCAGGGCCTCCAGCCACTGCAAACAAACTCCAGACATGTGTGCCCCTTGTGCATCTGGCTAACATGGGTCCTGGGGAATCGAGCCTCAAACCGGGGTCCTTAGGCTTCACAGGCAAGCGCTTAACCTCTAAGCCATCTCTCCAGCCCCCCTACTTAGCTTTTAAAAAATATTTTATTTATTTATTCATTAATTTATTTGAGAAAGAGGCAGACAGTGAGAGAGAGAGAGAAGAGAAAGAATGGGCACGCCGGGGCCTCCAGCCATAGCTAAAGAACTCCAGATGCATGCACCCCCTTGTGCATCTGGCTTATGTGGGTCCTGGAGAATCCAACCTGGATCCTTTGACTTTTCAGGCAAAATGCCTTAACATTAAGCCATCTCTCCAGGCCCTACTAGGGTTTGTTTGTTTGTTTGTTTGTTTGTTTATTTTTATTTACTTGTTTGAGAGCAACAGACAGAGAGAAAGAAGCAGATATATATATATAGAGAGAGAATGGGCACGCCAGGGCCTCCAGCCACTGCAAATGAATTCCATACATGTGCGCCCCCTTGTGCATCTGGCTAACATGGGTCCTGGGGAATCAAGCCTCAAACCGGAGTCCTTAGGCCTCACAGGCAAGCACTTAACTGTTAAGCCATCTCTCCAGCCCCCTACTTGGCTTTTTAATAAAATATCTTATTTATTTGAGAGAGAATGTATAAGAGGGCATGGTGGTGCACACCATTAATTCCACTACTTGGGAAGTAGAGATAGGAGAATCACTATTAAAGGGCAGCCTGGAACTACAGAGCGAATTCCAGGTCAGCATGGGCCGGAATAAGGCCTAACCTTGATGTGTGGGGGAGAATGTATGGGTTTGTCATGGCCTCCTGTCGCTGCAAACTTCAGATGCATACACCATGCACTATGCATCTGGCTCTACATAGGTCCTAGGGAATCATACCTGGGCTGTCAAGTTTTGCAAGCAAATGCCTTCAAACACCAACCATCTCCCCAGCCCTCAGCTTAAAAAGATATTTTATTTATTTATTTGAGAGAGAGAGGCAGGAAGAGAGAAAGGGTGCACCAGGGTCTCCAGCCACTGCCAACGAACTCCAGATGCATGTGAAACGTTGTACAGCTAGCTTAGGTGGGTACTGGGGAATTAAACCTGGGTCCTTAGGCTTCACAGGCAAGCACCTTAACTGCTAAGCTATCTCTCCAGCCTCACTTTATTTATTTATTATTATTATTTTTTGGTTTTCCGCGGTAGGGTCTTGCTCTAGTTCAGGCTGATCTGGAATTCACTATGTAGTCTCAGGGTGGCCTCAAACTCATGGCAACCCTCCTACCTCTGCCTCTCAACTTTGAGCCCGTAATATAAAGAATAAGAAAAAACATGCAAGTCAATAATTTATATTATAAATTACATATTATATTATAAAATTTTGTTCACCCATTTATGCCAGCAGGTCCTAAATTGCCCACACATAAGATTACATATACTCGGTTCAGTTATTAAATTTCAGTTTTCTGTAAAGGAATGGATTACTAGAGGACATTTCAGGTACCCACTTGAAGTCTTGATTAGCTCATTGAAAACCAAGCGTCAGAGCTGGGGAGCTGGCTCAGTGGTTGATGGCTCGTGTTTGCAAAGCCAAGCAACCTGGGCTCATTTCCAGATGCACAAAGTAGCAGATGCATCCGGAGCTTGTCGGCAGCAGCAGGAGGCCTGGTGTGCCCCTTCATTTATTCTTCTCTCTCTCAAATATCTAAGTAATTATTTTATTTATTTATGTTCTTAGTTTTTTGAGGTAGAGTTTCACTCTAGCCTAGGCTGACTTGGAATTCACTGTGTATTCTCAGGCTGGCCTCAAATGCACAGTGATCCTCCTACCTCTGCTTCGTGAGTTCTGGGATTAAAGGTGTGCACCACCACACCTGGCTCAAATACTCTTTTTTTGGTTTTTGGCACTTTTTTTTTTTTTTTTTTGGTTTTTCGAGGTAGGGTCTCACTCTGGTCCAGGCTGACCTGGAATTAACTCTGTAGTCTCAGGGTGACCTTGAACTCATGGCGATCCCCCTACCTCTGCCTCCCGAGTGCTGGGATTAAAGGCGTGCACCACCACGCCCGGCTAGATTTTTTTTTTTTTATTAACAACTTCCATGATTGTAAATAATATCCCATGGTAATGCCCCCTTCCCCCCACTTTCCCCTTTGAAACACCATTCTCCATTATATCCCCTCCCCGTCCCCATCAGTCTCTCTTTTATTTTGATGTCATGATCTTTTCCTCCTATTATAATGGTCTTATGTAGGTAGTGTCAGGCACTGTGAGATCATGGATCTCCAGGCCATTTTGTATCTGGAGGGAGCACGTTGTAAGGAGTCCTACCCTTCCTTTGGCTCTTACATTCTTTCTGCCACCTTTTCCACAATAGACCCTGAGCCTTGGAAGGTGTGATAGAGATATTGCAGTACTGAGCACTCCTGTCACTTCTTTCCAGCACCATGGTGCCTTCTGAGTCATCCCAAGGTCACTGCCATCTAAAAAGAGAAGGTTCTCTACCAAAAGTGAGAGTAGCATTAATTTATGGGTATGAACATTAAAAGAAGTGCTTACTGGGCAGCTTGATAAGCATAGTATATACCTTTAGCCAGACAGCAGCAGATATTACACCCCTAGGGCTCATGACTACCCCTGTTTTAAGTTTTCAGTATCGGGATGTGTTCCCTCCCATGGAGTGGGCCTCCAGTCCAATGTTTCTACCATGACAGATGTGCCACTATTGCACCCATTGGCTCATTTGGCCTGGCTGATAAAATTTAAGACTTGCAGTGTTCACTGTTGAATATCTTCACTGATGATTTCTCTCTCTCCCATTGAACTGCATGCAGAATGGCTTCTTCCAGCTTTCTATCAGCTGGTCTACATGGAGGTTATCAGCTCAGTTCCAGCAGGATTTCTCAGTGGCCTTGCAGCCCCAAAATACTCTTTTTTGATAAAGAAAGCAACTACAGAAAGCTTTTTGTTGTTTCTGTTTTTGTTTTTTTGAGGTAGAGTCTCAGTCTAACCTGGAACTCATTCTATAGCTCAGGCTGGCCTTGAACTCATAGTGATTCTCCTACCTCTGCTTCTCTACCACTCAGCTCTAGATGACTTAAAAAGCAACTGTAGCCTGGTGTGATGTGCCACACTGAGGAGGCATAGGTATGAAAATCCTAGTGAGTTTGAAGCCACCCTGAGACTACATAGCGAATTCCAGGTCAGTCTGGGCTAGAGTGAGACCCTACCTTGAAAAGACAACCACACAAAGAAATTTGGGGGGCCGGGCATGGTGATGCATGCCTTTAATCCAGCACTCAGGAGGCAGAGGTAGGAGGATCACTGTGAGTTCGAGGCCACCCTGAGACTACTTAGTAAATTCCAGGTCATCCTGAGTTAGAGTGAGATCCTACCTCAAAAAACAAAAATAAATAAAATAATAATATAAAAATAAATTCCTGGCTGGAAGGGACAGATTCAGTATTATCAGAGTGTAACAACTACGCAGCAACATAAATGTGATTCCTAAATTGGGGTTTGTTACCTAAAGTGAGATTTCTGACTCAAACCCTGTGAGCAGGGCTGAAGCGAGACGACTTAGCAGCAAAGCCTAAGGACCCAGGTTCAATTCCCCAGTACCCATGTAAACCAGATGCACAAGGTGGTGCGTGTGTCTGGAGTTCCTTTGCAGTGACTGGAGGCCCTGGTGTGACCATTTTCTCTGTCTCATAAATAAATATAAAACACACAGACGCGCACACACACACAAATCTGAGCAGGCGGAACACAGCGGCAGGAGAGTGCGCTGATCTCAGCTGGCTATCGCACCCCCAAAGCCCCGCGGCCAACAACACACCCCCATCAAGGCGCTCCACACCCCAAACTGCCACCAGCTGGGAACCAAGCCTACGACACAACCCATGAGTTTACGAGACGCAGCTGATTCCATCCGCCACAGGTGGAAACCAATTATTTGCATTTCCAATCAGTCCCCAAGAGATAAGGATGCTAGTCTGGGGGCGGGGGTGTGGGGGGAAGTCCAGGAACCTGCGCGGGTCCTGACACTAGCAAGAGACGGTCTCTGGGACCACCGGAGGGGACGGGGTCCTCCCTCGGGGTGCGGCGCTGGAGGGGGGGGCGTGGCGGCACCCGGGGACCCGTCACCTGACGCACGCACTGCTGCGCCTGCGTGGGAAGCGCCCGGGGGGTGTGGCTCCGGCTGCGGGCCGGAAGCGGGAGGCTGTCGGGGCGGGCCGGTTGGCATCCCCTTTCCGGCCGGTCCCCATGGAGGCGCTGGGGAAGCTGAAGCAGTTCGATGCCTACCCCAAGACTCTGGAGGACTTCCGGGTCAAGACCTGCGGGGGCGCCACGGGTAGGTCTCGGCCGGGCCCGGGGCGGCGGCCGGGGTGACGTCCTAGAACTTGACCCGGCCTCCCGGTCTCTCACCTGGCCGTGTGGAGTCCGGTGTGTGTGTGTGGCGGGGGGGGGGGGGGGGGGGGTTGTTGTTGGTGGTGGTGGTGGAGGCACAGAGGCCACTCCTGACCCTTGTCCCCTGCCCTGCAGTGACCATCGTCAGTGGCCTTCTCATGCTCTTACTGTTCCTGTCGGAGTTGCAGTATTACCTCACCACGGAGGTGAGGGGCGGGGCCTCCGGCGTGGGCGGGGCTTGGCGTTTCCGTGCGTGGGAACCTTGGGCTGAGCCTGGGAAAAAGGAGGGAGGGCGCGCGAATCTTCACAACGGGATGGTCCTGCTCCCAGGTGCACCCTGAGCTCTACGTGGACAAGTCTCGGGGGGACAAGCTGAAGATCAACATCGATGTGCTTTTCCCACACATGCCTTGCGCCTGTGAGTCGCCTCATCTGTGGGTGGGAGTTGACACTCCTTGGGTTTTCCGAGACGATGGGCTTGCAGGTTCCCACCTCCAGCCTCCCATTCCGGGCTGGATCCTCAGGAACGCCCTCCTTCCCTTAATCTAGCTCTGCCACCAGCCAGGTTGTTTTCCTTCAGATCCCAGGTTTCCATGTCCCGAGAGTCCTAGGCGCCCTAACTTGGCCTTCCTACTTCTCAGATCTGAGCATCGACGCCATGGATGTGGCTGGTGAACAGCAGCTGGACGTGGAGCACAACCTATTCAAGCAACGACTGGACAAGGACGGCGTCCCCGTGAGCTCAGAGGCCGAGCGGCATGGTAACCGAGGGAGAGGGCCAGATCCCAACATCCCAGAGCTGGGCCATACCCAAGCGAGTCCCAGCGAATGGGCGGTGACAGGCTCAGTAACATACTAAACAGATAACACTGAACGTCAGTGGGCTTACCTAGGATCCTGCAGCTATTAAGAGTCACAGTGGGGCTGGAGAGATGGCTTAATGGTTAAGTGCTTGCTTGTGAAGCCTAAGGACCCCGGTTCGAGGCTTGATTCCCCAGGACCCACGTTATCTAGATGCACAAGGGGGCGCACACGTTTAGAGTTCGTTTGCAGTGGCTGGAGGCCCTGCTGCACCCATTCTCTCTCTCTTTGTCTGCGTTTTTCTCTTTCTGTCTGTTGCTCTCAAATAAATAAACAACAACAAAAAAAGAGTCACAGTGGGTTGAAATCCAGGTGTCTACCCTGTAGCATTGGCTACTTTACCTGGTTGTCAGACTTTGCCTATTGTAGTTTGCCTCAGAATCCTGAGGATGGATCTTATATGCTATGGTTTTGAGACTTCTTTAGATAAACATGAGGCCGTCTCCAGCCCGCAGCACTTTCTCCTTTGGAATGTAGGTGGCTTAAAATTGCCTGCATTCAGATTAGCTTTGTTTTATAATCTGCGAGCCTTAACTGTCCAGTGGTGATGGGTGATGTACCGTGTGAGCCCCACATGGAAGAAAGGATCAAATGAAATACAAATAGACCCCAATTAGGACGTTTTCTGACTTGTTGATGGTTTGGAAGCCTATCTGTACAAGCATTCTCCTTTTTACTCTCAGTACAGAATTCAGTAAATTACTCAAGGTATTTTGGTAATTTATTATGAAATCTTTGTATTAGATGGTTTTGCCTAATTATAGACTAATGTAAATATTCTAAACTTGTTTAGCATAGCCTGGATATGCTATATTGTTTAGCAGAGGTGTATTAAATGTATTTGTTTTTTACTTTTTTTATTTTTGTTTTTGTTTTCTGAGGCAGGGTCTCACTCTAGCCCAGGTTGATGTGGAACTCACTTTGTAGACCCAGACTGGCCTTGAACTCATAGCAGTCCTCTTACCTATTCCTCCCAAGTGCTGGGATTAAAGGCATGCACCACCACACCCTGCTTACTGTATTTCTTTTTAATACTTTGTTTATTTGTGAGAGAGAGGCACATAGGCAGAATGGGCACACCAGGGCCTCTAGCCACTGCAGACAAACTCCATACCAATGTGCCACCTTGTGCATCCAGCTTCATGTGGACTCTAGGGAATTGAACCTGGGTCCTTTGGCTTTGCTGGCAAGTACCTTGATAGCTAAACCATCTCTAATCCTACTTACTATATTTTTGAGTATACAGTGGTTTATTGATATGTAACACCACTGTAAGGTGAGCATCTACAATATATATAAAATACCTAGTACAAGCCGGGTATGGTGGCACACACCTTTAATCCCAGCACAAGGGGGTGCACGTTTTTGGAGTTCGTTCACAGCAGGCTGAAGGTCCTGGCACACCCATTCTCTCTCAAAAAAAAAAAAAAAAAAAATTGGTGGGAATGTGTGGAGGCAGAGGTAGAAGGATCACCATTAGTTCAAAGGCCACCCTGAGACTCCATAGTGAATTCCAGGTCAGCCTGGGCTAGAGTGAGACCCTACCTCAAAACAAATAAACAACAATTTAAAAATCTGGTACAGAATGAACGCTCATCTTTAGTTTCCTTTCATTTCTTCGAGCGACTTCCCATAGCAGGTTCAGCCCGTCTAGCCTCAGGTACCTCTTCATAGTGATGGGAATGAAATGAATTAGTGTACGTAATGTTTTTAGCTAGCCAACTTTTAGCTTTTACTGGTACTGTTTTCTCATTTGCCTGAAAGACTTAATAGATGTGCAGAAGTTACAGGAATGCTTGGCCCCATGATATGTCCTGTCTGTTCACTTTGAATACTCCCTACCCTCTGGCCAGAGCACTTTTGCAGGAATCAGGGCTATGGATGCTACTATGTCTGCCGTCAGTCAGCTTTCTTCCTTGACTCCTTCCCTCCCCTTAGAGCTTGGGAAGGTCGAAGTGACAGTGTTTGACTTGAATTCCCTGGACCCCGATCGCTGTGAGAGCTGCTATGGTGCTGAGTCGGAGGACATTAAGTAAGCCAACCCCTGGGGTGGGTAGCAGGGGTCTTACCAGGCACTCTCTGTCTGCCAGCCTGGCCTTGTTCAGGCTATGGCAGCTGGGGAGGACCAAGAATGTAAAGATGATGGTGCATGCCTCGGCCATGGATCCTGATGCAGGTTACGAAGGCTTTATGATCAGGCTCTACCTGGTATTGTAGACCTAGGGACGAAGCTGAAGGTAGAAAGTCTAGTCCAGATTATTAAGCCACCAGTATATAGTTACTACTAACTGCTGGTGAATTTTCTCAAGTCCTCACCCAAGAGATTGTCTCAGCAGATCTGGAAGTACGTACTTTTAAAAAATTGGTAGGGGACTGGAGAGATGGCTTAGCAGTTAAGGTGCTTGCCTGAGAAGCCTAAGAACTCATGTTCAGATCGCCAGGTCCCATGTAGCCAGATGCACAGTGATGCAAGTACGCAATGTTACACATGTGCACAAGGGGGTGCACGTGTTTGGAGTTCGTTCACAGCAGGCTGAAGGTCCTGGCACACCCATTCTCTCTTTCTCAAAAAAAAATTGGTGGGAATGTGTGGAGGCCAGGTATTGCTCAGTGCCTGGAAGACACAAGGCTCTGGGATACCTAGTACTGGCACGGCAGGGCCAGAGAGGCAAGATACATGTGACTTAAAAGTTGACATTTTAAAGCCGGTAATGGTGGCGCACTGGGAGGCAGAGGTAGGAGGATCACCATGAGTCAAGGCTACCCTGGAATTCAAGGTCAGCCTGGAATAGAGTGAGACCGTACTTTGAAAAAACAAAAATTGAGCCTGTAGGTGCTGAGCCAGGCGTGGTGGCACATGCCCAGCACTCAGGAAGCAGAGGTAGGAGGACTGCCATGAGTTTGAGGCCACCCTGAGACTCCATAGTGAATTCCAGGTCAGCCTGGGCTAGAGTGAGACCCTACCTCGAAAAAAAAAAAAATTGACCTTTTATGGGACTCCTACCTTTGCCTTTCAAGTACTGGGATTAAAGGTGTGCGCCACGACACCCTGCTTAAGTTTTAATTATTTTCTTTGTTGAGAGAGAGAGAGAAAGAGCTAGATAAGAGAGTGAATGGTGCACCAGAGCCTTCAGCCACTGTAAACAAGCTCCAGAAATTTGAGCCACTTTGTACAGCTGGCTTACATGGGTTCTGGGGCTTCGAACCTGGGTCCTTTGGCTTCGCAGGTAAATGCCTTAACTGCTAAGCCATCTCCCCAGCCTGGGAACGTGAATTTCGAACAGCCTCCCGCCATTGAGGAAATACTGGGAAATATTCAGTGGTCAAGGGGCGAGGCTGGTAGAGAATCGTGGGTTTTAATTCCCAAGGTGTCCACGCAGGTCCTGCTCACCCCTCGCCCTCCCTCCTGTAGGTGCTGTAACAGTTGCGAAGATGTTCGAGAAGCGTATCGCCGCCGAGGCTGGGCCTTCAAGAACCCAGACACCATTGAGCAGTGCCGCCGAGAGGGCTTCAGCCAGAAGATGCAGGAGCAGAAGAACGAAGGCTGTAAGGTGTACGGCTTCCTGGAAGTCAACAAGGTACCAGGTGGGACTGAGGCAGGGCAGGGTGGCCCCACTGTTGAGAGCCCTCAGGGGGGGCACAGGGAGAAGGCAGCTGGAGAGTGAGAGGAAATACCCCCTCTAGGTGGCCGGAAACTTCCACTTTGCCCCCGGGAAGAGCTTCCAGCAGTCCCATGTGCATGGTGAGTAATCCTCCAACAACTGAGGAAGCTCAGACCCTGGACACCATCTTGGCAAGTAGTCATGCCCCTCATTTCCCTGATGTTCTTCTAATGTTTGTGGCCCAGAGCAAGGCAGCAGTGGTCAAGAGCACGGGGTGGAGGGCCTGGGGACAGCTGAGTTGGTAGAATGCTTGCTCAGCATTCATGAAGCCTCTGGGTTCTGTCCCCAGCATTGCATAAACGCCGGGCATGGTGATAAACAGAAAAGACCGAGGCTGGGGTGTAGCTCAGTGGTAGAACACTTAGCCAGCATGTACGAGGTCCTGAGTTCCTGGCCCTGTGATGTACAAGGGTTACGGCAGTGATAGAACAGAGCCTGATTTATTTAAGTGGTAGCCTTCCCCCCATTAACTTGTGTGTGAGACTTTGGAGAAGCAAAGCTAGCTTGGGACATGAACCTGTGCTCTGGAGCAGTGTCATACTTGGAAGTGTGTATCTCGGTGATGGTCACACATCCCTCACCAGGCTGATGGAACGAATAATGAGATCTATTCTCACATGTTCATTTATGCATTCACTAGCTATTTAGTAGTCGCCCATTGTGAGCCCTGTGTTAGTCTGCATGTAAGGATACAGCAGTCAGTCAGTCAGGAAATTCCCTGCCAGCAGAATATTCAAATGAAGACATGCCGGGCATGAAGATGTAGGGCCTATAATGCCAGCGCTTGGGAGGTGGAGGCAGGAAGGTCATTCTCAGCTGCATAGCAAGTTCAAGGTCAGCTTCTGACACTTTGTGACCAATAGGATTTGAGTGTCCTAGGCCCCCCAGGATATCAGGTAAGCAGTTAGATGTTTATGCCTAGAGTTCAAAGAGTGGATCAGCTTGGATACACAAATTTTGGACCTTTAACATATTTAAAGGCGTGAAACCCTGTAGGTGAAGGTTGACAGAGAAGAGTGGAGCTCCAAGGGCCAAGCACCAGGCCAGGAGCACTGGGAACCTGCAGAGAGACTGGCTGGGATTGCTGGAGAAGGCATCTGAGCCAGGAAATTATGAGTATGAGACTATGAGATACTTCCGGTCACTGAAGATAGGATGTGGTTAGCATGGTGGTCATTTGTGGCCTTGACAGAACATGAACTGCAACAGAGGGACATGTGGAGTCAGCGGAGGTGGTGCTGGAGCCTGGGGTCCTTGAAACTGCATGCTGTGGAGTATTACTAATGTCAGAGTTGAGGGGTTGGCCACCATGGCTCGTGGTTGGGGAGAGGAGAATAAGACCAAGCAGGACAAGATGGCCAGGGACTGGGAGGCCGGCGCGGTAACCGGCTTGGGTACGTGGCTGTGGAAGCAGAATGTGAATATGCTGTTGGAAATTATTATGTGAAGAGCGCAAAAGTGATGTCGGGTGCAGTGGTACACACCTTTAATCCCAGCACTTGGGAGGCTAAGGTAGGAGGATGACTGTGAGTTTGAGGCCAGCTTGAGTCTAATTCCAAGTCTCCCTGGGTTAGAGGGAGACCCTTCCTTGAAAAGAGAGAGAGAGAGAGATGTTTCAGATATGAGAGTGGCAGTCCCAAGTATGGAGTTCTTGAGGAGAAAGAAGACCGTCTACTATGTAGGCATAGGGAAAGGACCAATGCAACAGGCAGAGGAAGACAGACTCCAGGCACAGTGAGGTGGTGGAAACACATGCAAAGTCTCTCTAGCTTCTTTTTCCGTGTGGTATAGGGAAGCCAGGGCTTCAGCTGTGGGTGAGGAGAGAGGGACGATGGAGGACTTTGAGAGAGGAAGATACCCGTGGTGGTAGTGGCAGATGGGGAAGAGCATGGGCCCAGGCGTCCTGGGCAGTGACCCTGCAGGTCTTTCAAGCAGTCTCTGGAGTGAGGCCAAGTGAGAGAAAGGTCGGGGGCTGGTGGAGGACTCTGCAGAGCTCGGAAGCCCTCTCTTTGCTCTGGAGGAGGCTGGGGAGGGGTGGACCCACTGCGACTCTAGGAAGATGACTGTTGCTAAGCTGCCGACCCCAGGCTGTGGAAGGATGTCACACACAAAGCTGCAGAGTCCTGAGAGCTACTTCTGACATCCTTGGTGATTGCAGGGTGGGGGTGCATTGGTGTAATCTCTTACATCATACAGTTGACCAAACTGTGCCTGCTTCTAAGGAAAGACCTTTGCAGAGGAAAACACGGGCTCTAGGTCTTTGGTTCTTCCTAAGCCAGCTACGTTTGTCCTTAAGCTCTGGTGCACTCCTCTCTGGCTCAGAAAGAGACCTTTTAGCTGGGGCCGGATGCACTCACCGAGGCAAGAACATTGCAGTCTCCTTCCCACTGTGTGTCTTGCTCCATAGGTTTCACTGTGAGGCTCTGAATCTTTGTTCTCTTCCTCCTCTCTCCTTCCCTCCCCCATGCTGCAGTACATGCTGTGGAGAGTAAGTGGTCCTGCACCCAGGGAGGCTAAGCCCGACTTCTGAGGCAGCCTGCCTTCCTGGGAAGGGGCAAGTGTGGATGGGTCTGGGGTGGGGTCTTTTCTGGCCTGGTTGCAGGGACATGTCTCTGAGGTAGGGCTCCTTGCAACAGGAGGGATTGGCACTAGAAGATGGGAAGAACTTGCTCTGGGACGGTTGGTACGGAGATCCCATGGATTGCTTTTGGGGAGCATTCAGGACAGGGCAAGGGAATCCCTCCTTTCCTTACCTTTGGGGTTCAGTGATTTGCCATCTGTTCTAATGAATGAGATGGTACTCAGTGGGTTTTATTTCCTAAGACACAAGCAGGTCTGCGTTGGGAATCAAGTACTGAAGTTTCTCTTCATATGTGAAGGAAGAAGTAGGGTCTGTGTTCTTCCCCACCCTCTAGAAGGTGTGCGCTTGCACAGAACCAGGGCAGGGCAGGTCCTATCTGGCTGCCTTATGCAAGACCAGAGGGGCCAGGTTGGAGGGCGAGCGAGGGGTCAGAGAAGAGCTAGGTGGGCCACACTTCCAAGGCAAGAGTGAGGAGGCCTGAACGAGGATTCTGAGGAGGCCAGGAGTCTGGCCCCCGCTCTCTCTGATGACCCCTTTTTCCTTCTCTCCTAGTCCATGACTTGCAGAGCTTTGGCCTTGACAACGTATGTACCGGGTGGGCCCTGTGGAGGGTTGGGGGAAGCCTGGGCTCTGCCCACTTCTGAGACTGTGCAGTTCTGCTGGGGCGAGAGCGAGGTCAGTGAGTGAGAGGGGCTTTGAACTGAGATCTGAGCAAGCTGAGGCAGAAATGGAGTTGGACCAAGTGTCTTCAGCACAGGGAATTTCAGTGCAAAGTCAGGAGAGGGTGTGGCATTTCTAAGGAACTTCCAGGGCAGGGATGGATAAGTGAGGCTGGGGAATGACAGGGCCAGGACATTGGACTCAAGGCCACACTAAGAGAAGTCTTTCCTCTAAGAGCAGAGGCAGCGGTTGACCCATCTGAACCAAAGCCAAGACATCATCACACTTGCATTTTAAAAATATATATTTTATTTATTTAGTTACTGATTTGAGAGAGACAGAGAGAGAGAGAGAGAGAGAGAGAGCGAGAAAATGGGTGTGCCAGGGCCTCTATCCACCACAAACGGACTCCAGATGTGGGCGCCCCTTTGTGCATCTGGTTAACGTGGGTCCTGGAGAGTCAAACTGGGATCCTTTGGCTTTGCAGGCAAACACCTTAATTGCTAAGCCATCTCTCCAGCCCAGACTTGCATTTTTTTACAAAATCCCTCAGAAGGGGAGAGCAGCTGGTGATTAGATCCTGGGGCCTAGTCCTTAACAGCTTGAGGCCTCCAGACAGCTAGCATATGCCACGCAGTAGGCGGCTGGTCTGTGTGCCCAGTGAGGCAGTTGCTTAGACTCTGAAGGCCCAGGACCCTGCGGGCTGTTGGGAAGGAATACCTAGGTAGGGAACAAGAGTTTCCTGTCGCAGTGGATCTTCCTTTAAAGCCGCAGCTTCTCCTAGGCAGGGCCCATGTCTTCATCCTCTTTCGGGCACCTGCACAGACAGACCCCAGCATCCCTGTCAGACGCTGTAAACAGAGCTTTGCATGGGCCTGGGCACCGTCAGACCTCAGGCACTGGTGTTGCTTGCAGATCAACATGACCCACTACATCCAGCACCTGTCATTCGGGGAGGACTACCCAGGCATTGTCAACCCCCTGGACCACACCAATGTCACCGCACCCCAAGGTACCAGCCTGGGAGGTAGCCCTGCCACCACAAAGCCCTGCCTGGTGCTCACGCCCAGTGCTCTCTTCTCCACACAGCCTCCATGATGTTCCAGTACTTTGTGAAAGTGGTACCGACAGTGTACATGAAAGTGGATGGGGAGGTGAGTCTAAGGCAGTGCAGATGTCAGTCTCCTGCTTGGTGCCAAGTATTTCAAGTCCTTCATGTAGTTCCTGCAGCCTAGGAAGTGAAGTGCTTCTCTTATCTCCCTATGATGGGTGAAAAACTGAGGCCCAAAGGGTAGGTGATTTTCCCTCACAGGCAGACTTGGGCCTGGGGTACTACTGCTGGATCTCAAAGCGCTTGCTCTTTCTACTTCCCAGACTGCCTCCATCCATCCCTTCAGTGCAGTCTATTCCTCATTGTGTGCCCTGGGCTGGGGGTTAGCCCGGTCAAGCCATCCTGGGTCTGCTCTGTGGGAATCTGAGGGGCAAGGCAGTCAGTCCCAGCCTTAGGTGCAACTTGTTAAGAGTTGCCTGTCACTGTGGTCCACCAGGGACAGCTTCCACTGTATGTAGCTGGGATGGGTACACTGTCGAAGAGCTGGTGACTGGAGGGTGAATCGGGATGGTCAGCAGGGTCGGGTGATCCCAGGCTTTGAGTAGTGTTGGTTACCAACATGGTGCCTTACAGACCCTTCACATCCAGAGCATAACAAGAGACAGGAACTGAGGGCAGAGCTGAGGCTCGTCAGGAGCCCGGGGTTGTAAACCCAGCTGTGGCCCTATCTCCCTTCCTACTCCAGGTGCTGAGGACAAACCAGTTCTCTGTGACCAGACACGAGAAGGTCGCCAATGGGCTGCTGGGTGACCAGGGCCTTCCTGGAGTCTTTGTGTTGTATGAGCTCTCGCCCATGATGGTGAAGCTGACAGAGAAACACAGGTGAGGGCTGGGGACAGGAGTGCCTGGGCCTCTGGGAGCAGGGTGCCCACTGACCCTTGTTGTTGCTTCTACTAGGTCCTTTACCCACTTCCTGACTGGTGTGTGTGCCATCATTGGGGGCATGTTTACGGGTAAGAAGCCCCAGTGTTTGTGGGGGTGGGGACATAGTGGGCTGGGGGAAGCCTGGTGTGCTAGGGTGGAACTGAGGCTCATGCTTGCCAGACCGGTGCTCTACTGCTGAACTAAATTCCCAGCACTACCCCAGGTTTGGGTTGAGGGAAGAAGGGACACCTTGAAGGCCAAGGCAAATGCTGGCCTAGCCAGTTAAGTGACAAGGCTCATGAGACCAAGCCAAGAGCCCTGTCGAGGCAGGCGTTGTCTCTCTCAGTGGCTGGACTCATTGACTCGCTCATCTACCACTCGGCCCGCGCCATCCAGAAGAAGATCGATCTAGGGAAGACAACGTAGTCGTCTCCATCCCCCTTCATTCTCGGTCCTTTCTGCGCTCTGCAGCCTGTGGTTGTATCCCCCAACCTCTTTCTCAATCCCGTCACATCCCCACCTCCCCACAGAGTCAGCCCCAAGGTGATAAATACTGATTGTGATAGTACTGGCTGGTGTCCGTGTGATTCTTGAGTATGGCTGGAACCCAAGAACAGATCCTTATCTTAGCTACATGTGGAAGTGAAGCGTGACTGGTGGATCAGGGGCCCAGCACGCTGGGAATCCCACATGGGCATCCCATGATTAATAGTGCCTATTACAGGACTGAGGTACCCCACAGTAATGTCCTCGTTCCGTCTTCCTTTCTGATCAGACAGACCTTTCCAGGGTAAATGTCCTAGAGTCACCATAGCCTTCAGGCTTGTTACAGGGCTCTGAGTGCAAGCTAAGATTTGTCACCTCGAGCTGGGCGTGGTGGCACACACCTTTAATCCCAGCACTGGGGAGGCAGGGGTAGGAGGATTGCCATGAGTTCAAGGCCACCCTGAGATGACAGAGTTAATTCCAGGTCAGCCTGGACCAGAGTGAGACCTTACCTCAAAAAACCAAAAACAATAAAAAATCTTCAGTGACAGCTAAAGCTAGAGTCGCTCCTCACAAGTCTGGACTCGGTCACGTTGGCCCACTGTGCTCACTGACCCTGACCTGTCAAGTCCTGTACTGTCTCTTGGCAAAGAGAAGATAATGCAGAGCCTTAGTGGAAGTAAGACTGAAAAGTAAGGAGGGGAGGGGGCTGGAGAGATGGCTTAATGGTTAAGGCACTTGTCTGTAAAGCCTAAGGACTCAGATTTGACTCCCCAGGACCCACATAAGCCAGACACAGAAGGTGGCATATGCATCTGAAGTTCATTTGCAGAAGCAGGAGGCCGTGGTGTACCCATTCTCTCTTTCAAATAAAAATAATAAATTTTTAAAAGGGGGGAGCTGGAGAGATGGCTTAGCAGTTATGGTGCTTGCCTGTGAAGCCTGAGGACCCATGTTCGACTCTCCAGATCCCATGTAAGCCAGACAAAGTGACACATGCACAAGGTCATACATGCGTCTGGAGTTGTGACAGTGGTTAAGAGACCCTGGCCCAACAATTCTCTCTGTCTCTCTCCCTTCCTCCCTCTCCCTCCTATAAAAAAGAGGGAAAGCAGTCTGTTGGGCTTACCTCAAAATAAAAACAAGAAAGGCGTGTGGCACTGCCATTTTGGAAAAGGGCCAGCAGTAGTCTCCTGGCTCTGAACCTAACCAAGTCTCCTCCTTTGAGCCCTTTCTCCATGTGGGGAGACCATGGATTAGAGGTTTCACCACTCCACAGCCCAGGAAGCTGTAACCACCAATCAGGTCATCAGATCATCCCAGAGTTTCTACCTAAGACAGCTGGAGGGATGCAGAGAGCAGTGGCAGAGTGAAGTACAGTAATGACCACAAAATCTCTGGAGTAGACTGGGTATGGTTGTTCACTACTGTGATCCCATCCACTGGGAGACGGAGACAGAAGGATCAGGAGTTCAAGGTTATCTTTGGCTACATAGCCAGATTGAGGGCCAGCCTGAGCTACATGAAACCCTGTTTCAAAAGAAAAAATTTTGCCAGGCATGGTGGTGCATGCCTTTAATCACAGCACTTGGGAGGCAGAGGTAGGAGGATTGCTGTGAGTTCGAGGCCACCCTGAGATGACATATTGAGTTCCAGGTCAGCCTGTGCTAGAGTGAGACCCTACCTCGAAAAACCAAAAGAAAAAAGAAAAATTTTGAGCTGGGTGGGGTGGTACATGCCTTTAGTTCCAGCACTCAGGAGGCTAGTAGGAGGACCACCGTGAGTTCAAGGCCACCATGAACCTACATAGGTCAGCCAGCCTGAGCTAGAGTGAGACCCTTTGAATGTGGCCCCAGATCCAAGTGATTTGATCCCCTGAGAGCTATGTATTTGATTTAATCCCCCTTTCTGGACAACAATCTCTTATTTAAAATATTTTTTTAAATTTATTTATTTGAGAGCAACAGACACAGAGAGAAAGACAGATAGAGGGAGAGAGAGAGAATGGGCGCGCCAGGGCTTCCAGGCTCTGCAAACGAACTCCAGACCCGTGCGCCCCCTTGTGCATCTGGCTAACGTGGGACCTGGGGAACCGAGCCTCGAACTGGGGTCCTTAGGCTTCACAGGCAAGTGCTTAACCGCTAAGCCATCTCTCCAGCCCAACAATCTCTTATTTAAAAAAAAAAAAAAAAATATATATATATATATATATATATATATATATATATATATATATATATTTAAGGCTGGATGGATGGTTTAGTGGTTAAGGTGCTAAGGACCCAGGTTTGACTCCCCAGTACCCACATAAGCCATATGCACAAAGTGGCACATGCTTCTGGAGCAGAGAGAATGGGCACACCTCTAGCCACTGCAAATTCCAGATGCATGTGCCATCTTGTGCAACTGGCTTTTGTGAGTACTAGACAATCAAACCTGGGTCCCTTGGCTTTGCCGGAAAGTGCCTTAACTGCTGAACCATCTCTCCAGCCCCCAATCTTTTTTTAGAAATGGGGGCAGCAGCCTGTTTTGTGGTAACCCAGAAATCATTTCTCTTATTAACAGTATCCTGGAGTCCATCTGGTAACCCCTCTCCTTCCCAGTTCATGTGGTTTGAGAAGATTGGTGGTTCACCCCAAGCTCTTGGGGTGCTCACAATCTGAATGTCCTAGCTGTCAGCCACAGACCCAGGACAAGCCCAGCTCCCTCAGGAAGACTCTGCCTTCTTTCTGCTGGGAACATGGGGAGACAGGCTGTTGCAGTGATCTGCAGTAAGAAAAACAGGGCGTGCCTGCAATAGGCTATCCCCCAGGGGACAGCAGAGCCGGCCAAACTGGAGGACATCCTTTAAACCCTGTGACAAATGGCACCTGAAGCCAGCCATCCAAACCAACCAATAAATTTCCTTGTGGCTTAAGCCACTAGGAACCAAAAGCATCCTAACGAGAATGCTTGTTCTCAGGGCTGGTGAGGAATAAGTAAGTTAATGAAACAGATTAGGGGAGAGGAACCCGACCACTGGCAGGAAGGAGCAGCAGGTGAGTTGCTAGGGGTTCAGGAGGTGAAGCCAACTCAGTTTTCCTAGGGCCCCATAGGGCAGTCGTCCAACCCTGTGCCCGCTAGCAAGTCCCCAAGAGCTGCGCATGATGAGAACAGGCATTCGTGCTTGTGACAGGGTTTATTGCGTGGAAGCACTGAGCTCTTTTTGCAGCTTGCATTGGAGTAAAGGGCTTCAGAGACTGTGTGGACGGTGATGTGTGCGTGGCACCTTGAGGTGGTCCTGGTCTGCTGGAGTCAGTGCTTGCGGAGTGGGTTGAAGATGACCTCGCTGATCTGGCCGGGGATGGTGTAGAACACGAGGAGGAGGAAGACCGTGACGAGCGCCAGCAGCAGCAGCAGCAACAGGATGCGCCAGTACCGTCTCCAGATGAAGAAGATGAAGGTCTTCAGAGGGTTCACAAACCAGTTGAAGGAGGTTTTAGGGCGGCTGTTGGTGGAAGGATGAAGTCACAACGACCACTAAGCCCCTCCTGGTCGTCCCCCACCTCCCTTGGCTCAGGCTCTGGCCCCCTGGACCACTCACTCGGGTTTCTCCAAGGGCTCCGGCTCCTTGCGCCCTTTCCCCACTGGCCATTTCTCTGCCTCCTCCACGGTCAGCAGTTCAAACTCTGCCTCCACCTTCCCCTAGGATGAGATTGCTTGTGCAGTCAGTGAGCACAAAGGCCCAGCCCCGAGCCACAACTTGGCCCCTGCAACCTGCACACACCGTGAGGATGTAGACATTGCCTCCTGTGTCTGTGAACTCCAGGTCCTCCAGCCGCCCCTTCCTTTTCCTCTTTCGCTTCTTCTTGCCAGCCTGAGCCTCCCGTTCCACGTCCTCCACTTCCCGAAGCTTCACTACGGGCCACCAGCCCCGCAAGCGGCGGCAGCGAAAGAGATTGCACCTCGGCCCAGCCCCGTCAAGGGCCAGTCGAACAGAGCAGTGCTCAGGGTTCCGGGCCCCCCTCACCATGTCTGGTAGCTGCAACTCCACGGATCCTGTGAGAGCAGAGCTCATGAGGTTAGCAAGGCCAGGGGAGAGGAGGCAGCACCTTAGGGCTGGAAGTTGGTACAGTGGCAGTCTGGCCACAGCTATGAACTGCCTAGACCTCAGCCCAGCTACCAGCAAGTGATGGTCAGAGCTAACCAAAGTGGACCTGTACTAAGATCAGGCCATCTGGGGGTGGGAATCCAGAGTGGCCTCAGCAAGGTCACGTGGGAGGACTGAGGCAGGAACTTGGTACAATGGTCATGTTCTGAAGAGGCCAGAAAAACCTGGTCTGGGCCGGGTGGGGGGGGGAGTCTGAAATCTCAGCACTCCAGGGTTGGATTAAGTAGGGAACAAGGGACAGGGTGGCAAGGGAAGGGGCAAAGGAAGTGAGGGCAGAAATAAAGACTTGAGGTTGGGGAAAGCTGAGCAGTACCAAGGAAGTCGTTGGCGGAGATGCGGTCATAGTCCCACACCTGCAGGACCAGCACGGCGGGCTGCCGAAACTCAGCCTCCTCCAGGGCGAAGGGTCCTGGCCGGAGCCGGACGCTCACCTCCCGCTCCGTGGGCAGGTAGTCAAAGCGGAAGACAAAGCGCCAGTTGAAGTTGCCCTCCCCAGTCAGTGAGTTAAAGTGAACATCCGTCTCCTGTTTGTCATGTTCCAACCCCTTTACCCAGCTGAGGTGAGAGAGGGATAGACCAGGGCAAGGTGTGGGAATCAGGGCTGGGGCCACACCCACACGTAAAGGGCCGGGGATCAAGGCTCTGGTCCCAACCAGAGGCCTAAGCTCCTGTTTGCAACTCCCTTCTAGGACACAGCCATCCTACCTTTTCACATAGATGTCACTTGACATCTCTCCAGTGAGTGGATTCACGTCATCCAAAACCACATCTTCTGTGTTCCAGATAATGACTCTGAGCTCATAGCTGGGGAATATATGGAGTGTGGTTTTGACTCTTTAAAGGTCCTGGGAGGAGCTCCAAGAACTGACCTTCATTAATCACCTGGGGGCTGAAGGGTGGCTTAGCGGTTAAGTAACTTGCCTGCAAAGCCAAAGGACCAAAGGACCCAGGTTCGATTCCCCAGGAGCCACATAAACTGGTGGCTCACATGTCTGGAGTTCGTTTGCAGTGGCTGGAGGCCCTGGCACACCCATCTCTCTCTCTCTCTCTCTCTTTTTCTCTCTCTCTGTCTCTCCCAAATAAGTAAATAAAAATTAGAAAAAAAATACTTGGACTGGAGAAATGCTTTAGTGGTTAAGGCACTTGCCTTGCCTTGACCTAGGTTCAATTCTCTAGGACCCACATAAGCCAGATGCACAAGGTGGTGCATGCATCTGGAGTTCATTTGCAGTGGCTGGAGGCCTGGCATGCCCATTCTCTCCCTCTCCCTCCCTCTCTCACTACCTCTTCTCTCTCTTTCATAAATAAATAAAAATAAAATATTTAGGGCTGGAGAGGTGGCTTATCAATTAATGTGCTTGCCTGTGAAGGCTAAGAACCCAGGTTTGATTCCCCAGATCCCACGTGAGCCAGATGCACAAGGTGATGCATGTGTCTGGAGTTCGATTGCAGCAGCTGAAGGCCCTAGAGCGCTCAGTCTTTCTCTCTCTCTGTATCTGCCTCTTTCTCTCAAATAAATAAATTAATAAAATATTTTTAAATAAAATATTTAGTCAGGCATGGTGGCACATGGCTTTAATCACAGCACTTGGGAGGTAGGAGGGTTGCTGTGAGTTTGAGGCCACCCTGAGTCTTCATAGTGAATTCCACGTCAGCCTGGGCTAGAGCAAGACCCTGCCTTGAAAAACCAAAATAAATAAATAAATAAATAAAATAAGGGGAGGTGGGGCTGAAGTGATGGATCAGTGGTTAAGGTGTTATCCTGCAAAACCAAAGGGCCCAGTTTCAATTCCTCAGGACCCATGTAAGCCAGATGCATAAGGTGACACATGTGTCTGGAGTTCATTTGCAGTGGCTAGAGGCCCTGGTACACCCATTCTTTTTCTCTCTCTGCCTCTAATGAATGAATAAAAATTAAATATATTTAAAAAACATATACATGCAAATATGTGTGTGTATATATGTGTGTGTATACATACATACACACACACACACACACATATATATACACACACATACACTTTTTTTTTGTTTTTTCGAGGTAGGGTCTCACTCTAGCCCAGGCTGACCTGGAATTCACTATGGAGTCTCAGGGTGGCCTCGAACTCACGGCAATCCTCCTACCTCTGCCTCCCAAGTGCTGAGATTAAAGGTGTGCACCGCCACACCCGGCTAACACACACATTGTTTTAAAAAACACCTGGTATGTGAGCACACCCCTATGGTCCTGTGAAGGGACTGACCACCCACTATAGCAATGGCACCAGGAATGCTCTCCTGACCTAAGCCAGTACAGTGAGGTCCACTTCCCAAATATTTGAAGCCAGATCCCTGAAACTAAGAGATGGAAATTCAGCTGCAGGGTTGGAGCCACTGCAAGCCAACAGAGAAGCCAGTCTGCGAGAGAAGCGGGGGACAACAACCTGCGGGCTGAGGGACAGAGGTGTGCTACAGCGTTCTGAATCCTGCTCTGGTGCGGGCGGCTCTGTTCACTGCAGTCAGGGTCTTTCGTTTCCTCGTTCCTTTTTGTTTTTCTAAACAGGGTCTCACGTAACACATCCTAGCCTCCGACTACGTAGCTGAGGCTGTCCTTGAACTCCTTCCTGATCTTCCTGCTTGGAGTGTGGATCATGGGTGCTGCACCACCATGCCCTGTTTCCCTCTCACTTTCCTGCTGGTGATTCCCACCAGCTCTGGTGGAACAGGCCCTGGCTTGAGATCATCACACAGATCTACCAGTAACTGTACTACAGCCCCCCCAACAATGATAGGGTTAGGGTTAGGGAGCAGAATTTAACTAGCTAGTCGAGTGAGAAGTATCTCTAGACTTTATTTATTTATTTATTTTTGGTTTTTCGAGGTAGGGTCTCACTCTGGTCCAGGCTGTCCTGGAATTAACTCTGTAGTCTCAGGGTGGCCTTGAACTCACGGTGATCCTCCTACCTCTGCCTCCCAAGTGCTGGGATTAAAGGCATGCGCCACCACGCCCGGCTACACTTTATTTTTTTAATATATTTTATTTATTTATTTGAGAGAGAGAGACGGAGAGGCAGAGAGAAAGAAAGAGAATGGGCATGTCAGGGCCTCCAGCCACTGCAAATGAACTCCAGATACATGCACCCCCTTCTGCATCTGGCTTACGTGGGTTCTGGGGAACCAAACCGGGGTCCTTTGGCTTTGCAGGCAAATGCCTTAACCACTAAGCCACCTCTCTAGCCCTTTAAAAATTTTTTTAATTTCTGAATATTTATTTATTTGCATGTGTGTGTATATAAGTATACTATGCAAACACACAGTGGTTAGGTTTTACATGGGAGCTGGGGAATTGAACCCTGACTGGTGGGCTTTGCAAGCTAACACCTTTAACCACTGAGCAACCTTTCCAGCCCCCAACTGATAAAAAAAATTTTAATATAATTTTTTAATTTATTTGAGAGAGAAATCCAAGCATGGTGGTACATGCCTTTAATCCCAGGACTTGGGAGGCAGAGGTAGGAGGATTCCTGAGATTACATAGTGAATTCCAGGTCAGCCTGAGCTAGAGTGAGACCCTACCTCAAAATATATATAAATATATTTGAGAGAGAAAGAGACAGATAGAAAGAGAATGGGCACACCAGGACCTCCAGCTGCTGCAAACAAACTCCAGACATGTCACCTTATGCATGTGGCTCACGTGGTTCCTGGGGAATCGAGTCATTTGGCTTTGCAGGCAAGCACCATAACTGCTAAGCCATCTCTCTAGCCCTCTAGACCTTTGCTCTATAGGAAGAGGTGTTTATTTCCACTGAAGAGGTCTGGCTGGCAAGATGAGCTCAACACTCTTAGAAGCTACTTTGTAGGGGCTGGGAAGATGGCTCAGCTGTTAAAGGCACCTGCTTGCTAGGGCAGGGTTTGGTTCCCCAGTGCCCATGTTAAGACAGATGCATAAAGGAGATGATGTGTCAAGTCCATTTGCAGCAGCAAGAGGCCTTGGCACACCCATACTCTTCCTCCCTCCCTCGCTCTCATAAGTATTTTTTTTTAAAGGCTAGGCTTGGTGGTGAACACATGTGGGGCTACAGAGTGTGTCCCAGGTCCGTCTGGGCTAGAATGAGACCCTGCTTCAAAAAGAAAAAAAAAAAAAAAATCAAAACAGACAACACACGGGCTAGAGAAATGGCTTAGCAGTTAAGGTGCTTGCCTGTGAAGCCTAAGGACCCAGGTTCTATTCCCCTGTGCCCACATAAGCCAGATGCACAAGGTAGCACACACATCTGGAGTTTGCAGTGACTAGAAGCCCTTAATGGGCCCATTCACTATCTGCTATTCTTTTTTGCTCTCAAATGAATAAAATATTGAAACACACACACCCACAAAGAAGCTACCTTGTTGCCAGACTACAGAAGCCTCTGAGTGCCAAGGAAAGCAGAGCCTAGAGGTAGATAGAAAGTGAGACGGCTGACATGTGACCATCTGGATCCTGCCCTTTCCGTGGGAATGAGTACATCCTCAGAGAATTCCCCTCAGACTAGCACTGATAGGAAAAGGGTTTATTGAAAGGCATTTGCTTCTTTCACTTTTTTTAATCTGCCTCACAATGGCATATGGGGGAGAAAAGGGTAATGACTCCTCTACCCAAAAGCCCACAGTCCCCAGGCTGCCTGCTTCAGGGAGGCTCAGAGTTTTGGAGTCCTACTACATAAAGGTACACTAAAATTTGCCCTACTTGGCGGGTGGGGGGTGGGGGTGGGGGACAGAATTCTCTCACCTGATTGGCTGACGAGGCTTGATGTCAACTGGGGGTGGGGCAGGTACATCACTGGGGAAGATATCAATCCACATATGCAGGGATCCCTAGAAGCACAAGACCAGGCTGGGGGATCTTTCTATGGTCCCTACCTCCCCTACAAGCCTTTTGGCCAGTGGCCGTGCCTTGTCCCAAGTGGAGAGAAGAGCTTAGCTAGGGTCAAGGCAGGGGTTGTCAGGCAGATTCTGGAGGATAACTGAGGGATAAGGCTGAAGGTGGAGACGGAAGTGAAGGTTCCAGACTCAAGGTCATGTTGGGAGTTCAGGATGAGATCTCAGAATTGAAATGTTGAGATCAAAAGTAGGTGTGGTGGCGCACGCCTTTAATCCCAGCACTTGGGAGGCAGAGGTAGGAGGACAGCCGTGAGTTCGAGGCCACCCTGAGACAACAAGGTGAATTCCAGACCAGCCTGAGCTAGAGTGAGACCCTACCTCGAAAAACCAAAAAAACAAACAACAACAACAAAAAGATAGAATATGATGTTTCCCAGGTCCAGATCTTAACAAACTGTGGTGGAAGTCAGGTTGGGAGCTCTTGGTCTGAACCGTCGTGGCCCAGGAGTGGGGATCCTGCAGGACCAGGGTCACGGATGGGGCACATACCCTAGAGTGGAGGTCCAAGAATGGAATGTGGTGCCACCAGGAGCCAGTCAGTGGTAGCGTAGGGCCTGGGTTGAGGTCTTGGAGAAAACGTACTGTGGAGGCCCAGAATCCAGAATCGAGTGTGTCTTGAGAGCCCTGGGAGCACTAAGCACCCCTTACCTGCAGCAGCCCTGGACTGCGGGGGTGGTAGAGAGGCCGTGTTTCCACATGCTCAGGTACCAGCTGGATCCCAAGCCCTGGCATCTCCTGCCAATGCCGCAGCACAAGCAATGCCTGAGCCTCTTCAACAGCCCCACTTGGCACCTTGGAATCCCCACGCCCTGAAGCAAGAAGAGAGTGGGTT
Organism: Jaculus jaculus; assembly: GCF_020740685.1. Lineage (NCBI taxonomy): Eukaryota > Metazoa > Chordata > Mammalia > Rodentia > Dipodidae > Jaculus > Jaculus jaculus. The sequence continues at coordinate 114,499,008 of NC_059109.1, forward strand.
TGGGCACAGGGCAGTCCCCAGCTCTCCTGTGTTCTCCCACCCCTCCGCAGACGCTCTAGGCTCAAGCTGCTGCTGGACTGGGAGGTCGCGTTGACTGTGCACAAGAGGCCGGGCCGGGGAGGGTCTGCCGCTGGAACAGTGTCTGACAGTGACGAGCCAGCAGTCTGGGAGACAGTGGCCCTGGGGACCGTTGCTCAGACCTGCTTGAGGAATAGACCCTGGCCATCTGAAGCCTGAGCTCAGGGCTGCAGGCACGGTTGTAAGGGTGCTCTGTGGGGCCGCCTTGTCTCCTGCAAGCTTACCAGGCCATGCTCCAAGGACACCCACCTAAAGGACATTTTCTCCCTAAGCACCCGGGAACCTTGCCTCACTCAGCCACAATGAGGGCTGCTGTCAGAGAGCTCTGTAAGTGGGGCGCACTAGACTGAGGTCTCTTGAACACTTGCTCAACGTCTGTTTTGCTCCCTTGGGTCTGTCTAGCAGAGAGAGGCGGGTACCTGAGGGCAGAGTCTCAGGCGGTGTCAGAAAGACTTTGCTGCCCACCTTCACAGCCCCAGCTCGATACTCAGGGACAGGGAGACCACAGCGTTGGCACAGCCCTGCCAAGATCTGTGAAGGCCGGAATGCATCCCGCCAGGCATTGTACCCATCCCTGCAGGCAGGAGAGGAAAACGCCTCGGTTCAGCCAACACATGGACACAGTGGGGCGGGAGTGGGAATCCTTGAAGACATGGGATCCAGGTACTGGGCAGGACTGGTACAGGAGACAGCTTAGTCCCCACAGCAGTATGAAAATCAAAGGTACTTCTATGGGGGAATTTCTTGGATTATATCTATTTGGTAGACAAGGAAACAGGTTAGAGCTCAAGTGACTTATTAGGGTTTTTTAAATGTATTTTATTTTTATTTATTTGAGAGAGAATGGGCATACCAGGGTCTCTAGCCATTGCAAACGAACTCCAGATGCATGTGCCACCTTGTGCATCGGGCAGTGGGTCCTGGGGAATTGAACTGAGGTCCTTTGGTTTTGCAGGCAAGTGCTTTAACCATTAAGGCATCTCTCTACGCTTGTTTGTTTAAGTATTTTTGAGGTAAGATCTCTAGCCCAGGCTGACCTAGAATTCACTCTGTAGTCCTAGGCTGGCCTTAAATTCACAGCAATCCTCCTACCTCTGGCTCTCAAGTGCTAGGATTAATGATGAGTGCCAACACGCCCAGCTAAATAACTTATCAGTAACAGAACTCCAAACACCGAAGCCCAAGTCTTGGCCACTGAGCTTTTCGATCTTAGTGGGGGTGTAGGGTTCGCTCTCATGAGACCCCAGGACTTGGAGACATAAAGAAGAATATGAGAGTGACCTGTGTGGTCAGAGAGTAAGAGTGGTTCCTTGGTGCCCTGCCAGACTCACACATCATACTGGGAGGCCAGCCCACAGTTTGCTCGGTGGTGGCTATAGAAACGGTTTTCGAGGTCAATGTGAGTCTCTCCGATGAGGTCATCAGAACCCACAAGGTCATGATCAAATATGGCCACCGTCAGCTCGGGCTCAGCCGGGAGAGAGATGTTCAGCTCCAGGACCCTGACCAGGAGGGAGAGAAGCTGAGGACACCGACATGTCTTCAGAGGGGATGTGGATCGAGGGGGGGTGTCTTCTCCTACCATCACCAAGCCAGCTACGTGGGTGGGTGCCCAAGCTGGGACCCAGGCTCCTCCATTCCCGGCCCCAGAGCCCAGCCTTACTCTCCAAAAATGGGGTTGAGCTGCTTAGGGATGTAGCGCTCCTTGGTGTCCCTCTGCTCCTTTCCAGCTCTCACCATGACATAGGGGTCTGCTTTGCCATTGGGGTCTGCGGGAGCCAGGTTGGTAGCCTAGGAGGACCAAATGGAGAGGAATTGGGAGCACATCACAGTTACAGCCAAGCCCTTGTTGGACCTGATCTCTGAGTGCCAGCAGAAAGTGACCAGGGAGAAACCTCCCACTGAGGAGTTAAGGCAAAATGACTTCTACTTTCTTTTCAATTCGCTATGAAATACTTAAGACATACAAATAGATTTGATGAAACATAATAAATACTTGAGGGTCTGGAGAGATCATTCAGTGGTTAAAGGCACTTGATTGCAAAGTCTGATGGTTCTGGTTCAATTCCCCAGTACCCACATAAAACCAAATGGATATACAAGTGACACATGCATCTGGAGTTTGTTTGAAGTGGCAAGATTTCTCTCTATCTCTCTCTCCTTGCACATAATTTTTTTTTTAAATAGGGTCTTGCTCTAGCCCAGGCTGACCTGGAATTCACTACATAGTCTCAGGCTGGCCTAGAACTCATATCAATCATCCTACCTCTGCCTTCCTATGCCAGGATTAAAGGCATGCAACACCATGCCCAGCTTGGTTTGTTTTTCTTTTTTAATATTTACTGTTCACATTTCTTTTCCTTTTTTGATTTATTTACTTGAGAAAGAGAGACAGCTAGGGGCTGGAGATATGGCTCAGCAGTTAAGGTGCTTGCCTGCAAAGCCTATGGACCCAGGTTTGAGTCTCCAGGTCCCATGTAAGCCAGATGCATAAGGTGGCACATGCATCTAGAGTTCACTTGCAGCGGCTAGAGGCCCTGATGTGCCCATTCTCTCTCTCTCATAAATAAATAAAAAAAATATTTTAAAAAGAGATTCAGATAGAAAGAGAGAGAGAATGCCACTACAAACCAACTCCAGATGCATGCACCACCTTGTGCATCTGGCTTTACCTGGGTACTGGGGAATCAAACTTGGGTCCTTAGGCTTTGCAGGAAAGCACCTTAACTGCTAAGCCACCTCTCTGGTCCTTGTTTTTGTTTGTGTTTGGTTTTTAAGACAGCATCTCATTATATAGGCCTTGCTGGCCTCAGACTCACTATGTAGACTTCAAACACAGTGGTCCTCCTGCTTCTGCCTCTGGAGTGCTGGGATTAAAGGCATGTGCCCAGCTCCCAAAGCCTTTATTCTGTAAGATTCATACTTGTTGCTTTTTTTGGTGTACCAGGGCTGTGGATACTCACCTTGACAACATATACTCTAACCAGAAGCTTGATGGGCCGGTTCTGGGGGATCCCCCTGGAGATCCGGGGCTCAGAGAAGGATGCAGCCTCAGACTCAGGGTAAATGAGGAAGGAGCCCTGGGGTGGAGGGAGAAAGAAAGCAGCTTTCCTCTTGAATACCTACCTGGACCCTTTGTGCTCCTTTTCCTTCCCCAAACGTACCTTGAACTTGCCCACAAGATGCCCAGACCCTTCTTCCTCTCCGTCTGCATCCTGGCCCCCTTGCCCTTTGTACAGGGGGAATACATTCAGCCAGTCCTCAAAGTGGTTAAACTCCTCCTCCAGGGAGCTGTGGTAGATCTGAAAGGCAAGGGTCGCAGTGACAGTCCAAGATCGACAGTCCAGGGACACTGCCTTCTCCCCAACACCCACCCACCTTCAGGGTGGCGACTGCCTTTTTCCGGCATGCTGAGACTTTGGTATCAGCCTCGCTGTGGTCCTGGGCCTCCCTCTCCACAGAAATGAGGTGGGTCCCATCTGAAAATATCAGAAACACCCCGGGTTCAGAAATACATGGACGAAGAGGAAGGTAGACAGGTGGACAAGAGTAAAACTCATCTCTCACCTGAATCTCCAGCATCATCCATTTCATCCTCATCAAGGTTGGACTGAAATCAAAAGGCAGGTCAGGGCTGGAGAGATGGCTTAGCAGTTAAGCGCTTGCTCAATTCCCTAGGACCCATGTTAGCCGGATGCACAAGGGAACGCATGCGTCTGGATTTCGTTTGCAGTGGCTGGAGGCCCTGGTGTGCCCATTCTCTCTCACTCTCTCTCTCTCTGCCTCTTTTTCTGTCTGTCACTTTCAAATAAATACATAAACATAAAACAAACAAAAAAAAAGGCAGGTCAGGGGATGGAGAAATGGCTTAGTGGTTAGTGGTTAAGGCGCTTGCCTGTGACGCCTAAGGACCCATGTTCGACTCTCCAGATCCCACATAAGCCAGACGTACAAGGTGACATAATTGCACAAGGTTACACGTGTACACAAGTAGGCACATGTATCTGGAGTTCGGTTGCAATGGCTGGAGGCCCTGCATGATAATTCTCTCTCTCTCTTTAAAAAAAAAAGGGCAGGTCAGAAATTCTTCTCCTCCTTGGTCTATCCCTTTTAGAGGAAAGCAAGTTGGGTTCCAGCTGTGTAGCCTTTTTTTTTTTTTTTTTTTTCGCCAAAGTAGGGTTCTGCTCTAGCCCAAGCTGACCTAGAATTCGTCTCAGGCTGGCCCTGAACTCTCAGCAATCCTCCTACCTCAGCCTCCTTAAGGCTGGGATTAAAGGTGTGCACAACCAGGCTGAGCCCATTTCTTTTTCAAAGGCGGCATTTGTTGTCTAGACCTATACTACACTTAAAAGTTAGTCACCACCAACCACGTGTGACCGATAGGTCATTGAAATGTTGCCAGTCTGAATTAAGATGGACTATGAATATAAAATACACACCGGACTTACTGTAAGAATGTGAAATAACTTATTATTTTGTTTTTTTACTGGGGGGGGCAGGGTCTCACTCTAGTCCAGGTGGACTTGAAACTCACTCTGTAGTCCCAGACTGGTTTTGAACTGTCTCCCAAGTGCTGGAATTAAAGCCGTGTGTCACCATGCCTGGCGTTACTATTAATTTTTTAAAATACTTAAATTATTTGCAAGGAGATAAAATGTGCACCCTAGGGCCTCCTGCTACTGCAAACTCCAGATGCATGCACCATGTTGCACATCTGGTTTTATGTGGGTACTGGGGAATAAAACCTAGGCCTTGGGCTGGAGAGATGGCTTAGCAGTTAAGCGCTTGCCTGTGAAGCCTAAGGACCCCGGTTCGAGGCTCGGTTCCCCAGGTCCCACGTTAGCCAGATGCACAAGGGGGCGCATGCGTCTGGAGTTCATTTGCAGGGCTGGAAGCCCTGGCGTGTCCATTCTCTCTCTCTCCCTCTATCTGTCTTTCTCCCTGTGTCTGTCACTCTCAATTAAATAAATAAAAATAAAACCCCACAACAACAATAAAACCTAGGCCTTCAGGGTTTGTAAGCAAATGCCCTTAAGTGCTGAGCCATCTCTCCAGCCCCAATAAATTTTTAATGATTAAGCTGGGTGTGGTGGCGCATGCCTTTAACCCCAGCACTCGGGAGGCAGAGGTAGGAGGATCACTGTGAGTTTGAGGCCACCCTGAGACTACATAGTTAATTCCAGGTCAGCCTCGACCACAGTGAGACCCTACCTCAAAAAAACAAAAGAAAAATTATGATTATGGGTTGAAATCTTGTGCATTTTTTTTTGAGGCAAGCCCAACAGACCAGCCCTTTTTTTTTTTTTTTATGAGAGAAAGCAAGAGTAAAAGAGAGAGAATTGGTGTACCAGGACCTTCCGCCACTGTACTCGAACTCCAGATGCATGCGCCACTTTGTGCATATGTATGACCTTGCACATATATCACCTTGTGTGAGTGGTTCTCATGGAATCTGGGGAGTTGACATGGGTCCTTGGGCTCCATAGGCAAGCAAATTAATCACTAAGCCGTCTCTCCAGCCCCATGTGTTTGGGTTTTTTTATTTGTTTGTTTGCTTTCTTGCTTTTTGTTTATTTTGAGATAGGGTTTCACTTGAGTCCAGGCTGACCTAGAATTCACTATGTAGTCTCAGGGTGGCCTCGAACTCATGGTGATCCTCCTATTTCTGCCTCCCAAACATTGGGATTAAAGGCATAAACCACCATGCCCAGCTTGCACACTTATTTATTTGAGAGAAAGAGAAAGAGAGGAAGATAGATAGAGAGAGAGAGAACAAACTCCAGATACATGCACCACCATGTGCATAAGACTTACGTGGGTACTGGGGAATTGAACCTTTGTCCTTAGGCTTCACAGGTAAATGCTTTAACTGCTAAGCCATCTCTCCAGCCCCTACATATGTTCTTAAAAATATTTTATTTATTAATTTGAGCAAGAGACACAGAAATAGGCAGGGAGACAAAGAGAGACAGAGAGAGAGAGAATGGGCATGCCAGGGCCTCCAGCCACTGCAAACAAACTCCAGATGTGTGTACCTCCTTGTGCATCTGGCTTATATGGATCCTAGGGAATCAAACTTGGGTCCTTTGGCTTTTCAGGCAAGTGCCTTAACCACTAAGCAGTCTCTCCAGCCCCCCCTCACATACGTTTCTAAGTGAAATATATTATGAGCCTTGGAGAGATGGCTCTACAGTTAAAGGTGCTTGCTTGCAATGCTTAATGGCCTAGGTTTGATTCCACAGTGCCTATGTGGAGCCAGATACACAAAGTAGTGCATGGGTCTGGAGTTCATTTGCAGTGGCTACAGGCCCTGGTGCTCCCATTTTCTCTCTCTCTCCTTGCAAATAAATAACTAAAATACTTTTTTGAGGTAGGGTCTCACTCTAGGTCAGGCTGACCTGGAATCACTATGTAGTCTCAGGATGGCCTTGCACTCATGGTGATCCTCCTACCTCTGCCTCCTGAGTGCTGGGACTTAAGGTGTGCACCACCATGCCCAGCTCAATAAAATATATTTTTTTTCCCAAGGTACTGTCTCACTCTAGCTCAGGCTGACCTGGAAACTACTATGTAGTCTCAGGGTGGCCTTGAACTCTCAGCGATCCTCCTACCTCTGCCTCCTAAGTGCTGGGATTGAAGGCATGCGCCACCACACCCAGCTCAATAAAATATTTTTTTAAAAAAGACTTAGACTTAATTATGGCTTTTACCCCTTCCTGCCTTCTCATGGACAGGAGCTTTTCATAATCTTTCCTTAATTTAATACAGTCACTCTCAACTGTAAAAGAGAGAGAGAGAAGACTATTAGATTGGGAAGAAAAGTACAGAGAAGCCTGCCATGAGGAGGGGTTAGAGAGCCCATGTGGGAGTAAGGGTGTCCCCCTATATCAGCCCAGGCAGGCTGTATATAAGGGGGGGGGGTTTTACCAGAGTAGGGACTTGGGGGTTCAGGAGAGATGAACAGTCAAAAGAGCCCCTTTCATTGATTTTTGTTTGTTTTGAACATAAGGACTCACTCAGCCCAGGCTGTTCTATAACTCTCCCTGTAGCCCCAGGCTGGCCTTGAACTCATGGCAAGTTTTCTACCTCTGCATCCTGAGTGCTGGGATTAAGGCATGCACCACTATGCCTGGCTCCCCTTTTACTTTTTTAATAATATGTTTTTATTTATTTTCATGCAGAGAGAGACTGAAAGAGAGAAAGAGAATGGGTGCACCAGGGCCTCCAGCTGCTGCAAATGAACTGTAGCTACATATGCCCCTCTATGCATCTGGTTTTATGTGGATACTGGGGAATCAAACCCAGTCATTAGGCTTTGCAGGTGAGTGCCTTAATCACTGAGCAATCTCTCCAGTCCCCTTTTACTTTTTAAAAATATATTTATTCAGGCCTGGAGAGATGGCGTAGTGGTTAAGCGCTTGCCTGTGAAGCCTAAGGACCCCGGTTCAAGGCTCGATTCTCTAGGACCCATGTTAGCCAGATGCACAAGAGGACACACGCATCTGGAGTTTGTTTGCAGTGGCTGGAAACCCTGGCGTGCCCATTCTCTCTCTATCTGCCTCTTTCTCTGTTACTCTCAAATAAATGTGTAAAAATGAACAAAAATATATATATTTATTCATCAGCTTGAGAGAAATAGTTTGTATGTATGGGAGCATCAGAGCCTCTTACCACTACAAACTCCAGATCCATGTGCCACTTTGTGAATTTGGCTTTATGGGAGTGAGGGCTAGGGATTTGAACGCAGGTTGGAAGGCTTTGCAAACAAGCCCCTTTTACCATGGAGCCATCTCTCCAGCCCACTTTTAGTTTTTCTTTTCTTTTTTTTTTTTTTTTTTGAGGTAGGGTCTCACTATCCCAGCCTGACCTGGAATTCACTACGTAGTCTTAGGGTGGTCTCAAACTCATGGTGATTCTCCTATCTCTGCCTCCCCAGGTGTTTTGTTTTTTGAGGTAGGGTCTTGCTGTAGTCCAGGTTGACCTGGAATTCACTCTGTAGTCTCAGGGTGGTCTTGAACTCACAGAAATCCTCCTACCTCTCTCCCTTGGAGTGCTGGGATTAAAGGTGTCACCATGCCCAGTTCATTTTTACTTTTTTTTTTTTTTTTTTTTTTGGTTTTTCTGTGAGGTAGGTTCTCACTCTGGCCCAGGCTGACCTTAGGCTTCATGGGCAAGTGCTTAACTGCTAAGCCATCTCTCCAGCCCTATGTGCATATTTTTGGTTTTTTGAGGTAGGGTCTCACTCTAGTTCAGGCTGACCTGGAATTCACTATGTCGTCTCAAGGTGGCCTTGAACTCATGGTGATCCTCCTACCTCTGCCTCCTGAGTGCTGGGATTAAAGGCGTGAGCTACCATGCCCAGCTCATTTTTACTTTTTTTAAAAAAATTATTTATTTATTTGAGAGAGCGAGAGAGGGAAAGAAAGAGAGAGAGAGAGAGAGAGAGAATGGACACACCAGGACCTCCAGCCACTATAAACAAACTCTAAACGCATGTGCCACCTTGTGCATCTGGCTCACGTGGGTCCTGGGGAATCGAACCAAGGTCCTTTGGCTTTGCAGGCAAATGCTTTAACTGCCAAGCCATCTCTCCAGCCCCTGTTTTTACTTTTTAAATTTAGCTACTGTAAAAGTTGCAATTATGGGCTGGGGAGATGGCTTAGCAGTTAAGGCACTTGCCTGTGAAGCCTAATGACCCAGGTTTGATTCCCCAGGATCCGTGTAAAGCCAGATGCACAAAGTGGCACATGCATCTGGAGTTTATTTGCAGTGGGTAGAGGCCCTGGAGCACCCATTCTCCCTCCCTCCCTTCCTCTCTCTCACTCTCTCCTTGCAAATAAGTAAATTAAAGCAATTTTTTAAAGTTGAAATTAATTTTCTCTCTTTTTTTTGATAGTCTCATGTAGCCCAGGCTGGCCTCAAACTGACTATGTACTGAAGCTGGCCTTGAACTGCTGATCCTCCTACCTCTACCTTCCAGTGCTGGGATTACAGACATGTACCCCCATATCCAGTTTAAGAGTTATAGTTTTTCTGAGCCTTTTGTTATAATTTTTTTTGGAAGGCAGGTCTAGGTGATGGAGGTAACAATCTTCAACTTTTCTGACTGTGGTAAAGATGACAAAAGATGACTGCAGTAAGAAAAACCAGTACAAATAGCTGGGGAGACGGCTTAGCAGTTAAGGTGCTTGCCTGCAAAGCCAAGGGACTCAAGTTCGATTCCCCAGGGCCCACATAAGCCAGAAGCACAAGGTGGCACATGCGTCTGGAGTACATTTGCAGCAGCTAGAGGCCCTGGTGCACCTATTCTCTCACTTTCTCTGCCTCTTTCTCCGTCACTCAAATAAATAAATACAAATTAATTCTAGTTAAGAACCAGTACATAGGCTAGAGAGATGGCTTATCAGTTAAAGCGCTTGCCTACAAAACCTAAGGACCAGATTCAGTTCTCCAGGTTCCATGTAAGCCAGATACACAAGGTGCTGCATGCGTCTGGAGTACGTTTGCAGTGGCTAGAGGCCCTGACGTGCCCATTCTCTCTCTACTCCCCTCCCCCGCCTCTAATAAATAAATAAAAAGGTGTTTAAAAATTTTTTTAAAAAAGCACCAAGTCAGAGCTCCTTGTTTGACAAGGTCATGTTCCTTGCCCTTTACCCCCAGTTCCTGCCCAGGGGCTCGCCTCCACCTCACCTGCCCCTGGAGCTCCTGTAGTGAGGCATAGTATTTGGACCACCAGTCCATCTCTTCTGGGTCTGGGACGTCCTCCTCCAGCTCGGGGCCTTGAGCCAGGAACCTGCCTATCGTGAGCTTCTTTAGAGGAACCTGAGGGAGAAGGGAGTCGGGGGGCTGTCCACTAGCACCACCCCAGTCCTGACCGTGCTTCTCCCGCCTCTCCCAGGCCCCATCACCTTCAGGAGCCGGCTGGATTTTTCTTCTTCAGCCAGGATGGGATCCACGGACTTCTGTCCTGGGAGGGAGGAGATTGGGCCTAGAAATCAGAAGACTTCAGGCCTCATTGGAACCAGAGTGGTTTCTATTTGGAGGCCCCTAAGGGAAACACCCTAACCTTGAGGCTCCTTTGACACCAGGTCCCTTGCCTCCTCCTCTGCTTCTTCCTCCTCATGGGAATTCTCTTGATCCTGGAGTGTGAATCTCAGCATATCGGGGACGGTATGGGAACCCACAAGGACTGTTCGGCCAAAGGCCCGGCGCTCAATCACCAGGATGCTGAGTGGGGGCTGCAGATAAGGCTGCTCTGGCAAGTCCTGGGTAGGGCAAGAGGAAGTGTCTCTAAAACCCAGAGTTAGAAAGAAAGGCAGCACAGAAATGGGTGGGAAAGCAATATATCCTAGACCCAATGCCACTAAAGTGACACCTCTGGCGAGTCACAAGGATAGATTAGAACGATTAAAATATGCATGGCTTACCTGTATGGTGGCACACACCTTTAATCTTGGGAGACAAAGGTAGGAGGATCGCCTTGAGTTTGAGGCCAGCCTGAGTCTATATAGTGAATTCCAAGTCAGCCAGGGCTATAGTGAGACCCTACCTCAAAAAGAAGATGTGGGCTGAAGAGTTTGCTTAGCGGTTAAGGCACTTGCCTGAAAAGCCTAAGGACCCAGATTCAATTCCCCAGTATCCACATAAACCAGATGTACAAGGTGGCACATGTGTCTAGTGTTCCTTGGCAGTGGCTAGAGGCATTGGAGTGCCTGTTCTCTCCCTCCATCTCTCCCTCTCCCTCTCCCTCTCTCTTTCTCTGTCTCACAAATAAATAAATACTTTAAAAATATGTGTATACTTGGGCTGCAAGGTCACTGAGAAATCCTGCTGGAGCTGAGCTGAAAACCTCCTCCATGTAGACAGAAAGCTGGAAAAAGTCACACTGCATGAAGTTCCATGGGAGAGAGAGAAATCATCAGTGAAGATACCTAACAGTAGACACTGCAAGACTTATATTTGGCCAGCCAGGCCAAATGAGCCCACGGTGGCACATCTGTTATGGTGGAAACCAACTGCCCTCTAATTTGACGGAGGCCCGCTCCATGGGAGGGAATACATCCCTGATACTGAAAACTACAACAGGGGTGGTCATGAGCCCTAGGGGTGTAACGTCTGCTGCTGTCTGGCTAAATGTATATACTATGCTCACTTCTCTCAATGTTCATACCCATATATTAATGCTACTCTCACTTTTGGTAGAGAACCTTCTCTTTTCAGATGGCAGTGACCTTGGGATGACTCAGAAGGCACCATGGTGCTAAGAAGTGACAGAGGAATGCTCAGCACTGCAATACCTCTATCACACCTTCCAAGGCTCAGGGTCCATTGTGGAAGAAAGAATGTAAGAGCCAAAGGAAGGGTAGGACTCCTTATAATGTGCTCCTCTAGACACAAAATGACTTGGAGATCCATAACCTCACAGTGCCTGACACTACCTACACAAGACCATCATAATAGGAAGAAAAGATCATGATATCAAAATTAAAGAGAGACTGATTGAGAGGGGGAGGGAATATGATGGAGAGTGGAGTTTCAAAGGGGAAAGTGTGCGGGGGAGGAAGGACTTTACCATGGGACATTGTTTACAATTATGGAAGCTGTCAATTAAAAAAAATGAATGGCTAGCCAAGCGTGGTGGCGCATGCCTTTAATCCCAGCACTCGGGAGGCAGAGGTAGGAGGATCGTCATGAGTTTGAGGCCACCCTGAGACTACATAGTGAATTCCAGGTCAGTCTGAGCCAGAGTAAGACCCTACCTCGAAAAACCAAAACAAACAAACAAAAAAATGTATGGCTTTAACCAAGTGATTCCATATCTATCAATGAACCATAAGAGGGAAAAAAGAAAGATATAGTACTGTGTTGTGTTATGCATGTGACAGTTATAGTTCTAAGAGGAGAAGGAATGGATCTGATTTGGAGAAAAGTTTTTACATTTTACTAAAACTTAATTAATGTTAATCTTTGTTTTTGAAACAGGGTCTCACTATACATTCCTGGTTGGCCTGAAACTCTCTATATGTGGACTAAGCTGTCCTCAAACTTGTGATGACTTTCTACCTCTATTTCCAATTACAGGAACGTGCCACCACACCCTGCCAATTAATATTAATCTGCAGTAGATTGTGAAAAATAAATTTTCATAGATACTCTCCAGAGTAGCTCTTAGGCAAAAATAACAACAATAGTAAGGGGGATTGGGAGATGGTTAAGTGGATAAAAATGCTTGCCACATGAGCATGAGGCCTGAGTTCAAGTCCTAAAATCCTTCATCTAAAGCCAGACACAGTAGAATGAGCATCTATAATCCCAATGCTTCCACAGCTAGATGGGAGGCAGGTTCAGGAAAGTCCCCAGAAGCTCGCGGGCAAGCTAACCTGGCATACACAGCAGTGACAAGGTGGCAGACAAAGGACCAACCCCAAGACTGTCCTTGGACCCCCGCGTGCAGGACAGCACTCACGTAAACACACGAAATGGGCTGCAGAGGGGGTCAGCACTTAAGACACTTGCCTGAAAAGCCAATGGACCCAGGTTCAGTTCCCCCGTACCCACATAGATCCAGATGCACAAGGTGGCACATGTGCTTGGAGTTCATTTGCAGTGGCTACAGGCCATGGCATCCCCATTCTCTCTATCTGCCTCTCTCTATATAATAAATAAATAAATAAATAAAATATTTTAAAAACACATGAAATAAATAAATGACAAAACAGGATGTATAAACATAGCCAAAGGTTTTAATAGTAATCTTAAATATACCTATATAAAGTATGTCAGTCAAAATATTAAAACTCATTGGGCATGGTGGCACACACCTTTAACCCCAGGAGCTAGAGTGAGAACTTACCTCAAAAAACAAAAATCAAAAACAAACAAACAAAAAAGGGCTGGAGAGATGGCTTAGTGACTAAGGCACTTGCTTGCGAAGCCTAAGGACCCAGGTTCAATTTCACAGTAACCATGTGAGCCAGATGCACATGGTGGCACATGTGTTTTGAGTTAGTTTGTAGTGGCTGGAGGCCCTGGCATGCCATTCTCCTTCTCTTTCTCTCTCTCTCCCTCCACCATAAATAAATAAATTAAACTAAAAGATAAATAAATGGAGGCTTGCTAGGGGTCATGGTGCACGCCTTTAATCCCAGCTCTTGGGAGGCAGAGGTAGGAGGATCAGTGAGTTCGAGGCCACCCTGAGACTACATGGTGAATTCCGGGTCAGTTTGGGCTACAGTGAGACTCTATCTCAATAAACAAAGCCAACAAACAAAAGATGCCTATTAAGTCTTTCCAAGTGCACAGTGGAAAAAGGAATGTGTTGTACAGTTTGTATTATGAAGTAATAAATTAAGTATAATTTATTGAGAGAAAGAGGCAGACACAGAGAGAGGGAGGGCAGGCAGGGTAGGTATGGGCACACCAGGACCTCCTATCACTGCAAATGAACTCCAAAAACATGCACCATTTTGTGCATCTGGCTACAACTTCCATAATTGTAGACAATATCCCATGGTAATTCCCTCCCCCCAATTTCCCCTTCGAAACTCTAATCTCTATCATATCCCCTCCCCCTATCAATCAGTCTCTCTTGATAAATATTTTTAAGCGTTCAACAGCCTTAGCCATCAGGAAATGCCCACTAAAACTACTTTGAGATTCTATCTCTCCACAGTTAGAATGATTATCATAAAGAAAACAAATGTTAGTGAGGATGTGGAGAAACAGGAAACCTCATTCACTGCTGGTGAGAGTTTATACTGCTGCAGCCACTATGGAAATCCGTATGGAAGTTTCTCAAAAACTAAAACAAGGGCTGGAGAGATGGCTTAGCGGTTAAGCGCTTGCCTGTGAAGCCTAAGGACCCCGGTTCGAGGCTCGGTTCCCCAGGTCCCACGTTAGCCAGATGCACAAGGGGGCGCACGCGTCTGGAGTTCGTTTGCAGAGGCTGGAAGCCCTGGCGCGCCCATTCTCTCTCTCTCCCTTTATCAGTCTTTCTCTCTGTGTCTGTCACTCTCAAATAAATAAATAAATAATTTAAAAAAAAAACTAAAACAATACAACTACATTATGACCCAACTACACCACTTTTGGGCAAATGACTAGACCCTACCATGTCCATGTTTATTACACTATTCACTGACACACGGAAGTACAAACAGAACCAGAGTAGATGTCTATCAACAAATGAATGCATAATGAACCTGATAATGGAATTAATATTCAGCTGTAATGAAAAGTTAAATTTGAGAGAAATGGGTGAATCTGGAAATTATTATATTAAGTCTGGCAACCCAGGTTCAGAAAGGCAAATATCTCGGGTTTCTCATATGCAGATCCTAGATTTGTTTGTTTTTTCCAGGTAGGGTCTCACTGTAGCCCAGGCTGACCTGGAACTCACTCTAGTTCCAGGCTGGCCTCCAACTCACAGCGATCCTTCTATCTCTGCCTCCCAAGTGCTGGGATTAAAAGTGTACACCACTACACCCAGCTTGGATCCTAGATTTAAAATTTAAATATGTGTATATGTGTATGTGGGGCTATCGGTCATGAAACTAGAAAGGGAACAATAAGAGAAGAAATAGGAGTTTTAAGGAAAAGGGGAGGAGGAAAAAGGAAAAGATAAAGAGTCCATGCAACACAAAAGTGAAAAGTGGGGCTGCTGAGATGGCTTCATGTTTCAGGTACTTGCCTACAAAGCCAAAAGACCCAGATTTGATTCTCCAGGACCCATATAAGCCCAAGGCACGAGGTGGTGCATGCTTTTGGAGTTTGTCTACAGCAGCTGAAAGCCCTGGCACACCCACTCAATCTCTTTCTCTCTTACCTCCCTCTTTCTCTCTCTCAAATAAATAAAATAAATTTTAAAAGTAGGGGATTGGTGAGGGAAGGAAGGGTACAAACTGGGAGATGGGTACAAGAGGATAAGAAAAAGGAGTAGGGTAGGAGAGGAGAATAAAAAAAAAAAAAAAAAAAGCAAACTGTATGAAAATGCCATAATGGGCCTGGTGTGATTCTGTCCTATGTGTCTTGTATGAGGCGCCATAGTTAGTTGTCTCCATCTGTCTCCTCACCCCTCCCCCAAGTGCATGCTACCCCCCCACCCCTCCCCCGTAGAAGATTCGATGGACATGGACATGAGCCCACTGAGGCCTCAGAACTACCTTTTCGGTTGTGAAATAAAGGCTGACAAAGATTATCACTTTCAGGTAGATAATGATGAAAATGAGCACCAGTTATCATTAAGAACGGTCAGTTTGGGCTGGAGAGATGGTTTAGTGGTTAAGCGTTTGCCTGTGAAGGCTAAGGACACTGGTTCAAGGCTTCATTCCCCAGGACCCACGTTAGCCAGATACACAAGGGAGCGCATGTGTCTGGAGTTCGTTTGCAGTGGCTGGAAGCCCTGGCGTGCCCATTCTCTCTCTCTCTATCTGCCTCTTTCTTTCTCTGTCTGTCGCTCTCAAAGAAAGAAAGAAAAGTAACAAAAAATTTTAATTAAAAAAAAAAGAGAACCAACAATCCATGGATTAATCTAGAGATCAGTGAACTACAGCCATAGACCATGACTGGTCCACTGCCAGCTTTTTTTTTTTAAGGTAGGGTCTCACTCTGGTTCTGGCTGACATAGAATTCACTAAGTAGTCTCAAAGTGGCCTCGAACTCATGGTGATCCTCCTTCCTCTGCCTCCTGAGTGCTGGGATTAAAGGTGTGCGCCACCTTGCCTGGCCCATTACCAGTTTTTGTGAATAAAGTTTTATTGAAACACAGTCATATTCATTTCTACATTGTCTATTGCTGTTTTCAACCTACTTTGGCAGAGTTGAATAGTAGCAGATGAGAGTCTAAAATATTTTCTATATGGCCCCTGACAGAATCTTGCTAACCTGTGGATCAGCCTAAGGTAACCAGCTGGGCATCCACCACCCACCGCCCTCTTTCACTTCTCTGCCCTCACCCCTTGTCCCCAGCCCATGCCTCACCACCGTCAGATGCTGGATGAGCTCAGTGAAGTTGGGGTTCTCATGGTAACTGGCCAGAACCTCAGACTCCACACGCCTCCCGGCCAACTCCAGCACAACTTGGGGGTGTTCCACCTCGAACAGGTGCACACGACCCAGGCCCCTCAAGCCCCAGAACAGAACCTAGAACAAGGAGGTAGGAACCTTAACGGCCTGTAGCTGAGGAGAGAGCCACACAGTTGGAAACAAAGGGGCTTTGGGTGCCTGGTACAACCTCAACACGGAACTCTCTGAGCACCGGGCGCACAGCCGATGGCAGGGATAGACGTCCAGAGAGGGGCTTCACCAGGGATGTCAAGTCCTGGGGCTCCACGTCAGTGGGCACTGAGGGCTGCAGGAGGAAAGAAATCAGATGTTGGGCCAAAAGCCTTGGGAAAGGACATGGGAAGCTGCTGATGTCGTATAAATTCAAGTGACCCAGGCAAGATCGGATCGCAGGAGGGGCTTCTCAGAAAGCAGCCATGGACGGTGGGTACCCGAGACGTGCCAGGTGGGAAGACCCCATGATAAACCTCAGTCTGGGTTCTCCCAGGGTGGACACTTGGCAAGGACCTAGAAATCCTAGAATCAGGAGGTCCAGTGAGGTCACTTCAGGCCAGACCTGCAGGCTGTATTCCTTAAGGAAAGGGGCTGAATCAGTTTCTCTGGGACACCCCCAAGGCCAGATGCCCTGATGAATAACGAGATGGGTCTACAGCCTACTGGCTAGGCTAGGGTATCTTTTTTTTCCATTTTGACTAGGGTCTCACTCTAGCCCTGACCTGGACCTCACTCTGTAGTCCCAGGCTGGCCTCCAATTCACATGGATCCTCCTACCTCAGCCTCCTGAGTGCTGGGAGGCTCCAGGCCAAGTATCCTCACCTCAAGGTGGCCACGGTAGTCCAGTTCAATGAGTTCAAAGGTGGCGATGAGTTCTCCAGCAGCCTGAGGTCCCTTCCTCAGGGGGAAGAACTGCAGTTCAGGGCGTTGGTATGGGTCCTCTGTCAACTTTACCCTTGGGGCTGCAAGTGCCCTGCCCAGGAACACAGAGGGGCCCTGTGGGGAGCAAGGTAGTGAGGAAAAAGAGGGGGCAGTCTTCAGGAGCAAAGGAGGGCCATCAAAACAAGCAGAGAGAAGAGGCTGGGAACAGGAAGCACACTCACAAATTTATTGTGGTCAAAGACATTGATGATCACCAGCGGAGGCTCCTCGTGCAAATGCTCCCGCCTCCCATCCACAATCAGCTGGTCAAACACCAAGAGTTCATCCCACAGGGGGCTTAGCGTCTGCTCCATGACCTTGGGAGTCATGCAGAGCAGGGGGAATAAGAGTTTGTCGTGAACAGAGCAAGATGAGGGAGGGCCCAGGCTGCCCGTCCCAGACCCACTGTCTCCCTATTGCCGTCTGCCAGCCTCAGGTCCCGGTCCTAAAGCCACCCCCAGGAGAAACCTCTGCGCCCTTCTATTCCACCAGCTAAGCCAAAGCAGTTCGCGTCCAGGATCCTGTCCTGAAGTTCCAAGGTGGGAAAGGAGACTTAGGGCCTTGGGGAAAAGCGTCGCCCCACCCCACCTTGTCTTCTGACCCCCTCAGCCGATATCCCAGCCTTACCCTCACCTGCGTAGTTTGGCACTGGGTGGAGATGAGGACTCGGGCAAAGGGGTCCGAGAGGCCACTGTCATCTGCTGCCAACACACCTCGGGCCTGGTACAAGTGAGCCCGGAGCTGGAAGTAGCTAAAGTCTGAGGTGAGGAGAAAAAGGAGCCCCCGTTTATCCAGGAGGTGACTGGAGCCGCTCCAGTGCAGGAGCCCACCTGGGACGCCCAGTAAGATGGGGTCCTGTGCCCGCTCTGAACTCACCATCTCGGTGCAGGCTGTGAGGCAGCCCAGTTGGGGGTTCAGGTAGCAGGTCTGGGGGCAGCTCAGAGACGCAGGCTTTGGCTTGCTTGCCCAGTCCAAGCCACAAGAAGAGCTCCAACTTGGCACAGACCTCTCCAGGGGCTGCCCCAGGTGCCTACGTGGGGAAGAGGCATGCTGGGACCTCAGATGTTTCCAACAGTCCTGTGCCACCCCCCAAGGCATGCCCCAAATCTTACTGCCAAATCTGTAAGAAGTGTTCCCTCTCTTTACTTTAGCACCCTTCTTCCATCACACTCCTGTCTCCCATACTTCCTACCTAACGCTGTCACTTCCTACTCTGCCCTCCCTCCTTTGTCCTCTCTGTTCTCAACACATTTACATTTCCTGTCCTCTACCCCAAGGATCACAGTTTCTCACCACTACGGACTTATTTTGTTGTCTATTCCAAAGCTACTTCATTTGGAAAATTTTTTAATGTTTTTCTTTTAATATTTTATTTTTATTGATTTGAGATTATATGTATATACATATATGTGTGTGTGTGTGTGTAGGCAGGTAGAGAAAAAGAGAGAAAGAGAATGGGCGTGCCAGGGCATCCAGCCACTGCAAACGAACTCCAGATGTGTGCGCCCCCTTGTGCATCTGGCTTACGTGGGTCCTGGGGAGTTGAACCTGGGTCCTTCGGCTTTGCAGGCAAGCACCTTAATCGCTAACCCATCTCTCCAGCCCATATTTTAAAATTTTTCTTAATTTTAATTTTTATTTAGTTGAGAGAGAGATACAGAAATAAACAGGTAGAGAGCAAATGCATTTGATGGTTTTGGCTTTTTAAAGATTTTTTTTTGTTTATTTTTATTTATTTATTTGTTTGAGAGCAACAGAGGAAGAGAGAGAAGCGAGGGAGGAGGAGAGACAGGATGGACATACCAGGGTCTCCAGCCACTGAAAACAAACTCTATATACATGCAGCACCTTGTACATATGGTTTTACGTGGATCCTGGGGAAATGAACCTTGAACCTGGGTCCTTAGGCATCACAGGCAAGCACTTAGCCCCTAAGCCATCTCTCCAGCCCCCAAGAATGGCATTTGGAAATATTTTGCTTGAAAAACAACTTTGCTCTTTTTTTCTCTCCCAAGGTAGAATGTCCCTCTAGCCCAGGCTGACCTGGAATTCATTATGTAGCTTCAAGCTGGCCTTGAACTCACAGTGATCCTCCTACCTCTGCCTCCTGAGTGCTGGGACTAAAGGCATGTCATCATGCCTGGCTCCAACTTTACTTTTTTGGTTTTGTTTTGTTTTCGAGATAGGGTCTCACTCTAGCCCAGGCTGACCTGGAATTCACTATGTACTCTCAGGGTGGCTTTGAACTCACAGTGATTCTCGAGTGCTAGGACTAAAGGCATGTCACCACGCACAGCTCCAACTTTACTTTTAGGAGAACTAAGTAATCTCTCCATTCCTCATTCCTGCCCATGTAACAGCCTGGTTTGCCAAAGGTCCAGGGCTAACAACTTGGCTGACCTGGGCAAAGCCACAACCTTTTATATATATATATATATACACACACATATATATATATATATATGTTGTGTTTTTTTTTTTGGCTTCCTAGTTGGGAACCACAGGCCACCAGCCTATGCCTCTCACTGCTCTATGTATCTCACTCTTCTTTCCATAGCACCTCTGCCCCAGGCCCCCTCACAGTGAGTAGTAGACTCTGGATCTTTCCACAGTCTCGGCCTCGCTCTTCTTCCACCACAGAAAACAGCACATCCTGGGCAGGGATCCGGGCATAGGCCACGCGGCGCTGTCCACTGAACATCCAGACCAGCACGTCTGGCAGAGGTGGCTGGGGCTGCAGTAGAAAGAACAGGCCAGAGGTGGACTTGGAGCTGAGGCCACCTGGACTAATCGGATAGATCAAACGTCCATCCCGGTCCTGACCCTAAGCCTCAGATCCATGTGGCTACCTGCCCCTTGACATCTGAATATCCCACAGGCCATCTCAGACTTGATCTAATTTAGATTCGTTTTCTACAAGTTGTGGAGAACACACGTGGAACATATATGAACTATCTGCAACACACGTTCCCCATCACATGCCCATTCGCATCAGCCAAATACCAGAGTTCCTGTCTGCTTTCTTCTCCAACATCTAGTCACCGAGTCCTGCCTGCGTCCCCCTTCGATCCTATTCTTTTTTATTTTTTTAATATTTTACTTATTTATTTGAGAGCGACAGACACAGAGAGAAAGACAGATAGAGGGAGAGAGAGAGAGAATGGGCGCGCCAGGGCTTCCAGCCTCTGCAAACGAACTCCAGACGCGTGCGCCCCCTTGTGCATCTGGCTAACGTGGGACCTGGGGAACCGAGCCTCGAACCGGGGTCCTTAGTCTTCACAGGCAAGCGCTTAACCGCTAAGCCATCTCTCCAGCCCCGATCCTATTCTTATTGTCCCACTTCAGGACCCTCTTTCCTCAGCCAGACAATGTGACAGTCTTCCCGCCTTCAGTTGTAACCTCTGACCATTTCTCTGTCACGAGGGGCCAGCGTCACCCCATTCTTCGGATTCAACGGCAATGCACTTTCTGCAGCAAAGTGTCGCCTGACCACCTAGTCAAGGCAGCTTCTCCTCCACTCCTTCTACACACTGTAAAGTTCTTCTTACTCATTTACAGATTCACAGACTCTCCATTGCTAAACCAAAATCTCCTCAAAGATGAGGAACAGAGCCTGGTGTGGTGGCGCGTGCCTTGAATCCCACCACCTGGGAGGCAGAGGTAGGAGGATCACCCTGTGACTACATAGTGACTTCCAGGTCAGCCTGGGCTAGAGTAAGACCCTACCTCACAAAACCAAAAATAAATAGATAAATAAATAAAATAAGAAACCAAAGGCTAAATAAAATAAAAAAGATGAGGATCATGGCAAGGGCTTGATCCCTAGAATCTAACTCAGAGACTGAAAGCAGGGCTTCAAATATCAGTGAGTCAGCAAACAACTATTAGGACTTCCAGACCCAACACACACATTTGACCTTTTCCCATTTAAAGCCCCCATCCCATTTGTAATATTCCACTTCCAGTAGCATCATGAGCTCCTGCTCACCAAACACAGTAAAAAGACAAATATCCAGGTGGGGCTGGAGAGATGGCTTAGTGGTTGAGGCACTTGCCTGCAAAGCCAAAGGACCCTGGTTGGATTTCCCAGTACTCATGTAAAGACAGGTGCACAAGGCAGCACATGCATCTGGAACTTCTGGCGCACACCTTTAGTCCCAGCACTCGGGAGGCAGAGGCAGGAGGATTGCCATGAGTTCAAGGCCACCCTGAGACCACAGAGTGAATTCCAGGTCAGCCTGGGCTAGAGGGAGACCCTACCTTGAAAAAATAAAATTCTCTGTGCATGGTGGCACATGACTTTAATCCCAGCACTCAGAAGACCAAGGTAGGAGGATCACTGTGAGTTTAAGACCAGCCTGAAAGTACATAGTGAAACCAAGGTCAGCCTGGACTAGAGACCCTAAAAAAAATTCAATAGAGGTACTTACATGCACACACACACACACACACACACACACACACACACACACACACACAATTTTCAACCAAACACAACAGGCATGCCCATGCATGTCTGTAATCCCAGCATTTAGGAGGTAGAGACAGGAAAAAGGATCAGAAGTTCAAGGTCTTCCTTGGCTACACAGTGAGCATGAGGACAGCCTGGGATACATGAGACTCTTGTCTCACAAACAATTTTTGTTGTGGTGTAGCACACTTTTAATTCCACACTTAAGAGACAGAAGTAGGAGGATCACTGTGAGTTTGTGAGTTTGAGGCCACCCCGAGGCTACATAGTGAATCCCAGGTCAGCCTGGGCTACAGTGAGACTCTACCTGGAGTGGGAGGGGGAAACCTGACATGGTGGCACACACCTTTAATCCCAGTATTCTAGCACTCAGGAAGCAGAGGTAGAAGGATCACTGAATTCGAAGCCTACAGAGTGAAGTCCAGGTCCACCTGGGCTAGAGTGAGACCCTACCTCAACAACAACAGTGGCTGGAATACAGTTCGGTAATCACACATTTGCACAGCATATAGAAGATTCCAACCCCAGCACTGGAAAAAGAGTCAGGCATGATGGCTCATGCCTGTAGCCTCTGCACTTTGGAGACTGTTGCAGTCAGGATCGCATCGCTGGTAGAAATCACCCAACAGACTTGAGGGGAAGCTCCATGATGGCAGGGGAAACGATGGCATGAGCAGAGGGTGGACATCACCCCCTGACCCATATAAGGTGGACAACAGGAACAGGAGAGTGTTCCAAACACTGGCACGGGGAAACTGGCTATAGTGCCCATAAGCCCACCCAAAGTAATACACTGTCTCCACGAGACATTAATTCCCAAATCTCCATCAGCTGGGAACCTAGCATTCAGAACACCTAAGTTTATGGGGGACACCTGAATCAAACCATCACATTCTGCCACTGGCCCCCATAAACTGATATCAATACATGATGTAAAATACAATGCATTCAGTCCAACTTTAAAAGTCCCCATAGTTTTTATCAATTCCAATGATATTCACACATCCCCATAGTCTAAGGTCTTTTAACTGAACCATAATGCTAGGTTCCCAGCTGATGGAGATTTGGGAATTAACGCCTCCTAGAGGTGGTGTATTGTTGTGGATGGGTTTATGGGTGTTATAGCCAGTTTCCCTATGCCAGTGTTTGGCACACTCTCTCCTTGCTGTTGTCTACCTTATGTTGGCCAGGGGGTGATGTCCACCCTCTGCTCATGCCATCATTTTCCCCTGCCATCGTGGAGCTTCCCTTTGAGCCTGTAAGCCAAAATAAACCTCTTCCCCACTCCCAAAAAAGAAAAAATATCCCCAAATTAAAGGAAAATATTTAATATGGTTATCTCTGGAAGGTAGGGGTAGAGACTGACTAGGAAAGAACATGAAGGAACATTCTAGAGTGATAGTCTACATCTTAGTATGTTTCTTTGTTTGTTTTTGTTTTTGTTTTTTAAGGTAGGGTCTTATTCTAGCCAAGGCTGACCTGGAATTCACTCTATCCCAGGCTGGCCTCGAACTCACTGAAATCCTTCTACTCTTTTTTTTTTTTTTTAATGAAAATTCTCAATTCCATCCTCAAAATATTGAAAACCAGTGGTGAATTGAATGAAACCAAATTCACAACAAAGCCCAGTTCAAATACAAAGCAGAACAATTCCACCCTCACTCAAGAAGCCTAATGTGGGGGGAGGGAAATGGTACCTTCTGGGGATGTATATTATTTATTTTAGTCTCTACTATTCTCTCTTACTAAAAATTCAAACTCAAGAGCCAGGCATGTTGGCACACACTTTAATCCCAGCACTTAGGAGGCAGAGGTAGGAGGATTGCCATGATTTTGAGGCCACCCTGAAATTACAGAGTAATTTCCAGGTCAGCCTGAACTCAAGTGAGACCCTACTTAGAAAAAAAAAATTCAAACACAAAAGACATAGGAAAGTGAAAAATGTGACTCATAGTCAAGATAGGACATACTTAAGTAGACATATAGAGAGCCTAGCATTGCACTGAAATTCAGTATACTAGCTGGGCGTGGTGGCGCACGCCTTTAATCCCAGCACTCAGGAGGCAAAGGTAGGAGGATCGCCGTGAGTTCAAGGCCACCCTGAGACTACATAGTGAATTCCAGGTCAGCCTGGGCTAGAGTGAAACCCTCTCAAAAAAACAAAAACAGAAGCGAAATTCAGTATACTAGGGTCTCTATCCTGTTCCTCCTTCCAGCATCCCATCTTCCACCTGCTCAGGCCTCTCAATTCTGGACAGATGCCCATTCTTCCTCACATGCCGAATCCCAACTTCTCCTTTAAGATCTGAGATCAACCTTCAATGCGCCTGGAATTCCAACTGCTACGTAACCTGCTATGACTTGAAGGACGACGCCATTCTTCCTCACTAGCTTCCAGTGCTGTTTTGCTGTTAACAAGGCCAACTCATCCCAAGGGAGTTAGAAGACTCACACATGATACATACAGAGGCTTAGCAGACAAAGTATTCCCAAAGCATGTCTCCCTTTCCCCCTTCACATATCTTCTTCAGTCATGATGCTGAACAAAGAAGGTATCCAAGGCAGTTTAGTCTTGAATGTTTATCCAGAGGCCTCTGGAATGATTCAAAATTTAGGGGAGCTGGGTGTGGTGGTGCATGCCTTTAATCCCAGCACTTGGAAGGCAGAGGTAGGAGGATCGCCGAGAGTTCAAGGCCACCCTGAGACTACATAGTGGGCTAACATGAGACCTTATCTCAAAAAAAAAAAAAAAATAGCCAGGTGTGGTGGTGCACACCTTTAATCCCAGCACTCAGGAGGCAGAGGTAGGAGGATAGCCATGAGGCTACCCTGAGATGACAGTGAATTCCAGGTCAGCCTGGACCAGAGTGAGACCCTACCCTGAAAAACCAAAAAAAAAAAAAAAGAAAAAAGAAAAAAACTCAGGGGAATGGGTATCTGGGGAAGACGCTACCTCCTGAGCCAGGAAGTGCAGTTTTGCCAGGAGCTTCTTAGCCAGTGCCACCTTCCTTTGCATGTTGCTCTGCCTCAGACCCTGTAAAAGCCGCAGTCCTTGCTTTGCCAACAGATTCTGGAAGGCAAGAAGAAACCATGAGTGCAAGGACCTAACTTGGTGCCCCTGCTTTTCCTCCCTGGCCCATACCAGGCTGTGCGTCAGTAGCTTCCCTCGGCATCGATCCAGGGTGTTGGGCCGGGTCATCGTCCTGAGCTCAGCACCACGGCAAAACTGTCTGCAAGAAGCAGAGACAAGCACAGCAAAGAGGAGTCACTCAAAGGAGAAGGCACGAAATGTCTGGGCCACTTCTCTCAGAAGAGGCCTTCTGCCCCCACCGTCTCTGACAGCCCTTTCTCATCAAGAATGGTCTTTGGGGGCTGGAGAGATTGCTCAGTGGTTAAGGTGCTTGCCTGCAAAGCCAAAGGATGCAGGTTCGATTCCCCATGGCCTACATAAGCACAAGGTGGTGCATGGGTCTGGAGTTTGATTGCAGCAACTGGAAGCTGTGGCACACCCATTCTCATTCTCTTTCTCTGCCTCTTTCTCTCTCAAGTAAATACATTAAAATAAAATATTTTTAAATGGTCTTTTGGGGTTAGACAGATGGCTCAGTGGATAAGGTGTTGCCTGAAAGGTCTACTGACCCAGGTTCAATTCCCCAGTAGCCATGTAAAGCCAGATGCACAAAGTGGAATGTGCATCTGAGGGTCATTTGCAGCAGCTAAGGCCCTGGGACACCGATTCTTTCTTTCTCTCTCTCTTTCTTCTCCTCCTTCTTCTTCCTCTCCCTCTCCCTCTCTCAGTCTCTCTCTCTCTCTGCTTGCAAATAAATAAATAATATTGGGCTGGAGAGATGGCTTATTGGTTAAGGTACTTGCCTGCAAAGCCAAAGGACTCAGGTTCAATTCCCTAGGAACCACATAAACCAGATGCACAAGGGGGTGCATGCATCTGGAGTTTGTTTGCAGTGGCTGGAGGCCCTGGTGTGCCCATTCTCTCTGTGTCACCCTCTCTCTCTCTCAAATAAAATATTTAAAAATAAATAACTAAATAATATTAATAATAGGGGCTAATAATAATGGCTCAGCAGTTTAAGGTGCTTTCCTACAAAGCCTAACCTGAGTTTGATTCCTCAGTACTCATATAAAGCCAGATGCACAAACTGGCACATGCATCTAACTTCTTTTGCAGTGGCTGGAGGCCCAGATGTGCTCATTTGCTCAGTCTGTCTCTCTTCTACCTTTTTCTATTTGCAAATTAATAAATAGGCTGGGTGTGGTAGTGCATGCCTATAATCCCAGCAGTCAGGAGGCAGAGGTAGAATCACTGTGAATTCAAGGCCAGCCTGGGACTACAGAGTGAATTCTATGTCAGCCTGGGCTAGAATAAGACCCTACCTCAAAAAAACAAACAAACAAACAAACAAACAAACAAACAGCCAAGGGTGGTGGTGCATGCCTTTAATCCCAGCCTTTGGGAGGCAGAGATAGGAGGATGGCTGTGAGCTCTAGGGCACCCTGAGACTGCATAGTGAATTCCAGGACAGCCTGGGGCTAGAGTGAGACCCTACCTCAAAAAAACAGGCAAAAAAAAAAAAAAAAAAAGAGCTGGGCATTGTGGTGCACACCTTAATCCCAGCACTCAGGAGACAGAGGCAGGAGGATTGCCAAGAGTTCGAGGCCACCCTGAGACTCCACAGTGAATTCCAGGTCAGCCTGAGCTAGTTAGATCCTATCTCAAAAAAAAAAAAAAAAAAAAATTCCCTTGATAGAGCTGGGCATGTGGCTCATACCTTTAATCCCAACACTGAAATAGGAAGATCACCACAAATTTTGCCTGTCTGGGCTAGAGTAACACCTTGCCTCTAAGAAAACAAAATTCCCTTGATAGACATTCAACTCCTTTTCAAATTTCTTTTTTTAAAAATAATTTATGTATATTCATTTACTTGAGAGAGGGAGAAAGAAAGAGGGAATGAAAGAGAGAGGGAGAGAATGGGCATGCCAGGGCATCCAGTGCTGCAAATGAACTCCAGACTCAGGTGCCACCTTGTGCATTGGCTTACGTGGGTCCTGAGGAAGTGAACCTGGATCCTTTGGTTTTGCAGGCAAGTGCCTTAACCGCTAAGCCATCTCTCCAGCCCTCAAATTTATTTTTTCTTTCTTTCTTTTTGTAATAGTTTTATTTATTTATGAGAAAGAGTGTGAGCACATCAGCACCTCTTGCCACGGCAAACGACTTGAGCCACGTGTGCTACTTTGTGCACCTGACTTTACGTGAATGCTTGAGAATTTCACCTGGGTGGACAGGCCCTGCAAGTAAGCGCATTTAACCACTGAGCCATCTTCCCAGCCCTTTATGTCAATTTTCTATGTGTGCCGAGCAAACGTAGCTTTGAGATTTCCTTGGGTCCAGACAGCCATATGAGCCTCCCTCCTTCTAAAGCTGGCCCTGGGAGAGGCCGCTGCAAAGGGCTGCCTCTCAGCTCACCTGCTCCCGGCCACCAGCTCTTCTAGAGTCTGCTTGAGCCGCATGCAGGCACCCCGTCCCCACCTGCGTTGTATCTTCTCAATATCCTGCAGCCCCTGGTCCTGTACAGACCCGGCAAGACAGTGAGAATCTTTCTCTCTTTCTCTCTCTCTAGGTAGGGTCTTGCTCTAGCCCAGGCTGACCTGAAATTCACTATGTAGTCTCAGGGTGGCCTTGAACTCACAGCAATCCACCTACCTCTGCCTCCTGAGTACTGGAATTAAAGGCATGCGCCACCACACCTGGCTGACAGTGAGAATCTTGAGGACCCTAGGCCACTTACCAACCCCACCCAAAGGCCCCACCTCACCCCTGCACCTCTTGCTCCGCCCTTCTCTGTCTATCCAATTCTCTAGTCCCTTACTGGTTCTGCTCCCTCAATAGCTCGACCCAGCCCCTTCACTCAGCCCTGTCCCAGGCCCAACAGTTCTGAATCCCTGTCCTGCTACAATGCTGACACCTCAGGACTCTTTGTGTACCCCCTCTGGCCTTGGATTAACAAGATGCTGGCTCCCCTAGTGCTCCACTGAGCCTCCAGAGTCTGGAATTCCCTCAACATAAGGTGGCCTGGCCCCTTCCTATCCGTGTTTCCTAGTTCTCACCAGCCTCTCAGCCACTTTGCGCACACAGTTACTGCTCTGCAGGCGCCAGGTGTAATTCTCCCAGCGGCTCCACACACTCAAACAGGGCTTTTGGTGACGCAGAGGCAAGCAGAAATATGGCCTGTGTCAGACAGAGATAAGTGGCTTTGGGGCATCCTGAGTGCCGGGGGAATCTCCCAACTCTATCAAGTCACTCACCCGCTGCCATCCACCGGCTCAGGCCGCTGAGCAGGGGTTCCCAGCTCTTCCTCCTCTTCCAGACCAGAACCCCTGTTGTCAGACTCCAGCAGAGGTTGCGCCTCTGACACACTGCCCTCTGTTCCCTCCACAGTCCTAGACTCTCGATCCAACCGCTCCTCCCTGTGGCCTGCATGACCTACCCCGCGCCCCCCCCCCAAAAAAATGTCAAGGGTCAGGACATCAGGATAAGGGTCAGAACCTTCTCCACAGAATCAAAACCCACCCTTGGTCTGGAGAGATGGCTTAGTGGTCAAGGCACTTGCCTGCGAAGCCTAAGGACCCAGGTTCAATTCCCCAGTACCCATGTGAGCCAGATGCACAAGGTGGCGCATACGTCTGGAGTTTGTGTGCAATGGCTGGAGGCCCTGGCATGCTCTCCCCCTGCCTCTCTCTCAAATATATAAATACATAAAATATTTAATTTAAAAAAATACACCACCCTTGCAGAACATCAGCAGCCCATTCCAGAGGCCTAATGTCTGAAACAAGAGAAACCACCCTCAAATCCATGACCCTGAGGTGGGGGGGGGGTGCTCAGCTAGGTCACACACCAATGGAAATCTCAAAGCTGATAGGCTGCTTGGCCACTGCGGGGTCAATCATGGTGGCCTCGAAGAGCACTCCGAAAAGCAAGAAATCTTCGCAGGGAGCCAGGGCATTCTGAGGAAGGGGATGAGGCTGGAGTCAGCTCCCAGTCTCCCATGGAGCAGATTGGTCTATGTTTGGGTACAATGCCCACAGAGAGACTGGAACCAAGGTCCTAGCAGCCTGTGGCTATCCTAGCCCCCTCTCTGCTCCTGGTAGCCCCTCCCCACATTGGCCCAAGGGATTGGTTGCCTCCGGTCCACCCCTGCTTGGTGAGTCCTCAGCATGTGTACATCTACTGGCACATGGGGGCACACACATCCCACCTCTGGGAGGGGCAGCAACTCCTCCACCTCCACCTCCATGGCGCTGGGAATCTCGGGCCCATCTGCGCTGGAGCTGGCGTCCACGTGCTGTGGAATCCCAGCCGGGGTCTGACCCTGCTTAGCTTTCTTCTTCTTCCTTCTGGTGAGCCGAGATAATCTGGAACTCTGTGGGGTCTGGGTGGACTCGGGTTCGGATCTACCTTCCAACACCTCGGTGGACACAGCCACCAGAAGTCGGCCACGGAACCAAATGCCTTGCCCAAGGCCCTCATTCAGAGTCTGAAGACCATCCCGGAGCCCCCCACTGGGGAGCGAGCCATAGAGAGGTACCCAGGCCGGACCGAAGGTAGGGTTAAACCCCGCTGTGGGAAACCAAACAAACAGGGTTTGAGAATGGGAGAAGGGGGCAGGTGGGTTCGACTCTGCACTGCACAGCCTTGGGTCTTCCCAGCCCCAGGATGGGAGTTTTGAAAGGGTGCAAGTCCGAGACCAAAGTAGCAGCAGACAGGTGGGACTTGGAATACCTCAAAACCCCGGGCAGATGGCTTAGCGGTTAAGGTGTTTGCCTGCAAAGCCTTATGACCTGGGTTTGATTTCCTAGCACCCACTTCAAGCCAACTGCGCAAAGTGGTGCATGTTATCTGGAGTACATTTGCAGTGGTTAGAGGCCCCGGTGCGCCCATTCTCTCTCTCCTTGAGAATAAATAAATATCTTGGGCGGGGGAGTGTTACTGAGGGCTGGAGAGATGGCTTAGCCCTTAGGGTGCTTGCCTGCGAAGCCTAAGGACCCTGGTTTGATTACCCAGATGCACAAGGTGGCGCACACCTGGCGCCCCCATTTTCTCCCTCTCTCAAATGAATGAACGAATTCGTAAATAAATAAATGAGCCGGGCGTGGTGAGCGCATGCCTTTAATCCCAGTCCTTGGGAGGCAGAGGTAGGTGGATGGCCGAAAGTTCGAGGCCAGCCTGAGTCTACCTAGTGAATTCCAGGTCAGCCTGAGCTAGAGTTGAGACCTTATCTGGAAAAACCTAAATAAATAAATAAATAAATAATGCGAGAAAGTACACAAATGAGAGTATTGCTGATTGGTGGGTGCATCCTGAGGGGCGGAGCCTAGGATGAGACCCAGGTACCGGAGTGACTAGGGTAAATGACTGGGGTGGAGTGGATTCTCGGCGTGTCCCTTCACTGGGATGGCGAGGATCTGTCTGGGGGTCCGGTGGGAAGACGGGGGGAGGAGGGCGGGGCGCGGAGCGGCTCCCTCGCTCACCCGCGCGGCTGGGGTTCGAGACCAGCCTCAGGTCCAGCGCGTGCGCGGCGAGCGGCGCGTCGGCGAGCGGGGCGTCGTCGCGCAGCTGCAGGCGGAGGGCGCGCGTGAGCGGCGGGAAGAGCTCCACGAAGCTCAGCTGCTCGTTCCACTCGGGCGCCGCCGTCTCGCCGCGCACCGACGTCTCACCCTGCGGGGCGGGGGTGTCAGCGCGGGCCGGAGACCCGAGCCGCGGCTGGGTGGGGGGCGGACGACGACTACGCGGCGGGGTGGGGGGTGGAGGGTGGGGGGGTGACTCACCTGCTGCCCCAGGAAGGACACGCGCACGTAGGGGTCCGGGGCCACGTGCCGGTCGTGCAGGGCGCGGGCCAGGCTGCCCAGGAGCCCCGGGCGCAGCGCGGGCAGACCCTCGGCGCGGTACAGGCGCACGCGCAGCCGCGCCCACGGCCGGTCGGCCCGCACCCCGCGCGGCAGGAGCAGGTTCCTAGGAGGAACCCCGATGCTGGGAAGCTGGACTGTCACTCAAGCCCCCAGCCCCTGCTCACCCAAGGCCATGCTCCCCATTCTCCTCTCCCACCTCTCACCCCGTCCCTCCTCCGCCGCCCCCCCCCCCACGCACTCACTTCTCGATATCCGAATTGGAGCCTGGGCTTGGGGGTGGTAATGGAGGGGGAAGGTCCCCGCGAGACCTCACGCACAAGGTGACCTTGACGAAGCCCTTGGTTCCCGCGCGAGTGTCTCGGGGGTCATGCAGAGGAGCCCACTTTTGGTAGAAGTGGCCATCTGGGTACGGAGGGACAGGCCAGGAGTTAGGGGGGGACACCCGTGGGGGGCACTGAGCAATCAGTCATAGGGCTGCTGATCGTAAAGTGGTTCCTGGCTGCCTTCAGAGGGAAGGGCGGGAGTGCAAGAAAGGTCAGCCTTTTCAAGCAACGGCTGTCTCAGAGGTTACTATCCAGGGGTTCACGGAGAGGAAATCGCTGTCCAGAGACCAATTTCTGGGGGTCCTTGCCTGCACAAATCAATAAGAAGGGTTCAGCACCTGGCTGGTCAAAGACGATGCCTAAATCCATCCTGAACGTTCCTATCCTGGTGGCCATAAATGGGAGGGTCTGTGAATGGAAAGCCTGAGAAAGAAAGAAAAGGGAGAAAGTACAAAACTAATTAATAAAGAAAAGAAAATAAATGGAATGAATTATCAACTAAAAAAATAAGATAAAAGAAAGAGGGAGAAAGATTGTTAGTCCTGGAGCTTTTGCGTTCCTCCCTACCTTCATAAGACAGTTCTACTTCATAGCACAGGCTAGCCTCAAACTTGTGGCGATCCTCCTGCCACAGTTTCCCGATCGCTGGCATTACAAGCCTGTGTCACCACGCTCAGCTGAGCGCCTCCCCTTTGCTAACAGAAACCTCTCCCCCACTCTCCTCACCGTGATCTCCAGCAACGAGTCTTGGAGGCGAAGCCGGGTCTCGTGAAATTCGAATAAGAAATACTGGGTTGAAGTGGGGGTTGAGAGAGGTTAGGCAGGTGAGAGGCTAGGCGTGAAGGATTCCACCATCTTGCCCAGACCCTTGCAAAGAAACTGGTCCTCTCCCTTCAACAACGTCTCATTGCTTTCCCTCAGCCTAGACAATCCTGCCTATCTATAGGCCTGACAACCCACCCAATTACACTCTAGGAACCGCCCCTCCCTCTTCCCTCCCTCCCTCCCTCCCTCCCTTCCTTCCTTCCTTCCTTCCTTTCTTCTTCTTTCTTTTCTTCTCCTCCTCCTCCTTCTCCTCCTTCTCCTCCTTCTCCTCCTTCTCCTCCTCTCCCCCCCTCCTCCTCTCCAGGTAAGGTCTCACTCTGGCCCAGGCTGACCTGGAATTCACTATGGAGTCTCAGGGTGACCTCGAACTCATGGCGATCCTCCTACCTCTGCCTCCCAAGTGCTGGGATTAAAGGCGTGCACCACCATGCCTGGCTCCCCTCCTTCCTTCTTAAGCCACCTTCCTTCTCGGGTTTGTGCCCACCTCGTTGTAGAATGGGCAGTTGGTCCCACGTTGTGTGGCGGTCACTCGGCGCTGATCCCCCACACGCACAGCTATGTAAGGGTTAATGTTGACTCCCACCAGTTTCTGGGCCTCAAGCACGGTGACTCCCACCTAAGGTGTGCAGAAAAGGGAAGACAGAAAGCCAGACCTGCCTGGGTAGGGAGAGGAATGAATGAGGGAACCTTTCAAAGAGGGGCTCGCCGAGGGTTAGAATGTGGCAGGAAAGCAGTACCTGGAAGTCCTGTGCTCTGGACACCTGGAAAGAGTCCCCTCGGGCCAAGCCTCGAACTCGGCTGTGGAGACGCTTAGGGTCAGCTCTGCTTCCCCACCCCCACCTTCCCACCGACACACACACACACACACACACACACACACACTTGAGTGACGCTAAGAATGAACACTTGCTGGGCATGGTGGCGCACACCTTTAATCCCAGCACTCTGGAGGCAGAGGTAGGAGGATCGCCATGAGTTCGAGGCCACCCTGAGACTACATAGCGAATTCTAGGTCAGCCTGAACTAGAATGAGTCCCTACCTTGGGACGGGGGAGGGGGGGGCGGGGGCGGGCATTGAATTCTCTTTCTCTGAAGTCTGGATTTTGAGTCGTTTGGGATTGCTTTGTCTTGCCTCCATCTCAAGCCTACAGGAAGAATCTCACTCATTCCTAGATACCTGAAGCCATTCATTTGCTCCACCAAAACTTAGTGAGCACCTACTATGTGCTGACATTGTTATAAGAACTAGGACAGTGCCACAAGCCACAAAATTTGCCCTCATCGCATTCCATCACAAACCACTGTGTGAGCCAGTATAGCTGAACTGAACTTTCTGATGAGTAAGTGACCCTTGATCCTGGGATATCCCACTGCCCTGGTGTTTGTGAGTATGGATGGGTGAGGGGCCGTGTGTGTGTGTGTGTGTGTGTGTGTGTGTGTGTGTGTGTGAAAGAGACTGACTCAGCACAGGCTGTGAGAGCAGGTACCTGTGGGCTCTAGTTACCTCTTGAGGGGGCTGAACACTACCCCAGAAAGCTCCACATCAGGCTCATCCTCCAGTTCCAGCTCCAACTCCAGCTCCAGTTCATTCTCTTCATCGTCCCGTGCAGCGAGGCTTCTCGCTAGCCTATGGCCCAGAGCCACAGTCCGCCGCTCCAGCCGGGCCTCCCCAGGCCTGACAGGAAAGGTTCTCTTTCAAGGAACGTGCCTAGGATCTGTGCCGGGAACCCCTTACCTTTGTTGACCTTAGGACTGACCTTTGAACCTTTAAACTGACCCCGGTGATCCTAGGACCGGACCTGTAACTCTGTAACCACTTGAATTCCAGAACTGACTTCCTAATTCCAGGACTGACCTCTGACCCTGTAATTGAGTCAGTCCCAAACCCCCAACCCTGAGACTAAAACCATGTCACTCACTGATTCCTAACCCCAAGACTGACCCCAGTGACCCTAAGTCACCCCCACATACTTACTCCAGCTCCTGGAAGCCCACATTGGGGATGATCAGCTCTGCGCTGGGAGGAGGAGAGAAGGAGTGAGGGGCTCAGGCCTGACTAGAACTGCACCCTGGCTGCCGTGGGTTCAAGGGTCACAGTGTCCAGAAGGTCCAGAATGGAACTGGGTGCTGCTTTCCTCTTTCCAGGGACAGTCTGGGCTATGGCCACTAAGCTTTGCTTAGGTGGCTAGGCAGGTTACCTGTCGCGGTTGGGTGTCCCAAAGTCTTCCTCTGCCCAGACTCCAGCAGCTCCCTCAGGGGGCTGATACTTCAAGTCAAGCTCTACCTGGATCTGAAAGCAGACCTAGTGTCCCCTAGGGCCCTTCATACTGTCCTGGGGCTAAGGACCCTAAGGATAAAGCCTTTTGTTCCAACTATAAATAGAGACCCTTGTGGCCTGCATCTATAGCGACTTGATCATCTCTGATTATCAATAATTTTAATAATCACAAGCTTTTATTTTTTTATATATATTTATTTATTTGTTTGTTTTCAAGGTAGGGTCTCACTCTAGGCCCAGTGACCTGAAACTCACTCTGTAACCCCAGGCTGGCCATGAATTTATAGTGATCCTCCTACCTCTGACTCCGATGTGCATCATCACATTGGCTTTATTCACAACTTTTTTTTTTTCCGGTTTTCCTTTCTTTCTTTTTAAAAATATATTTTATTTATTTATTTGAGAGAGAGAATAGGTGTGCCAGGGGTTCTAGCCACTTCAAACGAACTCCAGACACATGTGCCACCTTGTACATATGGCTTATGTGGGTTCTGAGGAGTTGAACCTAGTCCTTAGGCTTCGAAGGCAAGTGCATTACCTGCTAAGCCACCTCTCCAGCCCGTTTCTGTTTTTTTTGAGGTAGGGTCTACCTCTAGCCCAGGCTAACCTGGAATTCTCTATGTAGCCTCAGGCTGGCCTTGAATTCATGGCAATCTTCCTACCTCTGCCTCCAGAGTGCTGGGATTAAAAATATATGCAACCTTTCAAAAAATATTTTTATGCTAGGCATGATGGCACATGCCTTTAATCCCAGCACTCAGGAGGCAGAAGTAGGAGGATCACTGTGAGTTTGAGGCCACCCTGAGACTACATAGTGAATTCCAGGTCAGCCTGGGCAAGAGTGAGACCCTATGTCAAAAAAACAAAATAAGGGCTGGAGAGATGGCTTAGCGGTTAAGCGCTTGCCTGTGAAGCCCAAGGACCCCGGTTCGAGGCTTGGTTCCCCAGGTCCCACGTTAGCCAGATGCACAAGGGGGCGCACGCGTCTGGAGTTCGTTTGCAGTGCTGGAAGCCCTGGTGCGCCCATTCTCTCTCTCTCCCTCTATCTGTCTTTCTCTCTATGTCTGTCGCTCTCAAATAAATAAATAAATAATGAACAACAACAAAAAAAAATTAAAAAAAAAAAACAAAATAAGTGTTTTTAGGTCAAGTGTGGTGGCGCATGCCTTTAATCCCAGCACTTGGGAGGCAGAGGTAGGAGGCTTTCTGTGAGTTCAAGGCCACTCTGAGACTACATAGTGAATTCCTGGTCAGCCTGGGCTGCAGCAAGACCTATCTCAACATTTGATCTGACTTCACATTATTTAAGTGGGAAATTGCATAGAGATACTAAATAACTTGTCCAAGTTCTCAGATAGGAGGTAGCAGATCTGAGATTTGACTTCCTGTGAAATACCAGGAAAATCCAGCCAAGTTCATCTGTGTGACTGTGTATGTGTGTATTATTTGTGTTCTGGTGTGTATGGGTATATGTGTAGGTTTTTGTGCACATGTGTGCACAAGCATATGAAGGTCAAAGGGCAACCTTTAGTGTCATGGTTAGGAATCCATCTTTTTTTTTTTAATTTTTAGACATGGTCTTTCATTGGTCTGAAGCCTGCTTATTAGGTTGGCCAGCAAATCTCAGGAATGCTGTTGTCTCTGCCTCTTCAGCACTGGGATTACAAGTACATGCCACCATGCCAGGCATTTTTATATGGATTCTGGAGACCAAACTCAGGTCCTCATGCTCCCCAAACAAGCTCATACTGAGCTAACTCCATAACCCCTGGGTTCATCTTTCTTTCTAACAACAAATAAGCCTGCAGGGCATGGCAACGCATGCCTTTAATCCCAGCACTCCTGAGTCAGAGGTAGGAGAATCACAATGAGTTCGAGGCCACCCTGAGACCATAGTGAGTTCCAGGTGAACCTAGACTCTCCCTCAAAAAAAAACAAAACAAAACAACAACAACAAAAAAGTGAGCCTACACCACCCTTAAGCCTCAAAGCTGAACCTGCTTCTGGCCATGAAGGGGTCTTCAGTAGAAGGAGCCTAGACTGGGGAGACTTGTTGCCACTCCTTTCTGGCTCTTGAGTTTCCCCCTGAGTTAAATGGAAGCTTCTATGCAAGGGTGCCCAATCCTTTGACATATGCATGTGGCCCCATGGACCACAAGTTGGACATGCCTGATAGGGGGAATCTTAGGTTTGGGGATGGCAGACTATCAGTTGGTGGGACTTACTGGGGACACTCGCAATTTCTCATCCACTAGGGCCTCCCGCAGCACCAGATGCCCAGTACTCTGGAGCTGCTGCAAGGAGATCACCAGGGTTCCAAGAGACCTAGAAGAATGGAAAGGGGCAGGGCAGAAGAGGGACCCAGGCGAATAGCACCAAGCCACCCAGAGGCCTTCCCCAGCCATACTCACCTGGGGCTGAACACACGGCTGCAGTTGACCACCTGCACAGACAGACTCTCCCCAGACAGTGGAGCCCCGTAATGGGGCCATCGGAACAGCTGAGGCAAGGAGGAAGCTGTGGTACCCAGTGCTGGGCTGACCCTGACCCTGATCCAGAGCCTGTTTCTAACCTTGAACTAGAAACCAATCCTCCAGACCTGAGGCAGCCGTAGGACGGATCTCTGGAATCCAGCCCTTCAACATGAGGTGGACTCTAAACTAGGACTGACCTGGGGCTCACCACCAATCACAAAGTAATCTCCTCAAGTCTTGGGACTGTGTTGTCTTAAACTCAGGTCTGACATCCCAAACCTGAGAAACACTCCACTTCCAGAGAACACACCTGTTCGCGTCCAAGAACGAGACCCTTTGCCCCAGAATGAACCCGGAAAGGAGACAGACTGGT
This sequence comes from Jaculus jaculus, assembly GCF_020740685.1. Classification (NCBI taxonomy): domain Eukaryota; kingdom Metazoa; phylum Chordata; class Mammalia; order Rodentia; family Dipodidae; genus Jaculus; species Jaculus jaculus. The sequence goes on from NC_059109.1 coordinate 114,535,735, forward strand.
TTCTCCCCATCCAGAAGCTATCTGTACTGACCTCACTGACATCTGCTTCTTGGCCACAGTGAATTTTCCTTGTTTTCTGGGTGAAACCTATTCAGAACAGAAGCTTGTCATTTGTCAGCCCCTCTGTACACAGCCTCTCCACCCTTAGTCCAATCTCTAGTCCCTAGAGAAAAGTAGAAGATAGGATGGAAAAGAAGCAGAGGGTTGAAGATATCAGGTAGAGGAGAAGTGAGACAGGCTATGGAGATGGCCAGGATTTAAGGTGGAGGTCCAGGGAATGAAGATCCCAGAGCTCCCCAATTCCAAAAAAAAAAAAAAAAAAAAAATTTTTTTTTGAGTATCCATGCAAATCTCACCACGAAAGCTGAGCCTCACTTGTCGGTCATGGGTGCCCGGCAGCCCTGTTAGGCGTCTCACACACACTGTCAGAGCCATGGTCCCACCGGCACTGGCGCTCTCTCTCTCTCTCTCTCTCTCTCTCTCTCTGCTCACTTGCCCTCCTGCCCACCTGAGTTGCCCATGACTCACTGGACTCACCCAGCAGGTTCAGCAATCCCTGCCCTTAAGTCAAACACACAGCCAGCAGGCCTGGAGGTCATGGGTGGAGAAGGAGGGAGCACTGAGAGGTAAGAGTAAGGTCCGAGTGGTCAGCACAGTCTCTCTGCCTGCACTAACTGCAAGCTGACAAGATGCTTAGCCTTGATCCCGTCCCTATGCAGTGGGAGCTGGAATAGGGTGAGAATGGAAAAGACAGGACCACAGTCTGCTCCTTGCTAGTCTATGGGGCCTCAGGGTCACAGACATCATGCTATTTTTTTAAAAATATTTTATTTATTTATTTATTTTTGGCTGTTTGAGGTAGGGTCTCGCTCTAGCCCAGGCTGACCTAAATTTCACTATGTAGTCTCAGGTTGCCCTTGAACTCACAGCGATCCTCCTACCTCTGCCTCCCCAGTGCTGGGAATAAAGGTGTACGCCACCATGCCCGGCTCAAAAATATTTTATTTATTTGCATGCAGAGAAAAAGAGCTAAAGAGAGAAAGTGGGCACACCAGGGCCTCCAGCTACTGCAAAGAAACTCCAGATGCATGTATCACTCTGTGGCAGATTGAACCTGGGTCATTAGGCCTTGTAGGTAAGCATCCGAACTGCTGAACCATTTCTCCAGCCCTCGTGTTATTATTTTTGTTTGTTTTTGGATTTTCTTTTTTATAATTATTTATTTATTTATTTTGAGAATGACAGACAAAGAGAGAAAGAGGCAGATGGAGATAGAGAATGGGCGCACCAGGGCCTCTAGCCACTGCAAACGAAGTCCAGATGCATGCACCCCCTTGTGCATCTGGCTAACGTGGGTCCTGGTAAGTCGAGCCTCGAACTGGGGTCCTTAGGCTTCACAGGCAAGTGTTTAACCGCTAAGCCCTCTCTCCAGCCCAGGCTGACCTGGAATTCATTATGAAGTGGTCTCGAACTCACAGTGATCTTCCTACCTCTACCTCCCCAGTGCTGAGATTAAAGATGGTCACCACTACACCTGGCCCTCATGTTATTTCTTATTCATCTCTGTATTCTCAATGCCCAGTTCAGGATGTAGTTCATGGGTAGACCCTCAAAACATTGATCAGAATCCAGTGTGTTAGCCCACACTGGCAATCCCAGCACTTGGGAGGATGAGGCAGGAAGAGCTCATGATGAAAGCCAGCCTGAGCTACATAGTGAGACCTTGTCTCAAAATTAAACTAAAACAACAACAAAAAACATTATCTGGGGCTGGAGAGATGGCTTAGCGGTTAAGCGCTTGCCTGTGAAGCCTAAGGATCCCGGTTCGAGGCTCGGTTCCCCAGGTCCCACGTTAGCCAGATGCACAAGGGGGCGCACACGTCTGGAGTTCATTTGCAGAGGCTGGAAGCCCTGGCACGCCCATTCTCTCTCTCTCCCTCTGTCTTTCTCTCTGTGTCTGTCGCTCTCAAATAAATAAATAATTAATTAAAAAATAAATTAAAAAAAACTTATTTTCAAAAAAAAAAAAAACATTATCTGAGAAAATCACAGAAGTAAAAAATGATGCATGCACCGGCAGTTCGTTTGCAGTGGCTGGAAACGCTGATGCATTCATTCATTCTCTCTCTCTAATATAGAAATAAATAAAAATAAAATATTTTTTAAAAAGAAGGGTTGGAGAAATGACTTAGTTAGTCTCTTGCCTGTGAAGCCTAAGGACTCATGTTTGACTCTCCAGGTCCTGAGATACACACGGTGACACAAGGGTGTAAGGTCACACATGTGCACAAGGTGGTGGCGTACGCATCTGGAGTGTGATTGCAGTGGCTGGAGGCCCTGATGTACCAATTCTCCCTCTCTCTCTCTGTCTCTCTCTCTCTCTCTGTCTCATAAGAAAATTATAAAGTAAAAAGGAAATAACACACCACAGTTACCATCACAATAAGAAAGGGTCAGGACTAGGGAATCCTTGAAGAGAAAGGGCAGGGACAGAGGAAGTTGATTAAAGTGAGCTTTCAGGACTGAAGTTGTGATCAGGGACAGCACATAGACAATGGAAAGAGATGAAGGGCACCTCTCACTCAATGCTGCCGTCATGGTGTTCCGGAGCTCCATAGTGGTTGGCCAGGTTGCCTATGTCTCCTCTGAGCCTCATGCCAAAAAGCAGGTCATGACTGTTGATGTGACTGATCAGAATAGGGCTTTGGTGGATGGAGGCTGCACCCGGGTAAGAAGGCAGGCCATGCCTTCCAAGTGCATGCAGCTCACTGACGTCACGTTAAGTTCCTGTACAGTGCCCACGCCCAACGTAAGTATGTGTGAAAAGCCTGGGAGAAGGCAGATATCAGTACTAAGTGGGCCGCCACAAGATGGACCAAGAAGATTGAAGCCAGAGAAAGGAAAGCCAAGAGGACAGATTTTGATCATTTTGAAGTCATGAGGAACAGAATAATCAAGAATGAGGGCTGGAGAGATGGCTTAGCGGTTAAGCGCTTGCCTGTGAAGCCTGAGGACCCCGGTTCGAGGCTCGATTCTCCAGGACCCACGTTAGCCAGATGCACAAGGGGGCACATGCATCTGGAGTTCGGTTTGCAGTGGCTGGAGGCCCTGGCATGCCCATTCTCTCTCTCTCTCTCTCTATCTGCCTCTTTCTCTCTCTCTCTCACTGTCACTCTCAAATAAGTAAAAATAAACGAAAAATAAAAATAAAAGAATGAAATTAAGAAATTTCAGAGAGCAGCTATCTTGAAAACTCCCAAACAAAAGCTCCTGTGGCTAAGGCCACCATCCCAGCTGTAGTGGCGGTGGCCACTAAAGCTAAAGTCCCGCAAAGAAGTGGACAGCTGCAGCCCAGAAGGCCCTGACCAGAAAGTCAGAAGGCCCCACCTCCCAAAGGTCAGAAGGGTCAGAAGGCCCCAGCCCAGAAAGCCATTGCTCCAAAGGCATCTGGCAAATAAGCATAAGAGGCATTAAAAGGAATAAAGGTTCTTTTTGAAAAAAAGAAAAGAGCTGGGCGTGGTGGCACACGCCTTTAATCCCAGCACTCGGGAGGCAGAGGTACAAGGATCACTGTTGAGTTCGAGGCCAGCCTGAGACTACATAGTGAATTCCAGGTCAGCCTGGGCTAGAGTGAGAACCTACTTCCAAAAAAGCACACGTGCACGCACGCACACACACACAACAAAAGAAAAAAGAAAAAGGAAGAAATGAAGGGCGTGTTCTGGAACATAGGGTTTGTTCAGCTTGGCTGGGATACAAGGAATGCAGCAGCAGCAGCAGATAAGATTGAGGGTCAGAATAACTGGCCCTTGTTACAGGATTCTGTTAGACATGGCTCTTCTGTGTGCTTCAGCTTTTCCATCCCAGTGTTGAAGTTGAGGGACTGAGGGTGTAGTTCAGGTGGTAGCATGCATGACCCCAATATATATATATATATATATATATATATATATATATATATATATATATATGTGTGTACATACACACACACACACACACATATATGTATGTATATATATATAAAACTAATTTTTACAGACTATTTCCGGTGCTAGGGAGGTGGAGAATCAAAAATTCAGAATCAGGGCTGGAGAGGTTTGCTTAGTGGTTAAGGCACTTGCCTGAAAAGCCTAAAGACCTGGGTTTGATTCCCCAGTACCCACCTAAAGCCAGATGAACAAAGAGGCGAATGCACATAGAGTTTATTTGCAGTGGCTGGAGACTCTGGTGTGTCCAGAATCATTCTTATCCTCAGCTACAAAAGTTTAAGACCAGCCTAAGCTACAGAAGACACTGTCCCTACACACTCTCCTCACACAGTCAAAAAACTCCACAGCATTTGGTTTTCAAGGTAGGAACTCACCCTAGCCCAGGCTGACCTGGAATTCACTATATAGTCTCAGGCTGGCCCTGAACGATCCTCCTGCCTCTGCCTCCTGAGTGCTGAGATTAGAAGTGAAACCACCATGCCTGGCTTAAATATATATTTACAGGCAAGCCCAACAGACTGCCTTTTTTGTTTTGTTTTGTTTTTGTTTTTTGAGGTAGGGTCTCACTCTAGCACAGGCTGACCGGATCCTCCTACCTCTGCCTCCTGAGTGGTGGGATGAAAGGCATGCGCCATCATGCCTGGTTCAGACTGCCTTTTTTTTATGTAAGAGTGACAGAAAGGAGGGAAAGAAAATTGGCATGCCAAGGCCTCCAGGAACTGCAGTCGAACTCCAGAGTGCGCCCCCTTGTGAACACGGGCAGCCTTGCATGCTTGCGTCACTGTCTGTCTGGCTTATGTGGGACCTGAAGAGTCGAACATGAGTCCTTAGGTTTTGCAGGTAAGCACCTTAACTGCTAAGTCACCTCTCCAGTCCTTAAGTATATTCTTTTTTATTTATTTGCAAGGAGAGAGAACAAGACGGAGAGAATGGGTGCGCCAGGGCCTCTAGCCACTGCAAATTTCAGATAAGTGTGCCACTTTGTGCATCTGGCTTTATGTGGGTGCTCAGGGGGTCTAATGCAGAAGAAGTGGTGGAAAGAATATAAGAGCCAAAGGAAGGGTAGGACTCCTTACAGTGTGCTCCCCCCAGACACAAAATGGCCTGGAGATCCATGACCTCACAGTGCCTGACACTACCTATACAAGATCATCATAATAGGAGGAAAAGATCATGACATCAAGATGAAAGAGAGACTTATTGAGAGGGGGAGGGGATAGATGGAGAGGAGAGTTTCAAAAGGGGAAGTGGGAGGAGGGATGGAATTACCATGGGATATTGTTTATAATCATAGAAGTTGTCAATAAAAAAAAAATCACTGGTGCTTACAAAAATTACAGTTCTAGCACCTTTGTTCCTGATCACATGTTCACATATGTGTGAACTTTAACACCCTCAAGCATGACTCAGTGCCCCGCACAGGGTAAATTTGCCAAGGATTATGACTGCTTTGGGAGTAAGCTGCATTAGGCCCTCAGTGATGTGGGGGCCTTGTTTTTATCTTCATACTCCATGCAGGTGATAGAGATCTAAGTTGAGGGCTGGAGAGTTGGATCAGTGGTTAAAAGCACTTGCTTCAAAGCCTGACAGCCTGGGTTCAGTTCCCCAGGACCCACATAAAGCCAGATGCACCAAGTTGCCCATGAATCTGGAGCTCGTGTGCAGTGGTGGCAGGAGACCCTGGAGCATCTATTCTCTCTCTATCTCAAATAAACAAACACATATTTTTTAAATTTTTTATTTGAGACACAGAGAGGGAGAGAAACAGAGAAAGAATGGGTACACCAGGGCCTCCTGCCAACACTGCATACAAACTCCAGACACATGTGCTACCGTATGCATCTGGCTTATGTGGAACCTGGAAAACTGCTAAGCCATCTCTCCAGCCCAAATAAAATATTTAAAGGGTGAGAGAGAGAAATTTAAGTTGAAAATCATTTTTATGAAGTAGGAGAACTAAAGGAAAATGCTTTAGTTTTTGCCTTCTCAAGTATGCAGCATTTAAAAATCATTACTAATGGTTACTGGGGGTGGAAAGGCCTAAGTAAGGTCAAGGGAAGAGATTGAGTAAAGGAAGGGTAGGGGGAGGGTTAATCAAAATTTAAGATGTGGGCTGGAGAGATGGCTTAGCGGTTAAGCGCTTGCCTGTGAAGTCTAAGGACCCCGGTTCGAGGCTCGGTTCCCCAGGTCCCACGTTAGCCAGATGCACAAGGGGGCGCACACGTCTGGAGTTCGTTTGCAGAGGCTGGAAGCCCTGGCGCGCCCATTCTCTCTCTCTCCCTCTATCTGTCTTTCTCTCTGTGTCTGTCGCTCTCAAATAAATAAAAATTAAAAAATAAAAAGAATAAAAATGTTATGAATAAGCTATATGGAAACCTACTTTTTGGATAATGGCACACCCAGAAGCCATAGATTGTTACTAGAAAAAAATTCAGTGTCAGGAATGGAATACTGTCCAGTGAATTTTTGGCCAGGGAGGTCCCTGATGCCCCAAAAACATTGGTTATTGCCAAGACTCTTGGTTTTCCACCAGGAATAGGTGGTAAGACCCTATTACTGAAGACTCCACATGCTTGTGCTTCAAGGTCACTGAAAAATCAAGCTGAGCTGAAAACCTCCTCCCTGTAGACCAGCTGACAGAAAGCTGGAAAACGCTGCATAGCATGCAGCCCGATGGGAGACAGAAGTCATCAGCAGTGAGAACAGCGGGCACTGCAAGTCCCAACTTTGGCCAGCTAGGCCAAATGAGCCAACAGGTGCAATAGTGCCACGTCTGTTCTGGGGAAACCAACTGCTCTCTAACTGGACTGGAAGCCTTCTCCAAGGGACAGAATACATGCCTGGTACTAAAAACCTCATCAAAAGCCTGTGGCAGGGGATGTCATGAGCCTTAGGAATGTAACACCTGCTCTTGTCTGCCTTAATGCTCACCAAAATGCCCTGTAAACACAACACTTATCATTCATACCCACATATTAATGCTACTCTCATTTTTGATTAGAGAAGCTTCTCTTTTCAGATGGTGGTGACCACTGGGATGACCCAAAAGGCACTATAGTGCTGAGAAGTGACAAGAGTATTCAGCACTGAAACATCTCTATCACACCTTCCAAGGCTTATGGCCCATTGCAGGAGAGGTGGTGGAAAAAATGTAAGAACTAAGGGATGGGTAGGGCTGCTTACAATGCACTTGTCCACACAGAAACTGGCCTGGATATCCATGACCTCTCAGTGCCTAGAAGTACCTTCACATGACCCTCATAATAGGAGGAAAAGATGATGACATCAAAATAAAAGAGAGACTAGGACTGGAGAGATAGCTTAGCAGTTAAAGGTGTTTGCCTGCAAAGCCAAAGGATCCCAGTTTGACACTCCCTAGGACCCACGTAAGCCAGATGTACAAGGGGGCACATGCATCTGGAGTTCGTTTGCAGTCCCTGGTGGCCCTGGCGTTCCTATTCTCTCTCTCTCCCTCTTTCTCTCTCTGAAATAAATAAGTATATATATTTTAATTAAAAAGGGGGGGCTGGAGAGATTGCTTAGTGGTTATGTGCTTCCCTGTAAAGCCTAAGGATCCCGGTTCCCCAGGACCCACATAAGCCAGATGCAGAAGGTGGTGCATGCATCTGGAGTTCGTTTGCAGTGACTGGAGGCCCTGGAACCCCCATTCTCTAGCTATCTGTCTCTCTCTCTGTCACTCTCAAATAAACAAATGAAAATAAAACAAAAAAAAATAAAAAAAAAAAGAGGGACTAACAGACAGAGGGAGGGGACATCATAGAGTGTGGATTTATGAAATGGAAAGTGAGGGAGGGGAGGAGATTTTTATGGTTTATTGTCTGTAAGTATGGAAGCTGTCAATAAAAAAAAAGGGGGGAGGCTGGAGTGATGGCTTAGCAATTAAGGCGCTTGCATGCAAAGCCAAAGGACCTCAGTTCATTTCCCCAGGTCCCACATAAGCCAGATGCACAAGGTGGCGTATACAGCTGGAGTTCGTTTGCAGTGGCTGGAAGTCCTGGTGCACCCATTGTCTCTCTCTCAAATAATTAAATATTTAAAAAACAATAAAAATCATTACTAAAATTTCTAACCTTTTTTTGTTTGTTTGTTTCTCCAGGTAGGGTCTCATTCTAGCCCAGGCTGATCTGGAATTCACTATGTCACTAGGTAGTCTCAGGCTGGTCTTGAATTCATGGTGATCATCCTAGCTCAGCCTGGGATGGAAGGTATGTGCTGCCATGCCTGGCTCTGGCTACTTTTAATTATTTTTTCACCCTAAAATTGTTACCAGTCTTTTTAAAATATTTACTTATTTATTTGGCAGAGAAAGAGGGAGGGAGAGAGAGAGAGAGAATAGGCACACCAGGGCCTCCAGCCACTGCAAATGAACTCCAGGCATGTGTGTCCCTTGTGCAGCTGTCTAATGTGGGTCCTGAAGAGTTAAACCTGGGTCTTTTGGCTTTGCAGACAAACGCCTTAACCACTAAGCTATTCCTCCAGCCCATAAAATTGTCACCATTCTTATCAGCTCTTGAAGATGAAACTGCAAATATATTATCAGAAATGATTTTGTATTTATAAACAAGCTTGGCAAAAATTCAGAACTCGTAACCAACTTGTAATGTCAAAACATGTAATTAATAAGAAATCCTAACTAGTGTGGTAATATTTTTAAATAATTAATTTATTTGAGTAAGCGAGAAAGAGGCAGATAGATAGAGAATGGGCATGCCAGGGCCTCTGGTCACTGCCAACGAATTCCAGATGTATGTGCCACCTTGTGCATCTGGCTTATGTGGATCCTGGGAAATTAAACCTCAGTCCTTTGGCTTTGTAGCAAGGGCCTTAATTGCCTAAGCCATCTCTCCAGGCCATGGTAATATATTTTTTTTTAATTTTTTTTTAAAATTTTTATTTATTTATTTGAGAGTGACAGACACAGAGAGAAGGACAGATAGAGGGAGAGAGAGAGAATGGGCGCGCCAGGGCTTCCAGCCTCTGCAAATGAACTCCAGACGCGTGCGCCCCCTTGTGCATCTGGCTAACGTGGGACCTGGGGAACCGAGCCTCGAACCGGGGTCCTTAGGCTTCACAGGCAAGCGTTTAACCGCTAAGCCATCTCTCCAGCCCACCATGGTAATATATTTTTAAAGGTAAACATGATTGAACTGTCTGAAAAGCTTTAAAATTGGTCTTTTTGTTGCATAGGTGGCACACAAATGACTTGTGAGCACAGAACACTTAAGTCTTTTTTAAAATATATTTTATTTTATTTATTTGACAGAGAAAGAGGGAGAGAGAGAGAGAGAGTGGGTGTTACAGAGCCTCCAGCCACTGCAAAGAACTCCAGACGTGTGCACCCCTTGGTGCATTTGGCTAATGTGGGCCCTGGGGAATTGAACCTGGGTCCTTAGGCTTTGCAGGCAAATGCCTTAGCCACTAAGCCATCCTTCCAGCCCAGACCACTTAGTCTTGTGTGTGTACTTCATATCTGATGTTACCAGAAATGTGCTGTGGATTCTGTATTTAACACATTTCCAGTGGTGTGAGCTCCCAGGACTGTACCACAATAAATACAGCCTTTAGATGGTGGCAAATTGGTATCTTCATTTGTGGCTGAGGACAAGGTTAGATGTTTTTGACTAAATAGCCAATATTCGTCTTATGGTTGGTTATATAATCACTTGCCATTTATACCTGTGCAATAAAACATAATTGTACATACAGTTGTACCTGAAATTCCTAAGCTCGATTACGATGGAAAGGCTGTGCAAACTTGTAAGGGAGGCTGAATGACTACTAAGCAGTAGAGGTGGGATCTAAAGGGCTTACTCTGCACAAGCCAATCACTGACTTAACACCAGTGCAATAGAGATAAATAAGGTACTGTGAGGGACTGCAGTCAGGGTGGCGGCTAGGCAGGTGATATTGGAAGTGAAGCATTCATACTTTTCTTTTATAGTAACATATTATTTTCTCTACAAATAAATGCATAGCAAACACTTGAACTACATTCTTTCTAGACTTGAGGGGTTTTAGTTCTTAATGCTGTTTTTGCTTAATATTTGCTTGCCAAAATGGCTCACAAACTGGGTGGGGTGGCTACTCCATATAATTCCTGTCTTAAAGTTCCACTAAAATGGTTAAACCGAATTTTGCATGCTCCCTTGAGAGATGGAGAGATGCCTTGGTGGTTAAGGCACTTGCCTGCAAAGGACGACCCAGGTTCAATTCCCCAGAACCCATGTAAGCCAGATGCACAAGGTGGCCCATGCGTATGAATTTCCTTTCCAGTAGCTAGAGGCCCTGGCATGGCCATTCTCCGTCTCTCTGTCTCTTTCTCACACACTCTCTCTCTTAAATAAATGAACTATTAAAAAAAAAATTTAAGCTGGAAGCCATGGGGGAGATGGAGAGAGGAAAATGCCCCGAATCTCACAGCAAGCACAGCAAAGAACAACAGCAGAGTGAGGTCCAGACAGAAACACCCTGTCCTCTGACCTCCATAAGTGCCCCGTGGTGTCCTCATTCCCCGCCCCCACACACACACATACAATGCACATTCCGGAGCTAGGGAGATGACTCAATTGATAAAATGATTGCTGTGCAAGAATGAAGATCTGAGTTCAGATATCCAGGCATGACAGTGTGTATCTGTAAACCCAACACTGGGGAGTGGAGACAAGGGGATGCCTGGGGCTCATTGGCTAGCTAGTCTACGTGAATTGAGGACTGTCTCAAAGAACAAGATGGGCAGAGCGTGGTGGTGCAATCCTTTAATCCCAGCACTCGGAAGGCAGAGGTAGAAGGATCGCCGTGAGTTCAAGGCCACCCTGAGACTACATAGTGAATTCCAGGTCAGCCTGGGTTAGAGTGAGACCCTACCTCAAAAAAACAAAACAAAACGTCAGGGTAGGCCTATCTAGCTGCTGGAGGATACAGTCATGAACAAAGCCAACACACACCCTCATCCTTATAAAGTTAACGATCCAGTGGACACAACAGTCAGTAATGAAATAAGGCACACACACAGAGCACGTTAGGGTCAAGTACAGACGAGAAAAGCAGGAAGGAGGGGGAACAGAAGCTGATTTCCCCTGAATGGCATTTTTATAATACGTCATTGATTTCTGGGGTTTAAGTAGAAAAGTGGTTCTCAAACTTTGACATATGTAAAAATCACCCCGAGTGTAATTATTTTTAAATATTTTATTTTTAGTTATTTATTTGAGAGAGACACGCATATAGATAAGTAGGTAGATAGATAAGAGACGGAGGGAAATAGAGGGAGAGAGAGTGGACGGGCGCGCCAGGGCGTCCAGCCACTGCAAACAAACTCCAGACGCGTGCGCCCCCTTGTGCATCTGGCTTACGTGGGTCTTGGGGAATCGAACCCCGAGTCCTTCGGCTTTGCAGTCAAGCGCCTTCACCGTGGAGCCGTCTCTGCGCGCCCGAGTGCCATGTTTGAGGTACACTTTTGAGCGTGCCCCGGGGACGTGCTGTGATGTCACTGCTTCAAAGGTCGGGGAAAACGACTGGGCGTTGGTGATGCCCATCTGTGACCGCAGCTTCCGAGCCTTCGTGCACTATACGGTGGGTTACCGGATTCAGCCAGGGATACACGCTAAGGACCTGAGACCCTGACTCAAAACATTAATAAATAAATAAATTAATTAAAAAAAAAAAAAGAAAGAAAAAGGTCGGGCGAGTGCCATGACTCCCGGTGACGTCACAGGCAGGTCTGTGACTCGCGTCCTTTGTGACGGGCCCGCCGCGGGCCGGGAGACGGTGGAGGGCTGAGCGGGGCCGCGCGGCCCGCGGCTCACGCAGGGCTCGTCGCCGCGCGCGCGCGCAGCAGGCAGCAGCGGCCGGAGGGCCTCGGCGGCGGCTTTAGCATCCCCGAGTGTGGGGCGGCGGCGGCGGCGGCGGCGGCGGCGGGGCGGGCGGGACGAGCCTGTGGTCTGGGGGAGGTGGGGTTCAGGATGCGGCGGAGCCCCCGCCCGAGCTCGGCCGCGTCCTCTCACCAGCACACGCCCAACTTCTACAGCGACAACAGCAACAGTTCGCAGAGCCTGACGACGGCGGACAGCCATGGGCTCGGGTCCGCCGGGGCGGAGCCCGGGGAGCCCGAGGGCAGAAGGGCCCGGGGCTCGAACTGCGGTGAGCCCGCCTTAAGGCCCGGCGTGCCCGGAGGAGACTCTCTGCAGAAGCCCGCGCCTCGGAGCCACACTGGCCACACCGCCTGTGGCGCCGCAACCGTGAGGGGCGGGGCCTCGGGTGCGGGCGGGGTCGAGCCCGGGGGCGGGGGGCGGGGCTTAGGGCGGAGCTGGGTCCCGGCCCCGGGGCGGGGTGGGGGGGGAGCGGCGTGCGCGCGCGCGCGCGCGGGGGGATTCCCCCTTAGGGGCGGGGCTTCCCCGTGATTGGTCACCCGGCGTCGGCGTGAGTGGCGGCCTGGGGAAAGGGGACGGCGTGGAGATGGACAGCGGGGCGGGGCAGGCTGCCGTCCCTCCGTGGGCCCCGGGTCTCCCGGTGCGCAGGGAGCTCGGCCTGGGGGTGCAGCAGGACCCCCAAACTTTGGTCGAGAAGACTGTCCGGCTCGTTTGGGCTCAGGAGAATGAGCCCGGGAGCCTGGGGATAGGGGGCCCGCGGTAGTGGAGACCTCAATGGAGCCCTTGGGCTCCCGCAGAACCGGCTGGGTCTCCCGTAGTCTCGGAGGAGCAGCAGCAGCAGCTTGACCTTCTCTCCGCCCTGGATCTGAGGCGGGAGATGCCTCCCCCGCGGGCGCCCAAGAACTTCCTAAGTACGGGCCGGGCTCTCGGAACCCCCGTACCCCTGTCCGAGGCCCAGATCCGAGTGTCCAGCACCCCCCACCCACACACACTTTTTTGTGTGTGTGGTTTACTCGAGGTAGGGTCTCACTCTAGCTCAGGCTGACCTGGAATTCACTCTGTAGTCTCAGGGTGGCCTCGAACTCACGGCGATCCTCCTACCTCTGCCTCCCGAGTGCTGGGATTAAATGCCTGCGCCACCATTCCCAGCTCTGAGTCCCCCAGCCCCTTTTTTGTGGGGGGGCTTCAGCCCGTTCTCCCACCCCACGTCCGCCTTCTGATGCCCAGGCCCTTGCCCCGGCCCCTTCCTCCGTATCCCCTTCTGCACCCGCGACGCCAGTGCTCGTGGTCACGGCCCGTCTCCCGCGGCCCCAGGCCTCCTCTTCCAGGTGCTGAGCGCGCTGATGTCGCTGGTAGGAGCCGTGCTGGGCAGTGTGTACAGGTCAGAGGGAGGGGTCGGGGCAGGGGGGCTGGGTCTGGCCACCCTGGGGTCCGGACTGGGGTTTGACTGGAGTCTCCGCCTCCTCCCCGGTTCTTCAGGGAGGTCTGCTCCATCCGCTTCCTGTTCACTGCTGTATCGCTGCTGAGCGTCTTTGCAGCAGGTGAGGGGCGGCGATCCGCTGGGCCCCCCTCCCCCGGCTTTGAAGGGTTGCAGCCAAATCCAGCTCGTGTCTACCCATGTCCTTCAACCCACTCTAGTGTCCCTCACCTCCGTGTCCCACCCGCCTTCCCATCCCCAGCCTCCGCTCTCCTCTCTGTTCCCTTATGCCAGGGGACGCTCCCTCACCTGAGACCCCTCCTCTTTCTCCAGCACTCTGGTGGGGGCTGCTGTACCTGGCCCCTCCTCTGGAGAATGTGAGTTGGTGAGATTGTCCTGGGGTGGGTGGAGGTTGTTGGAGGCGCTCCCTGTGCTGCTGGGAGTGGGCAGTGGCTAATCCTGAAGAAGTGTTGGGCACAGATTTCTGCTGGGACTGGCACAGAATGTTGTCTCGGGAGGTGAGGGAAGGGTCAGAGGTAGGGGGGACGATTCTCAAAGAGGAGGTGCTTTTGAGTCTGACTGCCCCAGGCTGGCATGGGAGAAGCACGACCCGGAACTGACCAGTGGGCATTTGTCCTGGCTTCCCTTCTCCAACAGGAGCCTCGGGAGATGCTGACTATAAGGTGAGGGAGGGCGGTTCGGATAGGAAGTGGGTGGCTGCTAGAAGGTGCTTCTGTGGGAGAGCCCCCTTCCTGACAGCACCCACCTCCCTCCACCCTCCTGCAGTGAGTACCACCAACGAGTGAACTCCCAGGGGCAGCAGCTGCAGCAGCTCCAGGCTGAGCTGGTTAAGCTCCACAAGGAGGTGTCCAGCGTTCGCGCAGCCCACAGCGAGGTGAGCCCTGGGTGGGTGCACTCGGGCCTATGGAGGGACAGGGCCTCAGGACTTTGCCGTAGTCGTGGTACACAGCAGGAGAACAGCCCACTGGGTCCTGGGATTCACCGCCCCCATCCCAGATCCCTACTGCAGAGTCTCTCCTGGGGCCTTCAGGGGCCATCCCTGAGTTCTCAGCCACCTGTAAACCAGTCCTCTGCGTCCACCTTCCCCTGTTCAGAGAGTGGCCAAGCTTGTGTTCCAGAGGCTGAATGAAGACTTTGTTCGGAAACCTGACTATGCGCTGAGCTCAGTGGGTAAGATGCAGGCACACAGAAAAACACACGCTTACACATAGACCCTTCTTCAGCTGTCTGGGAAGGCCTTGGAGCCCCTCAAAGTTACTCCTCCCTGCTCCAGGAGCCTCCATCGACCTAGAGAAGACATCCCTGGACTACGAGGACACTAACACCGTCTATTTCTGGAACCGCCTGAGCTTCTGGAACTATGCGCGTCCTCCCTCTGTCATCCTGGAGGTTAGCCTGCAGACGGGGTTCCTGGGTGACTGCTAGGAAAAGGACTGGGTGGAGGTGGGATCTGACTTGGCCTGGGTGAGGCTCCAACCAAGGACAGACCTGGGGGTGCTGAGGACTCTGCACTGCAAGGCATGTTGCTGGACAAGGGCATGAAGTGGAGGTGGAGCTCTGGGCTGGACAGAAGATGCAGAGGAGCAGCTGTCCCTCTGCCCACACAGGATCCTGCTGTGTAGCCTGGAATGGTCTTAAAGCTTGGCTCGCCTCCTTTATTGCCCCTACTTTCTCATGGTCCACTGTCCCTTCCGCCCCCACAGCCAGATGTGTTCCCTGGAAACTGCTGGGCTTTTGAAGGTGACCAAGGCCAGGTGGTGATCCGGCTGCCAGGTCGTGTGCAGCTGAGCGACATCACCCTGCAGCATCCTCCACCCAGTGTGGCACACACTGGGGGAGCCAGCAGCGCCCCCCGTGACTTCGCAGTCTTTGTGAGTGGGGCTAAGGCCGGACGGTGGGGGCAATTTGTTTAGAAAGTCTTAGGCAGTCATGAGAATTATTGCCAGCATCTCAGTCTTTGTCTGCTCATCTCCTCGCTGGACACACCATCCCTTGTCTTTCAGGTTATAAATGATCGTAGCCATATCCAAGTGTCATATGTGGCTTTGCCAAGCACTTTACACCCTGCGTCCACATTACTTACAAACTACTATTGTCTCATCTGAGGAAGGCATTGCTCTGAAAGCAGATGTCATCTGCTCACAATGAGCGCATAGCAAATGACTCACATGAGACTAATCCCCCATTTTTGTTTAAGATTGGCTCTCTTTTTCTTTTCTTTTTTACCTGGCTATGACTGGTTTCTTGCAGCTTAACTTGTCCACTGCAGGCCCTGCCATCAGAACACACACAAGCGCACACATAGCTACTCAACACACACAAGACCCTGAGCAAAGTTGTTTTCTTTCTCCTGCCCCTGTATTTCACTGCGCCTTCAATGCACTCTTCACCCGCCAGGGTCTACTGGTTGATGACGAGACTGAAGTTTTCTTGGGGAAATTCACCTTTGACGTGCACAAATCTGAAATTCAGACTTTTCAATTGCAGGTGTGTTTGCCTCTGAGGGGAAGAGGGCCAAGGCAGTGGGCGGGCGAGAGATGGTTGTGGGGGAGGGCAGTCTCGGGAGAACAGATCTTGGCATGATCCATTTGTTTCCCCAGAATGACCCTCCATCTGCATTCCCTAAGATGAAGATCCAGATTCTAAGCAACTGGGGCCACCCACGGTTCACATGTTTGTATCGTGTCCGTGCCCATGGTGTGCGGACCTCAGAGTGGGCAGGGGATGGTGCTACAGGGGCCACTGGGTCCCATTAAACAT
Source organism: Jaculus jaculus (assembly GCF_020740685.1). Taxonomy (NCBI): domain Eukaryota; kingdom Metazoa; phylum Chordata; class Mammalia; order Rodentia; family Dipodidae; genus Jaculus; species Jaculus jaculus. The sequence goes on from NC_059109.1 coordinate 114,551,811, forward strand.
GCTGATGGTAGGAGTAGAACTGAGCTCTGTGCTAAAGCAAATGGTCAGTGCTGGCGAGGTGCTGTGTTGAGGAGTGCTTCGGTGACCAGAACGCTTGTTACCTACGGTAGCATCTGCCTCTCAATGCACTCTCTTTTCGGTTTCCTTTTTGTATATATATTTTTTTTTATGAGACAGAGAATTGGCATGACAGAGCCTCCAGCCTTTGTAATCGAACTCCAGACATGTACACCACCTTGTGCACGTGTGCGGCCTTGCATGCTTGTGTCACCTTATATATCTGGCTTACCTGGGGACCTGGAGAATTGAACATGAGTCCTTAGGCTTTGCAAGCAAGCCCCCATCTCTCCAGCTCTCTTTCCTTGGAGAGCTCCCCATCAGTAGTACAACCACAGAGAAGGAAACTGCAAGCCAGGAAGCACTCCAGTACAGCTAGTGAAGAGCAACAAAGCAGGACCCCGGCTGTCTTCCTCCAAGGGGTCAGCCTCTGGGTGTCTGGGAATGTCCTCAATTTCTAGTAGATGCAGATGGATGGAAAACTATCTTCAGGCAAATACTCAAAAATTAAGATTTGAGAGTCTCTAGAAAGCTTCTGAGTCAGAGAGCTAGTGTGAGGTTGGGAGCTGTCCTACAGGTTCTTTACTGAATGTCCGACTGCAAGACAAAATAGAGGTGAACTAATGTTCATCAGGTTCAAGGATCTTCACTCTAGAGCCCGAGGAGATGGCTCAGTGGTTCAAGGCACTTACTGCAACACCTGCTGGCCTGGGTTTGATTCCCCAGTACTCAGGTAAAGCCAGATGAAGCACATGTGCTTGGGGTTCATTTGCAGCACCCATATATTTTCTTTCTTTCTCCTGCCTGTCTCCCTCCCTGTGTATGCTTAAAAATAAGTAAATTTAGCCAGGCATGGTGGCACACACCTTTAATACCGGCACTGGGGAGGCTGAGGTGGGTGTGAGTTCAAGGCCAGCCTGAGACTACATAGTGAATTCCAGGTCAGCCTGGGCTACTGCAAGACCCTACCTCAAAAAAAAAAAAAAAAAAAAAAAAAAACCCAAAATAGGACTGGAGAGATGGCTTAGCACTTAAGCACTTGCCTGTGCAGCCTAGGGACCCCAGTTCAAGGCTCAATTCCCCAGGACCCACGTAAGCTAGATGCACAAGGTGGCACATGCATCTGGAGTTCATTTGCAGTGGCTGGAGGCCATGGTACACCCATTCTCTCTCTCTGGCATGCTCAAATAAATAAAAACTAAAAACAAAAAATATTATTTAAAAAATAGGGCTGGAGACATGGCTTAGCAGTTAAAGTGTTTGCTTGTCTAGCCAAAGGACCTAGGTTCAGTTCCCCAGGACCCATGTAAGTCAGATGCAAAAGGTGGCACATATGTCTGGAGTTCATTTACAGTGGTCGAAGGCCCTGGTGTGCCCATTCTCTCTTCCTTTCTTTTTCTTTCTTTTTTTTTTTTTTTTCAAGGTAGGGACTTGCTCTAGCCCAGGCTGACCTGGAACTTACTATGAAGTCTCAGGGTGGCCTAGAACTCATGGCAATCCTACCACCTTTGCCTTCAGAATGCTTGGACTAAAGACGTGCACTACTAAGCCTGGCTCTCACACTTTCTGTTTTGAAGCTCCTCCTCCTGGCGCCTTGAGGCAGTTCTACCAGCTGAGTGCTGGGACCACAGGTGTGTGCCATTACACCCAGTTTTATGCAGTGCTGGAGACTAAACCCAGGATTTTGTGCAGGATAGGCAAGAGTTCTTCTAATTGAGCTATATCACTAGCCCACAGCTACTTTTTTTTCCCTTTTTTATTTATTTTTAAAAATTATCTCCCTCCCCTGCTTTTTTGAGGCAAGCCCAACAGACTCCTCCCTCCATTTTCTTTTAGTTTTTTGAGGTAGGGTTTCACTCTAGCCCAGGCTAACTTGGAATTCACTATGTAGTCTCAGGGTGGCCTCAAATTCACAGTGATCCTCCTATCTCTGCCTTTCAAGTACCTCCTTACCCCCCCCCCCAAATGAGAGAGGGAAAGAATTGGCACACCAGTGCCTCCAACTACTGTAATCAAACTCCACATGCATGTGCCACCTTGTGCATCTGGCTTACTTGGGTTGTGGGGAATTGAACCTGAGTCCTTAGGCTTCCTAGGTAAGTACCTTAACTGCTAAGCCATCTCTTCAGTCCCTGTCCACCTTTTGAGACAGGGTTTCTCTTGCCGCCTCTGCTTTCCAGCTTCCAGATCTCCACCTCACACTGTCATAGGTATGCTGGGATTGCAGACCCGGGCATCTCTTTGCGTCTATACTTACATAGGTAATGAGGAAGACCAAACTGAGGTTGTCAGACTTGCAAGCAGCTTTAACCACTGAGCCTTCTCTTTTTAAAATTTTATTTGAAAGAGAGAGAGAGAGGCAGATAAGAGAATGGGGCACTAGGGCCTCCAGACACATGTGCCATCTTGTGCATCTTGCTTTCTGTGGGCCCTGGGGAATCAAACCTTAGTCCTTTGGCTTTGCAGGCAAGCACCTTAACTGCTAAGCCATCTGTCCTGCCCCCCAGCTACTCTTAACCTCACTATGTAGCTGAGGATGTCCTTGAATTCCTGATCCTCCTGCCTCCACCTCCTGAGTGTTGAGGTGACAGGTGTGTGCCACATCTGGTTTATGTGGTGCTGGGATTAGCCTAAGGCTGTATGCATGCATTCTGCCAACTGAGCTACATCCCCAGCACCTGGTTTTGTTTTTTTTGAGAGTGTCATGTAGCCCAGGCTGACCTTGAACCAATTATGTACCTGAAATATCTTGAACTTCTGATCCTCTTACCTCCATCACCCAAATGCTGAGATTGAAATGCATTCAATTCCTTGCACAAAATATTTTTATACTTTTTTTCTGGCAAGCCCAACAGACTGCCCCCCACCCTTTGGCAAGAAAGTGAGAGGTTCCAGCCACTGTAATCAAACTCCAGACCATGCACAGCTGTGGGTGTGGTGGCCTTTAATCCCAGCACTCAGGAGGTAGAGGTAGGAGGATTGCTATGAGTTTAAGGCCATATAGTAAATTCCAGGTCAGCCTGGTCTAGAGCTAGATCCTACCTTGAAAATAAATAAATAAATAAAGTATCCAAATAGATAGATTATGCTACCAAATAACTGGCAAAGCTAGGGATGTAGCTCAGTGGTACGGAGGACTTCTCTGGCATGTCATAGACCCTCAGTTCAACCCTAGTACCCCCCAACACTGTGAATAAATAAGGAGCCAGGCGTGGTGGCACACGCCTTTAATCCCAGCACTCAGGAGGCAGAGGTAGGAAGATCCTACCTTGAAAAAATAAAATAAATAAAAAGAAGGCAATATAAATATGAACTTAAGAATATATTTATTTGTTATTGATACATGGATAGAATTTTATAAGAAAGAATATCATATATAAAAATGTAAAATGTATAAAATTTGCTTCTTGAGTTCTGCATAGAAAGTATATGAAAGGATAGCAGCTGGGCCAGAAACATTTTCAACATGTGTGAAACAGTGACAGAATGAAAGATGTGGTACATACACAGCCTGTGAGTAGACTACTGAAAAACAATTCACAAGTAAACATAGGAAATGACAACTAGCCTTCCTATTTAAATAAATTCAAGCTAAAAATGAGATTTTGGGGAAGGGGGTGGGTCTGTTAGATTAACAAATAGTATGAGTTTGACTGTAACTGTTTCTACCTGTTGAAAGTTTTTAGTTTGTTTTTTCAAGGTAGAGTTTCACTCTAGTCCAAGCTGACCTAGAATTCACTTTGTACTCTCAGGGTGGCCTCAAATTCATGGAGATCCTCCTACCTCTGACTCCCAAATGCTGTAATTAAAGGCATGCGCCATCACACCCGGCTCTGAAATTTTAAACTATACCCTTTCATCTAACATTTCCATAGTTAGGAAAAAGTTCTTCAAAAATGCCCGGGTAGATGCACAGGATAATTGTACAAGGATGTTTGTTACAAAACTACTTATAATTATAAAACAGAAACAATAAGGGCTTGGCTAAATTTTGGTATATTCATATAACAGAATAAGTTGAAATATCCAAAAAGGTTCAAATTGCACTTTCCATCTTGTCTATGGTCCCAAGTTCAGTTGTACCCTGAGACAGGGCGAGGTAGGTATTTGCTTTTTTTTTTGAAGCAGGGTCTAGCTCTATCCCAGGCTGAGCTAAAATCCATTATGTAGTTTCAGGGTAGCTTCAAACTCAGAGATCCTCCTACCCCGGCCTCCCAAGTGCTGGGATTAAAGGCACACACCACCATGTATTTGCTTTTTATTCAAAGTCTGTTTTTTACAAAAGTTCAATCCAAAGGAAAAAAAAAAAAGTTTAATCCATATCTTCTGGAATGAAGAGATACCTGGCTAGAAATACTAAATTTGCTTGTGGGGGCTATCAAAACAAAAGAATCCTCAACAACCCCCTAAGGTCAACAAACCAAAACTAAGAATCAAAAAAAAGAAGCCACGGTCTTTACTGAATGAGGGGTGCCAGTGACAAGAGCAGCAAAAGCAGAAGCAAATATGAAAGTATCCAGTTCTTGCTCTGGGAACAACATGCAGGCTTGGTCCATGCCTAGAGGATCTTGGCAGAAGGCCGAGGACTAGCCACAGCCTGCTCTCCAAGGGAACCTAAACCTGGGGAGTCTGTGCAGGGCCCTTGGCTGGGGCTGGAGGCACCTTTAGTGGGGCCCAACCTTGAGCCTTGAAGTAGGAGACCAGCTGTGTAGGCACTTCTGCAAGCACGGTCTGGGCCAGTGCCTCCCGCGTGGCCTGGAAGGAGAAGGGCAGGATCAACGAGGGCCCGTGACACGTGTCCGCATCTCAGCGAAGGAAGGAAGGATACAAAGCCCAGCATCCACCCCTGCCCAGTCTTTGGTCAGAGGGCTCTCTCACTTGGACCTCCAAGCCAGCCACACCAAGGAGGGGTAGAAGGGGAAACTCCCGGATCAGAGACCCGCAAGTCTCTCCTACTCACATTCTGGAATCGGCGGAAAGGCACAAACTGCACTATGTCGCGGGCGGCTGCTTCCCCGAGTTGTGTGCGCAGAGGCCCTCCGTCCGCGTCCAGCTGTTCCATGGCCTGGAAGTCAGCACCGCCGACACCCACAATGATCACGGACATGGGCAGCTTTGAGGCACGCACCACAGCCTCGCGCGTGGCCTCCACATCAGTCACAGCACCGTCGGTCAAAAGCAGCAGCACGAAGTATTGCTGCCGACAAACCCATTCATTTACACCAAGCCTCTCTCCCAAACCCCTCCAAAAAAGCCCAGACACACATTCCCCTGTTACACAAGAAACCTTGTTACCTAGCCCTCAGCACCCTACTACTTGCCGCTGCTGCCCACAGCTCTCACCGAGGCGGTCCTCTGATGTGCAGCCTGGGCTGCGAACCTGGCCACATGGTTGATGATGGGCGCAAAGTTGGTGGGGCCATAGAGGCGAACTTGTGGCAAGGCTTGGCGGTAAGCATCCACAATGCCTTGGATACCTGCAGGAAAGGAAGAGGAAAGTCATCATATGATCTTGGGCCACTCAGGATGCGGCTATACTTGATATTACCTCATCCTGGCCAGAAGATTTGGGAACCTGGAAGCAGTTATATCACCTTGTCACCCAGGTAAAACAACTCTATACAACAGAACAGGAAACTAAGACTCAAAGTGAAAAGGAGACACCCTAAATAAGTTAACTATAACCCAGATTGAGAGTCATTTCTTGGGCTGGAGAGATGGCTCAGCCGTTAAAGGCACTTGCTTGCAAAGCCTTATGGCCTGGGTTCAATTCCCTAGTACCCATGCAGAGGCAGATGCACAAAATGGCGTGTGCATCTGGAGTTCTCTTTGCAGTGGTAGGAAGCTCCTGTGCACCCCCCTCTCTCTCTGTTTGCAAATAAATTATATGTATATATATAAAGCCAGTCATGGTGGTGCACACCTTTAATCCTAGCACTTGGGAGGCAGAGATGGGAGGATTGCTGTGAGTTCAAGGCCATCCTGAAAAACAAAACAAAACAAAAAAGTGATTTCTTGAGCTAGGTGTGGTGGTACAGGCATATAACCCCAGAATTTAGAAGGTTGAGGCAGAAGAATCAGAAGTTCAAGGTCATCTTTGGTAACAAAGTTCAACCTGAACTACATGAGATCTGATCTAGGGGCTAAAGCTGATTGCTTGCAAAGCCTGCTGGTTTGATTCCCAAGTACACGTAAAGGCAGATGCACCAATTGGCACATGCATCTGTAATTTTTTTGTAGTGACAGAAGATTGTAGTCTCTTTCTCTCAAATTAAAAAAAAAAAAAAGAAAAAACAGTCCAGAGGCAGAAGGAGGAGGACTGTGGTGAGTTGGAGGCCACACCCTGAGACTACATAGTAAATTCCAGGTCAGCTTGGGCTAGAGCAAGACCCTACTTTGAAAAACCAATAAGTAAATAAATAATAGATAAATTATTAAGAAATAAAATAAATAAACAAGTAATATACTCTACTATTGAGCATTTCCGGTCCTTTTTAATTTTTTTTTTTTTCAAGGTAGGGAGGGTCTCAGTCTAGTCTAGGCTAACCAGGAATTCACTAGTCTCATTCTGGCCTTGAACTCACAGGGATCCTCCTACCACTGACTCCTAAGTGACCATCCCCTAAAATTTTTTGTTGTTTTTGTTTTGTTTTTGAAGGTAGGTTTCACTCTAGCTCAGGCTGACCTGGAATTCACTATGGAGTCTCAGGGTGGCCTTGAATTCATGGTGATCCTCCTACCTCTGCCTCCCAGTGCTGGGATTAAAGGAGTGTGCCAACCCCCTGGCTAAATTTTTTTTTTTTTTTGGTTTTCCGAGGTAGGGTCTTTCTCCAGCCCAGGCTGAACTGGAATTCACTATGTAGTCTCGAGCTGGCCTCGAACTCACAGCAATCCTCCTACCCCTGCCTCCCAAGTGCTGGGAGGTGGCAGCAACAATGTAATGCAGGGCATTGAGACAGGGTTTCACTAAGATACACAGGCAGGTCTTGAACTTTTGATCCTCTTCCCTAGCCTTTGAGTAGCTGGGATTATTGTTATTATTATATTTTTTTTTGAGATAGGGTCTTGCTGTAGCCCAGGCTGACTTGAAATTCCTCAGTCTCAGGCTGGCCTTGAACTCCTGGCAATCCTCCTACCTCAACCTCTTAAGTGTTGGGATTAAAGGCTTGCGCCACCATGCCTGGCAATATTTAGCTTTATTCTGAAACGAAAGCACACAGAGGTAAGCAACTTGCTCCAAGTCATTTGGGTAGCAAGTAGCAAGATGATTTGGAGAGCTAGCTTTTTTTTTTTTTTTTTTTTGCCATTCATATCATATCCATACTAATTTAAAAATCTTCTCAATATTATTTAATGAAAAGTCCCCTCCTGTCATGTACAGGATATACCAACACGACTAAAACACCAAGATTAGATGCTTGGGAAATCTCCACACCCGTTCTCTAGCATACTTGTCATAACTTAAAGGGTATTTTCTCCACTCAAATACGGCTATCTATGACAAAGGTACAATAGTTATATACCAAAGCAATACCTAGTTACATGCTTTGCATAGTCCCATGAAAAAATAATTCAGTTGCTACTAATCCCTGCTGCAAGGCACTTCAAAGCACGGAGGGCTGGCTAGCTCTAATGACAACTCTTCTCTACAAAGGAGGCTGCTATGCCCCCCCCCCCACTCTCTTTACACATACAGGCTCACCTCCCAGGTGTGAACAGAGTTGGTTCACACTGGAAGATGGGGAATTTACCTGCACAGTGGGGATTACTGGGATTGAAGTTTAAGGCAAATTCATGTGAGACCTGAGGGCAAATATAAAAACGAGTGAGTCGGATGTGAAGATGCCAGCCTGTAAACCTACAGCAGACTAAGAAACGATGGCTGAATTTGAAGCGAGCCCAATAAGCTATGTAATTGGACTCATGTCAAAATAAATAACTTAAAGGCTGGAGCGCTAGCTCAGCAATTAAGATGCTTGCCTGGGAAGCCTAACAAGCCAGGTTCAATTCCCCAGTACCTATGTAAGCCAGATGCACAAGGTGGCACATGTGTCTGGAGTTTGTTTGCAGTGGCTAGAGGCCCTGGTGTGCCCATTCTGCCTGTCTCTGCCTCTTTCTCTCTAAAATGAATGAATGAATGAATGAATAAGTAATATTTAGAAAAAAAATTAAATTCTTCTCCCATGGGTTGGAGAGATGGCTTAGAGGGTAAGCCAAAGGTTTAATTCCCCAGGACCCACGTAAGCCAGATGTACAAGGTGGTGCATGTGTTTGGAGTTTACAGCAACTACAGGCCCTGACACATGCTCCATTTCTCTTTCTCTCTCTCTTTGATATTTATTCATTTATTTAAATAAGAGAGAGAGGAGCCGGGTGTGGTGGCGCACGCCTTTAATCCCAGCACTTGGGAGGCAGAGATAGGAGGATTGCCATGAGTTCGAGGCCACCCTGAGACTACAGAGTTAATTCCAGGTCAGCCTGGACCAGAGTGAGACCCTACCTTGAAAAACCAAAATAAATAAATAAATAAATAAGAGAGAGAGGGAGAATGAGAGAGAAAGGCAGAAAGAGAATGGCCATGTCAGGGCCTTCAACTACTACAAAGAAACTCCAGATGCATATGCCACCTTTTGCATCTGGCTTACATGGGAATCAAGCCTAGGTCCTTAGGCTTCCTACGCAAGCGCTTTAACTGCTAAGCCATCTCTCCAGATACACCTTCTCTCTCTCCTTTTTTTTTTTTTTTTTTTTTTTTTGGTTTTTCAAGTGAGGGTCTTACTCTAGCCCAGGCTGACCTGGAATTCACTATGTAGTCTCAGGGTGGCCTCAAATTCAAGAGGATCCTCCTACCTCTGCCCCCTCCCCACCCCCCCCAGTGCTGGGATTAAAGGCATGCGCCACCACACCCTCTCTCAAATAAAATATTTTTAAAAAAAACTTCTTCCCCCTTTATCTAGTTTGTGCTGAGGAAAAAAAGCACTATGGGGGCTTATGCATGCTAAGCATGTGTGAGACCTTAAGTTCAATCCCCAGCACCATAAAACAAAACAAAAGTCTTGTACAAGATTCCTGCAGGAGCTGTTTCATTATAAGCTGGCTGTCTACATGACTTATAAGGCTCTATTCTTACTTCCCCTTGAAGCTGGTGCCAAGCAGCAAATTACCTCACCACAGATCCCAGAATTAGTATCTTGAAACTAACACAAGAATGAGGAAAAGCTGGGCATGATGGCACACATCCTTAATCCCTTCACAGGGGAAGCAGAGGCAGGTTTACTGTGAGTTCTAGGCCACCCTGGGACAACATAGTAAATTTTAAAAAAAGAATGGGGAAAAGAGGGAGCTCACCTGCCAGTCGGGAGGAACCTGGGCCCCAAATCCAAATGCTGGGAACAGCTTGTCCCTTGGAAAGGCAGGGAGAGAAGAGTCAGCGAGGGGATCCGTCCAGAGGCTGAAGCATTGCAGGGGGCAGGGACTGCCAGGAGAACCCGAACTCACGAGTCATAGTCCTGAATCACGCTGCCCACGCACCACAGCGCTGTGAGGTACTCGTTGACCCCTGTAGGACTCAGGTAATGCAGGGAGTCAGGGGACGATGGGTCTCCGTTGGAACCAGTGAAGTCCATGCCCACCTGGGAAGAGGCCAAGAAGGGAGCTGAAGGCACCTTGAGCTCAAAGCCTGTTCACTTACCCTGGTGAAACAAACTTACGGTGAAGTTGATTTGGCAGCCTCCCATCACGTAGTCCAGGAAGGAATACTCCGTTTCAACCTGCAGATGAAACCAGGGTCAGGCCTGAGGTAAGTGGTACAGTTCCGTGCCTGGGTCACAGGAGCTGCCACCTCACCTGGCAAGTCTTGACACAAATAGTTCCAGAGTTCTTGTAGCTTTTCTTTTTCTGCTGCTTCTCAGGGTGGATACATTCAAATTCGGCCTAGTGAGAAGAGAAAAATTAGGAACCTTTGATTTCATCAGCCAAGGACAAAGTTGCCCTCTCCCCACTTTTCCTTGGGTGGCAACTCCCTAGGCCCTACCTCAAACACCAGAGCTGGAGCCAATACTCACCGGGACTGCCTGCAGCTGGGCCAAGCTGGTGTGGAAGGTGCCAATGAGATCATGTGATCCATCGCTGTCATAGTCTGAGCAGCGTACCTGAGGAGCAGGGGTATCAGTCATATATGAAGGAGGCAGGTCAGATGCACAAGGGGGCGCAAGCATCTGGCGTTTGTTTGCAGTGACTGAAGGCTCTGGTGTGCCCATTCCCTCTCTCCCCCGCCGCCGCCTCTCTCAAATAAATTAATAAATAAAATACGTAAAATCTAATGAAGGGAGGCTTCCAAGGCTCCCTTCCCATGCTCAGTCTACTCAAGAGGTAAACTCAGCTGGGCATGGTAGTGCATACTTTTTTTTTCTCAATTTTTATTAACATTTTCCATGATTATAAAAAGTATCCCATAGTAATACCCTCCCCCCTCACTTTCCCCTTTGAAATTCCATTCTCCATCATATTCCTTCCCCATCTCAATCAGTCTCTCTTTTATTTTGATGTCATCATCTTTTCCTCCTCTTATGATGGTCTTATGTAGGTAGTATCAGGTACTATGAGGTCATGGATATCCAGGCCATTTTATGTCTGGAGGGAGCATGTTGTAAGGAGTCCTACCCTTCCTTTGGCTCTTACATTCTTTCCGCCACCTCTCCCTCATTAGACCCTGAGCCTTGGAAGGTGTGATCGAGATGTTACTCAGTGCTCTAGTCGGTAGTGCATACTTCTAATCCCAGCATTTGGGAGGCAGAGGCAAGAGAATCACTGTGAGTTCAAGCCTAGCCTGAGAGTATATAGTGAATTCCAGGTCAGCCTGGCCTAGAGTGAGACCCTACTTGGGGGGAAAAAAAAAAAAAAAAGCAAGAGGTAAACTCACCTGGATGGGTGTGCTGGGGTCGCCACCACAGAAATGCTGAAGAGGAACTGAGAAACGCTTCCATGTAGGGTTCAGATTGTTTTTGATCACCTGGGGGCGAAGAGCAGTGAGCTCAGTCCTGACCTCTGAGCGACAGCCACCCTTTCTGCCCACCAACAAACTCTTTGTGCCTGTTTCCAAAGGTTGCTAATCACAAAGCCTGTAGACCTCTATCCCATCCTCCCAACCCAACCAATCCCAGCGGTGACACACCTCAGATCTGTACACCAAGTGCCATTTCCCATCACCTTGTCGGAAGAATTCCAGGAATGGATCTGATTTTCCCAGGAAGTCCTGCCAATGCCACAGAAATCTGAGTTACAAAACCCGGGAAGCAGCAGCCATTGTCAACCCTCTGTTCCCTGTATACCACCCTTATCCCTTAGTTCTTAGATCCCTAGGGCCTTCTTCCAGACACACCTTCTTATCCAGATTTCTAGCCTCCACCTCCATGGTTACTACACGACTGTCCTTCAACTCTTGTGCAGAGACCTAAGAAGGGAAGATTATCAACCAATGAATTCTTCATTGATGCAAGTTCCTTCCCTCCCTCTTGCTGGTCTCTTTCTCACCGTGATGGTTCCCCGGCCAGCAGGCTTTCCAGGCTTCAGCATCAAGGGTAGAGTCAATACCCGGCTGGACACAATCTGGGGAAAGGTGACGGGGAACAGGCTTCAGTATCTCAGGCCCGTTAGGTCCTGCTTGATCCCTACCTGTAAACTACTGGGAGGCACTTCCGAATCCCTGACCCTACATACCTGTCCTAGGGAACACTCAGCAGCCCCTAGGAAGTCATCATCACCCAGTCCAGGAGTCTTGTTGTCTATGTCATAGATTCCAAAGCGCAGCTTCTGGACTGTCTCAAAGTGGTACTCAATTTGCAGAGTCTTGGAGAACTCAGGGTTTGAACAGTTCCGGACTCGCTCCGTCCGGCCAAGCTGTGGGCAGAGGCCACTAAGGATTCCAGTCACATACCCTCCACCCCACAACAGAATCCTACCCACCTCCCTTCATGATCTTAACATCTGACGTCCACCTCACCTCAGCCCAGCTGCTTCCTCCCACATCCTGTAAAAGGACACAGAGCGGGTCAGATTTGGAGCCAATGTCCTTGTCAATGAGGTGGTCACAGGAAATGGATAGCTGAACCAAGGTCACACAGTGGGCCATCTGGGAAGGAAAGAGTTGGGTCAAGCATGTGGGTCCCTTCTTCCCCCTTCACTAATTGTAGTTCCTAGCCATCAGGTTTTAGCCAAGGCAGCCTAAGTAGCCCTGAACCCCAAGTGAGTTAAAAGGCACAGAAAATGGTGCTTATAACCAGCTATGGTCCAGAAGGGTACGGCGGGTGATGCAAAGACTCTAAAAGGGTGCCAGCCTTCATCTATAACCCCAGCTCCAAGCTAATCCTTAGCCAACAGCTCTATCCAGACCTAGGCCACTGGTCTTCATCTCCGCAGAGCCTAATGAATCTCGCTCACATCCCACGTTCCAGTCACAACACTGCCTTCAGTGCAAACATGCTCCAGAAACTGCTTCCAAGAAGCTTCTTCCTCCAATGATCTCCCACAAATGCTAGGGCCCTATGTCTTGGAGTTGGGATCCACTCACCCACTGATCCTTCTAATCTCTATTCAGCTGTTTGCCTAACTTCTCACCATTCCCACTGCCATAATCCAGTCCAAGTTACCACCATTTTTTGCTTTGTTATAGCAACAGTCTCATCAACAGGTCTCCTCTGTATCATTTCTACTTCTACTCCCCATTTCCACCCAAGTGGGCTATTAATACAGCAATCAAATCAATCCTGTTTTGGATTTTGGTGGACACATGACTAATCCCAGCATTCAGGAGACAGAGGCAGGAGGATCACAAGTTTGAAGATAGTCTAGGCTACATGGCAGAGTCCAGGATAACTGGAGCTACCTAACCAGACTTATTCCCCAAAACAAAAACAAAGCTGGGCACAATAACTCACACCTGTAATCCTAACACTGAGAAGATGAGGTGTAAGAAAACAGGAGTTCAAGGCTAGCCTCACCTATATAGCTGAGTTTGAGGTCACCTGAGCTATTTAAACCTGTCTCAAAAACACAAAACAATCACATGTCTATCTGAACACTTCCCATTACTTTTAGAAAATATTCAAACTATCCTCATAGCCTACATGATCCTGAAATATCTAGATCTAACGTGACCTTTTGCTAGTTCTCTTGCTATTTCAGCCTTTGTCATTCCTCAAGCCAGCTAGATTCCTACTCCAAAGCCCTTGTAGTGCCTGGGTGTTCTTCCTGATATTATCCACCTGGATTAATCCCCCCCCCGTCTTTATTCAAATTAGTTGTTATATAGAACAAGTTTTTTTTTTTCTTTTTTGAGGTAGGGTCTTGCTCTAGCCCAGGCTGACGAGAATTCACTTGGTAGTCTTAAGGAAAAGTTCTTTTTTCTAGCCAGTCTAAAATGTCCACCATACCAAGCTGGAGGGATGGCTTAGTGGTTAAGGCATTTGCCTGCAAAGCCAAAGGACCACGGTTCAATTCCCTAGGACCCACATTTGCCAGATGCACTAGGGGGTGCATGTGTCTGAAATTTGTTTACAGTGGCTGGAGGCCCTGGTGTGCCCATTCTCTCTCTCTCCCCCTCTTTCTGTCAAATAAATAAATAAATAAAAATAAAATATTAAAATGTCCACCTTACCACCACTGACACATCACAAACCCTACCCCATTAGTATCCTCCCTGGTCCACATGTACCACCTGCAGCAGGAATATCCAGGCCAAGTTCCTCACTGGACTTCACTATAGCTTCAAGCTTCCCTGCACCTACCCCTGGTTAACCCGTTCCCCTAACCAGACTACAACATTCACATCTTGGTCCCTGATGTGTCTCCCATCTTGGTTGCACTTTAAAAAAATATGGTAGGAAGCTGGGGTTGGGTCGTGGTTGCGCATACCTTTAATCCCAGCACTTGGGAGGCAGAGGTAGCAGGATCACCATGAGTTCAAGGCAACCCTGAGACTACATAGTGAATTCCAGGTCAGCCTGAGCTAGAGTGAGACTCTACCTTGAAAAACAAAAAAGCAAATAAATAAATAAACAAACAATTAAAAAATGGTAGGGCTGGAGGGAAGGCTTAGTGGTCAAGGTGCTTGCCTGCAAAGCCTAAGGACCCAGGTTCAATTCTCCAGGTCCCAGGTAAGCCAGATGCATATGGTGATACATGCGTGTGTGATACATGCATCTGGAGTTCACTTGCAATGGCTAGAGGCCCTGGCGTGCCCATTCTCTCTCTCCCTCCCTCCAATAAATAAACAAAAATGAATCTTTAAAAAAAAATGGTAATGGGGGTGCAGAGAGATGGCTTAGCAGTTAAGTAGCTTGCCTGTGAAGTCTAAGGACTCATTTTCAACTCTCCAGATCCCATGTGAGCCAGACGCACATTGTGGTGCCAAGTGCTCAAGGTTGCAAATGCACACAAGATGGTGCACGCATCTGTAGTTCAACTGCGATGGCTGAAGGCCCTGACATGCCAATTCTCTCTCTGGGACAGAAGCTCAGTCAGGCTGGTCTTGAACTCTATGTAGCTAAGGATGACCTTGGATTCTTATTATTCTTTGGATTTTTGAGGTAGGGTCTCACTCTAGCCCAGGCTGACCTGAAATTCACCATGCAGTCTCAGCTGAGGTGGCCTCAAACTTACAATAACCCTCCTACCCCTGCCTCCCTGGTGCTGGGATCAAAGGCATGAGCCACCAGGCCCATTGGAATACTTGATCTTTCTGTCTCTACCTCCTGACTGTTGGATTAACAGATGTATATCTGGCTGGCTGGCTTATATTGTATGCACTTCTGTACTGTTTTCAATATATTTTTTGAGGCAGGGTCTTGCTCTAGACAAAGCTGGAATTCACTATGCAGTCTCAGGGTGGCCTCAAACTCACAGACTACATGTGCCTCCTGAGTGCTGAGATTAAAAATGTGCACCACCATGCCCAGCTTTTATTTTATTTTTTGAGGCAGGGTCTCTCTCTTTCTAGCCCAGGCTGACCTCAAATCCAGTCTCTCCAGTGCTGGAACAAAGGAATATATCACCATGCCTGTTCATTGTCAGTATCTTATATATAAATTTTTCTTTTCTTTTTTTTTTCAAGGTAGAGTCTTACTGTAGCTCAGGCTGTCCTAGAATTCACTATATAGTCTCAGGGTGGCCTTGAACTCTCAGAGATCCTCCTATCTCTGCCTCTCAAGTGCTGGGATTAAAGGTGTGCATCACAACGCCCAGCAATATATTTTTTGGAGGTGTATGTCCTTAGGGTGTGGGCACATGCCCCATATACTCGCGTGTAGAGGCCACAGGGATGTCAGGTGTTCTCTATTGCTCTTCCATCTTATTTCTTTGAGACAGTCTCTGGCTGAACCTGAGGCTCCTCATCTTTTGGATCAGCAGGCTTGCCATCAAGCCCTGCTTAGCTCCATAGTTACAGGGATACACGGCCCAATCCAGCACTTTACATGGGATTTTTTTTGTTGTTTATTTGTTTATTTGTTTTTGTGAGGCAGGGTCTCACTCTATTCCAGGCTGACCTGGAATTCACTATGGAGTCTCAGGGTGGCCTCAAACTCACGGCAGTCCTCCTACCTCTGCCTCCCGAGTGCTGGAATTAAAGGCGTGCGCCACTACACGTGGCTTACATGGGACTTTTTAATGTGGGTCCGGTTGAACTCAGGTCCTCATGCTTGCTCAGCAAGCGCTTTTACATGCTGAGCCATCTCAAAAGTTGTATATCTTTGAAGGGACTCAACTACCTCCCCTAATTCATGCTGTCTTTTTGAACATTCCAGGCCTCAAACCTTCGCTTCCAGTTCAAAAACCCTCTAACTTCAGATCAGGCCTTATCAGCTCCTGCCTTTGTTTCTCACCTAGTCATCTCTAATGCTAGCTTCTAGAGTTCCTACCCTAAGTAAAACCATTGTATAACTGTCCAGTGGCTCTTAAGTTCATCGTCCAATTCTTAGCAAGCCACCTTGCCACACAACACCTGAAGGTGAATCTCTGCAGAGCTGAGGAGTTGTGTGGCACCATAACCCTGCATCTTCAGTGCATCAGGAGGGCCCTTCTCAGTCTGCCACCTTTCCTAGCTCCTGGGGGAGGGAAGGGGAAAGGGAAATAAATGTCGTATGTAGTAAATGTCTTGTCGTCCAAGGCTTTGGTATGACATTATTCCCATATGAATTTTTGCCCACCTCATTTGTCAACTGCTATACGACCCTGAACACATCTGATCTCATCTGAGTTCTTGCCCACATTCCCCAGGTAGAATTTCATTGTTTCTGGATAACCACATCAGTTTTTCTGCAACCACACACCCATTTCTGTGTTTTGTAGCCAAACAGAAACTAGAGCCATTTCTCTACATAATACCCTGAAATGACTTCCCAATACATTAAATATAAAATCCAAAGTTCTTCTTTTTTTTTTTTTTACCCCACCCCCAAAGTTCTTAATACAGTCTGCAACATGGCCTTGTGTAAATAGAAATAAGTATCCACCAAGGTACCTACTCTTCCCCTGCCAAATTGTCCTTCCTTTCTATGTTTCTTCCTTTTTCTGTTTCTTAGAAGTAGGATCTCACCCTAGCCCAAGCTGAGCTAGAATTCACTATGTATTCTCAGGGTGGCCTTAGACTCTCAGTGATCTTCTATCTCTGCCTCTCAAGTGCTGGGACTAAAGGGGTACACCGGGCTGGAGAGATGGCTTAGCACTTAAGGCATTTGCCTGTGAAGCCTAATGACCCAAGTTTGAACCCCCAGTACCCACATAAGCCAGATGCACAAGGTGGCACACATGTGTGGAGTTCATTTGCATGGCTAGAGGCCCTGGTGCGCCCATTCTCTCACTCTTTCTCTCTCTCTATGTAAATAAATACAATTTTTTAAAAGAAGGCCTGAGCCATCATGCCTGGCTCAAGTTGTCCTTTCTGAGCCACACATACAGTGTCAAGCCCATTTCCATTTCCATTTCAGGATCCCTGTATTATCTTCCACCACGGACAGCGTATCAGAGTAGAAACCCTAATTTGTCTCTATGTCCAGTATATCTTCCCTATAGTAGATACTAATATTTTTATGACTGGCCTAAGGTTGAAATCACCACACCAGCATTCTGTGCCCCCGCATCCCTTCCTCCTATAAACTATGGGCCATTTGCAACTAGCACCAGCTGCTATCTCTGTCTTCTATTACTTAGGACATGAAGTTGATAACCACTTGTTGAACAAATGGGAATGTACTTTGGCTCAACTCATACCTTCAAGGCCTTTTTTCCTTGAACACTGTCCAGCAATAAATATTCCCTATCTTGATCTTATAGTAATTCAGCTTTAAAGTTGAATGCAAAGGGCTAGAATTCAGCTCACTGGTAGAGCATTTCCCACCTGGTTTGATCTTCAGCATTGCAAAAAACAAAGAAACAAAAAACTCAAGACAAGACACTTCTATAATTCTGTACTAACAACCAAGTTAAAAATAGGCAAAAGGGGTTGGAGAGATGGCCTAGTGGTTAAGGTGCTTGCCTGCAAAGCCTAAGGATCTCCTAGGTTCAATTCTCCAGTAGCCATGTAAACCTGATGCACAAGGTGGCACATGTGTCTGGAGTTCATTTGCAGTGGCTGGAGGCCCTGGTGGGCCCATTCTCTATATTTACCTCATCCTCTCTCTCTCTCAAATAAGTAGTTTAAAAAACAGACAAATGATTTGACTAGACACTTCATCAAACATATAAGAAATAAGCAAAGGAGGTGATCCATAGCATTAATCACTAAGAAATGAAAAGAAAAAAACCCACAAGGACAGAGTTGCATACCCATCACAATGGTTAAAGATGAAAGAAGAATGTTTATAGGAGGAACAGAATTGATTTGAAGCTTACAGGTCCAGGGGAAGTTCCACAATGGCAGAAGCCGGCCCCTTTCACAGGTCCACGCAGACAGAACTATCACCGCCAGCACCATGAGCAAGCCCACATCAGGACCAGCAGAGCGCAAGCACCCTGTGCATCTTTTACGAGATTTCGGATCTACCCTCAAGCACACCTTACTTAGGGCTGGACCCTAGGATCCACACCCAGTGACACCAAGTTACAAGCTTGAATAAAACTCCTGAATCGACTGGGAGATTCAAGAGGCCCAAGAATGAATGGCACACATGTGGCTAGCGAAAACATTAGATGTCCACTGTCCACTCTGGAAAACTATCTGGCAAGATTATCAGAACAGACACTTCCTAGCCAACAGTAAATCCATTGGTAGGTTTTAATCTATAAGAAAATATTAGGGCTGGAGAGATGGTTTCGTGGTTAAAGTACTTGCCTACAAAGCCAAAGGACCCAGGTTCAATTTACCAGGACCCACGTAAGCCAGATGTACAAGGGGGCACACACATCTGGAGTTCATTTGCAGTGGCTGGAGGCCCTAGCACACCCATTTCTCTCAATAAAATAACTGATCTAAGATGGGCATAGTGGTATATCCCTAGAATCACAGGAGGCTGAGGCTAGAGTATCTTCAAGGACATGCTTGGCTTCATAGGGAGTTTGAGGTCAGCCTAGGATACTTGAGACCTTGTCTCAACACACCAAAACCAAGCTGGGCATGGTAGTGCATGCCTTTAATCTCAGGCAGAGGTAGGAGGATCGCTGCAAGTTTGAGGCCACCCTGAGACTACATAGTGAATTCCAGGTCAGTCTGAGCTAGAGTGAGAACCATACCTCGAAAAACTAAAATAAATAAATAACCATAACTAAAAAAAAACAAAAAAACAAAAAAAACAAAACCGTCACAAAAAGAATGGACGGCTGTGAAGATGACTCAGTGGTGAGAGGTTTGATTTCTTAGTGCCCATGTAATGCCAGGTGCACAAAGCTGCACACGAAGCTGGTAAGTATCTTTGTAGAGGTAAGTGATCTTAGCATGCCCATCTTTTTCTCTCTCCGCACAAATGTCTTTTATAATGAGAAGGATTCTTTCAGTCTAGAGAGATGACTTAGCAGTTAAGGTACTTGCCTGTGAAGCCTAAGGATCGGATCCAGGTTCGATTCCCTAGTATCTACATAAGCCAGATGTATGAAGTAGTGCATGTGTCTGGAGTTCATTTGAAATGACTAGAGGCAATTCTCTATGCCCATTCTCATTTTCTCTCTCCTTCTGCCCCCAATAAAGAAAAAAGTATATATTTATTTTATTTATATTATTTGAGAGCAACAGGCAGAGAGAAAGAGGCAGATAGATAGAGAATGGGTGTACCAGGGCCTCCAGCCACTGTGAACAAACTCCAGATGCACGTGCCCCCTTGTGCATCTGCCTTACATGGGTCCTGGGGACTCGAGCCTTGAACCAGGGTCCTTAGGTTTCACAGGCAAGCGCTTAACCACTAAGCCACCTCTCTAGCCCCTGATAATATTTTACAAAAAATATAATTTAAAATATAGCTAGGCGTGGTGGCACACACCTTTAATCCCAGCGCTCGGGAGGCAGAGGTAGGAGGATCATGGTGAGTTCAAAGGCCACCCTGAGACTACATAGTGAATTCCAGGTCAGCCTGGGCTAGATTGAAACCCTACCTTGAAAAACCAAAAAAATTAAAAACTAAAAATATATTTATTTATGTTTGGTTTTTCAAGATAGAGTCTCACTCTAGCTCAGGCTGACCTGGAATCTACTATGTGGTCTCAAACTGATGGTCATCCTCCTAAGTGCTAGTATCAAAAGGTGCGCGCCACCATACCCGACAAAAAAGGTTCTTTGATCATGATAGAAACATGGGTCATAATATTTGCAATTTTTTTTCTTTTTGAGTAGGGTCTCACTCTGGCCCAGGCTGACCTGGAATTTACTATAGAGTCTCAGGGTGTCCTTGAACTCAGGGCAATCCTCCTACCCAAGCACTGGAATTAAAGGTCTGCGCCACCACATCCAGCTTGCACTTGTGTTTTGTTTTGGAGGTAGGGTCTCACTCTAGCTCAGGCAGGCCTGGAATTCACTATGTAATGTCAGAGTTGCCTTGAACTCACTGTGATCCTCCTACTCCTTCCTCCTCAGTGCTGGGACAAAAGGCATGCGCCACCATGCCCTGCTTTTTAAATTTTTATTTTTGGTGCACTTGTTACTTTTAACTAATGATACATGTAAAGTTTCTACATCTGATTTATATAAATTGGCTAAAACAATCCACAAATATCACTTAAGACATGCTGAAATGTTTGTCAGGGAAGCTCAATGATACACATGGTGGTGCATGTGTGTGGAGTTCGTTCACAGTGGTTAGAGGTCCTGGCATGTCCATTCTGTCTACTCCTTTTTAATAAATAAATAAATAAAAGAACACACTTCTACATGTTGAAAAGTTTTTGCTGTAAAATGTTGGGGAAGTTCAAAGGAACTTCAAAGGCTCACCCCTAGGTAAGAATGACAAAAGCATTAGCAATGGCAATCACTATAGAAAACCCTGGCTTCTCAAAGACTTGTCAGAGAAAGGCCTGAGATCATCACAGGCCATTTCTTTTTTTGCTAAGACCTCTTTTCTTGGAGGTTACCGAATTCTTTCCCTGTCATTACTATTCTATCACAAAGTATATTCCATTCATTTTCTTTCTTTTTTGAACACCGACTTAAATACCAGTCATCGCACAGAGAGCCCGTGTGTTCATGGTACATGAGTTTCAACTCTCAAAGCTGTGATGTCACTAAAGTGGCCTGGCTTT
The DNA here is from genome assembly GCF_020740685.1 of Jaculus jaculus. Classification (NCBI taxonomy): domain Eukaryota; kingdom Metazoa; phylum Chordata; class Mammalia; order Rodentia; family Dipodidae; genus Jaculus; species Jaculus jaculus. Next base: position 114,572,583 of record NC_059109.1, read on the forward strand.
TGTTCTAAAAGACCAGGGCTTCCTGTATAACCAAGTTGTGTTTTGTTTTGTTTTTTCTTCAGAGTAGGGTCTTGCTCTTTAGTCCAGGCTAACCTAGAATTCATTATGTAGTCTCTGAGTGGCCTCAACTCATAGCAATTTACCTACCTCTGCCTACTCAGTGCTGGGATTAAAGATGTGCTCCACCATGCTCTTTTTAAAATTTTGTTTTTTGTATATTTTTATTTATTTATTTGAGAGCAACAGAGAGAGAAAGAGGCAGACAGAGAGAGAGAAAGAGAGAGAGAGAATGGGTGCGCCAGGGCCTCCAGCCACTGCAAACAAACTCCAGATGCATGCACCCCCTTGTGCATCTGGCTAAAGTGGGTCCTGGAGAATCCAGTCTTGAACCAGGGTCCTTAGACTTCACAGGCAAGTGCTTAACTGCTAAGCCTTCTCTCTAGCCCACCATGCTCTTAAAAAAAAAAAAATACTAGAGAGAGAGAGAACGTATACACTAGGGCCTCCAGCACTGCAGAAAAAAACAAAACAACAACAAAAACCTCCAGACACATGCATCACCTTCTGCATCTGGCTTATGTGGGTCCTGGGGAATCAAACTGACGTCATTTGGATTTGCAAGCAAATGCCTTAACCACCAATCCATTTCTCCAGCCTGACTTTTGTTAGCTTTTTCTTTTTTCTTTCATATTGCCTCCATTTCTCTCTCACTGGAATCTTGCTGTATACAGAACACTTAATAATTTTCCATTTCCACTGGTTATACTGGCATATGTTTATAATACCACCCTTTGTGAAGTGGAGGTAGAAGGATCAGGAGTCCAAGGCTAGTTTGGCAACAGAAAGCCCTGAAGAAAGAAAGAAAGAAAGAGACAGACAGACAGACAGACAGACAGACAGAAGGGGAAGGGGAAGGGGAAGGGGAAGGGGAAAGGGAAGGGGAGGAAGGAAGGAAGGAAGGAAGGAAGGAAGGAAGGGAGGGAGGGAGGGAGGAAAGGGTGTGGTGACACACACCTTTAATCCCAGCAATGGGGGCCAAAGGAAGAAGGATCACATTGAGTTCAAGGCCACACTGAAATTACGTAGTGAATTCCAGGTTAGCCTGGGCTAGAGCAACCCTACCTTGAAAAACACAATCAGAATCATGTTTTCTTCTAAGTAGCACTAAAATGCAAACTCTTGCACATGGTTGGCAAGTGTTATATCAGTGAGCAATATCCAGAGTTTGTGGATGTTTTAAATTGTTATTTGCACAGGTGGTGGTGGTGTGTGTATACACACCATTGCTGCTGCAAAGGAATGCCTGCCTGGCTTTGCATGAGTGGGTGACTGGGAAATTCAATCTGGCCCAGCAGGCTTAAAGGAAGTACCTTTAACTACTGAACCATATCCTCAGCATGATCCCTCCCCCCTCCTTTTTTTTTTTTTTTTTTTTGGAAGACAGGGTTGGCCTTGAACTGGCAATCCTGCCTTTGCCTCTCCTGCCTTTGCCTCTTTAGTACTGGGTTTACAGGTGATTGCTACCATGCCTAGCTATGATCTACAATGGGCTTGTTTTTTTTATTTGTTTGAGGTAGGATTTCACTGTAGTCCAGGCTGAGCTGGCACTCACTATATAGTTCCAGATGGGCCTCAAACTCACAGTGATCCTATCACTGCCTCAGTGCACCAGCACACCAAGCCAGTTTTCTATTTCTCTCTTGTTCTCTATTTTTTCGAGGTAGGTCTCACTCTAGCTCAGGCTGTCCTGGAATTCACTATGTAATCTCAGGGTGGCCTTGCACTCACGGCGATCCTCCTACCTCTGCCTCCCAAGTGCTGGGATTAAAGGTGTGTGCCATCACGCCCAGCTCATTTCTTCCTAATATTTTATTTATTTGAGAGCAAGAGAAAGAGGCAGATATATAGAATGGTTTCATCAGGGTCTCTAGCCATTGCAAATGAACTTCAGACACATGTGCCACCTTGTGCAGGTCCTTACGCTTTTTGTGGGCAAATGCCTTAACTGCTGAGCCATTTCTCTAGCCTGCTTTCTATTTCTTTATAATGATGTTCTCTTTTATTTATTTATTTAAGTTTTTAGAGGTAGGGTCTCACTCTAGCTCAGGCTGACCTGGAATTCACTATGTAGTCTCAGGGTAGCCTCAAACTCAGTCATCCCCACCTACCTCTGCCTCCCAAGTGCTGGGATTAAAGGTGTACACTACCATGCCTGGCGATGTTCTCTAATATCTGTGTGTGTGTGTGTGTGTGTGTGTGTGTGTGTGTGTGTGTGAGAGTGAGAGAGAGAGAGAGAGAGAGAGAGAGAGAGAGAGAGAGAGAGAGAGAGAACGTGCAGGACAAAGAGAATGGGCACACTAGGGTCTCTGGCCACTGCAAACAAACTCCAGACATATGTGCCAGCTTGTGCATGTGGCTTACGTGGGTTATGGGAAATTGAATCTTGCTCCTTAGGCTTTGCAGGCAGGTGCCTTAACCACTAAGTCATCTCTCCCCTGATGTTCTCTTTAAATGAGCTGTAATCTACAGAACCATTAGTCTCAAATTTCATCTCCTCTAAAATCTAATTCTAAACCTATGTCTGCTTAGAAACCTGTATTTAAAGGTCCTGGCCACTCTTTTGTTTCCTGAACAACAGCATTTTATTTAATTATTATTTTGGTTTTTCTAGGTAGTCTTGCTGTAGCCCAGGCTGACCTGGAACTCATGACAATCCTCCTACCTCTGCCTCCCAAGTGCTGGGATTAGAGGTGTGTGCTACTATGTCTGGCTTATTTTATTCTGGAGGCAGCACCTCTCCATATAGCTTAGGCCAGCCTCAAACACAACATTCTCCTGCCTTAGCATACTAAGTATTGGAAATACAGACACATGCCACCATGTCCTGCAAACAGCTATCTATATAGTTCAAACCAGGCCCACTTTTCATATAGTAACCTTGTGATTTACCCCATGAGATAGTCAACTTTCTTTTAAAAATATTTATTTGCAAACGGAGAGGGAGAGAAAGAATATGTGGATGTGATGCACTAGGGCCTCCTTCCACTATAAATGAACTCCAGACACATGTGCCACTGTGTGCATCTGGCTTCATGTGGGTATTGGGGAATTGAACCTGGACCATCAGGCTTTGTAAGCAAGCACCTTCAACCACTGAGCCATTTCTCCAGCCCTCAACCTTTTCACTTTCTCCTCTCTCTCTCTCTCTCTCTTTCAAGGAAGGGTCTTGTTCTCGCCCAGAATGAGCTGGAATTCACTATGTAGTCTCAGGGTGACCTCGAACTCATGGCAATCCTCCTACCTCTAAGTGCTGGGACTTAAGGTGTGTGCCACCATGACCAGCTCCCTCAACCTTTTAAAGACCAGATGTTTTTTTCCCCCTGAGGTAGGGTCTCAATTTAGCCGAGGCTGACTTGGAATTCACTATGTATTCTCAGGGTGGCCTCGAACTCATGGCAATCCTCCTACCTTTGCCTCCTGAGTGCTGGGATTAAAGGTGTGTGCCGCCATGTCTGACTTTATTTTGGTTTTGTGAGGTAGGATTTCACTCTAGCCCAGGCTGACCTTGAACTCACAGTGATCTTCCTACCACTGTCTCCCGAGTGCTGGGATTAAAGTTGTGTGCCACCACCACAGCTGGCAGAAATTTTGAGGGGTTTGGCCTATACTTGCTAGGCCTTTGTGTACTTGTTGAGTTAGTGACTACTAGAAGTGATGAGCCAGAGGCCCTCAGGAATTATCCCAATCTAGCTCTAACCTGCTGCTAAAACTGTCAAGGGAGCACAAAACACCAGACTAGTTTGTTCTTACCTTTACATTTTTTTTTCCTTCCAGGCAGGGTTTCACTCATGGTAGCCTCCCTAGGGCTGGAACCCCCACCTCACCTTTACATCTCAAACTAGTCAAGAATTTCAAGTGGAAACAACTTGGGTAATTCAGTCTAATCTTTCCTGCCTCCACCTTCTACCAGATGGAAGGAAGTCACTTTCTCTTCTCTTTCTCTTGTGTTCTGCAGCCAGACTCAATGCTTTTTTATTTACAAGCAGAGGGAGACACATAGACAATGAGAATGGGCGTGCAGGTCTAGTCACTCCAAATGCATATACCACTTTGTGCATCTGGCTTTACATGGGTACTGGGGAACAGAACCTGGATCGTTAGACTTTGCAGGCAAGTGCCTTAACTATTGAGCCATCTCTCCAACCCCAAACTCAATGCTTTCTAACCCCTGTACTTTGGCAGGGAACATTCACACATTATCCTTTAAGCATACTTGTAGCTAGGCATAGAAGCGCACATATGCAACCCCAGCATTTATTAAACTGATGCAGGAGAGAGTTCAAGACCAGACGAGTTTACATCAGAATCTTACAAAAAACAAAACAAAACAAAAAAACAGGAGTTTTATCTGAAGATCAAAGCCCAGAAAGGCAAATAAATCAACCTTAGTCCATGTGGAAAAAAGGTCATTCTCATTCACAAAATATCATAATTAAAATGGAATGTAGTGACCCCTTGCCCATCTACCATAAGATGTAACGTGTAACCACACGCCCACGGTGAATACCAGCAATCCCACCGAGAAAGGCCCTCGGTGGAATGGGGGCAGGGAGGAGGGGAATGATGGTACCAATACATGATGTGCCTATACAGTTTCTACTTTAAAAACCAACAACAAACAATAAAAAAGAGGAAAGTTGTAAGACCACGTATATAGTTAAGGGAAAATGAGGATTAGAGCGCAAATATTCTACTTAGTATAGAACTTTGTGGTTAAACTCTCCTCTCCTGGGCGGGGGGGGGGGGCACCTTTCTCATACTCCATGTAAATTTGAAGATTAATATAACAACGTATGCAAGGGTCCTTGAACACAGTACTTAGGACATGTGCTGGAATTGCTACCGTCATCCAAGCCTAACTCATACATGCTGCCCTGTCCGTGATCTCCACAACGCTCAAAGTTCTTTGGGGTGCTACACTCATATCGAACACACAATTTTATTCTTTCAGTGTTTCTCTAGCCCCTGACCCTGCCTGTAGTAGTTCCATGCAAACTTTTGTTGTTGAGACAAGATCTGATGCAGACCATGCTGGCCTCACTGTGTACTTCCCCAAGTTGACGCTGCGCCTCTGCCTCCTGCGTGAGGGAGCACCACCACACCCAGCTACAGGACAGCTTCCTCAGAGTAGCTGCAATTCAGGATCCCCTGGTATATGTCCCAGAGGAAACTCACATTGCCCAGAAGTTTGCATCACCATACTAAAGCAGATTTGGATGGCTTGTAAGCGCAAACTGTGTGACCAGGTAGCCTCGGTAAGTTTAAAAGTAAAGAAATAGCTCTTGGGAGCTAGTTTGTCAGAAACCATTGTCGAAATGGAACTTCTCTGCCAACAGGAAGCAGTGTGCCCTTGTTCATAGGCTCCATTACCCTGCCTTAGAGGTTCTAAGTCCACTCTTCAGAAATCTAAGGACAGATCTTTTCTCCTTGGCTCAGTTGGATCCAATTCAAAGATAGATTATCTGAAACTCATACACCATTCCTTCAAGTTCTGGAATTCTCAACATCCTTCACACCCAGAAGTTTAACCAGGAAAGGCACCAGCCTACAATGGAACAGAAGGGACAGGGAGGCTGTGGGGAGGAAGAACAGAGGGCCTAAGTGTCTGGGTGGCAGGATAATTCCTATAAGCAATTCAAAGTCACGCTCACATTTGTTCTGTTGCCTACCTTGGCATGCTGGAGCAGCTCACAGATGCTGGATCAAGTCTTGAAAGCCAAACAGGAAATCCTCCAAAGGCTCCCACCCACTGAATAGTCCTTCCCCATAAAGTTAAAGACCAAGTCCACCAACACCACCACTCTTTCTTTCTCACTTCAAGAGGTATGAAGAAGGATGACAAGTTTGCTTACCCTTGCATTTCCCTTTAACTTAGGAAGTCTCCAAATTTAAATTAGTATCCCCAAAGATCTTTCTCATGTGATAATCTATGTAGTGCAGGCTGGTTTGAGGCTCTAGATTCCCTCCTTCAGCCCCCTCCTGGGCTGCGATTACTGGCATGCACCACCATAATTCCAAGTTCTTACTATAGAGCAACATTATTTATTCATGCATTTTACTCAGAGACACTAAAATTGTGTTCACAAACTAAAATTTTAAATAAGAGATTTCACATACTAGATATGTTGCTAAGAAGCCTAATTCCATACATATCTGGCAACTCTGTAAAGCTTTAAATGTGCACAAGCACATGAGATGTGTAAAGCGTGGGGGGGGGGGGAGGAGAGGAAGCAGTTTAAAGACAATAGCTATGCACAGTGTTTCCCATCCTGCTGTACTGGGATGGTCAGAAAAGTTTAGAGACTATTAACTCCAACATCACCCTAAAAACTTATCTAACACTGAACAAATTTCAGTTAGAACCTGGCCCTAACTCTTCAAAGAGACCCCAATGTGAGGAGAGAATTCGACAGAGAGGGAAGGTGGATGAGGAATACATGGCCCCTAGGCAAGCTAGGTCTAGACTAAGACAAGAGGCTCTGAACATGCAGACACCAAGCTTCCATTTTACCACTTCAAAGTAAATCCAGGTGCCACTTTGTAATCCTAACTGTGGACCTAGAGAAGTCTTACCTACAGTGACTGCTGGTTTCTTTCTCCACACTATCCCTGGAGTAGGGGAACTGAAAACACACGAACACCATGAGAGTCCTTTCCCCAGTACACTCAGGAGCCAGAACAGAGGACTGTTACCAGAGGTCCATAGTATCCCCAACATCGGGACCAGGCAGACAAGTATGTACCTCTGAAGTTAACTCAGGTATCCATGAAAATTCTGTTCGTCGCTCATGCCTGTAAATTCCAGCTGTCCAGAGACTGAGGCAGGAGTATCATGAGTTTGAGGCCAGTTTGGGTCACACGGTGAGTTCCAGGATAATCTAATTTACAGAGTGAAGCCTTGTCTCAAAAAAAAAAAAAAAAAAAAAAGGGGGGGGGGGACTAAAAAGGGGTTGGACAGATGGCTTAGCAGTTAAGACATTTGTCTGCAAAACTGAAGGATGCAGATTCCATTTCCCCAGTACCCACATGAAGCCAGACACACAAGGTGGCACATGTATCTAGTTAGTTTGCAGTGGCTAGAGGTGCTGATGTGCCAATTCTCTCTCTCTCTCTCAAATAATGTTTAAAAATCCACAAAGGAAAAAGAAAATTTTATTCTTTACTCTTAACAAGCCCTCAGGCAAGTTACTTTGCTTCACATTGTCTGGACACCCTATCTGTAAGCAGGAGGTAATAATAAGGGCAACCTGGGCTGGAGAGATGGTGCAGTGGTTAAAGACGCTTGCAAAGCCTGTGGCCTAGTTCAATTCCCCCAGTACCCATGTAAAGCCAGATGCACAAAGTGGCACATGCATCTGGAGTTTGTTTGAAGTGGCAGAAGACCCTAGCCTATACTCACTCAGTCTTCCTTTCTCAAATATTTATAGGTTTTTCGAGATAGGATCTCACTCTTGCCCAGGCTGACCTGGAATTCACTATATAGTCTCAGGATGGCCTCAAACTTATGGTGATCCTCCTACCTCTGTCTACCAAGTGCTGGAATTAAAGGCATGCACCACCACACCTGGCCAAATAAGTATATATATATATTTTTTTTTTAGTGCCAGGCTGGGGCTGGAGAGATGGCTTTAGTGCTTGCTTGTGAAGCCTAAGGACACTGGTTCTAGGGTCAATTCCCCGCAGAACCCACATTATCCAGATGCACAAGGGGGCACATGCATCCGGAGTTCGTTTGCAGTGGCTGGAGGCCCTGGCACACCCATCCTCTCTCTCTCCTCCTTTCTGTTTGTCACTCTTAAATAAAAATAAAAATATTTAATAAAAAACGGGCGGGCATGGTGGCACATGCCTTTAGTCCCAGCACCTGGGAGGCAGAGATGGGAGGATCGCCATGAGTTCGAGGCCACCCTGAGACTCCATAATGAATTCCAGGTCAGCCTGGGCTACAGTAAGACCCTACCTCAAAAAACAAAACAAACGAAAAGCCAGGCTGAAAAGATGGCTCAGCAGTTAAGGTGCTTGACTGCAAAGCCTAAGGACCCGGGTTTGATTCCCTAATACTCATATAAGCCAGATGCACAAGGTGGTGCATGTGTCTCAAATTCATTTGCAAGTAAGTGGCTGGAGGCCCTGCCATGCCAGTTCTCTCGCAAATAACTAACTAAATAAAGCCAACTCCATTAGGTTACTGTGACCAAGAATCGCTATTCATGGGCAATGTCTAGTGTGCACTAACTGGCTCTCTTCACAGTTTACAGACATGAATGTGCACCCTTGGATCTTGGCACAGTACCACTAGTTCTTTTTTGTTCATGAAAGACCCCTTGAAGAAAGAAAAGGCCCTTCCTTACAGATTCCCTGGCTGCAATGTGGAACTGTGACCACACTAAAAAAAAAGCAGGATAGTAGTAACTGGATCAAAACCAAACTCTAGCCGGGTGTAGTGGTGCACGCTTTTAATCCCAGCCTTGGAAGGCAGAAGTAGGAGGATCGCCTAGAGTTCAAGGCCACCCTGGGCTAGAGTGAGACCCTATCTCAAAAGAAAAAAAAAAAAAAAAAAGAATGTGAGAGTTCTATGCCTTCAGTTTCTTGTTAAGGTCCAAACTTACAAATTTCCAGAAACATAATGCTTGGGTTCATAGAATCCCAGTTTTACAATAGCTAGGAGATAATTTGAATCTTATTTTATAGAACAAACACCTAGGCCAGAGAAGGAAATTACTTGTCCTGAATCAGACAACCTGGAGAACCACCTTATTTCCTGGAAATGAAACTTCTCTGTCTCTCCAGTATATCAATAGTTGACATCCTGTAACCAGTCCAGCCTTTAGTCCACACAGCCAATAGGCCTTTTACTGACTAGCTGTGCACACAGGTAGACAGACAAGTCCATCTGTGCTATATACTTGACTGCTGGAGCAGGAAGGAACTGCTGGACTCCACTGACATCTATAGGACTTGGAGATACATTAAGGTAGAATTATTCTCACCAGAAAAGCTGGGTGTATGGACACACTCTTTCAATCCCCACACTTGGGAGGCAAGAGGTAGCCTTGAGTTTGAGGCCACCCTGAGACTACATAGTGAATTCCAGGTCAGTTTGGGCTAGAGTTAGACCCTTCCTTGAAAAAACAAAAGTGACATGTACCAATACTTTCAAATATCTACAGGGTAATCATTTTTGCTTCTATCCTCTCCTGATATAACTTACATATTTTCAGTGCCTGCTTCATGCAGGGTGTGGGTTCTATTCCCCAGTGCCCAAGTAGGCCAGATGCACAAAGTGGCGCATGTGTCTGAAGTTTGTATGCAGTGGCTACAGCCCCTGGCACACCCATTCTCTCAAATAAATGGAATATTTAAAAAATGTTAGTATGGCATATAGCTATGCCTAAACTATACAAGTTTAGGTACAATTGTTGTATGTGTGAAGGCAACTAAAATGTTTCAAGTTCCTCCCTGTCAATTCAACATCACAAAAGCACAGCAGTATCCATTTCCTTTACCAAGGTATGGTGGTGCACACCTTTAATCCCAGCACTCAGAAAGTAGAGGTAGGAGGATCGCCATGAGTTCGAGGCCACCCTGAGACTACATAGTGAAAGCCAGGTCAGCCTGGGCTAGAGCGAGACCCTACCTTGGAAAACCAACAAGTATCTACTTCAGTAAGTTATATTAATGCTTCTAGCACTTTAGCCAGCCTTATACCAAAGGGGCTCTGCTGGCACTCTGGCCACAAAAGAGAAGGGAATGCCACCCTCCAAGCCCCATTGTAACACAACGTGTGAAGGAACATAGAGGGTGACATAAACTCAAAGTGGAACAAAAATATGAAATAAGAAGCACCAGTCAGTAGATTTAAGATCCTTTAAGCAGATGAATCCCTTTATAACCTTCTTAGACTTCACAAAGTCAAAGACTTAACTGTAGTTCTGAGTAGCACGATGTGATCACCATTTGGTATCAGTAAGCAGAGCATGTAACTAGCCTTACTGAGTATTTGATGTTCACCCGTCAGGAAGCTGGGGCTAGAGACAGCAGTGAGGCTGTAGTCTGAATGAAACCCACAGTCCTGGTTACCAGCAGATTTATTATATAAGTAAGCAAACGGCACAAACTGAAGAATAGAGAAGATGAAATCCCAAGGAGCAAATACTATTTGATATAGCATAGCTCACATCTGGGATGAATTAAACTGATTTTGTATCTTGGGACTATACAAGTCATATTCTCCATTACCCCCAGCAACCACCACCTTCTCTTAAAATAAAATGTCAGATCACCAGATTAGGGAAAGTGGCTAGGAACAATTGTTGCCAAGATCAGTCTAGATGCCTCTAACAGCTGGAACCCCAATATCATTCCTCTATTGTGCCATATATTTCTCTATAACTATTTCCTTAATTGTCCTAACCTTCAAGTTTCATTTCCTCCTGTACCTGGGGCTGGGATGCTTACATCAGGGAATGTTTCTCCTTCTGGACTCTTCAGTAGTGCAGCAGTGTGTGGAAAAACATGCAGCCCTTTGGCTGCTTATTGCTAGTTATGTTAATTAGGAAAGGAGCCATACTTAAGGATGTTTTCAGATTTCCCACCCCCACAAACACAAAGTAGCCCGTCACCCAAACGGAAGAACACAGTCCAGGATTAATGTTTATCCATATGGGATACATTTGCTTATGTTGTTAAGCAGGATTGTTTCTCAGAAGTGCACTACAGAATCAGAGGATTAACTGTGCTACCACAGGATGCTCTTTTCATAATGTTTTGTCATTGTGATCTACCAAACTTTCACCAAAAAAAAGATGATTCTGAAACCATCCCATGATTATAATAAAGCAAAGCCAAGAGAATTGAGACTATCATATTCCATCAAACACTCTTATTTTTGGGAGAATAGTGATGGATGCATGTAATACATTGGTTCTTAGGAAATCAGAAATATTAATTATATGTGATCGTCGAAGGGCTGGGGAGATGGCTCAGTGGTTAAAGACACTTGCTTGCAATGGCCTGGGTTCAATTCCCCAGTATTCACATAAAACCAGATGCACAAAGTGGCACATGTGTCTGGAGTTTGTCCGCAGTGGTAAAAGGCCCTGGCACATCCACACTCACTCTCAAATATAAACACATTTTTAAAAGCACTCTTGAACTGGAGAGATGGTTCACTGGTTAAGGTACTTGCTTGTAATACCTAACGACCTGGGTATGATTCCCCAGTACCCACATAAAGCCAGATGCACAAAGTGGTGCATGCCATCTGCAGTTTGTTTGTAGTGGCTAGAGGCCCTGGCACATCCATAATCCCTCCTTGCATTAAATAAAGAAGCAATCTAGCCGGGCATGGTGGTGCACACAGCACCCGGGAGGAGAGGTGGGAGGATCACTGTTGAGTTCGAGGCCAGCCTAAGAATACATAGTGAATCCCAGGTCAGCCTGGACTAGAATGAAACCCTACCTCCAAAAACCGAGAGAGAGAGAGAGAGAGAGAGAGAGAGAGAGAGAGAGAAGCAGCAGCAGTCTTCTGAATAAGAAATATCAGTTCACCCCTTTCAGACAGCAGCAACCATACTATGTATCTATGGCCAGCTCATTTCATTTTTTTCAAATGCTAGTCAACCTTGGTAATTTTTAAGACTCACAGGGAAGGTAGCATCATATCTGTTGTGCCAGCTTCTTAAATCTGCTGGGCATGGTGGCATACATCTTTAAATCCCAGCACTCAGAAAGTTAAGGTAGGCGGGTCGCTGTGAGCTTGAAACCAGCCTGGATTACAGAGTGAGTTCCTGGACTACAGTGAAACCTTTCATTCATTTTATTTATTTATATACGCCTCAGCGGTTTAAGGCACTTGCACAGCTTAATGGCTAAGGTTCAATTTCCCAGTGCCCACATAAAACCAGACACACAAAGTGGTGCATGCATCTGGAGTACGTCTGCAGTGACAAGAGGCCTGGCATGCCTGTTCTGTCTGTTTGCAAATACTTTTTTTTTTTTTTGAGATAGTCTCACTCTTGCCCAGGCTGACCTTGAATTCACAGTGATCCTCCTACACCTCTTTTCAATGTGCCACCATGCCCAGCTAGAAATAAAATTAAAAAGAAAAAAGCAATTATAATAAACTAAATCTAAAGCTGGGGTGTTAGCTCAGCGTTAGAGTACCTGTCTAACTCTCTCTAAAATAACAGTTATGTTCAAATTCAAGTTAAAATTTTACTTGATAAAGATAAAAGTTTAACCAGGAGTTTGGGGGCATAAATAACACTCCCATTAGTTCACAGGACTCTGGTCCAGGTTTTTTGCTTGTTTCCTAAAAGACTTAATTTTTGTTGTTGTTGAGGTAAGGTATCACTCTAGTAACCTGGAATTCACTCTGTAGTCTCAGGGTGGCCTTGAACTCACAGAGATCCTCCTACCTCTGCCTCCCAAATGCTGGGATTAAAGGCGTGTGCCACGCCCAGCTTAAAAAACTTAATTTTATGACTTCATTCACTACATTTTTAGTAAGTTAAACAAACATGAAACAGACAAAAAAATCAGATCATCAATATCAAAAAGCAACAATATTCTTGGCACCTTCCTTTCCCAACTCAAATATCTCATATAGTAATACAAAAACAAAGTTTCAGGTGTGTTGAAATTGAGTCTACTCTGAAGTGCTCTTCCCTTTCCACTGTAACCAGCTTTTAAAAATGGTAACTCACAGAGCCCTTGGTGAAAAGTATATCTTGGGTTCTTTCCAAATCCACATAGCGAGGCAGTTAACTAGCACAACAAACCCAATGAAATTCTGAAAGGGTAGATACCACGGGTTAGACCTAGAACGTTTCCTCCCTGCCGCTCCAAGGCATCCTCTTCTCTCCACACTTCAGCATTAGCGGACAAGGATAAGCAACAAGTGTTATCTCTAAGGACACCAAATCCACATTTCCAAACATTTTCAGGAGTTAAGAACAAACAGCAATGTTATAGCTCAAGTGAAGTACTTGTGCAGTTAAAGCATTAAAAGCATCAGCCTTTATTTTGTGACACGTTTATTGAACAATATTCAATACTTCATCTTTATAGACAAAAAAAACTGCTGAATGATGCCAAGGTAGTACTTGCTGGCAATGCTGTGGTCACATTGTCAACAGCCATTTTACTGTGTTTGGTTTCTCAAGATTGGACTACCACAGAACTGCCAAATGAAACAAAGTAAAATAATTTAGATGTGGCAATTTTGTGAGCATGGGAAGTACTTAAAGTGATCAATGCCAGAAATGCTTTCCAAAAAAAATTTGACTAGCAGTCATTGTACATGCTGTTCACTCATTCTTCGAGTGCTGTTTGAACTGAGTATACTGTATTTGTACACACTTGACCCACATCTGTACAATCACAGAATCCAGTAAAATGGAGTTTGAGAAAAGCTTTCATGCTTCCTTATTTTTATGCAAGGCGACTATTTCCACCTAAAAACATACAGGTTTGCTTACTTCCATACATATATAGTCCTAAATTTTCATCGAGTGGGTTAAGTCTGACCTTAACTATGTTGAATATTACTATCTGAAATTGTGAAGTTCCCTAATGGAATTTTAATCATCAATACTTGGACAACTTGAAATACAAAGTTAGAACTACATTTTACTTAACACTGTTTCATTAAAACAAAAACCCAAAACCACCACCAATAATTATACATCCAAACTAATAGTAACACAGAAAGTACCTCAAAACTAGGCTTGTGAACTAAATCTGTTACTCAAGTTCAGAAATATTACAAATTTCTTATTTATAAAATACATTTGTAGATTTCTCTAACCCTTTGAACTAAAAAGAAAAATAAACACCAATAAAAACTAAGAAAAAAAATTGAACCTAATGGAAAATATTCTCTTCCATTAATGTCAAAGTCACCAAAAACAGACAATAAAATTCACACATAAAATAGAGAATACCATGATAGTGTTTACAAATTCACTATGAGCAAAGCTTTACAAATCCTTCATACCATAGAAATGAGAGATTTATGCAAATTCAAACCTATACCAAACCTAGTTCTGGAGAAAATTTGTCTGAAAGATAGTTTTACAGAACACATTTTCAAAGTTCTTTTTTTAAACTGAAACTCCAATGCCCAGAACAAGATAAACAGAGTAGCAGTTAGCACTAAGTTAATAGTCTTGAATACACAAAAATCAAGTTCCAGAGCATTTAATTACATTTCACAACATGCACTGTTGTGGTTCAATGAAACACAATTCTCTCCGATTTCTACACAAACTACTATTTTCTTAATTTATTGAATTTGATGAACAATGTGATCAAGTTTATCCTTTTCAGCATTTTCCTAAGATGTAGAAATAACAAAGTAGTTGCAATAAAGTGTATGGAAATATTTAATAAGACTATATGAATATACAACCAAAATAAATTGTGAAAAAGGATAAAACTTTCATCTTCAAACAACTCAGTTTTCAAAAATGAAAATAGCATTCCAATGGGGAAAGTAATCTGCAGTTGAAATAAGATGCTCAAGCAGCGCTGAAGTGTTTGCATTCTGTCTTTGGAACGAGAAGTGATTACTTAAACAAAAAACTCAATTAAAAAACCACATATAAACATATTGCTTTTTGAGGCAGTATCTGTCAAGCAAATTTGCATTTATGAATTATCAAAAGATTCACAATGCAGCCACCTCTCTTCTTTTCAAAGTCTGCACCATACTTTCCCTAAATAAAAATCCCCCATTGTCAACCCTCTAAGACTGTAGTTACCAATAGGCTTTCCAAATCTTACCACGCAAATGAGACTGCTGCCGCTCTCAACTCTAAATTACACAACACTGGATTTCAGTGTCCACTGACCTGCAACACCAAAAAGGCACTATATATATGTGTGTGGGGTGGGTTTTTTTTTGGCGGGAAATGCAAAATGCTTTCATTTGTAGAAAATACTTGGGATGTTTCAAAACAAAGCAAGAGGACCATGTAAAAGATAAAATTAATTTTCAATGACAATTCACTTATCTCCCATTCTGCATATTTATATGATGCGCATCTTTAAGTTATTTTAACTAATGAAAGAAACCCTAACCAGAGTCCTAAGTGTCAGTGAACAAGACGTGATAAGGCAAACACTTTTATGACAAGGACACTTAAGCAGAATCTTATACGGTCCTTCCTACCTAGTGTCCTGAATGTCACCAAAGGAAAGAATATGTAAAGGCAAGGAATCTCATTTCTCTCCTCTGACAACTGTATTGGTACTCTGCATAAAGAATTTTTGTGAACAGGCTCATAATCTAACAACTACATCAAAAAGCCTCCCAGGTAACAGGATTAAACACCTATCATCAACCTATGGTCCAGCATATGGACCTTTCATTCTACATTACTAACAAAACTTAACAATTTCAATTTCAATTTTACAAGCCAAGATAATACTCTTCTTACAGATGGACCCTTCTTTGTTTAGTTACATCCAAAATTTCACGTCAGTTGGGACAAAAGGAAGTTGCTAGAACCATTAGTCCATCACAGACAGGACTTCAAATCGAGCACCTAACACTGATTACTAAAAATGGTTTTTGGTTTTCAACGCCATCCAGACAACATGAACAATTTTTAACTTACTAAACTAAAACTTGTCAGTCAAACCAAAAAGGGTCTGGTCAATAGAGGACTCCATAGTTTATTTTTATGCTAAAAGCCATTCCACACAAGTTTAAGTGTGACATTAGAAATCCAAGTCCAGGGTTATAGCACAAACCAAGTGAGGAGCTTTATATTTCGTGATTAAAAGCCAACAAAATAGTTCTACTCATTTACAAAGCAGTCAATTAGGCAAACAAAGCAGCCACATCCAAAGCAGGACTGTCTATACAGCAAGAACCCTTAAGAAGCTTTAAATAAAAGGTACATACAATGAATCTGTATAGAGAGATTTTATTGTTTAAAAGAAAACGGAGACAAAGCTTTGACCCTATAACAAAGCAAATCTGCTCATCTTAAATCAAATTGCAAAAGTAGCCAACTTCTATTTTTCAGCAGCTGGTAAGAGCACCCTCCATAAGCTCTGCTGACATTTCTATTTTCTTCGCCCCACATGGTACAAAACAAACCAGTCTAAGACTCCTTGATAAGCTTTATGATTGACTGTTACAAATGGTTTCTAATGATATGCCAAAATTATTTTTGTGTTCTATTCAGACAGCCTTACTGTAACATAAAGCAATGTTTATACTGTTAGTGAGTTGTAAACAGTCAACCAATGCTCTGTGTAATAGAAACCAATCTATATGCAATTGAAAAACTCCACAGGTTCTAATCTGGAAATCCTACGAAAACAATCTAGATGCATTAGTCACAGCCTAATGAAGATAAACCCTCTAAAAAATTAATGCGAATGGCTACCCTAACACCAGTTTTACTTTTCTGGAACCTATAGGCCTATCATTTAAGTCAATGACAGCAGCAGTGGCTTCATCCCGAGATTCAAACGCCACCATGGCTTCACCAGTAGGCATCCCTTTTTCATTGTATTTTAAACACACCGAGCCTGGTATTACTTGATAGCCATAAAAGAAATCTAAGATTTCATCAATAGACACAGTGAAGGGCATGTTCTGCACCTTAATTATTGTAGGCCCTGGCTTTCCAGAACTAGCCCCAAAGCCAGGGGGACCACCAATATGGATTGGGCCAGGACCAGGGCCAGGTCCAAAGGCTGGAGGCCCACTCAAATGCCCAGGGGCACTTCCAAGACCAGGAGGGCCATTTCCAAAACCAGGGGGGCCACCTAAACTACCA
The DNA here is from genome assembly GCF_020740685.1 of Jaculus jaculus. Lineage (NCBI taxonomy): Eukaryota > Metazoa > Chordata > Mammalia > Rodentia > Dipodidae > Jaculus > Jaculus jaculus. The sequence continues at coordinate 114,589,442 of NC_059109.1, forward strand.
GGACCATTTCCAAAATTCTGAGGACCCCCTCCAAATCCTGCTGGCCCACTTAAATTATTTGGTCCACCTCCAAAACCTGGAACTTCAAGTCCTAAACCAGGCAAACCACTGTTTCCAACTGAAGGCATACCAGGCCTAGCATCACCAAAGGCCCCTCCTAGCCCTGGAGGAGGAAGGGGTGGCCCAAAGGCATTTGACCCACCAAAATTACCAGGGAAGTTAAATGGAGGACCATTGTTGGCTTCCTTTGATCCTACAGTCAGGAAGGCATGCTCTTCACCTCCTGCACTAGGAAGTCCTGCACCAGGTATTCCGGGACCGGGCATTCCGGGACCAGGTATTCCGGGACCAGGTATTCCAGGACCGGGTATTCCAGGACCAGGTATTCCGGGACCAGGTATTCCAGGACCGGGTATTCCAGGGCCGGGCATTCCAGGGCCGGGCATTCCAGGGCCAGGAATTCCAGCACTGGGAATTCCAGCACCAGGCAATCCTGCACCTGGCAACCCGGCACCTGGCAATCCAGCACCTGGCAATCCGGCACCTGGCAATCCAGCAGCAGGCATTCCGGCAGCGGGCAAACCCACACTAGGCATTCCTGGCACTGCAGGATTACCTGGCACAGGCATCTTTAATCCCTTTTTTCCTTGGGCTGGGGGATTTTTCTCAATTTCTCTCATATCTTCTAAGGTAACTACATGAACAAAAGCTTCTCTCCCATTCAGTTTTTTACGGTGTAAGTGTTCAGACTTCCGTGCATCATCTTCATTTTTAAACTGAACCAATGCCTGTCCTAGACCTTGCCCATTGTTATCAACAAGAACATGTACAGCATTTTCATCCACTGGGATGCCTTCTAGGAACTGAAGAACATCCATCTTGGTAATGCTGAATGGAATATTTGTTATGTGGGCACAGACTTTGGCAGAGTTGGCATCCCCCTCTGGATTTAACACTATTTCCCTCTGGTCATAGCTGAAATTCTGCAGTCTTTTTCGAATTGTATCTATCTTTTCTAGCATACCTTTCTTAGTAATTGGGTGAACTTGAATAAAACGACTGCCCATGTATTGTTTATGACGACACAAAGCAGCCTTATAGTCAGCCTCATGTCTGAATTCCACAAAGCCTTCACCAGTTGCTTTCCCATTGGGTCCATAAGCTATATAAATACTATCTTCTACAATATCCAACTTCTTAAAAAAATCAATGACATGTTTGTTTTCTGCTTCGAATGGTAGCCCTTTCAAATAAACACAAAAACCAGCCTCATGTGGTGATCTTGACCTTGACCTTTTCTGCCCACTGGGCGATTTTGTCCTTGGAAGTGTCTGAGGAGGGGGATGAGCTTGTCCAGAAGGTCCCATACTTTGTTTAAAAGTGATATGACCTCCAGCGGCTACCCATTGTCTCTCTGTGGCAGGACTAACTTCCACATATCGTTGAATCATCAGCATTCTGTTCCGTTTCAAGGCTTCAAATGTATCTTGAGGGGAGAGAAACTTAACCAATCCATTCCCGTTATTTCGACCTACATGATCTTTTAACAAATGCACTGCATCAACACGGAGCCCATGGAAAAACTCTCTGACATCATTTTCCATCGCAGAAAAGGGCATTCCATGCACACTCACATACAGATCATCAGGGTTGATGGGAAGTGACTTCACACTACTTTGAGAGTTCATCTGGATAGGGTTAACAGGATTTAGCGGACCCAGGAACATTGGGTTCAGGTTATTGTTCAGACTCAAAGGTGCTCCAGAGCCATTCATTCCAGCAGGTAGAGGTGCCACAGGTGGTGGATTCAAGGGTGGCATGCCTGATATGGGTGGCAATGGGGTCATGGGTGGCACAGAAGGGACTGGAGGAATAGGGGGCACAGGAGGCACAGGAGGCAAGGTAGGTACTGGAGGAGGAACTGGTATTGGGGGAATGGATGGTAGCGGTGGCAAAGATGGCATTGCTGGGATTGGAGGAATTGGTGGTGGTGGGACTGTGTTCATTGGAGAAGCTGTACTTGGGATGGTTGAGCTGAATGTTGGACTTCCAAAAGAAGCCCCCATACTTGGAGGAGCAGTTCCTCCGCTGGCTGTGGAGAATGTCTGTATGTTTTTGTTGCTCTCATGAACAGAAGTGGTAGCAGTAACTACACTTGGCGAAGGATTATTAAAGTTGGGTACTGTTGTGGGTAAGTTTACCCTGCTGCTCATTCCTGAGCTAGGTGGTGGTCCTGATCTACTAGCATTCGCTGGCGGGATATCTAAGTTGGCAGTTTCAAAACGCCTACGACTCAGTTCGATCATATTCTGCATTTCCGTTTTACTACTCAACAACAGTGTTACTTTTGACCCTTTAATTGTACCACCTGTGCGCATCATACCAAGCCTTGCATCTTCATCAGTGGCAAAAACGATGAAAGCCTCACCCAGTTCACCCCCTACAATATGCACGCCCCCATCGGGGATGGTCAATCCAGAGAAGAAGTGGCGAATGTCCATGGTCCCCGCCACAATTGGGAGACCTTGCAAACGGATGACCACAGCCATGCTGCGCTGAAACCACACACACCTGCAGATGAGAAAAGGCAACGGCCATGTCAGACTCCTGTTTATAATACCAATTTTTAGATGCAAGAACGACCAGCTACCTTATCAGCCCATCCAACACTCCCTCAAGCTATCACAGACAATACCTTTTTTAAAATTTAGATATTCTAAAAAACTGAACATTGAATGCCATTTACAATGTAAACCTGGACAATTTCAACTTCCAAAGATACTAATTCTGAACTTTTAGGGAAAAGTTCAGTCTCAAGACTAAGAAAGGTTCAGGAAAAGCTACAGAACAATGAAATCACCATTTACACCATTCAGATCATTAAGATTTAAAAGCAATATGTAAGTCAAATCAGGAAACAAAAGGGAAAAATCATGCAAAGGATGCGTTGATATTTAAAACTAGTTTAGCATCTACAAATTTGATAATTTTGTAGCATTATCAATGACATTTTATAGGGCTTAGTCCCAAAATACAAAAGAAATAGAAAACTGAAATGCTTCTGAATTACAAATACTTAATAACAAAATAGATTCAAATTTCATGTAAAGTGGGACTGGGAAAATGGCTCAGTAGTTAAAGGTGCTTGTTTGCAAAGCCTGCCAACCAATGTTCAATTTCCAAGCCACCCACATAAGCCAGAAGCAAAAAAGTGGCGCAAGCATCTCATGTTCATTTGCAGTACAAGGCCCTAGGTTCAATCCCCAGAAGCACAAAATCTCAAATGAGAACTTTTCAATTTACCTTACAGCTTTAGTAAATAAAACTGTCTATAGAATTATTTATAAGCAAAGTTAATTCATAGTATGAGTCTAAAGAAATAACAAACAAATAGGATGGTCAAAAATCAGTTAACCTAGCTAGTAACCCTAAAGAGGAACCTATTTACAACTATTCATTGTGGGTTTTTTCTCTTTATAATGCTTAGTTTTAGATGATATCCCCCCCCCCTTTGACTGTTTTAATTAAAACTCAGTGATTTAATTAAAACTTAATGATTAAGGTTCATGCCTGCAGGTTCAACTCCCCAGGACCCACGTAAAGCCAGATGCACAGATGGCATGTGTCTGGAGTTTGTTTGCAGTGGCTGGAGGCCTTGGCATGCCCATTCATTCATTTTTCTCTCTTTCAAATAAATAATTTTTAAAAAAGAAAGCTCAGGTCCAATAACTCATTCCCAGACCTTTCATTAAATAAACATATAGGGGCCAGTAATGGGGCTCAGTAGTACAACACTTGCCTAGCATATGCCACACTCAAGGCCCTACCAAGCTAAACACACATACACACAGAAAGAGAGACAGAAAGAGAGGGAGGGAGGGAGGGAGAGAGGGAGAGAACATGCACGAAAGAGAGAGAACGTGCATGTGCATGCACCAGGCATGGTGGTGCATGCATATATCTAAGCTAAGGAGGCTGAGGCAGAATATTTTTATGTTCAAGACCAGACTGGGCTATATAGTCTTGGAGGCCTCACTCATTGTTAGAGCCTCTGACCTAGCTTAACACTTGTGGGTTCTCTGGCTATTCCTTGATCCCCTTAGCTAACACCTAGTCAGTCTGTCTCAACAACAGAAAAAATGCCAAACGTGGTGGCACACACCTTTAATCCCAACACTTGGGAGGCAAAGGGAGGAGGATGCCAGTACGTTCGAGATCAACCTGGGCTACAGTGAGACCCTACCTCAAAAAACAAAACAAAACAAATCAAAAGAGGGCTGGGAAGATGGCCCAGCAGTTCAAGGAACATCCTTCCAAAGCCTGCTGGCCTGGAGTTCATCTGTAGAATCAATAGGTCCTGGCACACCCATACCCACTTTCTGTATCTCAGATATATATACCTATATATTGCACTTGCCGGCAAAGCCGACGGACCCTGGTTTGAATCCCTAGGACCCACGTAAGCCAGATGCATAAGGTAGCACATGCGTTTGGAGTTCATTTGCAGCAGCTAGATGGCCTGGCACATCCATTCTCTTTCAATCTGGTCCCCCTCAAATAAATTAATATTTTTTAAACTAAAGATTAAAAAGCAAAAAAAATTTCAGGGTGCCCCTCTATACTGTTATGGCACCTGGCACCATCATAATTTCAGTTTTAATAGCATCTTTTAAAACCAGCCCAAGTTCAATCTTGGGACTGAAAAAAATAGTAGTTTGCAACTAATGTGATAAAACTTTTTAAAATAAGCCTATTAAAACTGGCTCTAGCTGGGCATGCTGGTGTACAACTTTAATCCCAGCACTTGGGAGACAAAAGTAGGATGACTGCCATGAATTTGGGGTCACCCTGAGACTACACAGTAAATTCCAAATCAGCCTGGGCTAGAGCGAGACCCTACCTTGAATCCCCTCCCCAAAACCCTGGCTCTGAGAAGTTATTATTTTAGATCTAGCTTACGTACTTCTCAAACAAGAACAATAGAGGGGCTTGAAGATATGTAACTCCATGAAAGGAATTTTTCAATGGCAATTATGATATAAATTCTGTTTATTTTTTAAAATTTATTTGCAAGCAAAGAAGAAGAGAGAAAATGGGCATGCCAGGGCCTCTAACCACTGCAAATGAACTCCAGATGTATGCACTACTTTGTACATCTGACTTTACATGGGTGCTGGGGAATCAGAACTCAGGTTGTTAAGATTTTGCAGGCAACCACCTTAACTGGTGAGCCATTTCCCCAGTCCTAAATCCTAATTTAACATAAGAAAATCTGTAAGTGTATCTCGGTATTGAGACTGCTACATGCAAAATAGAAATACAGAGTGGTTTTGACATGTCTCACATCATACAATAAAAACAAATCTTCAGCCTGAGCCAGTGATATCCTACCTCGAAAAAAAAAAAAATTAACCCAGAAAGATAGACTAGCAAACAAAGAATACTTTATAAAGCCATCATAAAACATTAGCAAATAGGAGAGGCTGGGCAAAAATTTTCATTTGTGGGCTACAAGAGTGAACAAGAAAAACTAGGGCTAAAGATACTGTCTAGAAGCCAGGTCTGGTGGTGCACACCTTTAATCCCAGAACTTGGGAGGCAGAGGTAGGTGGATCACCATGAGTTAGAGGCCATCCTGAAACTACATACTGAATTCCTGGCTAGAATAAGACCCTATCTCAAAAAAAAAAAAAAAAAATCAATAACCAGGGTATGGTAGTGCATGCCTTTAATCCCAGCACTTGAAAGGAGGAGATAGGAGGATCACCATGAGTTCAAGCCCAGCTTGAGACTACATAGTCACTGCCAGTCAGCCTGCGCTAGAGTGAACTAGAATGAGACGCTACCTTGAAAATACAAAAGGAAAAAGAAAAACAAAGAGAAAGAATGAAAAAGGTACTATCCAGCAATAGAGTATATATTTAGCCTTAGCATGCATAAGGCCCTAGGTTCAATCCCCATACTGGGGATAGAAGGGGGCAAGAAGAAAAACTAAAAATCATCACACCAATAGATTTTCTCTTTGTTTTATCAGTAAGTTTCCAAGTAACTGAACAAAGTTCATATTCCTTACTGAATCTGGAAATATATTTATGTACAAAACAGTGATGGCAGGCTAGAAAGAAGGAATTAGTGGTTAAGGTCTTTGCCTGCAAAGCCAAAGGATCCCAGGTGGATTCTCAAAGGACCCATGTAAACCAGATGCACAAAGGGGCGCATGCATCTGGAGTTTGTTTGCAGTGGCTGGAGGCCCTGATACGTCTTCTCTCTCTCTCTTAAATAAATACATAAATAAATAAATAAATAAATAAAGTGATGGCATTTCTGTTCAACTTAAACACGCATATCCCAGTGACCCAAATAACATGAGAAAGATGCTTCAATTCACACTTGGTCAATAAAATGAGAACAAGAACATAAATTGAACACAAAGCTAAATGGCATACCTAGTAAGTCATTCAACCATATTCTGAGAAGAGATTTACTGAAAGTCTGTACAAAATACTCATGAAAACATGCTGTAGAAAACCTGCCTCAGATTATCAGCTAGAAAAGGGCTAAGTAAACCAAAGTCCAACACAAGATTTATTCATAAAGCCATCTGAAGAGTAAATTTTCAGGTTCTGAAAAATATCTTAAGCAACATCTGTGATTCTGCTACTAAGACCCAGTGTGAGGCTAGTTTAAAAAGTTAGAATGAACTGCTAAGGTTTCATGTAAAGATTAAAATGTGTACTCTAAAATCTAACATCTATACTTTGATTTCTAGAGATTGTAACTAAACATACCAACATCAAGTACCTCTATTTAAAATTCACTCAGAATAATGAAGGGGGGCAGAAAACCAGCTGCTCACTACCTAGCAATAAGAAATGCATCCTGGGCCACGCATGGGTGGTGCATGCCTTTAATCCCAGCTCTTGAGAGGCAGACATAAGAGGAGGATTGCCAAGAGTTTGAGGCCAGCCTGAGACTACATAGTGAATTCCAGGTCAGCCTGGACTAGATAGAGACACTACCTCAAAAAACTTTGAAAAAAAAATGCATCCATATAAAATAGACCCTCAAAGAAGGAAGCAACAAGTATTCACCCTACCCACCCCCAGGTAAACTTGTAAACACACATACAATTCAGTTACTACAGGTTTTCATGTTTCCTAATAAAGCAACTCATTTTACTTTGTATAAAAACAAACCTATTCAAAATCTCTTACCTTGGTTAAACAAGAGATGTATTTCTTAACAAGCAGAGGCCAAGTCAATCCTGTAGGCAACCAATTAAAACCAACTTTAGACTGCAATAGAGAATAAATGGAGGCAAAAATCAATTCAGGAAACACAAAACAATATGCACAGGCCACACTGAACTGTACATTAAGAAGAGGAGTTTGAAACCACCAGAGTATTTCATTAGAATGTACATTAAATACAAAAAAAGGGAAAGACATATATCAAAATCCCACACATGCTCTAACTTGATGTTGCTTAAAAGTCCGAGAATCATTCAAAGTATTTATATATTTACATGTATCAAAAATGTGCCACAAATTTAGCCCAAGAATAAATAAGTCAAATACTTAAATAGTTATAAAATCCATCTGGTAAAACTGCTCTTATCACTTGACTATACCACTCCTGAAAACTCCGTAAATCCAACATCAAACTCTTTTCCTATGTTCCCAATAAACTTGATGAAAACATACAAGTTCACATAGTAACAATTCCTGGACAGATTAAGTCATCAAGGATACTCATGGAAATCACTGCAATGACTCTTCTGTATGTCCCTTTGCACCAACGTACCATAAACTATCACAAAACATAGTTTAAAGTCCTGGCTATAAGGGTTAATTCCACTGGAATTCAACATATTATGGAAAATTCTTCTATGACCACAATCGTTCCAAAACACTTGTTGAAAAAGTTCCCTAAACCGGGCGGGCGTGGTGGTACACGCCTTTAATCTCAGCACTTGAGAGGCAGAGGTAGTAGGAGGATCACAGTGCGATCCAGGCCACCCTGAGGCTACATACCAAATTCAAGGTCAGCCTGAGCTACAGTAAGACCATACCTTGAAGAAAGAAAAAAAAGGGGGGGGGGGGCATAGAGATGCCTTAGTGATTAAGGCATTTGCCTACAAACCCAAAGGACCTAGGTTCAACTCCCCAGGACCCACATAAGCCAGAGGCACAAGGGGCACATGTGTTCATTTGCAGGGGCTAGAGGCCTTGGTATGCCCATTCTCTCTCTATCTGTATTTCTTCTCTCTCTTTTTGCTTGCAAATAAATAAAGTTAAAAAAAGTTCCCTTGCCAGGCGTGGTGGCACACGCCTTTAATCCCAGCATTTGGGAGGCAGAGGTAGGAGGATTGCCGTGAGTTCCAGGCCACCCTGAGACTACATACTGAATTCCAGGTCAGCCTGGGATAGAGTGAGACCCTACCTCAAAAAATCAAAAAAAAAAAAAAAAAACCAAAAAAGAAAAGTTCCCTAAATGGGGAGGGGGAGCCTGGAAAGAAAGAAGGCTTAGTAGTTAAGGTGCTTGCCTGCAAAGCCTAAGGACCTGGGTTTGATTCCCCAGTACCTACATAAAGCCAAATGCACAAGGTGATGCATACATCTGAAGTTCTTATGCAGTGACTAGAGGCCCTGGTGCATCCACCTGTTTTACTCTCTCAAATAAGTAAATAAATTTTAATAACTTCCCTAAATCAGGAAGCAGAAGTAAGAGGATCACTGTGAGTTTGAAGCCAGCCTGGGATTACAGAATAAATTCCAGGTCAGCCTGAGCTAGACTGAGACCCTATCTCAAAAAAAAAAAAAAAAAAAAAGCTGGACATCATGGCCCTTGGGAGGCAGAGGTAGGTGGATAGGCCATGAGTTTAAGGCCTGAGACTACACAGTGAATTCCAGGTCAGCCTGGACTAGACTAAAACCCTACCTCAAAAAAAAAAAAAAAAAAAAAGTCCCTTAAAGCTGGTAATGGTGGTGCATAATCTCAGCATTTGGGAAACTAAAGAAGGAAGACTATTGTTAAAAATCTGAGTTCAGCCTAAACTACCTAGCAAAACCCTATCTCAAAATAAAAACAACAACAAAAGGGCTGGAGGGATGGCTTAGCAGTTAAGGCACTTGCCTGCAAAGCCAAAGGAGCCAGGTCTGATTCCCCAGGACCCACATCAGCAATATGCACAAGGGGGTGCATGTGTCTGGAGGCCCTGAAGCACCCAATGTCTCTTTCTCTCCCTCTTTCTCTGTCAAATAAATAAATAAAAATGAGCCGGGCGTGGTGGCGCACGCCTTTAATCCCAGCACTCGGGAGGCAGAGGTAGGAGGATCGCCATGAGTTCAAGGCCACCCTGAGACTACAGAGTTAATTCCAGGTCAGCCTGGACCAGAGTGAGACCCTACCTCGAAAAACCAAAAAAAAAGATAAAAAAATAAATAAATAAATAAATAAATAAATAAAAATGTTTTTTTTTTTAAAAATTAAAAAGACGACACTCATCTTTCAGTGGAATTTCTTCCAAGCTAGTAAAATTCTAAATAACTCACAAGCAATAAATATGACCAAATGATTAAATAATTATATTTAAGAGGTCATTTTAAAATTATTACCTTTTGGGAGGGGAATGGATAATGTTGGGGATTTAACCTAAGGCCTCATAATTCATGCTGATCCTCCAACTCTGCCTCCCAAGTGCTGGGATTAAAGGTGTACGCCACTACAACCGGCAAATTAAAATATTTTTTAAAAAATAAATATAAAAGACAAGCTAGGGCTAGAGAGATGTCTTAGCAGTTAAGACCCTTGCCTGGAAAGCTTAAGGATCCAAGTTCAAAATAAGCCAGATGCACAAGATGCCAGATGGCACATATGTCTGGAGTTTGTTTTCAGTGGCTAGAGGCCCTGGTACACCTATTCTCTCTTATCTGCCTCTCCCTCTCTCAAAATAATAAATAAATAAAATATTTGAAAAGATGAGCTAAAATATCTTTTAGTCAGCAACTTAAATAACAGTGTACAGTGAGGGTTTTTGTTTGTTTTCCCAAGGTAGGGTCTCACTCTAGCCCAGGCTGACCTGGAATTAACTATGTAGTCTCAGGGTGGTCTCGAACTCACAGCAATCCTCCTATCTATGACTCCCAAGTGCTGAGATTAAAGGTATGTGCTACTATACCCTGCTTAAATTTTTTTACTTTTATTAGAGAGAGAGAGAGAGAACAGACCTGCCAGGGCCTCCAGCCACTGCACACAAACTCTATATGCATGTACCACCTTGTACATCTGGCTTATGTGAGATCTTAACCACTAAACCATCTCTCCAGCCCTAAACAGGTTTTTTTGTTTGTTTCTTCAAGACAGGGTTTCACTTTTGCCCAGACTGACCTAGAACTCCTACCTCAGCCACTAGAGTGCTGGCATTATAGGCATGAGTCAGGGTAACTGGCTTTGAGTTTTTTAAACTTTTCATTTGAAAAGCAGTATCTAACAGTTTCTAAAACTGGCCACAAAGGGAAACACAAGTAGGAAAAGAAAAAAAAAGTTGCAACCAATAAAGTAGTATGAAAGGGCATGCACTGGTGCAACATGTAGCTCTCGGAACTACAGAACCCAGGTACTTTTCTAGTTAAGCCTTGATAAACATGACAACTGCTGGAGATTCTAACTCAGAAAGCTTGGTTTAAAGCCCAGGTGGTGGCGCATGCCTTTTAACCCCAGCACACGGGAGGCAGAGGTAGAGGGATCCGCATGAGTTCAAGGCCACCATGGGATTACAAAGTGAATTCCAGGTAAGCCTGGGCTAGAGTTAAGACCCTACCTCAAAAAACAAAAACAAACCAAAAGCCTGGTTTAACAGGACCTGGTGGTGTGTGCTCACCACTCTAGGATGCAGAGGCAGGAGCCTGCAGTATATCCTGGGATACATAATGAGACTGTTTCCAACAAACAAAAAAGAAAGTAATAAGAGACAAAACACCTGGCAGAGGGCCAGATGTGCTCTAAATAGAAGGAAAACAAGGTCCCTCGGCCTTTTTTCTTCCAGACCCAAGGTGGCATCCTATGTCCATGTTGAGAACAAAATAATCAGATCAGCCATTTAAGCACCCTAGTCCGACCCAAAAATTTCAAGTTTGTCAGAAGTTACTTTAACAATCAGGAGGAAAAGTTTTGTTGCAAAAAGAAAAGCTGAAAACACAGTTCATGTTTTGTGTCCAACGTGTAACACAGAATCAACACAAACACTAAAGGGGATGTCCCATCCCACCTCATGGCAAGGAAAGCTCAAGGCCAGAACTTTACAACCCTTGGGGCTAGATCTCTTCGCCAGACAGTAAGGTAGGTGAAGTACTGCTTTCCAAGAACGTGTGTATTCCTACACGCTGAAATGTCAGCTAGCAACTGAATGTAGAATCCCAAAATCTACCCTTACTCACCTTAAGGTCTGGCAAACTTTGGAAGACTGAAATAATTCTATACAACAAAACATCTAAAAATACACAGTTCAGCAGGCATGGCGGGGCATAAGCTTATAATAATACTAGCACTTAGGAAGCAGAGGCAGGAGAATTCTGGGTTTTGAGGTTAGTCTGGGCTACAAAGGAAGAGGCTATCTTATAAACAAATTGCTGTATACTATCTATACATAAAGTGTAGGTATAACCAAGGAGAAAGTGAGGCTGGTTTGCCACCGATCCAATGATATCTACAGCAGTAAGCTTGCTTAGTTTATTTCCCATTTCAAGGCAATATCTGCTTAAATTACAAATATCTATATCTGAAAAGATACAACTTTCTTATTTACTAGTCTTTCCAATCACTTGGAACTTCAAGATAAGTGTCTGACAACAAACCTCTTTACTAAGAGATGAAGGCACAAACTAAACCTTGGCCATTTCCCTCTTCATCTGATAAGCACCCAGAAGTGAATTTTCACTTTGTTCAGCCATCAGTCTTCACTGGAGAATCAGGGCACAGCAGAGCTAGCTACTTCAAATCTAAGAAACAAAACAACCAGTGACCCCTCAAGTGTTCGCCTCCGAGATAAGCAACAGAGAACCAATTACCATGGGCACGGGGGCTACGAGCAGTATAACAGCTACGTAGTATATCACATCACAGAAGGCATCATGAAACCATGGCTACCTCCATTTAATTTTGTCCCCTATCATCAAATGGGATACATTTCAAATTCTGGGATCATTCTTAATAAATATTCTGACACTGCTGAAAATGTGATACATTGCTAAATTTTCTCATTTACTTCCAATCAATACACAAAAGGCAACAATTCAAAAAACATTTGTATATAAGATGTTCCTCATGCCAAAGACTTTAATATTATTTTCATATCAATAAAATGTTCATTATCTTGGTTTACACGTCAAAGCAACAACATTACTTCTAACTAACCAACCACATCCACCTTCACTATGGCTTTTAGATTTAAAAGCTTGCTTTACACTCTGGGCAAATCAAACGGTATACAGATGGTTGGCAGTAAAATCTGATAAAACCACAAATGAAATGAAATTATTTTCCTATTGGTTGACCTAAAACATTTAATGATAATCACTTACGTAATTTACTAAGAAGTTAGGGCCAGGCATCAGGTATGAAACTGGATTTTAAGGGATATCTAAAAGCATTTATGCTGTACAATTACTGGCAGAACATCTACAGAAGAAAAGCATTCAAACTGAACGGTGTGGCGGCACAAGTGCAATCCCAGCAACTGCAGAAAATCAAGAGTTCAAGGCCAGCAAGATCCTGTCTCCAAATAAACAAAAAGAGGAAAAAGAAAATAAACCAAATAATGGAGTGGCTCTCCGCAAGTAAAAGTACTATCAATATTAGCACTGGATTCTAGTATCTGGTACACAATGACCTACAAAATCAAGTTTTACACCTAAAAAAAACCATATATACCAACAACCCCCAAACCTTCAATATTCAGTCAATCAAAACATGACATGTCAAAAGAAGCCTAAGGTGTACTGGTCATAAAACATTAACAAATAAGTAACTACATGGTTTCTAGAGCTTCCCATTTCACCTGACAGATCTGAACATAAGAAAAATTAAAATTATATACCATAAAGGAACCAACATTAATTTTTAAAAAGCGATATAAAAATGCATTCCCTCTTTTGGTCAACTGCCCAACACGTACTAAGCACATCCTTGTGAACTCATTTAAACAAACCAAACATTTATTTCCTTAAAAAATTAAATTACCATAAGTTATGTGAAAAGTTCTTCTAAACTTTCAATATTCTTATGCCTGAACGCTTTCCACTAAATACAAAAATCACTCTGCCAAAAATACCAAATTCCAAAAATCAGTACAACCAATAATACTTCCCTACATGTATGGACTTGTGGGATTTTTTTCCAACTGCAAATGCCCCGAAGCACACTAACAATATACACTAGTTAACAAGATCCCAGGAAATCTTTGTGGCTGAGCTTTGCAAAAAAATACAAACAAAACTTCATTTCAAACCATCCAAGAATCTCTGAAACAGTTCTCTCACTGCCTGTCCCTTCAGCAAGCCATCAGTTGGCATTCATCAGGTTATATACGCTGGCATCAGCTTAAATACAAAATGGTTCCGGCGGACTGCCCTTAGTCATCTCTGGGAATCTAAAAGCCAAGAAAAGTTTAAGGATCCAAAAACCTCTTTCACACAACCTGCAATTCCTATGCAAAATACTCCCTACCTGAAGTGGAGGTTTAGCACTGAATTAACCCTGGTAACTAACTAACCCACACAGGAGCTCACTGGAAGCACACACCTAAGTCCACGAACTTACTAAACCAGCCGCACGGATGTCCATACCTGGTCACTAGCCTGTAGATCCCCAAGGGCTCTCCCACCCCTTTCACATGGCTGCAAACCAGCGCTGCCAAGCTTCAGGGAAACTTAAGCTACAGGAGCACCCATCCTCCCTCCTCCCAGGACCTTTACCCCAAAGGGAGCAGCTTTGACGGCAGGACCCCTCTCAATTCGGGGGACCACGGGCGGGCTCGTTGGCATCCTTACTACAGCCCCCTCGCTACGGGAGGGCGGTTCCCCAGACTGCCTACGACCCCAGAACCCCTTTCACTGCTTATCAATCCCCTTGCACCTTGGAAGCCACTAAGGAGGCCGGGTACCGAGCCTTCGTCCCCGGACTGGGCCAAGTACCGACCGGAACTTCCTACCTCCCCCTCCCCCACCCCAGGTGTAGCAGGCGCCTCTCTCCCGGCAGGCCAGGGGAACTCTCCTTTCCACTTCCAGGGGTCCTCGCTACCGATCATCCCCGCGCTTCGGGCACGGGTGTGACTTCTCGAAGCTCGTCTGGAGCCCTAGCAAGGAGTCCTGCCCCGTCCTGCGTGGGTGTTCCCACGGTAAAGCCCCGTTAGCTCACGGGCCATGGGACGCCCACGACTGCGCCTGCCGTCCCCCCTCCCTCTCTCTCTCTCTCTGTCGGACCACCGGGGACATCCTCGCGATGGCCCCATCTTCTCCGGCCGCACGGGAGTACAGTGGGGGCCCCTCGGGGCCACCCCCCCGTAAGCCCTGGTCCCTCGGGGACCCCTTTTGTGTAGGGCGCTCGCGGGGCTCCGGAGGCCTGGGCAAGGCCCCGCCCCGAGCCACCAAGGGGCGGCTCGAGCCCCGCACGGCCCCGCCCGTTCTTCCGGGGCTGCCGGAGTCTTACCCGGGAGAGCTTGCGCGGGACCAGAACCCAGACCCGAGTTACCCCCCGCGCGCGCGCGCGCCACTGCCTCTGCCCCGCGGCCGACAGCCCCAAGCCCGAACGGCTGCCCGCTCGCCGCCCACCGCAGGCACCACCACCGCGGCCGCTTCACAAAATGGCCGCCGGCCCGCTCGGCAGCGCCGCGTTCCGCGAGGGGCGGGGCGGGCGCGTGACGTCACGGGGAGGGCGGAGGCGCAGGCGCGCTGAGGGCTCTGGCCGGCGCGCACCGCCCCGTGGCGCGGCGGGGGGGGGGGGGGGAGGAGGGGCTTTGGAGTTAGCGTCTCGGCGGTCTTCGCGCCCAAGACAGATCCTCCGGCGGGTGTCCACGTCTTCCCCGCCCTGGAGACCTTTCTGCAGATGGCTTCAGTTTTGTGTTGTTTTGTTTTGTTGTTGTTCTTTGTTTTAATTTGAGAGAGAGGGAGGGAAGGAGAGGATGGGCGCGCCAGGGCCTCCAGTCTCCTGCAAACGAACTCCAGATGCATGCGCCCCCTTGTGCAGCTGGCTATAATAACGTGGGTCCTGGAGAATGGAACCAAGGGTCCTTTTGGCTTTGTAGGCAAACGCGTTAAGCTATTTCTACAGCCCAGCTTCACTGCTTTGAGCCTCTGGGAAAGACGGGAAACAGTGCCTACCTATCTAGCAGAATTGTTCTGAGGACCAAACAGGTAGTAACCACTTTTCTCGATACTGACAAGTACAACAACAACAAAAACCTGCTCCGGCGTGGTGGCACACGACTCGGGCAGCAGAGGTAGGATGATCGTCATGAGTTCAAGGCCACCCTGAAACTACATAGTGAATTCCAGGTCAGCCTGAGCTAGAGCGAGACCCTACCTCAAAAAAAAAAAAAAATAAAAAAATGTGAGGGCTGGAGAATGGTTAAAGGTGTTTGTATGCAAAGCTTAATGGCCCAGGTTCTACTCCCCAGGACCCACATCAGTCAATTCACAAAGTGGCGCGTGCCTCTGGAGGTCATTTGCTGTTGCTGAAAGACACCGTCAAGCACACAGCATTCACTAGCTCACTTGTTCTCTTACCCTCTCTTTCTCTCAAGTGAATAAATAAAAATATTTAAAAATAAATTGAGCTGCGCATGGTGGCTGGTGCACGCCTTTAATCCCAGCACTGGGGAGGCACAGGTAAGCACACCGGGGGTAATGTGAGGCCAGCCTGAGACTACATAGATAGAAGAGCCACAGAGAGCATGGGCACACAGGGCCTCCAGCCACTACAAATAAACTCCAGATGCATGCCCCACTTTGTAAATCTGGCTTTACGTGGGTGCTGGGGAATCAAACTGGGTGCTTGGGCTTTGCAGGCAAGTACTTTAGCCACAAAATTACTTTTTTTTTTCTTTTTTTTTCAAGGTAGGGTCTCACTCCAGTCCAAGCTGACCTGGAATTCATTATGTAATCTCAGGGTGGCCTCGAACTCACAGTCATCCACCTACCTCTGCCTCCCAAGTGCTGGGATTAAAGGCGCGTGCCACCATGCCCGGCACTTTTTTTAAAAAATTTTTAAAAAACAGAAAAAAAATATTGTATTTATTTATTTGAGACAGCAAGAGAGGGAAAAAGGCAGATAAGAGAGGGACAGAGAAATAATGGGTGCACCAGGGTCTCCAGCCACTGCAATGAACTTGAGACACATGCGCCACCTTGTGCATCTGGTTTACATGGGTCCTGGGAAATCAAACCCGAGTCTTTTGACTTACCAGGCATATGCCTTAACTGCTAAGCCATTCCTCCAGCCACTTCGTTTTTTTTTCGGGGTGGGGGGGCTTCGAGGTAGGGTTTCACTCTGGCCCAGACTGATCTGGAATTCACTCTGCAGTCTTGAACTCATGGTGATCCTCCTAACTCTGCCTCCCAAATGCTGGGATTCAAGGCATGTCCCACTATGCCCCGCCACCAAAATTATTAGCATTTTTTTTTACCTTTGATTTCAATCTTTTTTTTTTCAAATTTTTATTAACAACTTCCATGATTATAAAAAATATACCATGGTAATAACCTCCCTCTCCCAACTTTGCCCTTTGAAACTCCACTCCATCATATCCCCTCCGCATCTCAATCAGTCTCTCTTTTATTTTGATGTCATGATCTTTTCCTCCTCTTACGATGGTCTTGTGTAGGTAGTGTTGGGCACTGTGAGGTCATGGATATCCAGGCTATTTTGTGTCTGGGGGGAGCATGTTGTAAGAAGTCCTACCCTTAGTATTTTTTATGAGAGACAATTGGTGCACCAGGGCCTCTAGCCATAGCACTTGAACTCCAGAAGTATGTGTCATCATGTGTGCATATAGGACCTTGCGTGTTTGCATCACCTTGTGCTTGTGGTGTATATTGGACCTGGAGAGTTAAACATGAGTCCTTACATTTGCAAGCAAGCACCTTAACCGTTGAGCCATCTCTTCAGCCCCTCCAAAATTTTTTTTTTAAATGGGGGGAGAGTTGGAGGAATGGCTCAGCAGTTAAGGTGCCTGCCTGCAAAACCTAATAACCTGGGTTCAATTCCCCAATACACACATACAGCCAGATGCACAAAGTGGTACATGTATCTGGAGTTAATTTTCAGTGGTTGGAGAACCTGGTGCACACATTCTGTCTGTCTGTCTTTCTTCTCTCTCTCTCTGCTTGCAAATAAATTTAATATATATAAATATATATAAGGTCACAGAGTAAATGGAAGAAAGTGAATTTATTTCTCCACTCTTCAAGTTAACAAATTTCAAGGAAAAAACCTTAAGTTATTCAAATAATAGATGAACAAAAAAAAAAAAAAAAGGAGGAGGAGGAAGATGAAATAGATAGAAGACAAGCCTTTTCTAAGACTTGCTGTTTGCGTCACAGTCAATATGAAGAGATGCCCTTTAAAGACCAAAAAAAAAAAAAGATGAAATCAGTTGATTATGCTTGTTGCCAACGTTGCCAGTCCAGGTAAGCAGCAGAAAGTGATGATTCAAATATTCACACAAAACAGCAGTCTTTGGACAAAGAGCTTACTTCCAGTTCCTCTCGCTGTCCTCCCGCAAAGACAGATGTATCCAGCAGCAATATCATAATAAATGTCTTTAGTCCTTTAGGATAAAATGTCCACATACTGTAAGGCCAGAAGAACTTGTGAAAAGAAACAGGGAATACGCCTCTACAAAGGAGCTAAGGCTGGGGAATTATACTCTCCTTGTGTTTCAGACTTGAAAGTGGGCTGTGGTGAAGGCAACTGGGCTATTCCAATTCTGGTTTGACCATGGACCACCCACTGGGTGTAATGAAGCATCTGGCAATGCATGAATCAGTGAGACAAGAGGGGCCAGGCAAATGCAAAGTCAGGGGTCCATTCTGCTAATGTTGGGTCCACTTGATGCTCTTGAGGTCAATGCCATCCTGCACCATCTCCCAGAGAGGACTGTCAAAGAGAAGAAGCATTGAATGAGTGAAGGCTTAGCTAGGAAGCAGCCAACATTGGCTCTGAGGCTCTAATCAACGACTTCTGTCCTTGTCTCTCCTGTCTTGTCCTGGTGGACCCTAACACAGGAGGGTAACAGGTCTTTTCCAGCTTTATATCCTAGCCAGTTTTAGCCTCTCTCCACCTTCCACAAACAGGAAAAAGTAAAAAAATAAGCCAGGCAGGGTGGTGCATGCCTTTAATCCCAGCACTCAGGAGGCAGAGGTAGGAGGATCACCATGAGTTCAAGGCCATCCATAGACTACAGAGTAAATTACAGATCAGCCTGAGCTAGAGAGAGACCCTACCTTGAAAAACAAAACAAAACACACACACACACACACACACACACACACACAAATATATATACTACAGGGTCAGCCCAATGGGACCCTAAATTGATGAGCTAAAAGTGTGGTCTTGAAGCCCATCCCAGTTCTGGAAGGATAAAGTATTCTTGGGGGAAACAATACCTGTAATAAATACAAGCAGTAAGTTTCAGCCCTTCTACTAATGCCCACCACAAATGGCCTATTAACAAAAACAGGCCTGGCAGCTAGAAAGATGGCTTACCAGTTAAGGCACTTGACTGCAAAGCTTAAGGACCCAGGTTCAATTTCCTAATATCCATATAAGCCAGATGCACATGGTGGTGCATGCATCTGGAGTTCATTCGCAGTGGCTGGAGGCCATGATAGGCCCATTCTTTCTCTTTCTTCCACTCCCTCCCTCTCTCTCTCAAATAAATAAATAAAAATAAAATATTTAATAAGTAGACCAAAGCCAGGCATGTTAGCACATGTCTTTAATCCCAGCACTCAGGGGGCAGAGGTAGGACCACTAAGAGTTCGAGGCCCCTGTGAGACTACCTAGTGAATTCCAGGTCAGCCTGGGCTAGAGGGAGACCCTACCTCAAATAAATAAATAAAGACCTGGGTTTGTTTTCAATTAATTTTGTTATTTGACAGAAACAGAGACATGGATGCACCAGGACCTCCTGCTGCTACAAACTCCCTCCATATTTATGTGCTACTTTGTGCTTCTAGCTTTATGTGGGTACTGGGGTATCAAACCTAGGCTATCAGGCTTTACAAGCAAACACCTTTAATCACTGACCCACCTTTCTAGTCCTAGGCCTGATATAGTTCTTTTAAAAAAATTTTTATTTATTTGCAAGCAGAGAAAGAGAGAGACAGAAAGAGAGAGAATGGCCTTGCCAGGGCTTCCAGCCACTGCAAATGAACTCCAAATGCATGTGCCTCTTGTGCACCTGGCTTATGTGGGTCCTGGGGAATTGAACCTATGTCCTTTGGCTTCACAAGCAAACACCTTAACTGCTAAGCCATCTCTCCAGCCCATAGTTCTTTTTATTTATTTATTTGAGAGAGAGAGAGAGAGAGTAAGTATCCCAGGGCCTCCTGCCACTGCAGACAAACTCTAGACACATGCATCACTTTGTGCATGTGGCTTTATGTGGGTACCGGGAAATTAAATTTGGGCTATCAGGCTTTGCAAGAAAATGCCTTTGATCACTGACCCATCTCTCCAGCCCTTGATATAGTTCTTAGACCTGGAGCTTAGCTCTGAATTATCTGGGCCTGTGGTACCCTACCCAGTGCCTGCCTCCCTCCCTCCCTTCCTTCTTTCTTTGCCTTTTTTTGTTTGTTTGTTTTTCAAGGTGGGGTCTTGCTATAGCCCAGACTGACCTGAAATGCACTATGTAATCTCAGGCTGGCCTCAAACTCACAGCATCCTCCTACCTCTGCCTCCCCAGTGCTTGGATTAAAGGCGTGCACCACACTTGGCTCCTTCTTTCTTTTCTTCTTTCTTCCTTCCTTTCTTTTTCCTTCCTTTCTTGCTCCCTCTCTCCCCCCTCTTTTCCCCTGAAGCTCAAGTACCACTTATTAGAATTTGGGAGAAAAACAACAACAGGGACTGGGGATATAGTGAGGTAGTAGAGTGCCTGTTTAACATGCACAAAACTCTGGGTTCAATCCTCAGCACTGCATAAACCAGGCTTGATGGTGATGCCTGTAGGCTCAGCACTCAGTATATAAAGGAAGAAGTCCATGGTCATCCTCAGCTACATAGTGAGTTGGAGGCTAGTCTAGGACTTTGAGACTCTGTCTCAAAACAGGAAGGAAGGAAAGAAGGAAGAGGGGAGGGGAGAAGAGGAGAAGAGAAAAAAAGGAAAAGAAGCATCCAGGCAACTGTAAATCATGGCAGCTACTAAGAAGCAGAAGACAGATACAGTAAGAAAGTTAACCTGCCAGCGCCACTGGGATGGCCTCCCAGAGCCGCGACCCAAGCTGCCAGCGTCACCACCACCCGGAAAGGAGCTGAGCCCAGCAGGGGTGCCGCCCGAGGCCCAGTGGGCAAAAGGCTACAGCAGGAGCTGATGACCCTCATGATGTCTGGTGACAAAGGAATTTCTGCCTGCCCTGAGTCAACCTTTTCAAATGGATAGGGACCCTCCATGGAGCAGCTGGCACAGTGTATGAAGACCTGAGGCATAAACTCTCCCTGGAGTTCCCCAGTGGTTACCCTTACAACGCACCCACAGTGAAGTTCCTCACGCCCTGCTACCACCCCAACGTGGACACCCAGGGTAACATCTGCTTGGACATCTTCAAGGTAAGTGGTCAGCGCTGTATGATGTCAGGACCATCTTGCTGCTAGGGGAACCCAACATCGACAGCCCTTTCAACACACAGGCTGCCCAGCTCTGGGAAAACCCCAGCTTTTAAGAATTGCCTTAGCCGGACGTGGTGGCACACGCCTTTAATCCCAGCACTCGGGAGGCAGAGGTAGGAGGATCGCTGAGAGTTCAAGCCCACCCTGAGACTACAGAGTGAATTTCAGGTCAGCCTGAGCCAGAGTGAGACCCTACCTTGAAAAACCAAAAAAAAAAAAACAAAAAAAAACAGAATTGCCGGCAAGAAGAAACCTACTCAAAGCACGTCTCTAGCCAAGAGCCCTGACTCGGGCTGTCCAGCCTGTCTTTGTGTCATCTTTGTATTTTCCTTAGATGGTCTGTCCTTTTCATTGATTTCTGTATGGACTCTGTATCTTCAGCTGTGGTGTTATTTTCATTGTTTTTTTGTTTTTTAATTAAGTCTACTTACCTTGCAATGTATATTAAAAAAATGTCTTGATTGTTTTGTACAAAAAAAAAAGTTAAGCTTTTTTCCTGATATGGTGGTGCACACCTTTAATCCCAGAACTCGTGAGACAGAAGTAGGAGGATCACCATGAATTTAAAGTAGCCTGGGACTACAGTTCCAGGTCAGCCTGGGCTAGACTGAGACCCTACCTCAAAAAAAGAAGAAAAAAAAAAAGGAAGTTCTGTCTCCCCCACACACACCGCTGCCCTTTGGTTTTCAAGGAAGGGTCTTGTCGATCCCATGGTGATCCTCCTACCACTGCCTCTTGAGTGCTGGGATTAAAAGCATGCACCACCATGCCAGGCAGGAAGTTCTGCCTTTTGAATTAGGATCCAGAAAGCAAACAAGTTCAGTAGTGAAGGTCAGCAAATAGCTGCACACTGTATATGGGGATGTCATCAAAGAAAGAACGAGAAAGCACAGCCCAGTGTCAGGGCAATTATGCCTAGGGTTCTGGCCATTATCCAAAAGATAGGAAAGGAAAAGTTATACTTTATAAGTTAGGACTCAGAAAAACAGGCTGGGGGAGCTGGGGAGCTGGTTCAGCCGTTGAGGGGACTTGCCTGCAAAGCCTGCCAGCCTAGGTCCAACTCCCCAACCACTCACATACAGACAGACAGGCATTTATTTGTGGCAGAAATTGTGTGCATCATGGACACACATACACACAGACATGTACAACTAACTAACTGAACTTTTCAAAAAAGGGGGGGGGGCGGGATTCACTGGGAAGATCTGCAAGCAGTTGCTTGCCTTACCCAATTCTGCCAACTTCATCTCCCCAGAGTTAAATTTGCTTCCAATGTCTCTATTTCTTTTTTAAAGTATTTGTTTTAGTTTTGAGAAAGAGTCAAGTGTATGAGGACAGAATTCTGAAAGCTCTCAAAAAATCCAGAGACCTCAATGTTCCTAGGAAGATGACCTGGATAGAAGGAAGTCCTAGTGGCAGCTCATGTCAGCTTGGGCTGAGAATGTAGTTCAGTGGCAAAGCACTTACCTAGCATGCACAAGGCCCTCAGTTCTGGACCCAGCACTGACAAAATGAATGAATGAATGAATGAATTTGTTTGGAGTGGAGGGAGAGAGGGTCTCCTGTACCACCAGGCTGCAAATTCTAATGTACCTAAGGATAACCTTGACCTCCATATCCTCTTGGCTCTACCTTACAACTACTAGGATGGTAGATATGAGCCACAATTCCTGCCCAATTGTATGCTGTGCTGGGAATTGAACTTAGGATTTTGTGCATGCAAGCCAGACATTCTATACACTGAGCCATATGCCTAGCCCTAAATATTTTTTTCTTTAAAAAAAAATTAATTTCGGGCTGGGTGTGGTGGCACATGCCTTTCATCCCAGCACTTGGGAGGCAGAAGTAGGAGGATCACTGTGAGTTTGAGGCCACCCGGAGACTACTTCATTAATTTCAGGTCAGCCTGAGCTAGAATAAGAACCCATCTTGGAAAAACCCAACCAAACAAAAAAGAAACAAAATTTGTTTCAAGCTGGAGAGATGGCTTAGTGGCTAAGGTACTTGCCTGCAAAGCCAAAGAGCCCAAGTTCTATTTACCCAGGATCCACATAAGCCAGATGTACAAGGTGGCACATGTGTCTGGAGTTTGTTTGCAGGGTTAGATGTCCTGGTGCGCCCATTGTCTTGCTACCTGCTTCTTTCTCTCTCAAATAAATAAAAAAATATTTTTAAAATAATTTTTGTATGTTTACTAGAGAGAGAGAGAGAGAGATAATGGTCATGCCAGGACCACTAGCCCAATGCAAATGTACTCCAGACACATGGGCCACCTTGTGCATCTGGCTTTGGGGAGGTACTGGGGAATCAAACCTGGGTCCTTAGGCTTCGCAAGCAAGCACCCTAACACTAAGCCATCTATCCAGCCTAAATTATTTTTTTCTTTATAACAGGGTCTTACTATGTATCCCAGGCTTGCCTCAAACTCAAGATCTTTCTGCCTCAGTCTCCCAATTGTTGAGAGTATAGTTTTGTTTTGTTTTGTTTTGTTTTTCTTTTTTGAGGTAGGGTCTCTAGTCCAGGCTGACTAGAATTCATTATGTAGCTTCAGGGTAGCCTCAGACTCACAGTGATCCTCCTGCCTCTGCCTATGGGATTAAAGATGTGTACCACCACACCTAGCTAGGTTTTATTTCATTTTATTGGCTACTTTAAATAATACAATTCCTCTAATTCATGAAGTAATTGTTTGGATACATTTATTTATTTTTTTATTTATATAAGGTGAGGAGGGTGGAAATTAGGGCCTGGGGCATGTTTAAACATGAACTGTACCACTGAGCTCTAGCCTCAGACCTCTATTTTTAAAATATTATTTGAAACCTGGGAGTGGTGGCACACACCTTTAATCCCAAAACTTGGGAGGCAGAGGTAGGAGGATTGCCAAGAGTTCAAGGCCACCCTGAGGCTACATAGTGAATTCTAGGTCAGCCAGAGCTAGAGTAAGACCCTACCTCAACAAAAAAAAAATAAAAAAAAAAAAATTATTTGAGGTAGGAGGACCTCCATGAGTTCAAGGCCAACCTGGGACTACATACTAGTCAGCCTGGTCTAGAGTGAAACCCTACCTCAAAAAACAAACAAACAACAACAAATTTATTTGTTTATTTATTGCTGGGCATGGTGGCACACACATGTAATCCCAACACTCGGGAGACAGAGATAGGCAGATTGCTATGAGTTCAAGGCCAGCCTAGGACTATAGTGTAAGATCCAGGTCGGCCTAGGTTAAAGGGAGACCCTACCTCAAAAAACCAAACAACAACAACAACAAAAAAAATCAATTATTTAGTATAACCTCCTACAACTGCCAACAAATTCCAAATGCATTTGCTACTTTATGCATCTGGCTTCATGTGGGCACTAGGGAATCAAACCCAGGCTGTCTGTCTTTGCAACAAGCACCTTTAACCCCTAAGGCATCTTCCAAGCACCCAGACCACATTTTAACACCTTTTGGAGGGCTGGAAGGATGGTTTAGTGCTTAAGGCATTTGCCTACAAAGCTAAAGGACCCAGGTTCAATTCCCTAGGACCCATGTTAGCCAGATGCACAAGGGGGTACATGCATCTGGAGTTCGTTTGCAGTGGCTGGAGGCCCTGCTGCGCCCATTTTCTCTCTCTCTCTTTCTGTCAAATAAATAAATAAATAAAATAAAATATTGTTTAAAAATCTCTTGGAACCAGATGTGGTGGCGCACACCTTTAATCCCAGCACTGGGGAGGCAGAGGCAGAAGGATCATTGTGAGTTCGAGGCCACCCTGAGTCTACTTAGTGAATTCCAAGTCAGCCTGGGCTATAGTGAGACCCTACCAAAATAAATAAATAAATAAATAATTTTGGGCTAGATTTCTTGTTTTTCCTCTTTCTTTTTTATTTTATTTACTTAGAAAGAGACAGAGAGCAAATGAACAGGAGCGTACCAGGGCCTCATGCCACTGTAAACATATGTGCCATCTTGTGCATCTAGCTTTACGTGGTAAAGGGTAATTGAACCCAGGCCATCAGGCTTGGCAAGCAATTACTTTAAACACCGAACCATCTCTCCGGCCCTCTTTTGTTTTCTTTAAATTTTTATTGACTTATTTATTTGCAAGGAGAGAGAAAATGGGCACGCCAGGGACTCCTGCCAATGTAAACAAAGTCCAGACACATATGCCACTTTGAGCATCTGGCTTTACATGGGTAATGGGGAATCAATTCCAGACCATAATTTTTTTCAATTAAGAGCCTTTAAATGCTGAAGTCATCTCTCTAGCACTTTCCCTGTTTTGTGAGCCAGGGTTTCATTTAATCCAAGCTGGCCTTGAACTTACTATGAAAGAGTCAGGCATGGTGGTGCATGCCTTTAATCTGAGCACTCGGGAGGCAGAGGTAGGAGAATCACTGTGAGTTCGAGGCTACCCTAAGACTACATAGTGAATTCAAGATCAGCTTGAGCTAGCGAGACCCTACCTCAAAAAATAATAATAATAACAAAATAAAATAAAATGAAAAAAGAAAAGAAAAAGACAATCATGTACTCCTGATTCTCCTGCATCTACCTCCAAAGTGCTGTGATTGCAGATGTACACCACTATTTCCCTGTGTATAAAGTGCTGAGGGGTTGGAAAGATGGATTAGAGGTTGTGGTGCTTGCCTTGTGAAGCCTCAGGACCCAGGTTTGATTCCCTAGTGCCCATGTAGGCCAGATGAACATGGTGGCACATAAGCCTGGAGTTATCTGCAGTGGCTATAGGCCCTGGCACACCCATTTTCTCTCTCTCATTGCAAATAATTTTAAAAAAAATTTAATATCACTATCTGCCTCTTATTTCTCTCAAATAAATGAATAAAAAAATACAATAAAGATTTCTAAAGTGCTGAGGATCAAACACAAGGTCTTTACACATGCAAGGCAAATACTCTGTCTCTGAGTTACTAATAAAACTCTAGCTTTGCAATTTTTTCTTGTTTTTTTTTTGTTGTTGTTGTTGTTTGGTTTAAAAAAAAATTTTTTTTTTTTGAGGTAGAGTTTCACTCTAGTCCAAGCTGACCTGGAATTCACTATGTACTTTCAGGATGGCCTCGAACTCATGGTGATCCTCCTATCCCAGCCTCCCAAGTGCTGATATTAAAGGCGTGAGCCACCACACCGGCAATATTTGTATTTGCTTATTCATTTTATTTATTTGACAGAGAGAGAGAGGGGAAAAGAGAGAGAGGGAGGTCGATAAAGAATGGGGATGGCAGGACCTTTACCTGTGGCAAACCAACTCCAGAAGTATGTGCCACCTTGTGCATCTGGCTTATGTGGGTCCTAGGAAATCGAATCTAGGTCCTTTGGCTTTGCAGGCAAGTGCTTCAATCACTAAAGCCATCCCTCCAGCCCATGTTAATATTTTTTGTTGCAGTTTCGATTTTAGTTTGGTTTGGTTTTTTGAAGTAGGGTCTTACTCTAGCCCAAGCTGACCTGGAATTAACTATGGAGTCTCAGGGTAGACTCGAACTCACGGCAATCCTCCTACCTCTGCCTCCCCAGTGCTGGGATTAAAGGCGTGCACCACCATGACCAGCATGTTCTTTTTTTTTGAGGTAGGTTCTCACTCTAGCCCAGGCTGACATGGAATTCACTATGTAGTCTCAGGGTGGCCTTGAACTCATGGCAATTCTGCTTTTGCCTTCCGAGTGTAGGATTAAAGGCGTGCACCAACACTCCCATGTAGGAATTTTTTTTTAATTAATTAATTTATTTATTTGAGAGTGACACACACAGAGAGAAAGACAGAGGGAGAGAGAGAGAATGGGCGTGCCAGGGTTTCCAGCCTCTGCTAACGAACTCCAGACGTGTGCGCCCCTTGTGCATCTGGCTAACGTGGGACCTGGGGAACCGAGCCTCGAACCGGGGTCCTTAGGCTTCACAGGCAAGCGCCTAACTGCTAAGCCATCTCTCTAGCCCCCATGTAGGAATTTTTAAAACATATATACATATATATTTTTTAATTTATTTATTTGAGAGCGACAGACACAGAGAGAAAGACAGATAGAGGGAGAGAGAGAATGGGTGCGCCAGGGCTTCCAGCCTCTGCAAACGAACTCCAGACGCGTGCGCCCCCTTGTGCATCTGGCTGACGTGGGACCTGGGGAACCGAGCCTCGAACCGGGGTCCTTAGGCTTCACAGGCAAGCGCTTAACCGCTAAGCCATCTCTCCAGCCCCAGATCTCTTTATGTTGTGATTGAATCTCAACTAGTTGTCATTAAAGTCTTAACATCACATATATTTTGAAAACAAGAAGCCAAAGAAATTTGCTTTCTTGCTGTATGGAATTTCTAATTCATAAAATACTATCAAACTATTTTGCAGCAGTGGAAATGGATAGCCTAAGGACATGAGAAGAGCCAGCAGTACTGTTCCTTATAAAGAGTCTGTTGATGTACTAGGGCATACCTCATTTCTCGAAGACGTTTCACGTGCTGAATGCATTTTTCCACAGTGTAGTCTACTTCCTCCTCTGTAGTGAAGCGACCGATGCCAAACCTGAGAAGGCACAGAACAGTAAAAGAGTTCTGTGTCTGAGCTGGCACTGGGATAATGTTTGTGGCCAATGTTCACAAAAGACCCACAACACAGAAGACACAGAAAGGGCTGGGATGCAGCTAGATTGGTTGGTAAAGAGCTTGCTGGAGAGATGAGTTAGCAATTAAAGCACTTGCTTGTGAAGCCTAAGGACCCAGGTTTGATTCCCCAGAACCCACGTAACCCAGATGTACAAGGAGGCACACATGTGTGGAGTTCATTTGCAGTGGCTGAGGGCCCTGGCGCATCCATGTTCTCTACCTTCCTTTCTCTCTCTCTCTTAAATAAATAAACTCGGGGCTAGAGAAATGGCTTAATGTTTAAAGAGCTTGCCTGCAAAGCCAAAGGACCCAGGTTTGATTCCCCTGGGCCCATGAAGCCAGATGCACAAGGTGGCATGCATGTGTGGAGTTCATTTGCAGTGGCTGAGGGCCCTGGCACATCCATGTTCTCTACCTTCCCCACTCTCTCTCTTAAATAAATAAATTTAGGGCTAGAGAAATGGTTTAGTGTTTAAGGAGCTTGCCTGCAAAGTCAAAGGACTCAGGTTCAATTCCTAGGGCCCACATAAGGCAGGTGCACAAAGGGACACATGCATCTGGAGTTTGTTTGCAATGGCTGGAGGCCCTGGCATGCCCATTCTCTCTTTCTTGCTCTTCCTGCCTATTTCTCACTCTCAAATAAAGAAAAATAAAATATTTCAAAAATAAATAAATAGCCAGGCGTGGTGGCTCACGCCTTTAATCCCAGCACTCGGGAGGCAGAGGTAGGAGGATTGCCATGAGTTCAAGGCCACCCTGAGATGACAGAGTTATTTCCAGGTCAGCCTGGACCAGAGTGAGACCCTACCTTAAAAAAAAAAATAATAAAATAAATAAATAAATAAATAAATAGGGGCTGCAGTGATGGCTTAGCAGTTAAGGCATTTACCTGCAAAGCCAAAGGACCCAGGTTCAATTCCCCACAACCCATGTAAGCCAGATGCACAAGGGGGCTCAAGCATCTGGAGTTCATTTGCAGTGGCTGGAAGCCGTGGTGCGCACATTCTCTCACTCTTTCCTCCTCTTTCTCTATTAAATAAATAAATATAAATAAATCTATTTAAGCTGGGCATGGTGGCACATGCCTTTCATCCCAGCACTCAGGAGGCAGAGGTAGGAGGATCACCATGAGTTCAAGGCCACCCTGAGACTCCAGAGTGAATTCCAGGTCAGCCTGAGCTAGAGAGACCCTACCTTGAAAAACAAAAATAAATAAATAAATTTAAAGTGCTTGCCAAGTAGAAACAAAACCCTGGGTTCTACCTAGCACTGCATAAATCGGGCATGGTGGCACACATGTGTAACACTAGCACTTGGGAGGTAGAAACATGAGGAGTGTGAGATCAAACCCAGTCTGGTCCCTAGAAAAACTGTGTCTCAATGAAAAAACAAAGTTGCCCTCAAATCACTGACCTGATAGAAGAATGTGCTAAATCCTCATCGGTGCCGATGGCTCTGAGGACGTAAGAGGGCTCCAGGGATGCAGAAGTGCAGGCACTGAAGAGAAAGACATGAGCCTGTTAGCTACAAATCTCCAGGCTTGCTCCTTTCTTCCAGGGTTCTGTAATCATGCCACAGGGACTAAAAAGATCTCACCGGTGTTAAAAGGACTGTTGAGTTGCCCTGTGAATCCTGGGTTATAAACCTAACTCCTCTATTCCCTGTGGGAGATAACTACTTTGATCAAAGACACTGCCAGGAGGTGAAAGAGCATGATATTCATGCCCTAGAACCAACAAAAAGGTAACAGAAAACCTGTCCCCCAGAATTCAGGACACTATGTGTACCACCTCAGAGGGCAGATAAAGGCTGGTGGCCTACAATAGAAGTTCTCATATAAGCCGGGCATGATGGTGCACGTCTTTAATCCCAGCAACCAAGAGCCACATGTAGGAGGATCACTGTGAGTTCAAGGCCACTCTGAGACTACATAGTGAATTCCAGGTCAGCCTGGACTACAGCAGGACCCTACATAAAACAACCAAAAAGAGTAGTTCTCATATAACCCTGAAGCAGACACACACATCCCCTGGGACCATAAAAGGCACCAAATTCTACTCCAGGGAGACCTGCCAGGGGGTAAATTTCAGCCTCTGCCCTGCCAGTTAAAAGTTATCTTCTGTCAGCCAGGCAGTGTAGCACATGCCTTTAGATCCAGCACCCTGGAGGCTGAAATAGGAGGATCTCAGCAAGTCTGAGGCCAGCTTGGGGTTACAAAGTGAGTTCTAAGTCACATTGAGCTACAGTAAGACCCTGCCTCAAAAACAAACAGGGCTGGAGGGATGGCTTAGCAGTTAAGGCACTCGCCTGCAAAGCCAAAGGATCCAGGTTCAATTCTCCAGGACCCACATAAGCCAGATGCACAAGGTGGTGCATGCATCTGGAGTTCGTTTGCAGTGTCCATCACACCTATTCTCTCCTCTCTTTTATATATATATATATATATATAATATATTATACAATATATTATATATAATAATAATTATATATATAATAATAATTATAAATATATATATAATAATAATTATATATATAATATATATATTATATATATATATTGTTCATTTCTATTCATTTATTTGAGTGTGACAGAGAGAGAGAATGGGTGCGCCAGGGCTTCCAGCCACTGCTAATGAACTCCAGACACGTGCGCCCCCTTGTGCATCTGGTTAACGTGGGTCCTGGGGGATCGAGCCTCGAACCGGGGTCCTTAGGCTTCACAGGCAAGTGCTTAACTGCTAAGCCATCTCTCCAGCCCATACTTTTAAATTTTTTTTGTTCAATTTTATTTATTTATTTGCTCTCCTCTCTCTCATATGAATAAAACAAGTAAAAAGGAAAAAAAAAACTTAAAAAAAAAAAAACAACAGAAGCCGGGCGTGGTGGCGCACGCCTTTAATCCCAGCACTCGGGAGGCAGAGGTAGGAGGATCACCATGAGTTCGAGGCCACCCTGAGATGACAGAGTTAATTCCAGGTCAGCCTGGACCAGAGTGAGACCCTACCTCGTAAAACCAAAAAAAAAAAACAAAAAAAAAAACCAGAGCTGGGTGTGGTGGCACATGCCTTTAAACCCAGCACTCAAGAGGATGAGGCAGGTAAATTTGAGGCCAGTCTGAGACTACATAATGAATTTCAGGTCAGCCTGAGCTAGAGTGAGAACCTACCTTGAAAAATCAAAAACAAACAAACAAACAAAATTACCTTAACCATGAGTCAAAAGCTCTTGTGTCTGTCTTCTCTATACCAGGAAATTTAGTAACATGAGGTACTTACACATGTCAAGCTAACCACTGTTACTGCAATGCCTATCTGGTCTAACTCACCTCCCTGAGGACAAGGCGACATCCTTGAGTGCCATCAGCAGACTCTCCCCTTCCACATATGCAAAGGAGAGGTTGATACAGCCTAGAGAAGAGAAGAAACACTATGACAAGGGCTGAGTGTCTCCACTTCTACCAGAAGAGGGATTGAGAACTGAAGATACAAGCTCAAGGGTAGAGGTTTTGCCTAGAATGAATGAGGTAAGTATTTAAAAAAAAAAATTATTTTTTTTGTCAGGCGTGGTGGTGCATGCCTTTAATCCCAGCTATTGGAAGGCAGAAGTAGGAGGATCACTGTGACTTCAAGGCCACCTGAGACTACATAGTGAGTCCAGACTACAGAGTAAAGGGAGACACTACCTTAAAAAAAAAAAAGCCAGGCATGGTGGTGCATGCCTTTAATTCCAGCACTCTGGAGGCAGAGGTAGGAGGATTGCCTTGAGTTTGAGGCTACCCTGAGACTCCATGGTGAATTCCAGGTCAGCCGTGGCTAGAGTAAGATCCTACCTTAAAAAAAAAAAAAAAAAAGAAGGTATTGAGAAAGAAAAGTGTAGTGGTTTAGTTCAGGTGTCCCCCATAAACTTAGGTGTTCTGAATGCTAGGTTCCCAGCTGATGGAGATTTGGGAATTAATGCTTCCTGGAAGGGAGCACATTGTTGGGGGCAGGCTTATGGGTGCTATAGCCAGCCAGTTTCCCCATGCCAGTATTTGGCACACACCCCTGTGTTGCTATTGCCCACCTTATGTTGGTCAGGGGGTGATATCCACCCTCTGCTCATGCCATCGTTTTCCCTGCCATCGTGGAGCTCCCCCTCGAGCCTGTAAGCCAAAATAAACCTTTTTCCCACAAGCTGTTCTTGGTCAGGTGATTTCTACAATCAATGCAAACCTGACTGCAACAGAAAGGTATTAGGAGGTGAATATAATCAAAATATAATATATACATGTATAAAAATTGTCTATAAATTAGCTGGGCATGGTGGCCACCCTGAGACTACACAGTAAATTCCAGGTCAGCCTGGGCTAGAGCGAGACCCTACCTTGAAAAAAAAAAAAAAAAATGGGGGCTGGAGAGATGGCTTAGCGGTTAAGCACTTGCCTGTGAAGTCTAAAGACCTTGGTTTGAGGCTCAATTACCCAGGACCAACATAAGCCAGATGCACAAAGTGGTGCATGCATCTGCAGTTTGTTTGCAGTGGCTGGAGGCCCTTGCGCGTCCATTCTCTCTCTCTCTGCCTCTTTCTCTGTCTGTTGCTAATAAATAAATAAAAATACACAAAAAATCTGTCAATAAATTAAATAATTTATTTCTTAAATTATAAAAGTATAATGTCCTGGGCATGGTGGCGCATGCCTTTAATCCCAGCACTCGGGAGGCAGAAGTAGGAGGATCGCCATGAGTTCCAGGCCACCCTGAGACTACATAGCAAATTCCAGGTCAGCCTGGGCTAGAGTGAGATCCTACTTCGAAAAACAAAAATACAAAACAAAATAGAAAAGTATATAATGGGCCAGGCATAGTGGTGCACGCCTTTAATCCCAGCACTCAGGAGGCAGAGATAGGAGGATCCCTGAGATTACATAGTGAATTCCAGGTCAACCTGGGCTAGTGTGAGACCCCACCTCAAAAAAAAAAAAAAAAAGTAAAATGGGGCTTGAGATAACATGTGCATACCAGGGTAGTGTTGTTTCGGATCCCCGTTCATCACAACCTCTGGAAGGCTCTTCATTATCTTCTGAATCAGCCGCTCTGACAACTTCGAGATCCACTTGTGGTCATACTAAGGAGCAAGCAGACAGGAGAGGACTAAGCACAGTGAAGGCCTTCTCCACTGCGCAGGAGTAACTATGCATCTGACCAGTGTTTCATCTCTGCGTTACTCCTGGAGACCACTGAATCTCGATCCTGAGGACAGTGCCTCGTGTGCAAAGGTGCTCTGACACTGACTTCCAACAACCCAAAAATAAGCAGGCTGGTAACTACTAACAGGCCATGAATTTTGGAGCTGCTGACAAGGCCTGTAGGACCTAAACAGAGCAGAGTTGGCTGGCTTTCTTTTTCTTTCTTTCTTTCTTTCTTTCTTTCTTTCTTTCTTTCTTTCTTTCTTTCTTTCTTTCTCTTCCTTCCCTCCCTCCCTCCCTCCCTCCATTTCTTTCTTGTTGATATACTAGGGATTGAACACACAGCCTTGCTGCTGTGAAACAAGCCCTCGGCCAATGAGCTAGCCCTTTATTTTTATTTATTTATTTTTAATTTTCACATAGGATCTTGCTATGTATCCCAGGCTGGCTTCAAACTCAATTCTCCTGCCTCAGTCTCTCAAGCAGTGAGGGTTTCAGGCATAATCCACAGCTGGCTCCAGGACAGGGCTGTCTGAGACCTCTTCTTCCACAGAGATCTGACTCGGCCATGCTGAGATGCTCCTGTGCAGGAAACCCAGCACAGAGGAAGAAGTTTCCAGAGAAAGAGAGCTGTTCTCCCTTACCTACCTCCATTTCTTGCTGAGCCACTTCACAGGCCGCTCCAAGCCCTACCACCAACGGTGTGGGCACTGTCCCAGACCTCATACCCCGCTCCTGCCCTCCACCACTCTGCAATGCTTCCACACGCACTCGGGGCCTGCGGCGGACGTAGATGGCACCAACACCTAAAACAAAAAAGTTTTTATAAGTAGGGAAACACAAATGAAACAAAATATCACTTTCTAAAAACATCAAAGTACCTTTCAAATTTATATATTTGTTTATTTATTTTCCAGGCAGGTTCTCACTCTAGCCTGTGCTGACCTGGAACTCACTCTAGTCCCAGGATGGCCTCCAACTCATGGGAATCTGCCTACGTGTGCCTCCTGAATGCTGGTCTGGCCTTTTTCAAATTTTACGTTTAAATCTTTCTAAATAGAAAAACAGACCATTAATGTCACTTGTTTGCAAAGTTGGTGGATATGGGTTTGGTTCCCCAGTACCCATGAAAAGTCATGTACCCTGGGCTGGAGAGATGGATTAGCGGTAAGGCCCTTGCCTGCAAAGCCAAAGGACCTCGGTTCAATTTGCCAGGGCCCATATAAGCCAGATGCACAAGATGGCACATGCATCTGGAGTTTGTTTGCAGTGGCTGGAAGGCCTAGTGCCACCATTCATTCTCTCTCTCTCTCTCTCTCTCTCTCGCTCTCGCTCTCGCTCTCTCGCTCTTGCTCTCACTCTGCCTCTTTCCCTCTCTCAAACAAATTAAAAAAAAAGAAAGAAAAAAAAAGAAAAGTCATGTACCTGGAGGTCCCTTGCCATGACAAAAGGCCCTGGCAAGCCCATACTCATTCACACTCTCTGTCTCTCTTATCTCTCTCTCTATAAAATGAATAAATAAAATAAAATAAAATAATAATAAAATTAAAGTTGGGGTTGGAGAGACAGCTCAGTACTAAGGCGTTTGCTCGTAAGCCTGCTTACCTGAGTTCAATTCTCCCAAGCAACCCCATAAAGCCAGGCACAAAGTGGCACATATGTCCGTGATCCTCAACACCAACATGACTACAGCAATGGGAGGCGGAGCACAGAAAATCCAAGAGCTCATGGCAAATTAGTCTGACACACACAGTAGGAAAATAAGAGACCTTGTCTCAAAACAAAGTATTAGGGTGGGGTATGGTGGGGCACACCTTTAATTCCAGCACTTGGAAAGCAGAGGTAGGAGGATCGCTGTGAGTTCAAGACCACCCTAAGACTATATAGTAAGTTCCAGATTAGCCTGGGCTAGAGTGAGACCCTATCTCATAAAACAACAACAAAAATAAACTTCTAGTCTTGAAAAGATTGAGGGAGCTGGGCATGGTTGGTACACACCTTAAATCCCAGCACTCAGGAGGCAGAGGTAGGAGGACTGCAAAGAGCTGGAGGCCACCCAGAGACTACACAGTGAATTATAGCTCATTTTGGGCAAGCGCAAGACCCTACCTCCAAAAAACGGGAAATAAACCGGGCATGGTGGCTCACGCCTTTAATCCCAGCACTGGGGAGGCAGAGGTAGGAGGATTGCCAAGAGCTGGAGGTTACCCTGAGACTACATAGTGAATTCCAGGTTTGCCTGAGCTAGCTTGAGTGAAACCCTACCTCGAAAAACAAAAACCAAAACATAAAATAAAGGACTGGAAAGAGAGAGATTCACTCTCTATGCCTCCCTCCCTCTCTCTCTCTCTCCCCCAAATAAATAAATAAAAATATACTTTTTAATTTAAGGAAAAGAAGAAATACCAGAAACAGTGTAATAACATCACTGAAAGTAATGACCAAAATGATTTAAAGCGCTCCCTAAACATGAATAAAGTGATTCATAGTATTATTGTTAAGAGAAAAATTATTAAAAACAATTTAGATGGCAATCATTTGGAGAATGTCAAATAAATTATGATATATCCACACAATGAAATACCAAGTAGGGTATAAAAGAATAAAGTTTTGTGTATTGATAAAAATCTCAAAACCACACTGTTAAAACAAAACAATAGCCGGGCATGGTGGCACACACCTTTAATCTCAGCACTGGAAGGCAGAGGTAGGAGGAGCGCCATGAGTTCGATGCCACCCTGAGACTACATAGTGAATTCCAGGTCTGGGCTAGAGTGAAACTCTATTGGGGGCGGAGACACAAAGAAAAAGAACAGGTAGGAGCAGGACATGGTGGCCTTTAATCCCAGCACTTGGGAGGCAGAGGTAGAAGGAGAATTGCCGTGAGTTCGAGGCCACCCTGAGACTACATAGTGAATTTCTGGTCAGCCTGAACTAGAGCGAGACCCTACCTCGAAAAGCCAAAAAATAAAAATAATAAGTTTAAAAAAATCTAACATTTTAGTTGGGCGTGGTGTGCACACCTTTAATCTCAGCACTCAGGAGGCAGAGGTAGGAGAATTGCCTTCAGTTGAAGGCCATCCTGAGACTACATAGTGAATTCCAGGTCAGCGTGGGCTAGAGCAAAACCCTACCTCGAAAAAAAAAAATCCAACATTTTAGTTGGGCTTTCTGAAAGAACAATTCACAGAAACAACAAAAACACTGATTACAACCTCTGGGAACTCAGAAGCCATCACAGTGAATTAGACAAAACAACACCCACTTAATTAGATCTCTTTTTTTTTTTTTTTCATTTCTGCTTATATCTACTAAAATATAAATTACCAAAACCTTATTTTCTTCAGGCAAATTAATATCCATATCCACTCTAATGATTGTTTAAAGGAGTCAATGAAGAATCTTATACACATAGTCACTTACTTGGGTTTACAAATAAGCTAGTGTTTGGGCACTTGGGACACTTTCTCTGAGAGCAATGTAGTCTCAAGTTATTGACTCTAAGGAGCATTTGCTAAAGGGCTTGCTGAGAGTTTCAGAGAACAGCAACTCAAGAAAGGCCAGTACCTTTAGGACCATAGATTTTGTGACCACTGATGCTCATGAGATCAATTTTCATGTTGTTGACATCAATTGGAATTTTTCCAACAGCTTGGGCTGCATCCGTATGAAAATATACCTTCCTGGAACTGCATATCTGCCCTGAGGAAATGAAAGAGAAGAAGGCCCATAGCTCAGTGAAAGGAACCCAGCAGTGGTCCCACAATGCACCAGGAATGATCTCTACCCAGAGTGTGGTGGTTTTGTTCAGGTGTCCCCCATAAACTTAGGTGTTCTGAATGCTAGGTTCCCAGCTGATGGACATTTGGGAATTAACGCCTCATGGATGTGGTGTATTGTTGGGGGCAGGCTTATGGGTGTTATAGCCAGTTTCCCTACGATAGTGTTTGGCACACTCTTCTGTTGCTATTGTCCACCTTATGTTGGCCAAGGGGTGATGTCCACCCTCTACTCATGCCATCGTTTTCCCCCGCCATGGTAGAGTTTCCCCTCAAGACTGTAAAGACAAAATAAACCTCTTTTTTTCCCCACAAGCTACTCTTGGTTGGGTGATTTCTGCCAGCAATGTGAACCTGACTACAACACAGAGTAAATGACTATATTATGGTAAGTCCTTTCCTCCTCTCTGGTCTCCCCTAACCCTGCCATTACTCTAAAGATTTAAAAAAAAAAAATCAGGCTAGAGAGACAGCACAGTGGTTAAGGCACAAACCTGCAAAGCCTAATCACCTGGGTTCAAATCTCCCATATCCACGTAAGTCCAAATGCAGAAACTGGCACATGCATGTGGAGTTCCTTTAATGTCAGGAGGCTGTGGCATGCCCATTCTCTCTCTCCCCTTCCAAAGTATTTAAGTTCTCTTTCCCTTGATTTTCTCAATATACTCTCTAGAAGGTTCAAATACCCAGTCTGCTGCTGTTGCCTCAGAGGGACCATAGGACAGAGTCAAGGTTGACCTATGACACTCACCTATTTCTGCAATTGGCTGCTTCACTCCAATCTCATTGTTCACTGCCATAATTGAGACTAGGCTGGTATCTGGCTGGATGGCAGCCTCCAGTTCCTAAGAGTGTATAAGAGGGAGGAGACTATAAAGCACCACCTGAAAATTATATAAACCAGAATGTAGACAAACTTATTCTTACAAATACAACTCCATCAGAATGGTTAAAAAAAAAAATAGTGGGCTGGAGAGATGGCTTAGCGGTTAAGCGCTTGCCTGTGAAGCCTAAGGACCCCGGTTTGAGGCTCGGTTCCCCAGATCCCACATTAGCCAGATGCACAAGGGGGCGCACGCGTCTGGAGTTCGTTTGCAGAGGCTGGAAGCCCTGGCACGCCCATTCTCTCTCTCTCCCTCTGTCTGTCTTTCTCTCTGTGTCTGTCGCTCTCAAAAAAAAAAAAAAAAAATTAAAAAAAAATAGTGTTTGCCTGGATGTGTGATTCCCTGGGTTCAGTCCTCAAAATTACAGGTCAGCCTGGGCTAGAGTGAAATCCTACTTCAAAAATTTACAAAAGAAAGAGAGAAATGATATGGTCACTCAAGAGCCTGTGACCACTGCCAAGGAACTCCAGATACATGTGCCAGTTTGTGAACCTAGCCTTACATGGGTATGGGGGAAACTGAGTCTGGGCTAGCAGGTTTTGCAAGCCAGCAAGTGTCTTTAACCACTGAGGCATGTTTAGTTTTGTTTAAAGTGTGTTTTTTGTTTTGCTTTGTTTATTGTTTTTTGTTTTGGAGGTAGGGTCTCACTCTAGCCCAGGCTGATCTGGGATTCACTATGGAGTCTCAGGGTGGCCTCGAACTCACGGTGATCCTCCTACCTTTGCCTCCTGAGTGCTGGGATTAAAGGCGTGCGCCACCACACCCGGCTTA
Source organism: Jaculus jaculus (assembly GCF_020740685.1). Lineage (NCBI taxonomy): Eukaryota > Metazoa > Chordata > Mammalia > Rodentia > Dipodidae > Jaculus > Jaculus jaculus. The sequence continues at coordinate 114,627,524 of NC_059109.1, forward strand.
AAATGTTTTTATTTTTATTTCCAAGAGAGAAAGAGAGAAAGCAAAACATTAGGACCACTGTAAACTCCAGACTGACGTACCACTTTGTGCCTCTTGCTTTATGTGGGTACTGGGGAACTGAACTTGGGTTGTTAGGCTTTGCAAACAAGCACCTTTAAAACCCTGTTTTGTTTTAATATTTGTTAATTGGTTTTTGAAGGTAGGGTCTCGCTCTAGCCCAGGCAGACCTAGCACTCACTGTGTAGTTCCAGGCTGGCCTTCAGTTCACAGTGCTCCTCCCACCTCTGCTCCCGGGGGCTGGGGTTAAAGCCATGGGCCCTCACTCCCTGCCTGTTGTTTTGTTTGGGGACAGGATCTTACAATGTAACCCAAGCTATCCTGGAACTCAATATGTAGCAGATGTAGGCCTTAAACTAATCCTCCTGCCTCTCTACCTCTCAAGTGCTAGTACGACAGGTATGAGCCACTATTCCACACCTGGCAAGAATACCTTTTTTTTTTTTTTTTTTTTTGAGGTAGGTTCTCTCTTTGGTACAGGCTGACCTGGAATTAACTATGGAGTCTCAGGGTGGTCTTGAACTCATGGATCCTCCTATCTCTGCCTCCCAAGTGCTGGGATTAAAGGCGTGTGCCACCACCATGCCCAGCTTTTTTGGGGGGGGGGGAGCAGGGTCTCAGTAGCTTGGGCTGGCCCCAAACTCTGTGTGATTTTTCCTACCTCAGCCTCCAGGCATGAGCCATGATGCACCAGCTTTACTTATTTACTTTGGCTTTTTGAGACAGAGTGTCACTATGAAGCCCAAGATGGTTTTGGATTCACAATCTTCTTGCCTCAGGCTTCTGGGTCCTTGGATTACAGGTATGTTCTCCCTCAGCTAGCATACATTAAAATGCTTTCTTGGTTTGCTTTTTGTGATTCTGGGTACTAAACTGACAGCCTTGTGCATGCTAGGCAAGCACTCTTGCCACTGAGCCATGCCATTGGCTATCATAGCTCCTTCATATGGAGATGAGAAGCACTGGCACAGGGAAGGAGGCCAGAACTTTGCAGTTGTGTGAGTCTCTGTCCAGTGGCTCTCCTTTAAACCAGAAATCACCAACAGAGCTGAGAAATAAGTCCTCCAGAGAAAAGGAGAACATAATAAATTTAAGGTAAACATGTCTTTTTCTGAGAATGCCATTAACACTATGCCCTAACATAACTACTAGATGGACCTTTAAATTCCAGACAAAGCTAAAGACATCGATCTACAGGCTGCAACTAGGCTCCACCTATTTTGCCCCTCATACCAAGAGCCACCTTTACCTTTAGGTCAATGATGCCACTCTTTTGAACTGGGAGGTAGGTCACCCGAAATCCTTCAGCTTCCAGGGAACGGCAGGAATCCAAGACACATTTGTGTTCAGTCTGGGTGGTGATCAGGTGTTTTTTCCGTGACCTATAGAACCTGGCCACACCCTAAAGATTGGTGACAGTGTAAGAAAGGAGAATTTATTCAGAAAGATAGCAATAACTACAATCTCATCTAAAAAGAGAGACTATTTTTCTGGTCTAGGGACTGAACCCTACGGACAACCTCTGCAACTGGCCGCACACCAAGGCAAATGTTTGTAATATCTGAAGAAACAATAAAGACAGGCTAAAACAGTCCTAGAATTTCTAATTTTTTTATTTGTTTGGTTTTCTGAGGTAGGGTCTAGCTGTGCCCAGGCTAGCCTGGAATTCATTATTTACTCTCAGGGTGGCCTCAAACTCACAGCGATCCTCCTACCTCTGCCACCTGAGTGCTAGGATTAAGGGCATGTGCCACCATGCCCTGCTCTCTAGCCCCTCTTTTAACATTTTTTTTTTTTTTTTACTGGAAAACAAACAACAACAAAAAAAAACACTTTTATTTGAGAAAGAGAGAAAGAAAGAATGGACACACAAGGGCCTCTAGCCACAGCAAATAAACTCCAGATGCATGTAATCTTGTGCATATGGATTTATGGTAATGGGGAATTGAACCCAGGTCCTTAGACTTTGTAGGCAAGCATATATATATGATATTTTTGTTTATTTGACCAAGAAAGAGGAAGAGAGAGAATGAGCATGCCAAGGCCTCCAGACACTGCAAACAAACTCCAGACACATGCGCTCCCTTGTGCATCTGGCTAACCTGGGTCCTGGGAACTCAAACCTGGGTCTTTTGGCTTTGCAGGCAAATGCCTTAACAGCTAAGTCATCCTTCTGGCTCCACACTTCATAATTTTAATGTATGTCTCATTTTGCTTGATGCTCTCTTACTGTATTATTTTTCTTGTTATTACCATTGTTGTCATTATAAAATTTAGAATTTTTTTCCAAATAAAAACCTATGAGTGGAGCTGGAGAAATGGTTTAGAGGTTAAGGTGCTGGCCTTCAAAGCCAAAGGGCCCAAGTTCGATTCCCCATGACCCACATAAACCAGATGCACAGGTGGCACATGCATCTACAGTTTGTTTACAACAGCTGGAGGCTATGACACGCCCATTCTCTCTCCCTCCATCTCTCAAATTACAGCAACAACAACAACAAAAAAGTCTACAAATGAAAAAAAAAGCCTAGGCATGGTGGCATGTGACTTTAAAGAAAAACTAGGAAGGAATACTCAACAGAAAGCAAGTATATTGTCTCTTGTTTTGATTTTGTTTGTTTGTTTGTTTGTTTTAGTTTTTTGAGGTAGGGTCTCACTCTAGCCCAGGCCGACCTGGAATTCACTATGGCGTCTCAGGGTGGCCTCGAACTCATGGCACTCCTCCTACCTCTGCCTCCCGAGTGCTGGGATTAAAGGCACGCACCACCACGCCCGGCTAGTTTTTTTGAGGTAGGGTCTCACTCTAGCTCAGGTTTGAATTCACTATGTAGTCTTAGAGTGGCCTCAAACTCACAGCAATCCTCCTACCTCTGTCTCCGGTGTGCTGGGATTAAAGGCATGTGCCACCACACCTGGAAAGTATATTGTCTTTTTACAACCATTATAAATACAGTGAAAACAACAGTCCTGGGATTAATGGTGTGCACAACCATGCCCAGCTTGTGCTTTGAAAAAAATATCTATTTATGGGCTGCAAAGATGGCTTAGTGGTTAAGGCACTTGACTGCAAAGCCTAAGAACTCATGTTCAAATATCCGTTCCCAGGTAGCCAGAGGTATTGATGCAGGCATTCAATGCCACACATGTACATAAGGGGGCGCATGTGTCTGGAGTTCGTCTGCAGCAGGATGAAGGTCCTCACGTACCTGTTTTGTCTCTCTCTGCCACTCTCAAAATAAAAAAATTACAAGCAGAGAGATGGAGAGAACAAAGACCAATAGAGAGAATGTGTGCACCAGGGCATCCACTTTGTACATCTGGCTTTACATAGGTACTGAGGAATCAAACCCAGGTCATTATGCTTTTTGCAGGTAAGCGTCTCAATGGCTGGGCCACCTCTCCAGCCTCTGTGCTTTGTTAGTAAGCCTGAATTAGTAATTTGGTAAAGATTTAAGTCATAAATCTTGCAATAAGCATTTAGAAATAATCTAAAATTTTAACTTTTTTGAAAGTATTCTCCATTGCACAAACAGTCCCCACGTTTGGAGGAAATTCCACCCTGAATTTAAGGTCTATAAAGTCTAAAGGAAGGATACTTTCCTGCTAATGGGAATGAACAGAGTGGGAATGATTCTAGAGCTCATCCCAAGCCTCTGAGTCTCAAGCCAGGGTCAGGAAAACCAGTGTTAGCAGCATATTGAGAAGCAGTGAGATGGTGTGGTATCTGAACTGAACCTACAGCAGGCCACAATTTCTCAAAAGCCTTGGCATTTACTCAAGTAATCCTAGCAGTCAAATGTAATTATGTTCTATGAAACATCAACATGACTGCCAAGAGTGGAATTTTACTTGTGTAAACCCCAACTTTGTTTGCAGTGGCTAGAGGCCTTGGTGCACCCATTCTCTCTCTTCCTATTTCTCTGAAGCAAAAAATAACATTATATATATATATATATATGTTTGTTTGTTTGTTTATATATATATACACACACACACACACATATACACACACACACATACATACATATATGTATCTCTCCAGTCTGTTTGCCTTGCCTCTCTCTCTCCATATATATTATATATATATATATATCGTAGATATAGATCTTTGAAATAGCTGCCATCCAAAAATAAAATGCAACACAACAAAGAACCCTACACCATCTCCTTTCCTATCCAAATACCTTGTTGAACTCAGACCAACAACAAATAATTTAAGATGACAAGAGCTGAGGGAAGCAACACATCAGAGAGTATCATCTCTTCAAAAAAGGTAGGGGCTGGAGAGATGGCTTAGTGGTTAAGCGCTTGCCTGTGAAGCCTAAGGACCCCGGCTCGAGGCTCGGTTCCCCAGGTCCCACGTCAGCCAGATGCACAAGGGGGCACACGCGTCTGGAGTTCGTTTGCAGAGGCTGGAAGCCCTGGCGAGCCCGTTCACTCTCTCTCCCTCTATCTGTCTTTCTCTCTGTGTCTGTCGCTCTCAAATAAATAAATTAATTAATTAATTAAAAAAAAAAAAGGTAGGGCTGGGGACCTTAGAGGGGAAAATGTATTGCCAGGCCTTGTGGTACATGTCTTAAATCCCAGCACTTGGGAGGCAGAGGTAGGAGGATGAGGAGGAATGCTGTGAATTTGAGGCCATCCTGACACTACACTGTGAATTCCATGTCAACCCTAACCCCTCACCAAAAAAAAAAAAAAAAAAAAAAAAAAAAAGAAATGTATAAATCCAAGTAATAGAGGAACTGCATCTCCAAAGTCAAGACAGCTCAGAGTTTCTGGTTCTGGCTCCCTTCTCTTTTTCCTGCCTTTCTCTTCCCAGGGCCTCTCACACACTAGGTTAGTTCTACCACAGAGTCACACCCTCAGCGCCCTTACTCTTACCTTAATTGCTATGTTGTTGGATTCAGTAGCACCACTAGTGAAAATGATCTCACGAGGATCAGCTCCAATCAGAGATGCTACTTGCTGTAAGTCAAGGACCACAGATACATAGCATTAGTTCCCCAAGCAGACAACTGGAACAGAATTCTGGAGCAAGAAACACTCCACTGCATTCTATCAACTGCTCAGAAAGAAACTCATTACCTACCAAGTCTGACTGAAGATAAGACAAAGGGACAGATTGCTACATCTTAGGTCCCATCGCTTTTACCACCCCAAAATAGACTAATTAGAATGCCAAGGCTGATGTAGTAGTGAAGGCCTTTTGTCCCAGCATCTGGGAGGCTAATGGAGGATGATCACTGTGAGCCTGGCACAGTCTGGGGCTACAGAGCAAGTTTTGGGTCAGCCTGGGCTAGAGTGAGACTGCCTCAAAGGAAAAAGAGAAAAAGAATGCCAAATATTGCTGGGGATATAGCTCAGTTGGGGAATGTTGCCTAACATGTAGGAAGCCCTGTGATCAAACACCAACACCACATAAACCAGGTGGAGGCAGGTTCAAGGCTATCCTAAGATACATAGAAAGTTCAAGGTAGCCCAGGCTACATGGGACCATGTCTACAAAAAAAAAAAAAAAAAAAAAGCCTGAATGTCAAGAGAGGTATTATGGTGGCTCATGTCTGTAATCCCAGCCCTCCAGAGGCTGAAGCAGAAAAACTGCCATGAATTTGAGGCCAGCCTACACTACATTTTGAGTTCTAGGCCAGCTTGGATTACAATATGAGAGTTTAGTCACTCTCAACAAACCAAAAATGCCAATATTGTTTTTGAATATTATTTTTTGTTTTAAATAAAATTTACTCACTTACTTACTTGGGAGAAAGAAAGAATACAGGCAGGTCAAAGTTACAGTCCATGTGAGGGAATTACAGACCACCTCACTTATTAAGCCAATTAAAACTCCTTTATTGCCAATGGCCAAGAGTATACCAATTGCTCAGGAGGGCTCTAGACCCTGAAGGAAAGTGGGATAGGATTTATAAAGACAAAAATCACAATTACATCATACCAGGTGCAGGCCAGATAATAGAACTTATGGTTAATAGCATCAAACCAGGGGCATAGAATTACAGTTAATCAAAAGGAAGAGGGTATACTTTGTTGTTGCTGCTGTCCATCTGATGTTGTCTAAGAGGTGATGGCCACCCTCTGCTCATGCCATCGTTTTCCCTGCCAGCATGGAGCTTCCCCTAGAGTCTGTAAGCCAGAACATACCTTCTTCTCCCACAAGCTGCTCTTGGTCTGGTATTTTCTGGTAGCAAGGCAAAGCTGACTGTAACAGTAAAACTGGTACTAAAATGCGGGGTCAATGTTGTTAAAAACCTGACTGCGTGGCTTTTGGAGCTTGTTTTTTGTTTTTGCAAAGTAAGGTTTCACTCTAACGTCTGTACTAACCTGGCGAGCATGTTCCATGGCTGCCTCACTCTCCCAGCCATAAGCATGGGTCCGGGAGTGTGGGTTCCCATAGTAATTGACGAGGTATGGAAGCATGGCATCAAGTACCCGAGGGTCCTGTGCACAGAGAAGAATTCAATCTCTTTCAGACCCTGGTCAGTGCAGACCCTACTTTATCCCCTTAAACCTGCCCACCCTGTCTACAATCCCAACCCTTCAGACACAGCCTATGCTAAGCCTTAACATTCTTCCAACTCTAAAATCCTTATTAAAAAGTATCAAGCTGGGCGTGGTAGTGCATGCCTTTAATCCCAGCACTTGGGAAACAGAGGTAGGAGGACTGCCATGAGTTCGAGGCCACCCTGAGACTCCATAGTGAATTCCAGGTCAGCTTGGGCTAGAGTGAGACCCTACCTCGAAAAACCAAAAAAAAAAAAAAAAAAAGTATCAACCTGGCCTGGAGATATGGCTTAGTGGTTAAGCACTTGCCTGTGAAGCCTAAGGGCCCTGCTTTGAGGCTCGATTCCACAGAACCCATGTAAGCTAGATGTACAAGGTGACGCATGCATCTGGAGTTCGTTTGCAGTGGCTGGAGGCCCTGATGTGTCCATCCTCTCTCTGTCTGTCACTCACAAATAAATAAACAAAAACTTTTTTTAAAAAGTATCAACCTTACCTATTCTCACTGTTGAATCGTCTTAAAAATCACATTGTTCTACCACCCCCAGAGGTCATTAATAAACAGTGTCTTCCCCTCTATTCCTTTTTGTTGAGACAGGGCCTCATACACCCCATGCTGGCCTCAAGCCTGTTCCATACCAAAGGCATGCCTTGAATTCCTGCTCCCCTTGCCTTCACTTCCTGAGTGCTCACATTATAGGTATATGTCACCATACCTGGCAGCACTGCCTTGTTCTGGTAACTATTTTTACTAGTGTTTCCATTCCTGCCAGGCAATGTGATTAATATGGGCTGAGACTCGACACAGGCAAACATCCCCCTCATGCACTGGTGAAAAGTATATTGCCTTTAATCCCAGCACTCAGGAGGTAAGTAGGAGGATCACTGTGAATTTGAGGCTACCCTGAGACTACATAGTAAATTCCAAGTCAGCCTGGGCTAGAATGAAACCCTACCTGGAAAAACAAACAAAAAATAGACTTGGGAACTGGGAAGATGTCAAGTAGATCAAGTGAGTACCTGAGTTTGGATAGCAAGAACCCATGTGAAAAATCACTGTTGCCCTAGCATTTGTAATTCAGAACACCTAGGGAGAGGAGGCAGGTGGAGACAGAAAAATGCATGTTTACCTTAACACATGCATGTTCCCACATGAACAGGAAAATGCACACATACACACACATATACTAAAACAAAAGTGTATGACGTGTGCTTAACATGCACAAGGCTTCAGGTCCAACTTTTTTTAAAAAATATTTTATTTATTTGCACAGAGAGAGAATGAATGAATGAATATGCCAGGACATCTAGCCACTGTAACTCCAGATGCATGCACCACTTTATGCATCTGGCTTTATGTGGGTAGGAATCAAACCTTGTACGTTAGGCTTTGTAGGCAAGCACCTTAACTGCTGAGCCATCTTTACAGTCCTCAGGTCCAATCTTTAGCACCAAGTGATAACATTAATAGTAATAAAAACAATGTATTGAGTGCTTACCATGTGCTGGGTTCTTGAATATTTTTAGCCCATCTAGCCAAGATGGCAGTCTCCTTATTCCAGAGACTATGTGTTTTTCCTTTTTTTTTTTTAAATTTATTTTATTTATTTATTTGAGAGAGACAGACAAAGAGTGAGAATGGGCACACCAAGGCCTTCAGCCACTGCAAACAAACTCCAGAGGCATGCGCCACCTTTTATCTGGCTTACATGGGTACTGGGGAATCGAGCATAGAACCAAGGTGTTTAGGCTTCACAGGCAAGTGCTTAACCACTAAGCCATCTCTCCAGCCCTCTTTTTTTTTTTTAAATCAAGGGAGGGTCTCACTCTGGTCCAGGCTGGAAATCACTATGTAGTCTCAGGATGGCCTCGAATTTATGTTAATCCTCCTATCTCTGACACCCTAGTGCTGGGATCAAAGGTGTGTGCCACCACACCTAGCTCTTTTTCACTTATTTATTTATGTGTTTATTTATGAGAGAAAGAGAGAATGAGAGAACAAGTGTACCAGGACCTCTACCCACTGCAAACCAACTCCAGATACATATACCACCTTGTATATCTGGCTTCATGTGGGTACTGGGGAATCAAACCTGGATTCTTAGGCTTTGCAGGCAAGCATGTTAACTGCTGAGCCATCTTTCCAGCCCTTTTATTTATTTATTCATTTAATTTTTATTTATTCATTTATTTGAGAAAGAATGGGTGCACCAGAGCCTTTAGCCATTGCAAATGAACTTCAGATGCATGTGCCACCTTGTGCATTTGGCTTATGTGTGTCCTGGGGAATTGAACCTGGATCGTTTGGCTTTGCAGGCAAGTGCCTTAACTACTAAACCATTTCTGCAGCCCCCTCTTTGTTCCTTTTAAAAAGTTATTTGTTTTTTGGAGAGAGTGAGGAGTATACCAGAAACTCAAACAAACTCCAGATGAATGCATCAGTCTTGTGCATCTGGCTTTACATGGGTACTGGGGAACTGAGCCCAGGCATTCAGACTTAGCAAGTAAGTGTTTTAACCACTGAGCAACCTCTCCAGCCCACCTTTATTTATTTTTTTCAAACTAACTTTTTTTTTTTTTTTTTTTTTTTTTGAGGTAGGGTCTTGTTCTAGCCTAGACTGATGTGAAATTCACTATGTAGTCTCAGGGTGGCCTGGAACTCATGGCAATCCTCTTACCTCAAGTGCTGGGATTAAAGGCATGTACCACCATGGCCACGTTTTTGCTTGTTTTGTTTTTGAGGTAGGTTCTCACTATAGCTCAGGCTGACCTGGAATTCAGTATGTAGTCTCAGGGTGGCCTCAAACTCATGGTGATCCTCCTAACTCTGTCTCCCAAGTACTGGGATTGAAGGCATGCACCACCACGCCCAGCTTTTTTGTTTTTAATAAAACACACTAGAATTTTATTGCTTGAAGAAAACAGCATATGAAATCACAAGAATGTCAAAATGAAGTCACTAGGCTTTAAACATATAATACATTATGAGACGCAGTAAAATATTAATTACACTGAACTCTGCATCAGAAAAAAATGATATGGAAAAATATCTAAGTTGTTTGAGAAAAAGGTACACTTAAAATAGAAAGCATAAGGATGTTATAGTACAAATTAAAAAGCTAATACTTAGTATTTCTCTAGGCTGGACTACCTTTGGTACTTAACCTTTTAAAAAAAAGTCTATCTTGCCAAACACTTCATGGATAGACATCCATGAGATATCTTGAAATAACTTGCAACTCAAAACATTCAGCAAAATTACTATCCTTTTCATTATGCAGGGGAAATATTTTTAATACATGTATAACAACATTTCCCTTTATTAAAAATTGCAAACTATGAAACCTAACACTTACAAACTTTCTTTCCTTAGCTCTCCAATTAAAATTGAAATCCTGGAAGATTTTTTTTTTTTCTTTTTTTTAATGAGACATGGCAGTTCAAACTATAGCTCAGCCTGGTCTGGTACTTCCTATGGAGTCTAGGCTGGCTTCAAGCTCTCTGTGATCCCCTGACTCAACTTCTTAAATGCTGAGATTACAGACCTAAGCCACCATATTCAGTTCCCGGACTGGCTCATGCAATTAACTGTCATTAAACTACTCCTTGCCAGGCCGGCAGGGGCAATGGATAGAAAGTAGTAAAATCGTTTCTAGCGGAACTAGAACTTAAAACTTCCTGACTCTTGGTTTATTGCTTTTCCTAGCACACTAAATGGTTTTCAATTCTACAAAGATATGGCCTTCCCGTGAATTTGCCCTTTAACCTTTATACCTGTAAACAGCCTTGGGAAAATTTCCACCTCAGTCCTTACCAGAGGAGTTGTAGCTTGTACATCCATATAGAGAGGTCGCTGCACTGACTCTGCCTCAGGGGCAGTGGCTGTGTCAGAGGGAATAGCCGACAGGGGAGCATGATCTACAACTGACCAAGAAGAAGGGAAAAAAAAAAAAAAAAGGAGTGGCTAAATGAGACAGGATGCAACTATGGACTCAGGAACATATGACATGGCAGAAGCTCGAAGCTGCATCGAGGGGACTTTAAGGGATGTTTTGGGGCTGAATCTCAAAAGACCCAGGCACGTTGTGGAAAGACCTCGAAGAAAGCAGCCGAGAACGGGTACTTGGAGGAGGAGGCCGTTGGGAGGCAATGTTGACAAAGTATCTCGATGGCAGGGAGGAAGCTGTAAAAACCAGGCCATCTGGAAGGAGAAGGGCGGGCAGCGCAGGTGAGGGCGAGCTCCTCCCGAGGCTGCTGGCCGGGCCCGAGCATCCCCCGGGGTAGGTTGTGCAGGAGGAGAGGTTGTTTCAAGCACGCGATTCGAGGGCTCTGGGGTGAGGGGGGGGGGTGGTGGCGGAGGGTAGAGCAGCAGGGTCCACATACGAGGGCCCGGTGCAAGGAAAAGGTGAGGGACGCGGGCGAGAGGAAGGGTCGGAGTGGGCGGCACAGCCGGGCGGCGCGGCTGCGGGAGGACAGCGGCGCCGAGCCTGGCGCGCAGCTGTGCAGAGCGGAGGGTTCGGGGCAGCGTACCGCGCAGGCGCAGTCCCCGGGTGGGCGCCGCGGGCTGCGGCCCCGGCGCGGCGCTGACGGCCCCGGCCGCCCGCCTCCAAGCGGCTCGCAGCAGCATGGTCCCCGCGGCGGCGGCGGCGGCGACGGCCGAGCCCTCCAAGCGAAAAGGCTTGCGGTGTCCGGCCCCAGGCTCCCGGAAGTCGCCGCCTCGCTCCGGAAGCGATCCCCCTGGCGGCGAGCGCCCTCCTCCCGGGTTTCCGAGAGAGTGAGACTTACGGCGGAGCCACGGAAGCCGAGAGCGAGGTGAGGTGAGGTGGAGGTGCGGCCGGCCGCGCCCCGGCGGCGTCGCGCGACGGCGGGCCTCGACGGCGGGGCGGTGTGGACTCGGGCGGGCCGCGCTGACGTCCTGCCCCGAGGTCTCCCCCACCCCCCCGAGCCCGAGCCCGCCCGGCTCCCTGGCTGGCGGCCGGGCCCTCACTTCTTGTCCCTCACCTCCCCCCTACACCCCCGCAGATGCCGGTGGCCGTGGGTCCCTACGGGCAGTCCCAGCCGAGCTGCTTCGACCGCGTCAAGATGGGCTTCGTCATGGGGTGCGCCGTGGGCATGGCGGCCGGGGCGCTCTTCGGCACCTTTTCCTGTCTCAGGTGAGGGCGGGCGCCGGCCGGGGCGTCCCGGCGGGATTGCCCACTTGCTCTCCTCGTCCTCTGAGCCAAAGGAGAAGTGACTTCCTGTTTTAAGGGTGGAAGCGAAAGGTTAGGGGTCGATCTGAGCTCTAGACACTCAAAATGGCCTTCTGACCCTTGGGAGTACAGTGACTACGGGTACATTGGAGCATGAGTGTCCTCAACTGTAGATTAATGGCCAGTTCCACTTTTTGGATTTTCGAGGTAGGGTCTCTCGCTCTAGCCCAGGCTGACCTGGAATTCACCCTGTAGTCTCAGGGTGGCCTCGAACTCATGGTGATCCTCCTACCTCTGCCTCCCGAGTGCTGGGATTAAAGATGTGCACATCACGCCCGGCCAATTTCACTTCTTCTTCTTTTTTTTTTTTTTTTAAGAGCCGGGTTTGGGGACTAGAGAAAATGGCTTAGTGGTTAAGGTGCTCACCTGCAAAGCCAAAGGACCCCGATTTGATTCTCCAGAACCCATGAAAGCCAGATGCACAAGGAGGCACATACAGTGGCTGGAAGCCCTGGCGCGCCATCCTCTCTCTGTATCTCTCAAATAAACATTAAAAAAAAAAAAAAAAAAAAAAAAAACGGCTGGAGAGATGGCTTAGCGGTTAAGCGCTTGCCTGTGAAGCCTAAGGACCCCGGTTCGAGGCCTGATTCCCCAAGACCCACGTTAGCCAGATGCACAAGGCAGCGCACGCGTCTGGAGTTCATTTGCAGTGGATGGAAGCCCTGGCGCGCCCATTCCCTCTCTCTCTCCTTCTCTGTCACTCTCAAATAAATAAAAATAAACATTAAAAAAAAAACTAGAATAGCATGCTTTGCGCCTAACCTGGTACATAATGAATGCAGCGTATATTGTAGAAAATCCTGTTGATGCCCAGTATTTATACTTAGACAGGAAAAACTTTTGAGCCATTTTTCTGCCTTGGAAACATACAAAAGTTCATTTCCACATTTTGATGTTTTTCAACATTGCACAATTAACATTTACCCAGCATTTTAAAACATTGTGTTATTCATAAACGATGTATTTTATGCCTTCCAGAAAGTGAATGCAGTTAATGTGGCATTGAGTACAAATTCTCCTACATTCTCACCCTAGGTGGTTAGAGTGACATCCTTGGAATGACAAATGAGACCAGACTTATGTAGTGCTTACTTGGAAAATGTACTTGTAAATGGGACGTTAATAACTTATTGGTATTTTCCTTACAAGTTGCTCCAATCTTTTTCTCCTCAGGATCGGAATGCGAGGTCGGGAGCTGATGGGTGGCATTGGGAAAACCATGATGCAGAGTGGCGGCACCTTTGGCACATTCATGGCCATCGGAATGGGAATACGATGCTAATCAGAACAGTGATTACCAGCTACATCTGTACTTTCCCAGCCATCCTGACCCTTGTACTGTAATAAACGTTTTTTCTTTCATTCTCAGCCTGTTATTACCGACTCTAGGCAAAGATTTCATAAATTAAAACAGCAAGCTAAAAACCAGGAATGGTGGTTCGTGGCGTGGGAAGATCACCTGAATTAAACAGTAGCCTGGGCCAGTATGTTCCAGGTCAGCCTGAAATCCAAACGAAGCCCAGTGTGGTGTTACACTCCTTTAGAGGCAAAAGTAGGAGGATCACGAGTTACAGGCCACTCTGAGACTACATAGTGAATTCCAGGACTAGAGGGCTTAGTGGTTAAGGCACTTGCCTGGAAAGCCAAAGCACCCAGGATTGATTCACCAGGACACATGTAGGCCACATGCACAAGGTGGGATGCAGCTGGAGTTCCAGTGGCTGGCGACCTTGGAGTGCTTGGGAGAGGTGGTGGCTAGAAGATTGGCTCAGTAGTTAAGGCACCTGCCTGCAAAACCTAATGACACGGGTTCAACTCCCCAGTATAGCCATGTGTCTAGAATTACTTGCTGGACGCCCTATTCTCTGCTTGCAAATAAAAAATTCCCAAACAAGCCAGGCATGGTGATACATACCTTGAGTTCCAGCACTTTGCAGAGGTAGGATCCTCATGAGTTCAAGGCCACCCTGAGACTACATAGTGAATTCCAGGTTAGCCTGAGTGAGAGGGGAGACTGCCTTAAAAACAAAATTCCAGCCGGGCGTGGTGCCGCATGCCTTTAATCCCAGCACTCGGGAGGCAGAGGTAGGAGGATCGCCTTGAGTTCAAGGCCACCCTGAGACTACAGAGTTAGTTCCAGGTCAGCCTGGACCAGAGTGAGACCCTACCTTGAAAAACAAAAAACAAACAATTCCAGGGCTGAAGAGATGGTTTAGGAATTAAGGCATTTGCCTGCAAAGCCAAAAAATCCCAGTTCAACCCTCCAGAACCCACAAAAGCCAGATGCACAAGGAGGCAGATGCATCTGGAGTTCATAGGCAGTGCTGAGACACTTGGCACGCCCATTCTCCCCCTCTCAAATAAATATATATTTAAGAATTGCAATGCCTAGTAAGGCATTTGAATTCAGACTGAAACTACAAAGTGAAATCCAGATTGGCCTGGGCTAGATTAAGACTGTACTTAAAAAACCCTAATGAATAGGATGGGTATATGTTTCATAAATCCTATTTATTAAATCAAAATTGGTAAGGTGGGTGCGGTTGCACACGTAATCCCAGCACTTGAGAGGCAGAGGTAGGGTTGCTGTGACTTCAAGGCCAACCTGATACTGTACAGAGTGGATTGCAGGTCAGCCTGGGCTGGAGAAAGTAGGACTGGAAACATGGCATAGCAGTTAAGGCACTAGCCTGCAAAGCCAAAGTACCTAGGATTCCCCAGGACCCATGAGGCACAAGGGTCAAGTTAGTTTACAGTGACTGGAGAGCCCATTCTCTATCTGCCTCTCTAATAAAAAAATTACAACAAAAGCCAGGAGATGCATGCCTTTAATCCCAGCACTGTGGAGGCAGAAGTGGGAAGATTGTTGTGACTTTGAGGCCACTCTGAGACTACCTAGTAAATTCCAGATCAGGCTGAGCTAGTGAGACACTGCCTGGGCCATGGGGGTAAGAGTTCAGACAAATACATGAAGACTTGTGGGGCAGGGGTAGGTGGAGATTCTGACAACATAATCTGTCCCACAGTGATGAAAAATAGCTTGGACATTTTCTTCAGATACAAGCGAGCATTAAGAAAACATAAAGCAAAATGTTAAGATACATTAGTGGTGAACACCAGCCCTCTGGAGGCTGAGGTAGGAGGCCAGGCTGAGACTATTTTCAAGTTATACCCTACCTCAAAAAACAGAAAATTTTTATTATATTTAAGAGAGGGAGGTTAAGAAAATGTCTCTACCTTATGTGGGTCCTGGGAGTTGAACCTGTGTCCTTTGGCTTTGCAGGTAAGCATCTTAATTGCTAAACCCATTTCTCAAGCCCTCCTCAATTTTAATCCAGTCAATTAAGTATTGACTTCAGACTGCAGGAGACCACAATCTCCCAGGAGTTTTTGTTTTGTTTTTTTGGGGTTTTTTTGAGGTAGGGTCTCACTCTGGCTCAGGATGAACTGGAGTTCACTATGTAGTCTCAGGGTGACCTCGAACTTATGGTGATCCTACCTCTGCCTCCCAAGTGCTGGGATTATAAAGGCGTGCCTCACCACACCCGGCTCATCCAGCTTTTATAAGCAGCATTAATCTGGTTTTTTTCCCCTTCTTTTTGATTCATAAGGTATCATGTTGGGTTATCATGAAATTACTATAAAGCAGTTGATAAGACAGCTAGAGGGCAAATGTTTTCCCAGACATGCCAAAAAGATGCAGCTCACAAGTAGCATGAACAAAGCCATTTATCTCTAGGACTTGAACAAAACTCTGGAACTGGTAAATAATAAAGTACCACCAAAATATGTCAGAGAAACTAGTAATAGGCAAGATGTGAAGGCACATACCTTTCATTCTACCACTTCATATGAAATTGTGGCCAAGATGGGCTACATGTTAAGACCCTGTCACAAGCACAAAACAAACCCAACTATCCTATGCTCATATATCTCCTTAAATTTACAGCATTTGAAAAATGAGGATTTCCTGTGGCCTTTTAAAGAGAATTTTATTTGAGTGGTTCTTACAAAGATTGTTGCAATATGAAAGTCATTTGTTTGATAGAAATATCAAGCTGTCTTGTCAAACACACTGAAGTAACCCAAAAATATATTTCAGAGCTCACAGAGCTTAAAAAGAGCAGATTATATGCAACCAGACAAAACCTATTTCTGCATTTCCTAGTTCTTGCCCAGACTGCTCCACTCACCACACTGTTACTAACATCTTCAGGAAATGCAGGGATCATTTTGTTTGGAATCTTAAGACACACCAGAGCACAGTATTTACAAAGAAACTTTTACAGATACATTAATTGAAAAGTTACCATCAAGAAATATAATTTTTAAATCTCCCTTTGTTGCCAAATGATCAGAATGCAAGGTGAGATGCCAAACAGCCCTTTAGCTGCCTAGAATTTCCATACACTTTTGTGTATTTGAGAAACCTCTGCAAAACCACGAGCCAAATAACATCATGAAATGAAATTTGTGTAAAAAGTTAAGCATCTGAACATTAAAAACATTACATACCTGTCTGCCTTTACACAGAAAGCACATTTGTTCACCTAGAGCTATTCCTATATATCCTTAAATGTAATTTTCTACATGAACATTTAAAGGCAGAACAAGAGAACAGCTTTGTATACACTGGGAACTGCTAGTTAGGGAGAATGAGCACACTTGCATTCCTGTTAACATTTTTATTTTTCAAGGTAACAGGAATTGTATACAAATGACAGTAGACTCTTGTCTCTTTATTATCTAAATAAAAGATAACTCAAGATGAATTCTCAAGGAAAAAAAAGCTATGTACATAAAGGACTGTGTCTTTCTTCATCGTCTACTTGGAACTAGAAGTTGTGTTGCTGTCATAGAATCAGGAAAGAGGTTGTGGTAGGTTGGAAGAGGTACATATGCTGCTGTTATCATTTTACCTGTTGAGGGGAAAAAAAAGAAAGTTGTCTCAGTGTTTTATTCTAGTCTTTGTTGAACAATCACATATGAAAATGATCAAACTCACCAGCAAACCACCTGCCATGCAATGCATTGACAGCAGCAATAGCTGCAGCAATTGATGGGCACTTCACATACACATTGCCCTATAGTATAAAGGGAGAAGAATAAGTTACATAAAAGGCTTAAAAAGAAATGAATAAAACACAAAATGGCTATAAGACTTTTTTTTTTTTTTTTTAAAGGCTTGGAATGGAATCCTTGAAAACACATAACCTATTCCCAGCAGTTTCTTGTTTTGTTTAAAATCAGGCTTCATCTTCCAGGTCATGAGATACGGTATACTGTTTACACCTTTATGCAGCAGGTTAACTGCCCAACAAACTTCCAGAAATAATTCCGGTCTCCATCTCTTATTTGGCATAGTATACTAGGATTACAAACCCCAACAGGTTCTGGCATTGACATGGGGTAGTGGGATCTGAACTCATGTAGTCGAGTTTACCAACAAAAACCTTGTCTTTTTTGGAGGGGTGGGGGGAACATCTCAGTAATATATGCGGAGATCTGTGTACATGCATGAAGGAGATCGTCCAATGTCTTCCATAATACATCACTTGATATTTATAAGGCTGTACCTTGAAGACTGGATGGGTTCCCCCCCCCACCCCGAGGTAGGGTCTTTCTCTAGCCCAGGATGACCGTGAATTCACTATGTAGTTAGTCTCAGGTTTGCCTGGAACGTGCAGAGATCCTTCTACCTCTTCCTCCTTGGCTTAAAGGGTGGAAAATTAAAGGTTTCCCTCACCATTCCAGGCAAGAGATAGTTTTTGGTTTATCTTGGTTGTTTTCCAAGGTAGGGTTTCCCTCTAGCTCAGGATGAGTGCTAGGATTAAAAACATGTGCCCCCAAGCCTAGCCAAAGCTGGTCACACAGGGCAATTCTTTCATCTTCATTGCACTGTGGACTGCAGTTACAACGTATATGTGGTCACAGCCAGCCACTGACATGGGTAGAGGAAATCAGGCTGACCTGGAATTCACTACTCAGTCTCAGGGTGGCCTCAAACTCAGTTATGGTCCTACCTTTGCCTCCCAAGTGTTCATACTCTTATTTCAACCTCTATCAACCACAAAAACATTTCACAGGCACTTTTTGCCAGTTGGGGGAAAAAAAAATAGGAGACAGGCATGGTGGCACATGCCTTTAGTTAAAGCACTCTGGAGACAGGGTAGGAGAATTTCTGAAATCAAGACTACCCTGAAAGTACATAATGCATTTCACATCAGTTTGGGCTACAGGGAGGATCTACCTTGGAAAAAAAAAAAAAAGTTCCCATTACCTAGGAGGCAGAGATAGGAGGATCACCATAAGTTCAACATCAGTCTGGAGCTAGAGAGAGTCCCAGGTCAACCCGGGATAAAAGGAGACCCTACCTTGAAAAAAAGAATTAGGACTGGAGAAATGGCTTATTGGTTAAGGCACATGCCTACAAAGCATTAAGGACATACGTTCCATTAACCAGGAACGATGTGAGCTAGACGCCCAAAGTAAATCATGCCTCCAGAGTTCGTTTGCAGTGGGCTGGCTGGAGGCAATTCTAGGTTTCTCAATTTTTTTTTAACCACCTACCAGAAATGGTGGCACACACCTATAATATAAGCACTTAGGAGGCAAAGGTAGGATGATCGCCATGAATTTGAGAACAGCCTGAGACTACATAGTGAGGCCCATGTCAGCCTGGGTAGAGTGAGAACCTACCTCAACAAACCAAAAGCAAGGAGCCGGGCATGGTGGTGCACGCCTTTAATCCCAGCACGTGGGAAGCAGAGGTAGGAGGATCACTGTGAGTTCAAGGCCACCCTGAGACTACAGAGTTAATTCCAGGTCAGCCTGGACCAGAGTGAAACCCTACCTCAAAAAAACAAACAAACAAAAAATCCCAAAGCAAGCAAAAACAAAACTAATAAGGAAAACTAATAAGGGCTGGTGAGAGAGATGGCTTTAGTGGTTAAGGAATATGCCTGTAAAGACAAAGGACCGCGGTTCAATTCCCCAGGACCTACAAAAACCAGATGCACACGTTGGCACATGCATCTGGAGTTGTTTGCAGGGGCTGGAGGCCCTGGCGTGCACATATATTCTCTCTCTCCTGCATATTTCTCTAACAAATAAATAATTTAGAAAAAGGAACTACCACACAGGACTTAGGCCAGGTGTGGTAGTGTATGCCTTAATCCCAGCACTTGGGAGGCAGAGGGAGGAAGATCACCGGAAAGTTTGCGGCCGCCCTGAGAATACATAGTAAATTCCAGGTTAGCCTGAGCTAGAGTGAGACCCTACATCGAAAAACCAAATAAATTTTAACCCCCCACCCCCAAAGCAAAGAGTAATAATCCAACAGCTTGTATACCTACTCCAAAGTGTGCAAAGTAAAACAAGAATATTTATTTTCAAAGATCCAAATACCTGAGCTGAATTTTTGTCAACATAAATATGAATAACTCCTCCGTGTTTATTACATTCTTCAATTACATCATCTTTAATCTCTGTATCCCACCCAACTTCTTCTTCTCTGTAAGAAAATTATTAATTTCAAATAAAACACTGTTCAATTCATGAAACTATATTCAAATTATCAATAGCACTTTGTAAAACAAACTTTAAAAAATCATTTCAATAGTATAAATTATGAGAAAAATATAAACATTAGCTCCCAACTAGTTAATTTTCATGACTAAAAATGATGTTAAAGGCATGGTGGTCATGTCTTTAATCCCAGAAGATTATGAGGACATGAGTTTGAGACTACTGTAGGTTAGAGCGAGACCCTACCTGGAAAAACCAAAATATAAAAAATGCTAAAAGTCTAGTAAGAGGGCTGGAAGACAGTATAATGGTTAAGATGCTTGCCTGCAGAGCCTAATGACCAGTGGCTCAATTCTGTTTAATTCCCCAATACCTACATAAAAAGGCAGATGAACAAGGTGACACAAGTGTCTGGAGTTTGTGTGAAGCTATGACCCACCTATTCTGTCTACTGGTTTGATTCTCCAGGTCCCATGTAAGCCAGATGCACAATGGTGGCACATACATCTATAATTTGTTTGCAGTGGCAAAAAAGCCTCACGTGGCAGTTCTTATTCTCCCTCTCTCTAATAAATAATCTATGAAAAAATAAAATTTTTAATGTCTCCCGTAACAGCTTTCATCCTGGCACTAAACATGGGTTTCTTTCTTTCTCTTTGTTTAAGTCTCAAACTGGCCTCGAACTCAGTGATCCTCCCAGATGCTAGGGTTAAAGGCTTGTAGCATCATACTTGAGCCACACTAAGGTTAGTGCTTTCTCATCTGTTTTTTGGTGGGAGATGCCAGGAAACAAATAAATGCTATCATCCAAGTGATACTTTTTTTGTTTTGTTTTTTCATGGTAGGTATCACTCTGTAGTCCCAGGCAGACGTCCAACTTACAGAGCTCCTCTTACACTGTGTTGTAAGTGTTGTGATTAACGAAGTGTACCACAGCACATGGTTCAAGCAATACTTCTATCCAGTTATCAACATTTTATTAAATGTAACTAAAATTTTCTGAGGCAAAGAGGATCACAAAAGCCAAGCATGCCTACCGAATAAGACCATTTGAAAAAATCAAGGAAGGAAGGACAGATAGAACAGAACACAGTGTACTAACATCCTCCATTAATTAAGGGAACGAAAAGGTTAATATAGTTTCATGACCAATAGCTGAAGACAGGACAAATTGACAAAAGATATGAATTGATAAATTGGGTGGTGGTGCAGGCTCATAATACCAGCTACTTAGTAGGCTAAGAGGATCACGTGTCTAAAATCCTTTGTGGGCTACAATGTGATGTTAAGACTTTAATGACAACTAGTTGAGATTCAATCACAACATAAAGAGATCGGGGCTGGAGAGATGGCTTAGCGGTTAAGCGCTTGCCTGTGAAGCCTAAGGATGCCGGTTAAAGGCTCCGTTCCCCAGGTCCCACGTTAGCCAGATGCACAAGGGGGTGCACGCGTCTGGAGTTCGTTTGCAGAGGCTGGAAGCCCTGGTGCGCCCATTCTCTCTCTCTCTCTCCCTTTATCTGTCTTTCTCTCTGTGTCTGTCGCTCTCAAATAAATAAAAAATTAAAAAATTAAATAAAATAAAGAGATCTGCAGGTATACAGTGCTTGTTTGATATGCATAAGGCACAGGATTCATAACCCAGTGTAAAAAAAGTTCATTAATAAGTAAAGAAAACTTGCAAATATATAAAATTTCCATAACTTTCAATTTCAATCTTACAAATGTATCCAAACAAAAAATTGTGTAAAAACAATTCATAATGACCTCTGCCTCATGTCTTATTCCTTTAATCATAGCAAAGTGGAAGGTCCTTATGTTCAAGGAGAGTCGAGTTTTACCATAAGTTTAAGGTTAAAGGAAAACAATTAAAAAAAATTTTTTTTGGAGGTATGGTACCACTCTAGCCCAAGCTTACCTGAAATTCTCTATGTTACTTCAGGCTGGCTTTGAACTCACAGTGATATTCCTACCTCTACTGCCCGACTTCTGGGAATAAAAGGCATATATGCCACATGCCAGGCCAAAAAAAATTATTTTTTAATGAGATCAACTATCCTATTTCTACTATAAAACAAGCATGCTAAACTACCTAACTGCTCCTATCTTAAGGTTAATGTTACAGCTTTCAAATCCCATCATACTTGACCAAAACACACTTACGTTTGAGGATTAAACATGTTAGAAAGTTGGAAACACTGTGTTGCAAGTGGTTGAACAGAGGCAGCTGCAGCTAAGGCTGAAGCTAAAAAAAAAAAAGTGGAGAAATTACCTTCATGAAAACTAAATTAAGTATCCCTGATAAATAACTTGAAATAAAAGTAAACGAAACAGCCACTATGCGAGTGTGCAGGGGATATCAAACAAAAGTTCAAGGTAGCCAGTTCACTCACTCATGTACCTTACTTTAACATAGCTGATTAAACTAAGTAAGCTTTAAACTATCTCTCCCTTACTCAATAACTTAACACACTGTATGTCCGCACTCACACACTATACAAATTAGCTGAACATTATGTGTAATTTGTATGACAAGATATCCCCCCTAATCAAAATTATAATAAAGGGTCAGGTAAGCCCTGAAGTATAAAACTTTAGTAACTTTACATTTAAAAAACAGATCACCAGAAATTTTGTGGTAACAGTAATGTTTAGTTCAACCCAATGTGTGATCAAAATCAATTCAATTAGACAAAATCAAAGGCTAATTTTGGAGGATAAAAGGAGTTTATATTGAAACAAATGAAATTATAAAGATGCAACCTTTAAAAAGGCCATGCAAAACTAAATCCTTCTATGTTTCTGCCCAGGAATACATGCTTTTAAATACACGAACCTTACAACTTTTAAAGTGACATAATGAATGTTAAAATTCAATTGGTCTTTCATAACCAACACTGTAACTTTAAATTGCTAGATGATGTAATCCCAACACAGTTGTTCCAAAGTTTAATACTGGATTGTTTATGGTTTTGTGATTGATGAGACAGGATCAAGACAGTATCTCATGTCATTCCAGTGGTTTTGCAGCACTTACAAAACCAGTAGCTGTTATAAAACTCACCGTAATCTTATTATTTGATCAAATCTCATTCCAATGCAAAACAGCTAAGGATAAAATAATGCATTAAAATATTGTGGTAATTAAAACAGTCACCCAAAGTATCCGAAAAGTCAGGACCATGTGTGCAATACACCACAAAAGAATAATTATTTCTTTAAAAATTACAGGTGCTTTCTTTAACTCAAATAAGTATTTTCCTAGGTAGTATCTCTCTAGCCCAGGCTGGCTGGGAATTCACTATGTAGTCTTACACAGTGACTCCAACTCAAGATACCTTCCTACTTTAGCCTCCTGAGTGCTGGGATTAAAGGCATGTGCCACCATGCCCAGCCCTAGTAGAAAACTTTATGAAACCTTGACCTTTCTAATATTTCCTTCAATGAGCAAGTTATTTTCTTACATGGAGCTTTATGGTAAAAGAAACTGATGCTCAATTCTACTTGTATAAATATCCAATACAGTCTTATGTGCCAGCTACTCATAAATGAGATAAAAGCCAGTGAAAGCAACATAACAAATCAATAATAACAAAAAAAAAAAAAAAGGTTATGCATGGTGACATGCGCCTTTAATCCCAACACACAGGAGGCAGAGAGGGAGGAAGATTGGAGTTACAGTCCTCACTGAGACAAAATAGTGAATTCCAGTCAGCATGGATTAGAGTGAAACCCTACCTTGAAAAACAAAAAAATAAAAATCATCGTGGACTGTAGAGATGGCATACTGGTTAAGGACCCAGTAAAGCTTAAGGATTCAGGTTCAATTCCCCAGTTCCCATTCTCTATTTGCCTCTGTCCCTCCTTCTCAAGTAAATAAATAAATTGAAATCTTTAGTTAGCTGGGCATGATGGTGCATGACTTTAATCCTAGCACTTGTGAGGGCAGAGGTAAGAGGAGTGCCTTGAGTTTGAGGCCACCCTGAAGACAGTGAATTCCAAGTCAGCCTGGGTTAGAAGACAAAGACCCTACCTACGAAAATACTTGCTAGAGAACAAGAATCTATCCCCCCCCCCCAAAAAAAAGGAAAAAAAGATCAATCTTTGTTATCTTACCATAAAACAAGTATATATACCTGGAAAACCAACAAATTTTGTTTGTTTGTTGGGTTTCACTGTGGCCCAGACTAACACCTGGAACTCAACACTTGCAGGCTGGCCTCAAACGCAGTGATCTTCCTACTTCAGGCCTACCAAGTGCAAGGATTAAAGTGTGCATCCCTGAAGTGAGTGCTTTTTACATTGTACTTTAATTTTTCATGTTTTTCATATCTACTATGATCATATATGAACAAAAAAGAGACATTAAGACAATTACTATAAAAACATTCAAGCTGTACATAGGTAGCATACAGAATAATGATTCTAGTAAGAAAGTTCACTACTTCTGTGCTTCAAAATTCTGTTACTTAAAAAAAAAAAAAAACAACAACCAAAGCCAGCTGGGCATTGTGGCACACATCTTTTAATCCCAGCACTTGGGAGGCAGAGGAAGGATTGGCATGAAACCCTACCTCAAAAAAACAAAATAAATAAATAATGTAAAACAGAGAAACCAAGAGAATTGTGTCCTTTATAGGAAAAAATACAATTATAGTATATATTTAATATTAATCTCATTTAACAATATACATTTAATATAATCATTTCATTAAGCAACTTTAATCATCACTATAAATGTTGTGCCGAATGCATATAGCAAAATGGCTGACAAATGACACAAACTTAGCTAACAATTAAAAACAAAATATGAACTTACTTTTACACATTGTTTTAATGTACGTGCAATTTAGCTCTGTTAAAGCCTCTACACATGGCTTCATAGTTGCTAACACACAGCATCCATAACAAAAATTAAATTAAATTTTTGGATTTGTTTTGAGATAGGTCCTGGCTTACCTGAAATTCATTATGTACTTTCAGATTCTAACCCCAGTGCTGGGATTAAAGGCATGCACCACCACACACCTGGCTCAAATGATACTTCTATCCAAGTATCATATACTGTTGTGTTTCTCTATTATTTCATTGCCTCTTTCCTTAGAAGTGGTTGGTATCTCCCTCAAACTGCTGTTCTGAGAGTGTTTATGGGACCTAGTGATTCTGTGCTTCCTCCCTACTCATCACACACACAAAAGCTGGGGTTACAGAAATGTGTAGCAATATGAGCTGTGGGGAAAACACATATAGATGATTTCAGGCCTTTTAAGTACAGAGCTGGCAAACTAAGCCAACACTCTACCAATGAGGCCGAAACCACAGCCCATGGCAGAAGCAATCTAAAGCTGGGGGGATTGCTCAGTGGTTAAAGGCACTTGCTTTCAAAGATTAGTGGCCTGGTTCAATTCCACTAATCATGGGAAACAAAATGCATCAAGTGGTGTAAGCATCTGTAACTTGTTTGCAACACTAAGGCACCCTTCTTGTGTGCACTCTACCCACTAATATATTAGGTAAGGTATTCTAAAATAGGTTACAATGCGTACACAGCATTATGTACTATTTGGAAAGTTTGATACAAATACTACAGTGAATGTCAGATACAACTATCTTAATACGTTTTAATATATCTATATACCAAACATTAATACATAAGATATATGAACAACAACTCACCTTCAGTCTGTTGGGAAAGTCGTGTTTGCAAATCTATAACAAAAGAGAATTCTACAGCTCAGTGCAGGAACAATGAAGAGCCTCAACTAACAGGGTAAATGTCAGGAAAGCATTAATAAAAGAGGACTATAACAGCAGGGTTTATTTAAATGAACTTAATAAAACCTGGCAGCAAAACCCCCTTCCCCATTCCTCATTGACAAGGTTTTGGGGAATACTTTCCCTCTTGCCCTAGAAAACTATGTATAACTCTCTCGTCCTAGTCCAAGGATTCCTCTTTATCTCAAATTCATCCCATCATACGACTTTTCTACTGGGAATAATGGGAAATGGGGAAAGGGGAGTGCACCGGTCAGAAAGTGTGCGAAAAACCCTGATCTTGAGAATTCAATTCCAAGTACTTGGGGAATGGTTATAATTAGATAATTAGGAGAGAGACTTTAATTTCAAAAGTATCATAGCAAAACTGTAAACATCATAAATGGTACATATAAAAGCTATAAACATGTTCAATAATTCCCAATATGGTAGGTACATAATCATTGGGAAAACACACAATTTTTAAAATTCATTTTCAGATTTGGTTAAGTAAAAAAATGGGAAAAAATAAAATCCTTTAATCCCAGGATCACTGTGAGTAGGATACCACCCTGAGACAACATACTAAATTCCAGAAGAACCTAGGCTGGAGTGAGACCATACCTCTCTTGCTACCTACCCGCCTCTCTCAAATAAACAGAATGCTAGGCATGGTGGAACGCTACTTTAATCCCAGAAATCAGAAGGCAGAGGACGGAGGGTCACAGTTAGAGGCCACCCTAACAAACTACATAGTGAATTACAATTGAGTTAGAGTTAAGAGTGAGACCCTGTGTGTGTGTGGGGGGGGGGGGGGGGGGAACGACAGGAAGCCAGGCATGGTGGCACATGCCTTTAATCTCAGTAGCCTGAAACCCCTACCTCAGAGAAACCAAAAACAGAATAAACAGAATAAGAGTATGAAACTATCAATCTCTATTTTTTATAGCCATGTCAAATTCTTCGAATTTTTAAATATTTTATTTATTTGAGAGAGGGAGGGAGGGTCAAGGTGGGCATGACAGGGCCTCCAGCCACTACAAAACAACTCCAGATGCATACATCCCCCTTGTATATCTGGCTTACATGGGTCCTGGAGAATCTAACCAGGATCCTTTGGCTTTGCAGGCAAGTGCCTTAACCAATAAGCCATCTCTCCAGACCCCCCAATATATATATTTTTAATGTAGGTAGGATTTTGCTCTAGAAAAGGCTGACATAGAATTCACTATGTGGTCTCAGGCTGCTCTCAAACTCTTAGCAATCCTCCTACTTCTGCCTCCTGAATGTGGGGGTTAAAGGTGTGTGCCATCATGCCAAGTTTCTTCCCTCCCCCCTTCTTTTTTTGAGGTAGGGTTTCGCTCTGGCCCAGGCTTACCTGGAATTAACTATGTAGTCTTAGGGTGGCCTCAACTCACAACAACCTTCCTAACTCTGTCTCCCATGTGCAGGGATTAAATAAAGGCATGTAAGACTCTGCACGGCCTTTTTAAAAGAAGCTTTATTCTTTTTCATGACACTTATATGCACTACCATGACTGACCATATTGTTTTTCTTGTATTCAGAAAGGTTTGCCCAAGGGTTGTCCCAAAAGTGAAACAATCTTGCCTCAACTTCTCAAATGTTAGAATTATAGGAACTTAACCAACACAAAACTGGTTCCTTTATGTTGGATAGTTTTATCATTGATATATCAAAATTATGTTCTACCCTATGAGGATGTGGGTACACATCTTTAATCCCAGCACCCAGAAGACAGAGGTAGAAGAATAGCATGGAGTTCAAGGCCAGTGTGAGCCACCTAACAAGATCCTATCTCCAAACAAACAAGAATAAAGTAAATTAATCAAATATTGGGGGGGGGGGTGAATCCTATACTATAATCCTTCCAGATTTAAATCAATATGTAGAACTATCAAGCCAAATTTCAGGTAATTAAGGCATAAAAAGGATAAAAATTTTTAAAAACAGAAAAATGTGCTTCACTAAACGGAAATCCTTTGTTAACTACCAAGTATATATAATAATCATACCCTTCTCATCACCTTTCAGTCAAAAGGTTCACATTTTATTTAAGAAGGCAGTTTTCTGTTACTCCAGTTACTGTAATGGGTTAAAATGAATCTTGACTCAAGGAAATCAACATTAAATTATATCTCTCAAGAAAAATTTTAAGTACTTAAAAAATGGGATGAAATTTTCAGAAATACATTTAAGGAATATTCAGCTAGGAGATGATGATATCCAAAATCTGTACTTCCTTTCATGGTTTTGTATGCTAAAAGTACTTGATGAATTGAATTCTCATTTAGTCCTTTTAAATGCAAAAAATTTGGTATATTTTTCGAATTAGGTGAAAAAAACAATGACTTCAAATTAGAAAAGATTCAATTCCTACCTGCCACAGCACCAAATGCCAAGGAGCCACTCATCTGTAAAGCTTGTTGTGCTGCTGGTGGAATCTGCAAACCAGTTCCTGAAAAAGAAAAGATCTTAACATCCTTACAGTGGTTAGAAACAGAGAAAGTTTAATATTCATATTAGTTATCACTTCACTAAAAGAAATTACACAGGACAAAGACAAATAATGCAACATATCTGTTATAGATTAGTAACTTATAATACAAATCATAAGCTATTTAATATTGCCATATATAGTGGTGTTGGAAAGATGACTTAGCATTTGCAAACCATGCCAGGCCAGGATAATATTCCCAATACAACCATGAGCCAGACTGTCAATCAAGGTGTTGTGGTGCATGCCTTTAATTCAAACACTAGGCGAAGGGAAGAGTATTGCTATGAGTTCAAGACCAGAATGAGTTATAGGGACACCCTACCACAAAAACCAAAAAAAAAATTCTTTTTTTTTTTTTTTAATTCGAGGTAGAGTCTCACTCTAGTCCAGGCTGACCTGGAATTCACTATGTAGTCCTAGGGTGG
Organism: Jaculus jaculus; assembly: GCF_020740685.1. Classification (NCBI taxonomy): domain Eukaryota; kingdom Metazoa; phylum Chordata; class Mammalia; order Rodentia; family Dipodidae; genus Jaculus; species Jaculus jaculus. The sequence goes on from NC_059109.1 coordinate 114,655,571, forward strand.
CCTCAAACTCATGGTGATCCTACTAACTTTGCATACTGGAATTAAAGGTGTGACCCACCATGCACAACAACAAACTGTAACTTTAACAGTAGGAACTTCATTTAAGATAATGATGTGCTGCCAATTAAAAAAAAAAAAAAACACCAACTCTCTTGGGCTGGAGAGATGGCTTGGCAGTTTAGTCGCTTGCAGGCAAAGCAAAATGACCCAGGTTCAATTCCCCAGGACCTATGTTAGCCAGATAACACAAGAGGACACATGCATCTGGAGTTCCTTTACAATAGCTGGAGGGTCTGGCATACGCATTCTCTACCTGCCTATCTCCCTCTAATAAATAAGTAAAAATTAAAAAAAAAAAAAAACCTACTCTTAAGTTCACATGAGTTTAAGGACTTCTTGCCACAGCAAACATATATAAGATGCTTTTGTGATGAGTGCAATTACCTTTCTTTACCAGTATACACACAAAAAAGTGTTTATAAACACAATGAAAAACTTACCCTCTGCAAGTCTTGCCATTAATTGGAGGCGACCAGTTGTTCCCAAGTCAATTCCAGTCCTTTCCAGTTCATCACTGTCCAAAAATGAACTAGCACTAGATGCATCGGTACGTTCAGTAACATGACCAACTTTCATGGGTCTCCCAGCAAGTTCAAATCCATTCAGTTGTTCCAAAGCTTTCTTGGCACATTCTGAGTCAGAAAACTAGAGTGGAAAGAAGGAAATATACGGAATAGTGGGGCGTGATGGTACACACAGCACTCGGGGGGCAGAGGTAGGAGCATCACTGTGAGTGCAAGGCCACGCTGAAACTACATAGTGAGTTCTGGGTCAACTGGTGCTACTGTGAGACCCTGCCTAAAAACCAACCACCAAAAAAAAAAAAAAGCAAATTAGGGCCAGACATGGTGATGACAGCCTTTAGCGCCAGATCTCAGGAGGCATTTATAATAGTAAGGGAAACCAGATTTGTGCTATAAAGTTATGTGCATAAGGCTGAAGTGAAGAAGTACTTGGGCACTAAAGGTTGCAATCTCAGCACTCGGGAAAATGAGGAACAATGATACTCAGCTGAAGGCAGAACTTGGCTACCAAGATTTCCAGGTCAGTATATACTAGAGTGAAGACCAGGAATCATAACGAGGTATTGAAAATAAAAAATTTATTATAGCTAAGCCAGGCATGGTAGTGCATTCTTTAATCCCAGCCCTTGGAGGCAGAGGTAGGTGGATTGCCAGGAGACTACACCCTGAGAATACATAGTGAATTTCACATCAGCCTGAGATAAAGTGAGGCCCTACCTCAAAAAACCAAAAGTAGGGCTGGTGAGATGGCTTAGTGTAGCGCTTGCCTGTGAAGCCTAAGGAACCCAGTTCAAGGCTCAATTCCCCAGGACCCACGTTAGCCAGATGCACAAGGGGCTCACACATCTGGCGGTCCTCTGCAGTGGCTGGAAGCCCTAGTGTGCCCATTCTTTCTCACTCTCTTCCTGTTGCTCTCAAATAAATTAAAATATACCAAAAAAAAAATAAATAAAAAGTAGGCGGCACAGTGGTGCAAACCATTAATCCCAGCACTTGGGAGGCAGAGGTACGAGGACTGTAGTCAATTTGAGTCCAGCCTGAGACTACACTGTGAATTCCAGGTCAGCCTGGGCTACATTAACGCCCTACCTTGGGAAAAAAAAAAGTAAATAATTAATTGACATGGTATGTCTAGAAACTGGCAAAATAAACCATCAGATTTGGTGAACATTTACTACCTATTAAAAAATGGGGCAGGGACTGGAGAGATATCTTAGCAGTTAAGGCGCTTGCATCAGAAGCTAAAGGACCCAAGTTCGATTTCTCAGGACCCAAATAAGGCAGATACACAAGGTAGAGCATGCATCTGGAATTTGTTTACAATAGCTAGATGGCCTGACCCACCATTTTCTCACACTTTCCCCTCAAATAAATGAATAAAAATAATTTGACAAAAAAGGATGGACTGGAGAAATGGCTTAGCCGTTAATTTGCCTACAAAGTTGAAGGACCTCATTTTGACCCCAGGACCCATGTAAGCCAGATGCACAACGTGGTACATGTGTCTGGATTTCATTTCCAATAGCTGGAAGCCCTGGCACAACCATTCTGTCACCCTCTCTCTCTCTCAAATAAATGAAGTAAAACAATTATTAAAAAAAAAAAAGGAAACAGCATTGGCATGATGGCACATAACCTTAATCCCAGCACTCAGAAATCAGAGATCATGAAAAATTACTTACCGTAATAAATCCATATCCCTTAGATCGACCTGTTTCACTATCCATCATGAGTTGGATACTTTCGATCTAAAATTGTAAAAACAAATTAGTCTGTGAGAGTCAGAAGTATATTAGTCCTTCCATATAGACCAGCTGATAGAAAGCTGGAGCTGGAAGAATCCATTCTCCATGTAGTTCAGTGGGAGAAAGATACCACCAGTGAAGATAGTCAACAGTAGACACTGCAAGCCTTCTAATTGGCCAGCCAGGCCAAATGAGTCAACAGGTGCAAGAGTGGCACATCTGTCATGGTGAAAACCAACTGCCCTCCAATTGGACTGGAGGCCCGCTCCTTGGGGGGAGGGAGTGGGGATGAAACATCACTGATACTGAAAACTTAAAACATGAGACCTAGGGGTGTAACATCTACTGATGCCTATGTAAGTGAATATACTATACTATACTTATCAAACTGCTCAGTAAGCACTTCTCTTAATATTTATACCCTTACATTAACCCTACTCTCACTTTGGGTAGAGAGTTTTCTCTTTTCAGATGGCAGTGACCTTGGGAAGACTCAGAAGGTATCATAGTGCTGGAAAGAAGTGACTGGAGCACTGAGTAACATCTCAATCACACCTCCAAGGCTCAGGGTCTACTGCAGAAGAGGTGGTGGAAACAATGTAAGAGCCAAAGGAAGGGAAGAATTCATTACAACGTGCTCCTCCAGAAACAAAATGGCCTGCATATCCATGACCTCACCATGCCTGACACTACCTACACAAGACCATCATAAGAGGAGGAAAAGTTCATGACATCAAAATAGAAGAGAGACTGATTGAGATGGGGAGGGGATACAATGGAGAAAGGAATTTCAAAGGGTGAGGAGGGAGGGTATTGCCATGGGATATTTTTTGTAACAGAAAATGTTAATAAAAATTGAGAAAAAAAAAAAAAAGAAACATATTAGTCCTTCAGACAAGTTTTGAAAAATGAAGAGCAATTTCCCTATCCGGTCTGTGCATGAGTGAAACCATACCTTGATAAAACAAACCACCAACCAAAGCAAAAATACCAACTTGATCCTCCCCCAATCAAACTCAGGTATGGTGGCACATGTCTATAATCCCAGCACTCTGGAGGGAAATAAAGGATCACTGTGAGTTCAAGACCACCTGAACACTACACAGTGAATTCTAGGCCAGCCTAGTATACAGTGAGACTCTGCCTTTAAAAAAAAATTAAAAATAAAAAAATAAACACATTTTGGGTGGGGTATGGTGACCCATGAGTTTAGTCCCAGCAATAGGGAGGCAGAGATAGGAGGCTCACCATGAATTCATGGCCAACCTTCTACTACATAGTGAATTCCAGGTCAGCCTGGAGTAGAGAGAGACCGTACCTCAAGAAACCAGAGGGGAAAAAAAAAATTGAAATTTTTAAGCCATGCATGGTGGGACAAGCCTTTAATTCCAACATTCCAGAGGCCGAGGTAGGAGGATCACCATGAGTCGAGATGACCCTGAGACTACATAGTAAAATCCAGGTCAGCCTGAGCTAGAGTGAAACTCTACCTTGAACAAACAAAATAAATCAATATGTAATCTTGAAATTTTCTGTGTTATACACTTGTAGGTGCTCTGAAGATTACAAAAAAAAAAACTGAAAAGAAGAAAAAAAGATGTGTTCATTGTTACAAATGCACCACACCTATTTTCTTAACTCTTTTTCCTGCGCTTATGATAGAGCAGATGTATGTAACCCAAATGCGTGGAGGCCAGAGGACCTCAAGTAACCTCCTGTAACTCTTCAAACTCTTCAAATATACTGTCATGGAAGTATTTTAGCCTAATCTGTCACAGAAATATTACCAAAAAAAACTCCTCCACCCACCCCCATCAGACAGGATCCTCACTCTAGTCACCCTATCTTACTCTCTCAAACACTAGGCCAAAATGCACATACTATTTGATGCACCAGGATTTAAGAAAGTTATGGTGCACAGACCCAGGTACAAAGTCATTGCAAACAATAGCCTTTAATTGTGAAACCAATGCTTTGCCCAGCATATTTGTTGGCAATAAGAATCAAAATATACATATAAAGTCCATTCTTCATATTAATCTCATAGAAACATAATGAAGAATATAGAGATATTAGTTTTATTTGGATCAAATGTACTTGTGGTACTGGCACACAAAGTTGATCTCATCCTTTTGGGTATACAATGAGATGAAATACGAAATAGTCCCTCAAAAAATTGATGTAGCCTGTTTTACTTTATTTTCCAGTCTATCTCTTATCTTTTTTTTTATCCTACAAATAAAAAGGCAAGAATGAGACACAACTGAAAAACTGGAAAAAAAAATCACTACCGCATGTGTCTCTAAATCTTATGAACCAAATGAGCATCATAAACAGAAAGATAATACATATAGATGTGTTTTTAAACCTCATATAAGCTATAAATATCTATTATTTTTAAATAAACTACACACCACAGCCATCAATTTAAACTACTTTGAGATTCCATCTCACTCCTGTCAGAATGGCTACCATCATGAAATAAATGACAATAAATGCTGGTGAGGATGCAGAAAAAGGAACCCTTCTACACTGTAGGTAGGAATGTATGGAGGTTCCCAAGATAGTCAAATATATTTACCATATGACCCACTAACCCAAAAGTCACATTTTCTCGCTCATATGTGGATCCTAGCTACAAATGACTGGACTTCTATGTGAATACGAAGAAAACTCAGTAGCATAGGCAAACAAGCTAGAAATGAGATATAAAGGGAGTAGAAACGGGAGGGGACTTAATAGGATGGTATTGTATAAATTTAACTAGAAACACAGATTAACGGTGGGTGAAAAGGCCCAAGTAAGGTCAGAGGAAAAGACTGATTAAAGGGAGGGCTAACCAAAATCTAAGAAAATAAAAAAAAAGACTTGAGATGGGCACATGCCTTTAATCCCAGTACTCTAGAAGGTAGTGGTAGAGTCAACTTGGGATAGAATAAGACACTGCCTTGCAAACCCCAACCCAAAACACAGCAAAGACAATTATTTGTATGTGCGCTTGCAAACAACCCCCTACAAAGGAACCTGTACTTACCCTTCCAAAAGGCTCAAAGATACCCCGAAGCATATCTTCAGTTATATTAAAGTGCAATGAGCCCACATAAAGCCTCATAGGTCCAGCACTTCCCTTTTGTAAATTGTTTGCCATTGCTGCAGCTCTATTTTTTTCTGCCTACAAAATAAAATCCATCACACAATAATATGAATCTGTGTTAAATTTGCTGAATGAAAACTGCTGAAAATCAAGAGATGAGCCGAGCATAGTGGCACATGCCGTTAATCCCAGCACTCGGGAAGCAGAGGTAGGATGACGCCGTCAAGTTCAAGGCCACCCTGAGACTCGTGAATTCCAGGTCAGCCTGGGCTATAGAGTGAGACCCTACCCAAGAGGGGGGGGAAAAATCAAGAGATGAAGCCGGGCATGGTGGCACATGCCTTTTATCCCAGCACTCAGTAGGCAGAGACTACCCGGAAACTACAAAGTGAATTCCAGGTCAGCCTGGGCTAGAGCAAGATCCTAAGACAAAAACTAAAAAGAAACAATAATTGATGAAAATGGGAAGTCATATCAAAGAGAGTTGTGTATGTCTTTAATCCTAACAATCTGGAGGCAGAAGTAGGAGACTACAGAATGAATTACACATCAGCTGGAGCTAGTCCAAGACCATAATTCAAAAAATAAAAACACAAAGCAAGGTGTGGTGGCACACGCCTTTAATCCTAGCACTTGGGAGTCAGAGGTAGGAGGATCACAGCCAGTTTGAGGCTACCCTGAGAATATATAGTGGATTCCAGGTCAGCCTGAGCTAGAGTGAGACTCTACCTGGAAAACACAAAAAATAAAATGAAATGAAATATGCCAGGCATGAAGGTGCATGCCTTTAATCTGAACACTTGGACCATCCTGAGACTACATACATAGTGTTTCAGGTCAGCCTGAGCTAGTGTGAATCCCTACCTGGGAAAGAAAAAAAAAAAAACCCAACAAAATTAAACTTAAAAAATAAAAAAAGACAAAAGACACAGGTTTGATTGCCCATACACATGTAAGCCAGATGAACAAGGTGACACATTCTGAAGTTTTGTTTCCAATAGCTAGAAGCACTGTAACACATTGTCTCTCTACATCTTTCACACTTAAAAACAAAAATAAGTAATTTTTAGAAAATACTTCAGAAAAGGGAGGCTGAGGAGACGGCTTAGCTTTTTTTTGGTTTTTCAAGGTAGGGTCTCACTCTGGCTCAGGCTGACCTGGAATTCACTATGTAGTCTCAGGGTAGCCTCGAACTCACGGTGATCCTCCTACCTCTGCCTCCCGAGTGCTGGGATTAAAGTTGTATGCCACCACGCTCGGCCGGCTTAGCGCTTTTTTTTTTTTTTTTTTTTTTTTTTGGTTTTTCGACGTAGGGTCTCACTCTGGTCCAGGCTGACCTGGAATTAACTCTGTCATCTCAGGGTGGCCTTGAACTCATGGCAATCCTCCTACCTCTGCCTCCCGAGTGCTGGGATTAAAGGCGTGCGCCACCACGCCCGGCTCGGCTTAGCATTTTTATAAAGTACTTGCTGCCAAAGGATTCAGGCTACCCACGTGAAGCAGATGCACTAAGTAGTGCACATGTCTGGAATTTCTTTGCAGTGGCGAGAGTATGGCATGTCCATTCTCTATCTACTATCTATCTCTGTGCCCATTCTCTTTCTCTCTCCCTCCCTTTCCCTCCATCACTTTCAGGAACTCAAGTCACTGTAAAAGAACTACAGACACATGTACCACTTCGCATATCTGGCCTGGCTTTATATAGGTAATGGGAAACTGAATCTGGACAATGAGGTTTTGCATGGACATGACTTTACAACAGAGCGTTACTCTCCAGCCCTTTTTACTTTTTTGGTTTTTCGAGGTAGAGTTTCACTCTAGTCCAAGAAGGTGGCATGGAATTCACTATGTAGGTTATCAGAGCGGCCTCAACTCAAACTCACAGTGATCCTTCAACCTCTGCCTCCCAAGTGCAGTGATTAAAGGCTTGTGCCACCACACCCATCTTCGGTCAGAATTAATAAGGGGTAGGTACCCTTATTAATAAAACATTACTCTGGGGGGTGAGGGAGAGAATTACCATGGGATATTTTTTATAATCATGGAAAAAGCTAATAAAAAGTTATTTGAACTTCAAAAAAAAACATTACTCAATAATATTCTAGACAATGTCTTTATATGTGCATGTTACACTTTCCAGTAAAATGAACGCACTGTTCTTGAAAGACATTTATCTGAAAGCAAACAGCAGAGAAAGTTCTCAAACCTTACACTACAAGGGCTATGTAGTGATTAACATTTGTATATCACTATATCAAGCAAGGACTAGGAGCTTCTGGCACACGTAATGATCAAATTGTGTGCGCATGTGTGTATGCAGGTACGTGCCATACACACACATTGTGTGGGTATCAGGAATCAAACTTGGACAAACAGGGTTCACAGGTGCCTTTAACGGTTAACCATCTGCCCATCCCCAAATTTAATTTTGTATTTTTATTTAGATTTGAAGTAGGGTCAGGCTGACACTCAGCCGTTATAGTCTGGCCTTCATTTCAGTGACTCCTAGGATTAAACGTATGTACCACCACATCTGGCTAATTTTGTACTTTTTAAAATAGTATCTCACTGTTAACACAGAATAATCTTTTTAATTAACAACTTCCATGATTATAAAAAATAGCCCATGGTAATACCCTCCCCTCCCCCAATTTTCCCCTTTGAAACCCCATTCTCCATCATACCCCTCCCCATCTCAATCAGTCTCTCTATTGCTTTTGATGTCATGATCTTTTCCTCCTCTCATGATGGTCTTATGCAAGTAGTGTCAGGCACTGTGAGGCCATGGATATCCAGGCTATTTTGTGTCTGGAAGGAGCATATTGTATGGAGTAGCACAGGATAATCTTGAACTCATAGGAATTCTCTACTTCAGACTCTCGATTGCTAGAATTATAGGCATGCAATACCACGTTCACAAAAACAATTACCTGTGATGCTTGTACTATGATTGGCACTCCTAACACTCGTTGGCCAGTTAATCCTATTGCTAGAGGCACTGAGCTGACGTCAACAAACTCCACATAGGCAATCCCTTTGGAACGTCTTGAATTTCTGTCAGAAATCATCCTGACGTCTCGAACCTAAAAAAAGAAAAACATTGTACAACAATCCATTTTAAAAATGTAATATGTAATCATTTAAACAGACAAAGGATATGTATACACAATTTTGTCTATCTCATAAAGAATCTCACTTATGTACACATCGTGGCTTCCAACATTCTCCTAACTTAGTTTACCTGCCAAGAACTGGGATTTTACAATGTGCCAGCAATCCCTACTCCCAGATACACCATGAACAAGGCGGTGTGGGGAGGTGGGAGGGAGAGAATGGGCGCAAGGGGGCCTTCAGCTTTGGGAAGTAACTCTAGATGCTTGTGAACTCTTGTGGAACAAGTGCAACATTGCATGCTTACATCACTGTGCATCTGGCTATGTGGAGATTCAAACATGAGCTATCAGGTTTCACAGGCAAGCACCTTAATCACTAAGCCATCTCTCCAGCCCCAGAAATACATTATTGATAGAACAAGTGCAAAATACTGTTAAAAAAAAAAAAAGTTCACTAATGCATTATGATTATGTTTTTCACGGTAAGGTCTTGCTATAGAACTCGCAGACCAGGATTCACTATGTAGTTTCAGGGTGGCCTCGAATTCAGCAATCATCCTAACTTCTAGCTCCCTTGTGCTGAGATTAAAGGCGGTGCGCCACCATGCCTGGCTGAAGCTCTCATTTGTAGCACTAGGGTATGACCCGATAGGCTTTTAACTTTTTAATATTTGAGCCACAGCCTTTTTCATTAAAGTAGGATTATGCACAGCATCTTAAAAATATTCTTTGAGGGATGGAGAGTGGCAGATAGCAAGAAAGCGAAAGAGTGGGGTGCATCACTGAAAACCAATTCCAGAAGCACCAGCCACCTTATTCATCTTGCTGAAGTAGGAACTGCAGAATTGATCCTGAGTTCTTAAGCTTAGCAAACAAGCTCCTTTACCATCTCAAGCACTTAAGCTTTTTTAAAGAGAAAAAAATATATTTTATTGTTATTTGAGAAAATCAGGCAAATATATGGCGAGACAATGAGCCCACCAAGACCTTCAGATGCTGGACACCTTGTGTATTTAGCTTATATTATGGATCTGGCTTACATGGGTCCTGGGGAATCAAATCTAGGTCCTTTGGTTTGCAGGCAAGTTTTCTTAAAAACTAGGCAAAGGAACTCTCCAATCCCAAATACTTATAAGATGTGTTTTATTTACACATAGAGAAAGAGATGTTGTGCCAGGGACAGTAACCACTGCAAATGAACTCCAGATGCACATGCCACTTTCTATATTTTGGTTTACGAGAGAACTGGGTAATCAAATCTAGTCTTAAAGCATTTGTTCCTTAACCTCTAAGCTATCTCGCTAACCCTTATATTCTAATTGAAAATATATTTTAAGCCAGGTGTGTTGAGGGCTACCATGAGGCTACATAGTGAACATAGTGAATCCCAGGTCTGGCTGGGCTAATGTGAGACCTGACCTCAGCACTTAGGAGGAAGAGGTAGGAATAACCATGAGGCCACTCTGAGAGGACATACTGAGTTCCAAGTCAGCATTAGCTAGAGTGAAAGAAACCACAAGTTGAATAACCAATTTTTCACATGCCTTTCTGAAAACTACTTGCCTCACTGTGCACTGGATTACCTGGTACCTAGAAAGTCAAACGTGAGTCCTTAGGCTTCCTATTCAAGTGCTGTAACCAATAAGCAATCTCTGTAGGCCATCTTTTACTTTCTTTCTTTCTTTCTTTATTTATTTATTTATTTTTTGGTTTTTCGAGGTAGGGTCTCACTCTGGTCCAGGCTGACCTGGAATTAACTGTCATCTCAGGGTGGCTTTGAACTCATGGCAATCCTCCTACCTCTGCCTCCCGAGTGCTGGGATTAAAGGTGAGTGCCACCACGCCCGGCTTACTTTTTATTTTTTATATGGGGGGACTAGGGGAGAGAACTGGCATGTCAGTCAGGGACTCTAGCAAATGCAATCAAACACTTGTGCATCTGGCTTATGTGGGTTCTGGGGAGTCAAACCTAAGGCTTCAGCCTTCACAGGACCTAGAGAGTCAAACATGAGATCTTGGGCTTTCCATTCAAGTGCCTTAACAGCTAAGCCACCTCTCCAGCAAATTCTGACAATTCTTAACAAAGATTTCTATATACCTCAACTCAATAAATGAATAGGCTGTTACCTTTCCTACAGTAGAGAAAAATTCTTCCAAATCCCTTGGTCGAATTCTTGCGGCCAGCTGCATACAGAAAACTGTCCTTGCATCTCTTTCTTCAGGAGTCAGATTATCAATAGGTTCTCTAACAGAAGGAAAAACACAGAATAAATAAACTTTACTCTTTTATTATACTTGCATTTGTGTTATAAGGATGTGTGATGCCCAACTGGATTATTGTTGAGTGAATGGTAAATTAATTCTGAGCAGTAGGCTTTCAAGGCTACTTTCCAGCACCCTTAATAATCTCATTTATCCCTTTTAATTTTTGTTTTGTTGTTGTCTCATCCTAACCCAGGCTGGGCTTCTACCTCTGCCCTCCCACCCCCCAACATGGGCATGAGCCACGATGACTAGCACAGTAAAATTCTTTTAAAATTAACTTATTTTTTTCTTCTGTGATACTGGTTATTTCACCAAAGGCTTCATATGTGCTAGGCAAATCCTAATCAATGAGCAATGACCATTATCCTCCTAACTCTGTTCCAGAGTGCTGGGATTAAAGGCATATGCCACCATTCCAAGGTAGGAATCAGTTTTTTTATTATCAACTGAGCAAGAGAAAGAAGCAGAAACAAAGAATGATCACACCAGTGCCTCTAGCCACTGCAAAGGAACTTTAGATGCACGTGCCATGTTGTGCACCTGGCATTACAAGGGCTCAAGGGAATCAAGCCTGGATCTCTTGTTTTGCAGACAAGTGCCTTACCTGCTAAAACTATTTCTCCAGACCTTTCAATTTTTATTATTATTTGTCAGAGAGAGAGTACGAGAAAGAAAATGGAAGAACTTTAAAAAAACATGCAGAAGAGGTAGTGGAAAGTATGTGAAATAGCTGGGCATGATGGTGCACTTCTTTATCCCCAGCACTTGGGGGAGGCAGAGGTAGGACGACTACTGGGAGTTCAAGGCTGGCCTGAGGCTATACAGTCATTTCCAAGTCAATCTGGGCTAGAGTTAAAGCTTACCTTGAACAATCAAAAGGGGTGGAGTGGTAGAATGTTAAGAACCAAAGGAAGAGTAGGACTGCTTATAATGCAATCTTACCGACACAAAATGGCCTGGATATCCATGGCCTCACAATGCCTGGTACTACCTACACCAAGTCCCTTGTAACAAGAAAAGATGATGACATCAAAATGGAAGAGAAGGCTGAGAGATGGCTTAGTGGTTAACGTATGCCTATGAAGCCTGAAGACCAAGATTCAATTATCCAGGTACCATGTAAGCCAGATGGACAAGGTGGCCCATGCATCTGTAGTTCATTTGCAGGGGCTAGAGGGCCTGGCATGATCACTGTCTGTCTCAAATAAGTAAAAAAAAATGAAAAAAAAAGGAAGAGAAACTAAATGGGGGGAGGATATGATGGAGAATGCATTTGTGAAGAGAAAGTGGGAGAAGGGAGAGTATTACCATTGTTTATACTTATAGAAGCTGTCATTTAAAAAACTTTTTATCTACCTGCAAAAGATACATGTGCAAGTCTGTGCAACTAGCTTTAGGTAGTCAGAAAATCCTATATAGAAAAGCCAAATAATTACCATTTCAAAAAAATGTTCAGCCTCATGGCACAAGTATTGAACCCTGGGTTTATCTGCTAGGCAAGTGTTCTATCAGTAGACAACAGCTACAGCTCAGGATATCATTTTAAATATAGTATGGAAATAATCTAAACAAGATTAACAGAAAAAGAACCAACCAGGTTTTGTTTTGATTTTTTTCAAGGTAAGGTTTCACTCTAGTCCAGACTGACCTGGAATTCACTATGTAGTCTCAGGGTGGCCACAAACTCATGGTGATTCTCCTACCTCTGCATCCCAAGTGCTGGGATTAAAGGCATGTGACACCCATGCACAGCTAGGGATTTTCTTTTTCTCTAATATAGATTACTTTTATTTAGTTAAAACATAGAAAGAGGAAAAGCAGACAGAAAATGGGTATGCCAAGGCCTCCACCATTTATGAATGAACTCTACACATGAGCCACCTTGCATATCTAGCTTATATAGGTGCTGTGGAATTAGCCTGTGTCCTTAGGCTTTGCAGGCAAGCACCAAGGACCCCCTCCAAAAAAATGTCTCCAATATCACTAAGGTTCTTCTCAAATCATAGATTCTATAGTATAAGGGCACTAAATAACATGAAAAACTCCATGTTTATAAGTAACTCATCATTAGGGCAGTAGAGGTGGCTTAGCAGTTAAGCCACTTGCCTACAAAGCCAAAGGATCCAGGTTCCAGTCTCCAGGACCCACATAAGCCAGATGCACAAAATGAAGCATGAGTTGGAGTTTGTTTGCAATAGCTGGATGAACTGGCAAGCACATTCTCTCTCATTTATCAATTACACCAGGATATGAATAATGTCTGCAAAATCACCTATATGCAGATAAAAAAACATACGCCAGCATGGTGGCACATGCCTTTAATCTCAGCACTTGGAAGGCAGAGGTAAGAGGATCACTGAGTTGGAGACTATCCTGAGACTACATAGTGAATTCCAAGTTAGCCTAAGCTATAGTTAGGACCTGCCTCGGGGGGGGGGGGGGGGGGGGGAACATCACTACATACATAGATGTAAGATCTCATAGACTATACTATTACTGCATTTTGCAAAAAGAACGATGTAAAAAATTAAAACCAGAGCTATAGAAAATTCATGTCCCCAACCAAGATTTATTCTAGTCCAAATTACTGTCATTAAATTTACCAGTGCATACAATAGAAAGGTCTTTATTTCAGAATTTTATAAAAACTACCTATTTAAAGGCAAAAAAAATTTTAACAGTTACCTCACAGGGCTCTTGTCTTTTCTGAATGGACTTTTGCTTCGGGAACGTCGTCTGCTGCAAAGTTAAAGGTTTCAGATATTATTCAGGTAAGTACATCACATTAATGCCTTAAAAACAATTTAATCAATTCAGAAGTATGTTTAAAAACCTTAGTTTGATGCTATGAGGCAACCCAATCTTTCCTCGGATGGCACTGTTAAATTTTGGTCCGGAGCTAAAAAGGAAAAACAAAGTTACACTAGTTACAAGTTTAGGGTCTTGCTAAGATTGCATTCATGCACTCCCCACCAAAAGTTAAACATTGTTTAGGCTGCTTCTTTACCCTAAGAGAAGCCAGGTGTGGTGGGGCATGCCTTTAATCCTAGCACTTGGGAGGCTCGCCATGAGCTCAAGGCCACACTAAAACTATATAGTCAGTTCCAGGTCAGCCTGGGCTAGAGTGAAAGCCTACTTTGAAAAACCAAATGAAGAGGAAACAGACAGACTGCTGCCCTTTTATCCACCTGGACCAGTAAAAGGTGCCAAAATGAAAGTTCCAGCCTCAAAATCTTAAATTCAGGGCTAGGGTGGTGGTGTATGCCTTTAATCCCAGCACCTGGAGGCCGGAGGCTTGCTGTGATTTCCAGACCACCCGAAGACCACATAGTGAATTCTAGTTCTGTCTGGGGCAGAGTAACAATCTACCTAAAAAAAATAAATAGGGCTGGAAAAATGGCTTAGCGGTTAAACGCTTGCCTGTGAAGCCTAAGGACTCCAGTTCGAGGCTTGATTTCCCCAAACCCACATTTGCCAGATGCTCAAAGGGGCGCACGAGTCTGGAGTTCCTTTGCAGTGGCTGGAGGCCCTGGCACACCCATTCTATCTGAACCCCCCCTTTCCCTCTCTCTGTCGCTCTCAAATAAATAAATAAAAATGAGCCAAAAAAATTTAATTCAGAAAGGGGCCAATGGGGAGGGGTAGGTCATGGATGAGCCTAATAATGGTACCATACTGCCTGTATTTGCTGAATAGAAACTAATAAAAAAAATTTTTTAATGGAAAAAAGAAAGGAATCTCAATCACACAGATTGTCAGTCTGTAGTTTTCAAGTTGTTTATAAATACACTAAGTCGTTAAAAACAAAACCCACACGGCACATGCCTGTAATCCCAGTACTTGGGACACAGAGGGATTGCCGGGAATTCCAGGCCACTCTAGGCTACAGCAACACTCAATCTCAAGCCCCACCACCACCCCCAAATAAAAAGCCAGTTGTGATAACAAACTACTTTAATCCCAACACTTGGGGGACAAAGTAGTAGCACTGCTGTAAATTTGAAGTAAACCAAAGTACAATAATGAATTTCAGGTCAGTTGGCCTACAGTGACACCCACCTTCCAAAAAAAAAAAAAAAACCACTATAACACAAGTAACTTTCTCATACCAGCTGTAACATTATTATATAAGCATGTACTATGTACATTTTTTTTGCAGTGTCATAGTTTACTCAGGCTGTCTAATTTCTAATCCTGCCTCCACCTTGGCAATGTTGAGATTGCAAATGTGTGCCACAAGCCCTATTTACTGATGCACAACATGGTGCATCCCTCCAGAGGGCTGCACCCATTCCATCTATTTCTCAAATGAATAAACAAAATTTAAAATATATTATTTATCTTTTAACAACAATGTACGAACTCTAAACCTAACCCCCTTAGGACCCTAACCTAACCCTACCCCCCCAAAAAAAGAATATAAAAAAATAAAGATTTTGGGTCTCACTCTAGCCCAGACTATGTAGTCTCAGGCTGGCCTCAAACTCATGGTGATCCTCCTACCTCTGCCTCCAGAGTACTGGCATTCTGACATTAAAGGTATGTGTCATCAAGCCAGGTCCTAATCTTTTTTTGATTTTAATGATCCCCACAAATATGGCAGAATACTTACCTAGCATGTATGAGGCCTTAAGTCAAGCCCCAGTACTGCAAAAAATATTAAGGATTTTCAAATAACTCCTTTATAATACAAGTCATTTTTCTTTCAGAGGTAGACTCTCCCTCAGTCTGACCTAGAACTCACTCTGCATTCCCAGGCCAGCCTCTAACTCCTAACAATCCTCCTGTCTTTATCTGGGACTAAAGACATGCACCACCATGCCTGACATACAACTGGGTTTTATACTTTTGAAACTATTTTTTATATTTATTTATTTGAGACAGAGGGAGGGAGAGAGGGAGATGGGCACACCAGGGCCTCTAGCCACTACAAATGAACTCCAGATGCATGTGTCGCTACTGGCTTACATGGGACCTGGATAATCTAACCTGGGTTCTTAGGCTTCTCAGACATGTGCCTTAGCTGCTAAGCAATCTCTCCAGCTCAGTTTTGAATTGTTTTTTTAAATTTTGTTTTTCATTTATTTATTTGACAGCAACGGACAGAGAGAGAAAGAGGCAGGCAGGTAGAAAATGGGCATGCCAGGGCCTCTTGCCACTGCAAAGGAACTCCAGACGCGTGCTCCCCTTGTGCATCTAGCTAACATGGGTCCTGGGGAATTGAGCCTTGAACCGGGGTCCTTAGGTATGACAGGCAAGCGTTTATCCGCTCAGCCAAATCCCCAGCCCAGTTTTGAATTTTTTTCTTCCCGAGGTAGGGTCTCAGTCTGGTACAGCCTGACCTGGAATTAACTATGTAGTCTCAGGGTGGCCTCGAACTCTCAGTGAGCCTCCTACCTCTGCCTCCCAAGTGCTGGGATTAAAGGCGTGCACCACCACGCCCGGCTCGGTTTTGAATTTTTTAATTGACAACTTCCATACTTATTATCATTGTTTTTTGTCCCTCCTGCCCTCCCCCACTTGCTCCTTCACAACTCCACTCTCAAGTCATATCCCCTCCCTGCCTACATTCTCTTTTATTTTGATGTCATCTTTTCATCCTATTATGATGGTCTTCTGAAGATATTGTAGGCATTCAAGGTTGTGGGTATCGAGGGCAATTTCTGTCTGGACAATTGCATTGTCAAGGAAATCCTACCCTTCCTCTGGCTCTTACATTCTTACACCACCTCTTCAGGCAATTAACCCTGAGCCTTGGAGGGGTGTGAGAGATGTTTCATTGCTGAACAGTACTCCATCACTTCTCAGCACTATGGTCCTCTTTTGGGTAATACTAAGGTCTGTACTTTTGTTTGCTTTTTCGATGTAGGGTTTTACTGTGACCCAGGCTGACCTGGGATTCACTATGTAGTCTCATTCTTTTAGGGTAGTAAATGAACCGGACCTTCTTGTATACAGTTGTATTGATTTTGTTCTAATTCATTATCCATGGAACACAAAATGAAATTATTTTTAAATAGATTCAACCCGGCAAACAGGCAAAAAGTATCTATCCTTAAAAAAAATTAGTATACTAAATTAACTTAATCCCATTTTTAAAAAGCAGTAAGCATTAATGAACTGTACAAAAACCAAACAAAATTCTAACAGCATTCATAGTATACAATACTGTGGTCCTGGGCTGGAGATGGTTCAACAGTTAAAGTGCTTGCCTACAAAGCCTGAGGACCCAAGTTTGATACCCCATGTAACGTAAAGGTAGATGCAAAAGGGGATGAATGTGTCTGCAGTTTGCTTGCAGTGGCTAGAAGCCTTGGCATACCCATCCTATCAGCCTATCTGCCTCTGTCAAAGAAACAATTTAAAATAAAATTTTAGAAGGGCTGGAGAGATAAATGGCTTAGCAGTTAAGGTGTTTGCCTGGGAAGCCAATGGACCTGTATTGAATTGCTAAGTATTCACATTAGCCAGATGCACAAGATAGCTCAGAAGTCTAGAGTTTGAGGTGGCTAGAGGCCCTAGCACACCTACCTACTCTTTCTTTCTCTCTGCCCCCTCCGTATCTACCTGAAATATTTAATTTAACAAAATACTGTGGTTCCACTCTCCCAATACTCTTGTCTTACAAAGAAGCAACAAGGAGAACCTACAAAACATGCAATCATGCAATCCAATCTATTTCAAAAATGAAAGTGCTAAGCATGGTGGAGCACAGCTTTAATCCCAACACAAGGGAAGTAGTGGTAGGAGAATTTGCCTTGAGTTTGAGGCCACCCTGAGACTATATAAATTCCAAGTCAGGTGGTCTAGAGCAAGACCCTACCTTGAAAAACCGAAAAAAATAAAATATGCATTTAATATAAAGAATATTCTAGGACTGCACTAGAGATGGAGTAGCAGATAAGTGCTTGCCTGTGAAGCCTAAGGACTCTGGATCAAGGCTCGATTGTCCGGAACCCACATTAGCCAGATACATAAGAGGGGTGCACGTGTCTGGAGGCCCTACCACGCCCATTCTCTATCTGCCTTTCTGTCTGTGACTCTCAAATAAATAAAACGAACAAGAATATTCTAGGTCTGTAGAGATGGCTCAGCAGCCAATGGCAAGCCTGACAGCTGGGATTCCATTCCCCAGTATACATGTAAAACCAGCCCTACATGACCAGAGGCTCTGGCATGACCACCTACACTATCATATATACAAGTATTAACAAAAAAAAAACACTATTTTAATAGCTTTTATACCTATAAACTCAAGTACTTTGATATAATTTGTACTGTCACGTAATCAAAAATATTTAGCTAGACTAACTGAAAATAAGCTGACATATCTGGTAAAATAAGAGTTTAATGTATTTTTCTGTACACTGTATTTTCTCTTTACTAATTTTCAATGTCAACATCCTTCCATTTCAGTACCTTTTAAACCGGTCACTAAAATAAATTCCTCCAGGCACACTGCTATCTCTACCTAGTAAGACATTTAATCAACAAAAATCACAGTTGCAAGTTACATACTAGGGACTTCTGTAGCGGCCTCGGAATCTGCGATCTCGACTTCGTGAGCGACTTCGTCTCCTTTCTTTGCTTCTACTTCGTTTCCGTTCGCGGCTTTTACTCTTTTTTCTTTCTCTATCTCTACTTCGCTTCCGTTCCTTACTTTTGCTTCTCTTTCGCTCATGACTACGACTTCTGCTCTTGCTTTTTTTTCTCCTGAGAAGAAAAAAAGTGCTATTATCCTGCTGGCTTCACTACTACAGAAAAATTCACTTCCTCTAATGGTCCTTAAGGTTTTTTTTTTGTTGTTGTTGTTATTTTAACCATTACACAATGTAACATAATCATACTTGAGGAAAAACTAACAATACCTAGGTATGGTAAGCAACACAATCTCTGTCTTATGTAACTGAGGATAAGCATTAAAGTAACCAATACATGTTTTATGAATAGGAACTACAGTAATTTCCTAAGTCAGCTACAACTTTTAAGAAACAGGACTTCCTAACAGATATAATCAAAACCCCAAGTTTTAAGAAAGCTTAACTGCCGAACATGTTTGCAGGCCAATAATCATTACTGTAATAAGCTATAGTAATAAAACCCAACTTACAACATAATGTTCATTTAATAACTAGTAATGGCTCATATAAAATTTTTCATTAACTGTAATAATTTAGTTTACTGAAGACCATTTTGTATCTTCAAAGGGCCATGTAAGAAATCATATTTTGTTTTTCATGAGCAAAATTACAAGCAATGATAAAGGATTCCCGAGAACTAATGTGGAAAAGTTCATTTTGACATTTACAGACTTTAATATGACTAAAATACTTTCAATGTAATGTTATAGTGAAAATGGAATATCATTTTTAAGCCAGTTTACACAAGCCTGTGGAGTACACAATCAAAAACATCAACTTGACTTTCCTTCTTAAATCGTTATCTCAAAAAGCCTGAAAGGTTAAAAAAAAAAGCCATTCACTCATTTCTATATTCCTCATATTATTTACCCTCCATTTCATTATTAAAACCTTGCAAGCTGTACCTTTGTCATCACCTACATTAGAGGTGCCTTCAGATATTTCATTATAAATTGGAAGGTATTTTCAAATATATTTATTCCATTAAAATGTCCATTTATAGTAGATTAAGTCATGAACATTTTAACAACTCTACATCATTAGGAAATTTAATTAGTTGTTTTGTCCTTATCAAAGCAATGTTAGCACAACCATTGAAGTCTGCCTCAGAGAACCTGTAAGCAGGTTATCTTAGAGTGCATTGAAAATAGAAAAATGAGACACCCACCTTCTGGAATCTTGAAACCCACACTCCAATCACAAGGAGATGTAGAGCTTTCCAAGGAGGCAGAAACTTTGTCTAAAATTTCAAGATAATCCACCTGACTGTCAGAAATATATGCTAGGTAGCACATGACAGAAAATTAGGCTACACTCATTATTTTATATAGAAGTCAAAGTAATGCCAATGCTCAGAATGGCAACAGTTAACACTCCAACTTTGTTGTCTCAAAAATCTGACACTATCTTTCAAACTAAAGAATTCTGTGAGGTGGCTAACACCAAAAGTTGTATTTATAATTAATTCAAATCAAGGGATAAGCAAGAATTCCATCCCCTAAAAATAAAAACAAAACAAACAACAACAACAAAAAAAAGAACAAAGAAAGCTGTTGCTCAAAGATGGATGCCTATTTCCTCTTAAAGTCTTGCTAGGCTATTTGCAAACAAGTCCCCTCCTACATCTGAAGGCAACCCCAATCAGGTAAAAAGACAGAATACTAAGATATTCGGAAAATACATTCTTCCGTGATAAAAGCCCATGCAAAAGATTAAGGGTGCAAGAAACTAGTATACTTCTCTACAACAAATTCCAGCTTCAACAAACATTAGACAACTAAAGAAATGGTTATCAAAATCCATTCTAATAGTCAAATCCTGTTACAACTTAAATGGGACTTTCCAAAGTCTTTAGTGGCAGTGGAATTTTGTACTGAACATCATTGAAGTAAATGGTCCACTGGGCTGGGCCTTTAGACTTTTTGGTTATATGGCCTCTCCTGTAAAGGTGTTTTGCTATAACTGGATTTGACCTCTTCCATGTAAGAAGTTCTAAATTTTAAATGCAAAGTATTCTGGAAAATAAGAAAAAAAATAGAAAAGTCATTTATTCCAAAATTTGATAATCCACACCACAGTAGCCAATATATTTTAACTGTGTCATATTTATTGTTTTTTTTTGAAAAAAAATTAAAGAGCGTAACAAAATGAATGCTGGTTTAAGACTTTGTAAAAATTACCCTACCAAAACTTCCTTAAGGGCAACCAGTTACTAAAGGTGCTAATACAATGCAAGGTAGTCTTGCCAAACTCTAAAGTTAAAGCTCTTCAGAAAGCAAGCTAAATAATATTTGTATTAAGTTTGATTTCTTTTGCTACGTATTATTTGGAAAACAAAGTATACAAATCATGATGACTTATTTTTAAATGAAAGCATACATTCAAACATTTCCATTGCTGAAGTCTGTACTTTCTTGCTACCACCAACTACTTTCTCCAACACTCAATGGCTTGTAACAGTATAGTTTCAGGATAAACATGGCACCTTCCTTAAGACAATGTGACTTGTAGTTTACCAATGTCTAAATTTATAAAATGCTCCAATTAATTTTAAAAATAAAATTCCTTTAGAAACATGGATGGTAATATTCTTGATTAAACAAGCAATCATCTATTTAGTCAGATATGACAGAGGATTATGTCTGACAGAGGGCTGGAGATAGTTCAGTGGTTAAGGCACTTGCCTATAAAACCTAGGAACCCTGGTTCAATTCCCCAGTATCCTGTGTAAAGCCAGATATGCAAGGTGTCACATGCATCTGGAGTTTGATGTGGCTGGGGGCCCATTCTCTTATCTGCCCCCTTCCTCTTTCTCTCAATAAATAATTTTTAGAGAAGTCTGACAGAGAAGTATTTTGTAGATTTTAAGGACTACAAAGAATGTTTAAAAAAAGTTTTCTCTTAAACCATTATATGGTTAAATTGTCCATTCTATTTATTCTAACAGAAGCCTTTCTCCACTCAACAGCTTATGTAGAGTTTGACGCCATTTCCTATTTTTACATAACGATTTCACATAAAGAATAAAATGGAGTATAAACTGAAGGTGACAATAGTGGCAAGGAGTAACATCAGAGAGAATGCTAAGATGTTTGCCCTCATTCTCTTGGCACTTAAGATGAAATTTTAAGTTTCTACTTAGGCTTTTTGTAAATTTACAGATACCCACTTTTCCTGGATTTTCTGTTTGTAATAAAATGTGAAAAAGAAACATTTATAACTATTATATGTTAAATGTTTAAAGCCAAATGACAAACTGTAATGACTGGGTATCTTAGAACCAATAAATTCAAGACCTGTTCCCCATATCTACTTGTGACTAGTGCGAAATGACTCCCATGTAAGTTTGTACCAGAAAGAGCATTTTCCACACATTTATGTTTATTTTTTCCTTCTTTTTAATTACTTTTTTTGGATTTTTGAGGTAGGGTCTCACTCTAGCTCAGGCTGACTTGGAATTCATCTGTACTCTCAGGGTGGCCCTGAACTCAGATCACACCACCTTTTCTGGGATTAAAGTGCCACCACGCCCAGTTTTAATTACTTTTAAAATAGGATCTGAAGTATAGGTTGGTCTTGCAGGATTATCCTGTCTCAGATTCTTGAATGCTGGAATTACAAGGCTGGATCACCACCCCTAGTCCACCTATCAGCCTTAATCCATTATTACTACATTATTAAAAATCTATAAAAATTTGGCTTACCAATACTGAATAACCAAGTCCAACAATTTTTCTCATCTATTTTATGAAATTATATCAATCTTATCAATCTACCTAACAAAGTTGTGAGGATGACTGACTGAGATAGTTATTATGAAGCACTTTAAGCTCTTAGGTGGAAAAGAGCCAAAAAAGTGCCAAGTAAGTGGCTAACTTGACATCATTTTTCATTGTTACCCGGTCATAATATGAAAAACCAATTAAGCATGACATCACTACCATAGGCTAGTGTACCAATGCACATAGACCACATGTTAAGAATCACTAACCTTACAGCTGAAATAATTTCAACAGTTGATAAGCTCCAAGCTGGTAAATTCTATCTAATTTAAACTGTTAACCGTACTTTTCCTTTTTCTTTTCTTTTTTTTTTTTGAGGTAAAAATCTCACTCTAGCCCAGGTTGGCCTGGAACTAACTAACTCAAGCCCCAACCTGGCCTCAAGCTCAAGGTAAGCCTCCTACCTCAGCCTCCTCAGTGGTGCAATGAGCCACCATGCTGGGTTTAACACTTTCGTTTTAGCTTTTTTTTTTTGAGGTATGGCCTCACTCTAGATCAGGCTGACTTCAGGGTGGTCTTGAACTCATGGCAATCTTCGTACCTCTGCCTCCCAAGTGCTGGGATTAAAGGCATCCTCCACCATGCCCAGCTAGCATACTTTTTATATATTTTGTATTAATCTATACCACAAATTTCCTATTAGTCTACTCAACCCAAATGAAAAATATATACTTATAATTTTCAAAGAGTGCATTTAAAAAAAGTCCATTTGAGCTGGGTGTGGTGGCACACACCTTTAATCCTAGCACTCAGGAGGCAGAGGAAGGAGGATTGCCATGAGTTCAAGGCCACCCTGAGACTCCATAGTGAATTCCAGGTCAGCCTGGGCTAGAGTGAGACCCTACCTCGAAAAACAAAGTCCATTCTTGATGTCTACTAGAGTTTAAAAAGCTAAAACAGTAAAAGCCCTGTTAATATGTAAGTACACTGATTGCTAACAAAAGAGCATTTAAGGAGCAAGGAGCAGAAATAACTCAAAGCTCTGATTCCTTTAGCACATGGTGGGCCAGCTGGCCTGCCTGCCTCCCTCCCTCTCTGTCTTTTTTAGTTTTTCGAGGTAGGAGGGTTTTACTTTTTCAGGCTGACTTGGAACTCATTATGTTGTCTCAGGGTGACCTTAAACTCATGGTGTTCCTCCTACCTCTGCCTCCCAAGTGCTGGGTTTAAAGGCGTGCGCCACCAGTCCTCTCCTTTTTTTCCTTTCCCCATGGTAAGGTTTCACACTAGCACAGACTAAGCTGAAACAATTTAAGATCTATTCATAACATTAATTGATATTAAGCCAAAGTTATCAAATTACAAAAACTAATACAGCAACTCAGGTTACCATGATGAACCTTAAAGGGCAAGATGTTCACAAGCTCCCTAGAAGTATGCCCTGAAATTTATGCCAAAAAATCTATAGCATTAATCCTCAAATTTTGTCCCCCAAAAGGTATAGGACCATTTTCTTTAGAGGCATAGAATACCTTCAGATGAGAACCTTACTTTGATGTTTTCAACCAGAAGAAAATAACAAGATCACAACCACACAAAAGTCACCACCCCCACCCCCACCCCAGGTTCCTTCTACAAGCTTACTTTTTGCTACGTTCTTCATGGCCGTTAGCGCTGCTCAACTTGTTCTCATCCTAAGCAGGGTTGATAGAAGAACATCATGAGGACGAAGTGGTAACATTTCAAGTTGTCAAAGGGTAAAGGGAATAGGAATAAGAAAATACAAAACAATTTTAAAACTAATTACTTATTTAGTTTAACATGGAAGGCTATAAAAAAATTTAGACGGTAGGTGTTTAACCACTTTGTTGCTTATAATTAAGTCATCAAGAAACAAAAAAAATCTCTCCACATTAGCATACTTTACTTTCTTACATAGTTTAGATATTAAGTTATCCAGATTTACAATGTTGAAGTGGTTAAATATAATTTCTATGAAACATGAACGAAGTCGTTTTCTTTTATTCCATGTGCTATGGTCCCTTTTCGTCAGTACCATGGCTCTATTTCTGCCTAAGCCCCAAGTGGCCATGCTAGCAGCCAGCCACTATCCATTTCCTGTGACCGATGTCATTCCTGAGATCTTCGCCCATTTCCGTTGGAGGGTTGGGACTGTAAGAGCTTGATGCCACCTCTGTCACACATCTCGCCCTGAAGCAAACAGGGATTCACACTGCTTTAGTAATGTTGACTCCCAAGAACCCAAGAAAGTTAATTAATAATCCACCAGTCCAGCCTAAACATTTCCTACTTCCATACCTGTTTATATGGAATTACATCCACATTAAACTAAGACAAGAAACATTAAAACAGAAAGTAGGTCTTCAAGAGTCTAAGCATTATGGAATTACATACACTAGTTAAGACTATCAGAATTCATCCAAAGTCATCACATGGTCGTGCTACACACTCCAAAACAAATGCATTATTTTTAAAAGGTTTAGCGCAATGTTTATTTAAAAGTTTGAATACATCAGCTATAGGAGTATAACTCTACATTACAAAGCTTACAGTTTGTGACACCAGTGATATGCATGCACTCTGCTATTTTCACCAACTGGTGAAAACACTGAAGAGTTTACTTTTACTGTGATACTGAAATGGGTCATACTGTTGGTTTTACTAGCCAAAATATTCCTTTGTTGTTTTAGTGTGAAATAGTATGGCAGGGCCTAATTAAAAGACAAAACAATATGGAGAACAGTAAAACAGTCATCAAGTGACTCTAAGTTGTGATACTGCCTTTTTTTCTTTTTATCTTTTTTTAAAATTTCTGTTCAGGGATCCAAGAATTTTAGTGATTAACTGAGAAGCAGATCGCCACCTGCCTGTTTTAATATTTACTATCACCAGCCTTATGTATATTTATATGTATATAAATTTTTAAATCTCACCCATTTCTTCTTTAAAGACTTATTAGATTTACTTGCCATGGACTGGTTATGCTTTGTTATTCTTGGACCCCTGCTGTTTTCCCAAACCACTACATTCACCTTTTTTGCTATACCAAACTGGAGCTGGTAATTCTTAGTTGAGTCATTTTACCTAGGGGACCACGGTACAGCGATAAGTCACTCAATTACTACCTTATGATTGACAGTTCACACTGGAATCAAAGGTGAATTCATGGGAGTAGAGGTGAGATATCGTTAGGCAAGTCTACAAAGAGAGATAGATGGGCATTTATTCATCACGCTGAAGTGAAACTACTGCACAATATTATTACATCAATAGCATAAATTTACTTTTGTAAGTTACATGTAATGCATCTCTGATAAGGTAATCAAGAGGGCTCCGGGGAGGTTAGTTTACATTTCAGCAGTAGTTTCGTGAATAATGCTAAATTAAGAAATATATAAACCTCACGGTCATGTTTTTTTCTCACCTTCTTGTAAGGGGCCTCAAGCATTGCTTCAATATCAATATCGTCTGCCATTTTCTCTTAACACCTAGGAAAGAACAAGACAATCCTATGACTAAACATTTTTTTTTTCCAATGCTATTTTCCCTTGACCTACACAAAATTCTGGAGACAAATCCTTCAAAAGTCCTGTTATGACTAATGACTAGCAACGCACTTCTATCGTGCTTGAAAACGCCTTTCATCAAACGACTCCAAGTTCAATTTGCAAAAAAGCGCCAGGCGAATCTTCGCTACAGAAACCAGGAGCCAGAGCTCCTCTTTCCGCACAAAAAACCGCGCTGCCATTTTAGGGGCAAAGGGAAACTCCCTCGGTAGGGAGGGGTTGCGTACCAAGACAGCGTTCGGCAGGCGCCATGTTGGGAGGTCGCGACCAGCCGGGGCCTCGACGGGACAGACCGCCGTCAGTCCGAGGCCTCCCGGGGAGTCCGCGCCGCCGCCACCACCACCACCACCACGACCTCCACTGTCGCCCACCGAAAACGGTGGGCGCGGACACGGACATGCACAATTGTCCTTCCTCCCCTGACTCAGAAAAATTAAAAAAAAAAAACCACCAGAAGGGCCCTTTTCTCCTAGTTTGCGACCCCGAGACACCCCCGTACCTGTGCGGGTTTTCGAGCGCCTGTGCTCGGCTCGGTGAAGTCTGCTTCTGCGGCGGCGGCTGCTGCTGCTTGTGCCGCTGCCGCTGCTACTGATAAACCCCTAGGCCCAGGCCGCGGTACCGCCCAACCCAAATATCGGGCTCCTAGGGCGTCAAGGCCCAGGCGAATCTAAAAGAAACAATGGGATTAAAGGAGCCCGTGCAGGAGAGCAGGGCTGCGGTTTCGGCAGCTCGGGATCCACCCCTGCGACAGAGCCGGCAAGCTCCCTGAAATGGCGGCCGCTGCTTCCCCGTACTCACATTCACCAACACATACACACACAAACACCCGGGGTCTCCCAGAGCACTCAACACGGGCTCTCGCGAGAAACCGCCCGTGTTCCAGACGGAGAGAAAGGGAAATATCGCGAGAGCTAAGGACGGCCCTTAAGACCGTGGCCCAATCTCGTGCAATGATTGCGCCACAGACGTGCCCATCCCCCATTCCGAGGCTCCTTTTACCCCCCCCTTCCAGATAAGCGTCCAAATCTCGCGAGGCTGCGCTCTCTGTAAGGCAAAGACTGTTGGTGCACTAGCTGTCAATCTTTCAGAGAATTCCTTGCTCACTGGAGCGCTGCGGTCGTCCCTTGCTCGTGTGTCCTCCACGCAGCCATCAGGGTTCACCCTCGCCGCAGACCACCCCCCCCGCCCTCCCTCCCACCCAGATGGCTGTCAAGGTCGCCATGAGGCTGGCTTGTAAAATGAAACAGTCGTTTCCAAATTAGCCACCGACGGTAAAGACGAAAGGAAAAACACGAAAGAAGACAAGGGATCGTACGGAGTTATGGGGATGAGAGAGGGATAAAATAAAGATGAATTTTCTTCACGCTTGGGGTCACTCGGCTGTCAAGCTTTGAAATCCTTCGATTTCGTGGAGAAAAGCAAAAAGACTGGAGAGGGAAAAAATAAAATAAAAAACTTTGCTTCTGTGGCAATGGATAGCTTTCTGTCCTTAATTAAGTCTGATAATGCATCAGGATCGCTTTTGTTTGTTCAAAGGTGTCCCCTTCCACTAGAATTTGACTCCTTGCTCCTGAACTCTCCCAAAAGCCCTGTTCCTCCAAGTGTTAAATTTGCGGCTTGTTTTTGGCTAATACTGTGTTAAAGTGGGAGCAGAGAAGTCTTTGTAAGATTATTATTTAGGCCGGGCGTGGTGGCCCACGCCTTTAATCTCAGCATTCCAGAGGCAGAGGTAGGAGGATTGCTGTGAGTTCGAGGCCACCCTGAGACTCCATAGTGAATTCTAGGTCAGCCTGGGCTAGAGTAAGACCCTACCTCGAAAAAAAAAAAATTATTATTTATTTCTGAATAAAAATAGATATCTCCAAACAAGTTCATGAATTCTATCAATATCCTAATGCTTGAGAGCAACATAAAGGATTTGAAATGACACACACACTGTGCGACCTTGGAAAAGTAGATTAGACTCTCAGATTAGATCTTCCATTTCCTCCTCTGAAAAGGAAGGCGTATTATAAGTAAGGTTAAGCTTTCTGAGATCAACAGTGGAAAGAAATGTTCACATATGAATTCCCAGAATTTTTTTTTTTTTTTTTTTTTGAGGTAAGGTTTCACTCTACTCCAGGCTGACCTGGAATTCAGTCTCAGGGTAGTCTTGAACTCACGGTGATCCCTCTACCTCTGTCTCCACAGTGCTAGGATTAAAGGTGTGCACCACAATGCCTGCCTGAATTCCCAGATTTAGTAAGTAGATCTCAATGAAATGAATGAAAGTTCAGTAGAGGTATAATTTAGTAATGTGGCACCAAAAATACTTAATAATCAAAAAACATAACTGGAGGCTGGGCACGGTGGCACACACCTTTATTCCTAGAACTCAGGAGGCAGAGGTAGAAGGATCACCGTGAGTTCGAAGTCACCTTGGGACTACATAGTGAAATCCAGGTCAGTCTGGTGTAGAGTGAAACCCTATCTCAAAAACAAACAAATGAATAAAAAAATATATTTGTGGAATTTTTCTTTTTTTTTTTTTTTTTTTTGGTTTTTCGAGGTAGGGTCTCACTCTGGCTCAGGCTGACCTGGAATTCACTATGTAGTCTCAGGGTGGCCTCGAACTCACGGCGATCCTCCTTCCTCTGCCTCCCGAGTGCTGGGATTAAAGGCGTGCGCCACCACGCCTGGTTTATTTGTGGAATTTTTTACCCCCTTGGGTCTCATGGATCCCAAGATAGCCTCCAACTTTATTTTATTTTTATTTATTTAATTGAGATAGAGAAAGAGGCAGATAGAGAATGGGTACACCAGGGCCTCCAGTCACTGCAAATGAACTCCAGATGCATGTGCCACTTTGTACATCTGGTTTACGTAGGTTCCGGGGAATCGAGCCTTGAATCAGGATCCTCAGGTTTCACAAGCAAGTGCTTAACTGCTAAATCATCTCCCCAGCCCCAGCCTCCAACTTTAAACTGTTGAGAAGGACAAACTTTAACTTCCTTTGTGTGTGTGTGGTGGGGCGGGGTGGGGGGGTGGGGGGGGTGGGGGGGGTCCCAGGATACCAGGTGTAGAGAGGTCAGAATGAAACTTCTGGGTTTCAGCGGGGCGTGGTGGCGCACTCCTTTAATCCCAGCACTTGGGAGGCAGAGGTAGGAGGATCGCCATGAGTTCAAGGCCACCCTGAGACCACAGAGTTAATTCCAGGTCAACCTGGACCAGAGTGAGACCCTACCTCAAAAAACCAAAAAAAAAGAAAAGAAAAAAAAAATCTTCTGGGTTTCATACTTACTTTCCACCTCCTTTGAGGTGGGGTCTCACTGCTTTTACCAGGTTAAATGGCCCCAGTGTTTCTCCTGTCTCCACTTCCCTTCTCACCCATAGTTAAGGCTGAAATTACAAATGCCTGCCACAATGTCTGGGTTTTTTATGTGCATGCTAGGGTTTCCAACTGTGGGCATTCATGCTTACATGGCAAGCACTTTTTATCCACTGAGGCATCTCCCCAGTCTAACCTTGAACTTCTGATCCTCTTATCTCTACTTTACAAGTGCTAGAATTTCAGGGAATCACCATCCCTGGTTTCATGTGGTGCTTGGAATGAAATTGAGGACTCTGTGTATGCTAGGCAAGAGTCAACTACATCTCCCAACTTAGTTTTTTTCTCTGTTTGTTTTGTTTTTCAGACTGGGTGTCATGTAGGTCAGACTAGCCTAGAACTTGCTATCTAGCCAAGCTGACATTGATCTCCGTTCAAGTGTTGGTGTTACAGGTGTGGGCCACCATGTCTAGTGTTATTTGTTATCGTTCTTTGAGGTACGGTTGCACTGTGTATATAGCCCAGGCTAACATCAGTTGGCTGGCAGTCTCCCTGCCTCACCCTATTGAAAGCTGGGTTGACAGGCATGTATGGCCATACCTGCCTGACTTCTCACATAGAGGCTCAGGATTAACCCCAGCTGCTCATGCCTGCACAGCACATGCCCACTATGTCATCTCCCAACTTACGATTTTATTATTTATTTTTGTTTTTGTTTTTTTTCAAGGTAGTGTTTCACTCTAACCCAGGCTAACCTGGAACTCACTCTGTAGCCCAGGCTGTCCTCAAACTCATGACAATCCCACTTCAGCCTCCCCAGTGTTGGCATCGAAGGGGTGAGTTACCTCACCAGGCTAGGTTTCTTTTGTTTTGTTTTTCTTTTTACTTTTATTTCCATTTTATTTATTTATTTATTTATTTATTTTGTGGTTGTTCGAAGCAAGGTCTCACTCTAGTCCAGGCTGACCTGGAATTCACTATGTAGTCTCAGGGTGGCCTCGAACTCACGGCAATCCTCCTACCTCTGCCTCCCGAGTGCTGGCTGCTGGTATTAAAGGCCATGTGTCACCACAATTTGCTTTCCATTTATTTTTATGCTGAACTTACTTCCATGCCATAAATTTGTTTCTTCAGTTTTTTTCTGGGATACCTTTTGCTTTTGTACAACCTCCTGGCTTTTTCTCCTTTTCAGTGAGGATTATCCCAATAATAGTAGGGAGCGTTTATGCATAGGTTAATCCCCCCATAAGCTCTGTAAATACAGTGATGCATCTTGGGTGCTATATTCACCTGCATATGCTCAATGGCCAGAGAATCCACATCCAAACCCTGAAATTCAGCCAGAGAAAACAAATAATCTCCAAGCCTTTGTGTTAGGCAGTTTATGTGTATTAGAGCACCCAGTTCTCCTGCTGAGTCTGTGGTAATAGCACCTATGTGTTAAGCAGGAACTGTGCATCCTTTTTTCTGATCTAGCCCAGAGGAAGGCCTCTTTCCACTCAAGGCCCTTTGACTTCTTGAGTCCCACTACCAACTTTACTAAACCCTCAAAATAACCTGAACATAGACACCATTCATTAGCCATCTCCTTAAAGTTCCTTCCTCCTCCCTTCACCCCCAACCCAGTGGACAATGAGAATTCCAAGACTCTTGCATTGGTACAAGGTGGTCTTCGGCGCTGGGTTATGATCTGACTTTTTAAAAACATTTTTCAAGCTGGCTGGAAAGATGACTTAGGGGTTAAGGCGTTTGCCTGCAAAGCCAAAGGATCCCAGTTTGACTCTCCAGGACCCATGTAAGCCAGATGAGATGCATAAGGGCACACATGCATCTGGAGTTTGTCTGCAGTGGCTGGTGGCCATGGCGTGCCCATTCTCTCTCTCACACTCAATTAAATAAATAAATAAAATATATTTAAAAAAATGTTTTTGAGCTAGTATCTTCCTCCAGCCCAGTCTAACCTGGAATTCACTATGTAGTCACCAAGTGGCCTTCAACTCACAGTGATCCTCCTACCTCTTTCTCCCAAGGGCTTGTAAATAATGTGCCACCACACGTGGCTTGTAAATTTATTTATTTTTTTTAAGGTAGGGTTTCACTCTAGCTCAGGCTATCTTGTAATTAACTATGTAGTCTCAGGGTGACCTTGAACTCACAGGGGTTCTCCTACCTCTGCTTCCCAAGTGCTGGGATTAAAGGTAAGGTTTTACTCTAGCTCAGGCAGACCTGGAATTCACTATGTAGTCTCAGAATGGCCTTGAATTCACAGTTATCCTCCTACCTCTGCCTCCCAAGTGCTTGTAGTAACGGCATGTGCCACCACACCGGACTTGTGAATCATCTTGCTTTTTAAAATTTTTAGGTTTTTCGAGGTAGGGTTAGCTTAAGCTGATATGGAATTCACTATGTAGTCTCAAGGTGGCCTCAACCTCGTGGTGATCCTCCTATGTCTGCATCTCAAGTGCTAGGATTAAAGGTATGAGCCACCACACCAGGCTCTTTTTTATTTTATTTTATTTTTTGAGGTAGGGTCTCATTCTAGCACAGGCTGACCTGGAATTCACTATGGAGTCTCAGGTGGCCTCGAAATCACAGCGATCCTCCTACCTCTACCTCTTGAGTGCTGGGATTAAAGGCATGCACCACCATGCCTGGCTGTCTTTTAAATTTTTAAAAGTATTTTCATTTATTTATTTGTAAGGAGCAAGAAAGAAAGACAGATGACTCTCTCTCCCTCTCTCTTTCTTTTAACATTATTGAGGCAGATGTAGAAGGATTACTGTGAGTTAGAGGCCAGCCTGGGAATAAAGAGAAAGTTCCTGGTCAGCCTGGGCTAGGGTGAGACCCTACCTCAGAAAAAAAAAAAATATTTTTTATTTGAGGGTGGGTGGAGGAATGAATGAGTGTGCCAGAGTCTCTTTTTGCTGCAAACTCTAGGCACAGGGAGAAATATTGACTACAGAGTCTCAGCCTCAAAATCATAAAGCAATGCCAAGCATAGTGGCACACACTTTTAATCCCAGCACTTGGGAGGCTGAGTTAGGAGGATTGCTGTGAGTTTAAGACCACCCTGAAAATATATAGTAAATTCCAGGTCAGCAGACTATGAGACCCTACCTCAAAAAAAAAAAAAAAAAAAGAAAGAAAGAAAGAAAAGAAACTTCAGACATGTGCCACTTTGTGAATCTATCTTTAGGTGAGTACATGGGGGATTGAGCATAGTCATTAGGCTTTGCAAGCAAGTGCCTTAATTGTTGAGCCATCTCTCCAGCCCCAATGAATAAAATATTAAAAAATAATGATCAATTCTGGGTAAGGTGGTGGTACACCAGCCACACCAAAGCAGCCAAGGGAGGGAAATAAACAGAAACACAGCAAAATGCACTTTTCTACTGAAAAGTGAAGGTGTATAAGTTATTATCAACTATAGCAGAGAAGCAGGAGAGACCAAGATCTGCCAGAAAGGAGGAAGCTAGCCAGAATCCAATAGGAGGACATGATAATCCTAACACATATGCACCTAATGTGGGGGCTCCCAATTTCATCAAACAAAGGCTATCACAACTAAGCTCACAGACAACACCAAACTCAGTTGTAGAGGGTGACTTCAACACCCCACTGTCATCCATTGACAGGTTATCCCAGCAAAAAAAATAAATAGAGAGACATCTGGATTAAATGAATTCATAGAACAAATGGAAACAGATATCTATAGAACATTTTACCCAAATGCTGCAGAATGCACATTCTTTCTTTTTAGCTTTATTTTTATTTGTTTATTTGAGAGAAAGAGACAGAGAGAGGGACAGAAAGAATGGGCGCGGCAGGCTTCCAGCCACTGTAAACAAACTCCTGACGCATGTGCTCCCTTGTGCAGCTGGCTTACATGGGTCCTGGGGAATCAAACCAAGGTCCTTTGGCTTTACAGGCAAACGCCTTAACCGCTAAGCCATCTCTCCAGCCCCAGAATACACATTCTTTTCAGCAGCACATAGCACATTCTTTAAAATAGGCTATAAATTAGGACACAAAACAAATCTTAACAAATACAGGAAAATTGAAATAATTCCTTGCTCTCTATCTGATCACAACAGGATCAAACTACAAATCAATAGCAAGAAAAGCTATAGAGCATACACAAATCACGGGGGGGGGGGGCCACTAATCAAAATTTAAGAGGATATGAATAAGTGAAATGGAAACCTACTTTTTTGGACAATGGAACACCCAGAAGCCATAGATTGTTACTAGAAATTTTCAGTGCCAGAGATGGGATACTTTCCAGTGAGTTGTTGGCCAGGGAGCTTCCTGATGCCCCCAAAACATTACAGGCCATCGCCAAGGCCCTTGGTTTCCTAACAGGAATAGATGGTAAAACCCTATTGCTGAAGACTCCATGTATTTGGGCTGCAAGTTCACTGAAAAATTCAGCTGGAATTAAGCCAAAAACCTCCTCCATGTAGACCAGCTGACAGAAAGCTGGAAAAAGCTACATTGTATGCAGATCAAGGGGAAAGAGATAAATCACCAGTGGAGATGCTCAACAGTGGACACTGCAAGCCCTAAATTTGGTCAGCGAGGCCAAATGAGTCAATGGGTACAATAGTGTGGCATGTTTGTTATGGGGAAAACCAACAGCTTTCTAATTGGACTGAGAGCCCACTACATGGAAGGGAATACTTGCCTGATACTGAACATCTACGACGGGGTAGTCAGGACGCCTAGAGGTATAACATTTGCTGGTGTCTGGCCTCGTATATAGTATGCTCACCGAACTTCCCGCTAAGCACTTCTCTTAATGTTCATACCCATATATTAATGCTACACTCACTTTTGGTAGAGAACTTTTTCTTTTCAGATGGCAGTGACCTTGGGATGACTCAGAAGACACCATGGTGCTGAGAAGTGGCAGAGGAGGGCTCAGCACTGCAATATCTCTATCACACCTTCCATGGCTCAGGTGGTTTAAGGTTCAGATAGTTAAAGATTGTGTCAAAGTGGGGAGTGGTCACACATGCCTTTAATCCCAGCACTTGGGAGACAGAGGTAGGAGGATCACCGTGAGTTTGAGGCCACCCTGAGACTATATAGTGAATTCCAGGTCAGCCTGGGCTAGACTGAAATCCTATCTCAACCCCCCCCAAAAAAAAGTGACATTGTGATTTTGTTCCTAGAAAAACTAAAAAGGCTCCCTGTGTCTTAAAAAAATCTACTGTATATGAACAATGTTAATATAGTTTATCTAAGCTTCATTTAACAGTCATAAATATTTCTTTATTTAAGCCTTAAAATTGTTCAATGGTAAAAGGTACTTATTTAAGAAATTGCTTTGTGTCTGTAATATTGTCTAATATAACTCAACAATGGCCAAGTTTTATTTTCTTTTATTTATTATTATTATTATTATTTGGTTTTTCAAGGTAGGGTCTCACTCTAGCTCAGACTGACCTGAAATTCACTATGTATTCTCAGGGTGGCCTCAAACTCATGGCGATCCTCCTATTTCTGCCTCCGTAGTACTGGGATTAAAGACATCTGCCACCATGCTCAGCCTTCCAAGTTTTATTTTATTCTTGAGCCATGTATAAATTAGTATCAGTCAAAGTTTTATTTAATTAATGATCTCATTTCTTTTTTTTTTTTACTGGTTTTTCGAGGTAGGGTTTCACTGTAGCCTAGGCTGACCTGACATTCATGATGTAGTCTCAGGGTGGCCTTGAACTCACTGCGCTCCTTCTACCTCTGCCTCCCAGTTTTTGGATTAAAGGCATGCGCCACCATGCCTGTCAATTATCTCATTTCTGATCTCTTAAATTAATTTCTTATAGAGATATTGATACTTAAGACATGGAAATGCAAACGATGTTAATATAGTTTGTCTAAGCTTCATGTAACAGTCATAAGTATTTATTTAAGCCTTAAAATTGTTCAATGCTAAAAAGTACTTATTTAAGAAGTTGCTTTGAAAAAAAAAAAAGAAGTTGCTTTGTGTCTGTCATATTGTCTTTAATACATGTTAAAATCAGGCTTGCTTGACTCAACAATGACCAAGTTTTATTTTATTCTTGAGCTATGTATAATCAGTCTCAGTCAAGGTTTCACTTAATTCATTGTCTCATTTCTGGTATCTTAAGTTCATTGCTTATATAGATATTGATACTTAAAATATGCTTCCTGCCTAGACAAATAATCTTAAATTGCTGTTCTACTTCCAGTTTGGGGGATAATTGATACTTGCATTGATGTACAGACTAGCCAAAGTTGTTTTCAAACACAGAAGCTAAGTTTTTATACTGTTTTGTCTTTTTCCTGGCATACAATTTCTAGACTAAATTGCCTTAAAGTTCATTTGGCATTATAAAAATATTGTTTTTAGAGTTACTAAAATATTCTGCCTTTACTTATAACTGACAGATACTTAAAAGATAAATGTGGGGCTGGAGGGATTGCTTAGCCATGAAGGTGTTCACCTGCAAAGCCAAAGGACCCAGGTTCAATTCCACAGGACCCACATATAGCCAGATGCACGAGGGGGCATGTGAGGTTCGTTTGCAGTGGCTGGAAGCCCTGTTGTGACCATTTTCTCTCTTTCTCTCTCTCTCTCACCTTCCCTCTTTCTGCCTGTTTCTATATGTCTCTCTGTAATAAGTAAAAATAAAAAAAGATAGAATGCATATGCTTTCCATGTCCCAGATATAGCTTACACTGTCACCTGACAACTAAACTTAAATAGTAATCAAAATGGTTTTAAACTATTGTGTCATTCTCTAATCTGCTTTGCTTACCAGATATGTTCTGCACTTTGTTAAAAAAAAAAAACCTATTGTTTTATTTATTTATTTATATATTTGAGAGACAGAAAGAAACAGAGAGAGACAGAGAAACAGATATAGAGAGAATGGGGGCACCAGGGCCTCCAGCATCTGCAAATGAACTCCAGATGCACACGCCACCTTGTACATTTGGCTTACATGGGTCCTGGGGAATCGAACCTGGGTCCTTTGGCTTTGCTGGCAAGTGCCTTAACCTAAACTATCTCTCCAGTTCTCTGCAACCCCCCCCCGTTTTTTTTTTTTTTTTTTTTTTGTTTTTTGAGGTAGGGTGTCTCACTCTGGTCCAGGCTGACCTGGAATTAACTCTGTCATCTCAGGGTGGCCTTGATTGAACTCATGGAAATCCTCCTACCTCTGCCTCCCAAGTGCTGGGATTAAAGGCGTGCACTACCACACCCAGCTCTCTGCACCTTTTTTTTTTTCTTGGTTTTTTGAGGTAGGGTTTCACCCTAGCCCAGGCTGACCTGAAATTCACTATGTAGTCTCAGGGCGGCCTTGAACTCACAGTTATCCACCTACCTCTGCCTCCGGAGTGTTGGGATTAAAGGTGTGTGCCACCACGCCCAGCTTTCTCTGCACCCTTTTTAACTAATCTGTTTTGCTAATCAGATATGTACAGTCTATCTGAATGAGTAATAACCATATGTGAAAAGCCAAAATCAATTGGAAATGTTGGAGTTAAAAGGATAACCAATATTTTGGTTCCTGCTCCTGGGTCAGAAGGCCAC
This sequence comes from Jaculus jaculus, assembly GCF_020740685.1. Taxonomy (NCBI): domain Eukaryota; kingdom Metazoa; phylum Chordata; class Mammalia; order Rodentia; family Dipodidae; genus Jaculus; species Jaculus jaculus. Next base: position 114,692,186 of record NC_059109.1, read on the forward strand.
ATGAGATGATAGGACACTTGAATTTCTATCTTCTGGTAAGTTACCTGTCTTCTTGATCAGAGAATATATCGAAACCCAGAAATGAATTCCAAGTCAATATATCGGCAACAGAAGTGTCACATTGGAGGAAAATCAGTTCTCCAGGCTTCCCAAAGGAGGGAGGGCCACTCGGTCAGCACGGCCTTGACCTATCCTAGCAGATGACAATGCTGAGAGTCATAGAACTCCTCACAGGTCCCTAAAAGTCTCTCCTACAGCACATTATTGACGTCCAAAATATACAGTTAATTCTGGCAGCCTACATGGTCTTACCCAATGAGAAAAATATAACTATAATATAAACAATTAGTCACACTAATAGGTTCCCCTGTCTGATGCTGACTTACAATATTGGACTTTAACATTAAATCAAGTCTTCTGACTCTGTCTGTCCCTGATTAGCTTCACCTACCCTGTCCCCAGCCATTTCCACTTGCCTTAGCTAGAATCAGAGCTATTTCTTAGACCCTCTCCTTCCTTAGCCCTTACCCTATCTCATTCAAGGATAAATACACTGCCACCCTAACAGACTAGGGCTAGAGAAATGGCTTATTGGTTAAGGTGCTTGCCTGCCAAACTTAAGTATCCAGGTTCAATTCCTCATGACCCACATAAACCAGATGCACAAGTTTGTTTACAGTGGCTGGAGTCTCTGATGCACCCATTCTCTCTCTCTCTCCTTTCTCTCTCTGTTAAATAAATAAAAAAAATTATAATAAACAACTAGGGCTGGAAAGATGGCTTAGGCACTTATCTTCAAAGCCAAAGGACCCAGATTTGATTCCCCAGGACCCAAGCAAGCCAGATGTACAAGGTGGCGCGTGTGTCTGGAGTTCATTTTTAGTCGCTGGATGCCCTGGCGTGTCCATTCTCTCTTTCTCTCTCTTGATCTCAAATAAGTAAAAAGTTAAAAAACTATACTTCTTGTTATTTATTAATGTCTTTTTAATGTATTTATTAAAGAGAGAAAGAGGTAGATTCAGAGAGACTGAATGGGCATGCCAGGGCCTCTAGCCACTGCAACAAAAACTCTAGATGCATGCACCACGTTGTGCATCTGATTTACATGGATACTGGGGAGCCAAACCTGGGCCTTTAGGATTTGTAGGTAAATGCTTTAACCGCTGAGCCATCTCTCCCTAGGCAGAGAGTTTAAAAAAATATATATGGGCTGAAACGACTACATAGGGAATTCTAGGTCAGCCTGGGCTAGAGCAAGACCTTACCTTGAAAACAACACCTGTTGAGATTATCAGCCCTCTCTGATGCTCCTGTGACTGTGGTTTCTGGCTTCCTGAGCTCTCCCCCTTGGTCTGGTTCTGCAGAGATCACACCTTAGTTCTGGTTTTGGGGACTGATATGATCAACCTTGGTGAGAATCAGTACATGGCATCTATGCAGCTAAGGGGGCTTGCTTTCCTATGTCAGTTCCCCCCTTGCACAGGACAGACATTGAAAAATACCTCATGATTGCTTAAGGACAGAATATTAATGCTTGTTAGGTAGAGAATGACAAAGATCACTTTCCTAATTCAGTACCTTTTTTTTTTTTTTTCGAGGTAGGGTCTCGCTCTGGTCTAGGCTGACCTGGAATTAACTCCATAGACTCAGGGTGGCCTTGAACTCACGTCGATCCTTCTACTTCTGCCTCCCAAGTGCTGGGATTAAAGGCGTGCGCCACCACGCCTGGCTTGTCTGTTTGTTTTTTGAGGTAGGGTCTCATTCTAGCTCAGGATGACCTGGAATTCACTATGTAGTCTCAGGGTGGCCTTGAACTCATGGCAGTCCTCTCACTTCTTGCCTCCCTAATGCTGGGATTAAAGGCATGCGCAACCACGCCCGGCTTTTTTTTTTTTTTTGAGGTAAGGTCTCATTTTAGCCTAGGATGACCTGTAATTCACTATGTAGTCTCAGGCTGGCCTAGAACTCACACCTGATACTGAGAACAAAGTTAGAATACTATTGTTAGAAAAGTCTATAGAGAAGTTCCCACTGTTCTTTGGCTAAGAGAGGACCTGCCCGCTAAAAAGTCTTTGATAATTTTATGTTTAACCCCCACTCTTGTTTAGTAATTAAAGGCACCTGCTACAATAGCCTGCTAGCCCAGGTTTGTCCTAGGTTCAAATGCCCAGTACCATGCAAAGCCAGATGTACAAAGTGGTGCATGCATCTAGAGTTCATTTGCAGTTCCAAGAGATCCTATTGTGACCATACTCTTCTCCTTCTCTCTTCCTCTCCCCCACCAAAGCAAATAAATAAAAAGTGGGGTGTGGTGGCACACACCTTTAATCTGGGTGGCAGAGGTAGGAGGGTCACTATTAGTTGGAATCCACCCTGAGACTACATAGCAAATTCCAGGTCAGCCTGTGCTAGAGTGAGACCCTATTTTGGAAAACCACACACACACACATACAAATTACCACTGAAGGCATTTTCTTCATATCCATATCAGTTTATTTTAGCTTGCTCAATTTCATTCATTCATTCATTCTCTTTTTTTTCCCCTGTTTCTTTTCTGAGGTAGGGTCTCATTCTAGCTCAGGCTGACCTGGAATTCACTATGGAGTCTCAGGTTGGCCTTGAACTCATGGCGATCCTCCTACTCTGCCTCCCGAATGCTGGGATTAAAGGCTTGCGCCACCACACCCGGGTAATTTCATTCTTTTCCATCGTTCCCGTTTTCCATTTTCATCGTTCCCGTTTTCCATTTTGAGAAATATCCTTAGAGCCAGATCATTTCCCTATTCTTTTCTTCATCCATGTTACTTGATAGTGACCAGTCAATGGTGCCTGCTGTCCAAGACTTTGCTTTTTAGTGAATGACTCAAAGATGACAGGAGGTTAGGAGTGAAATCCAGCAGTGGGGAGTGGTGCTGCCAGCAGCAACAGCTGCTACTTCTTTTTTTTTTTTTTTAATTAATTAACTAATTAATTTATTTGAGAGCAACAGACACAGAGGGAAAGACAGACAGAGGGAGAGAGAGAGAATGGGCGCGCCAGGGCTTCCAGCCCCTGAAAGCGAACTCCAGACGCATGTGCCCCCTTGTGCATCTGACTAACGTGGGACCTGAGGAACCGAGCCTCGAACCGGGGTCCTTAGGCTTCACAGGCAAGCGCTTAACTGCTAAGCCATCTCTCCAGCCCAGCTGCTACTTCTTGCTTTGGCTGTCCTCTTGTTTTCTTAGTCTACTTTCCTGATGCAGCTCAGCACTCCCATTGCAAAGGCATCAGTGCTTAGAATAGACAAAACAGTTTTAATTTGTGAATTCTTTACAATTTCTTTCTTTAAACAAAAACAGGGGTAGCCCTAGAGGTGTAATGACTGCTGCTGTCTGGCTAAATACTGTGCTCACCAAACTGCCCAGTAAGCACTTCTCTTAATGTTCATACCCATATATTAATGCTACTCTCACTTTTGGTAGAGAACCTTCTCTTTTCAGATGGCAGTGACCTTGGGATGACTCAAAAGGCATCATGGTGCCAAGAAGAAGTGACAGGAGTGCTCAGCACTGAAATATGTCTATCAAACATTCCATGGCTTAGGGTCATTGCAGAAGAGGTGGCAGAAAGAATGTAAGAGCCAAAGGAAGGGTAGGACTCCATCCAACGTGCTCCTCCAGACATAATGGCCTGAATATCCATGATCTCACAGTGGCTGATACTACCTTCCCAAGACCGTCACATTAAGAAGAAAAGATCATGACATCAAAATAAAAGAAAGGCTGATTGAGGGCTGGAGAGATGGCTTAGCGGTTAAGCGCTTGCCTGTGAAGCCTAAGGACCCTGGTTCGAGGCTTGGTTCCCCAGGTCCCACGTTAGCCAGATGCACAAGGGGGCGCACGCGTCTGGAGTTCGTTTGCAGTGGCTGGAAGCCCTGGCGCGCCCATTCTCTCTGTCTTCCTCTATCTGTCTTTCTCCTTGTGTCTGTCACTCTCAAATAAATAAATAAATAAATGAACAAAAAATATTAAAAAAAAAAAAAGAAAGGCTGATTGAGAAGAGAAGGGGATAGGATGGAGAGTAGATTTTCAAGGGGGAAAGTGGGGAGGGGAAGGAAGTACCATGTGATATTGTTTACAATTATGGAAGTTGTCAATAAAATAAAAATAATCCAAAAACCAAACCAAACCAAACCTAAGGGCTGGAGAGATGGCTTAGCGGTTAAGCACTTGCCTGTGAAGCCTAAGGACCCCAGTTCGAGGTTCGATTGCCCAGGACCCACGTTAGCCAGATGCACAAGGGGGTGCACATGTCTGGAGTTCATTTGCAGTGGCTGGAGGCCCTGGTGTGCCCATTCTCTCTCTCTCTCTCTCTCTCTCTCTCTCTCTCTCTCTGCCTCTTTCAGTCTGTCACTCTGAAATTTAAAAAATAAAATAGTAAAACCTTAAAGCCGGGTTTTGTGGTGCATGCCTTTAATCCCAGCACTCTGAGGCAGAGGTAGGAGGATCACTGTGAATTCAAGGCCTTCCTGAGACTACATACTGAATTCTAGGCCAGCCTGAACTAGAGCGAGACCCTACCTTAATAAGACAAACAACAACAGCAAAGTTCCATAGGCAGCTGGTAGTGGGGGGCCATACCTTTAATCCTTGCATCCTAGCACTTGGAAGCCCGAGGTAGTAGGATTGCTATGAGTTCAAGGTCGGTCTGAGCTAGAGTAAGACCCTACCTGGAAAACAAAACAAAACAAAAAAGTTCTATAGCATTGAGGGAGATCTACACAATGTGATAAAAGACCTCACTTAGGAGATGGCAAACTGAGACTTGCAACATTTTGTCTGTCATGTAAAACCAAACAATACTGCCATCTATGTAAGTAGTAACAACTAGCTAGACATGGTGGCACATGCTTGTGACTGTGAGCTTGAAAGCCTGGGTTACATAGTTATATCCTAAAAATCAACAACCCAAAAGGCAACAGCAGGCAGGGCTAGGGAGATGAGTCAATGATGAAAGGCACTTGTTTGCAAATCTTGCTGGCTGGAAGTCCAATTCCTGGGCACTCACATAAAGGCCAGATGCTGAATCTGATGTTATCACCTGGCTGACACTGCATGCAGTTCAGTGGAAGAGAGAGAAATCAACAGTGAAGATACCTATACCCAACAGTGGACATTGCAAGCCTTATATTTGCCCAGCCAGGCCAATGAGCCAAATGGTGCAATAGTGGCATGATTGTTATGGGGGAAACCAACTGCCCTCCAATTTGATTGGGGGCCTGTTCTATGGGTGGGAATACATCCCTGATACTGAAAACCTACAACAAGGGTAGTCCTGAGCCCTGGGGGTGTAACGCTTGTTGCTGTCTGGCTAAAAGTATATACTATGTTCACCAAACTGCCTAGTAAGCACTTCTCTTAATGTTTATTCCTATATGTTAATGCTACTCTCAATTTTGTTTTAAACATTTTATTTATTTATTTGAGAGAGATAATGGGTGTGCCAGAGCCTCCAACCACTGCAAAGGAACTCCGGGCACATGCACCACCATGTGCATCTGGCTTATATGGGACCTGGAGAATCGAACCTGGGTCTTTAGGTTCATAGGCAAGTGCCTTAACTGTTAAGCCATCTCTCCAGTCCAGTGCTACTCTCACTTTTGGTTAGAGAACATTCCCTTTTCAGATGGCAGTTACCTTGGGATGACTCAGAAGGCACCATGGTGCTGAGAAGTGACACAGGAGTGTTCAGCACTGAAATATCTCAATCACACCTTCAATGCAGGGTCCATTGCGGAAGAGGTGGCAGAAAGAATGTAAGAGCCAAAGGAAGGGTAGGACTCCTTACAAAGTGCTCCTCCCGACACAAAATGGCCTGGATATCCATGACCTCACAGTGCTTGATACTACCTACACAAGACCATCATAATAGGAGGAAAAGATCATGACATCACAATAAAAGAGAAACTGATTGAGAGGGGGAGGGGATATGATGGAGAGTGGAGTTTCTAAGGGGAAAAGAGGGGAGGGAGGGAATTACCATGGGATATTGTTTCCAATTATGGAAGTTGTCAATAAAAAAATTAAAAAGAAAAAAAAAAAAGAGACTGTTGGCTGGAGAGATGGCTTAGTGGTTAAGGCACTTGCCTGCAAAGCCCAAGGACCCATGTTCAACTCTACAGATCCCACCTAAGCCAAATGCATAAAGGTGAGACAAGCACAAGGTTGCATATGCCCACCAGGTGGTGCAAGCGTCTGGATTTCCTTTACAGTGGCAGAGCCCTTGGCCCACCAATTTCTCTCTCTGTTTTTCTTAAAAGAAAAAAAAAAAAAAAAAAAAAGCTGGGAGTAGTGTCACACACCTTTAATCTCAGCACTTGGGAGGCAGAGGTAGGAGGATTGGTGTGAGCTTGAGGCCACCCTGAGACTACATAGTGCATTCCAGGTCAGCCTGCATTAGAGTGAGACCCTGCCTCAAAAAACCAAAATAAAGAAAAAGAGCTTGGAAAAAGCCATAGAATGTGAGAGAAAGTGATCTTTTTTTGAAAGTGATTTTTATTTATTTATTTATTTATTTGAGAGCGACAGACACAGAGAGAAAGACAGATAGAGGGAGAGAGAGAGAATGGGCGCGCCAGGGCTTCCAGCCTCTGCAAACGAACTCCAGACGCGTGCGCCCCCTTGTGCATCTGGCTAACGTGGGACCTGGGGAACCGAGCCTTGAACCGGGGTCCTTAGGCTTCACAGGCAAGCGCTTAACCGCTAAGCCATCTCTCCAGCCCTTGAAAGTGATTTTTTAAAAAGGTTTATTGTTATTTATTAGATTGGAGACAGAGAGGCAGAGAGAGAGAGAGAGAGAGAGAGAGAGAGAGAGAGAGAGAGAGGGAGAGAGAGAGAGACAGAGGGAGAGAGAGGGAGAGGGAGGGAGGGAGGGAAGAAGGGAGAATGGTATGCCAGGGCCACTAGCCACTGCAAAGGAAATGCAGATGCATGTGCCACCATCTGCATCTGGCTTAAGTGGGATCTGGAGAATTGAACCTTGGTCCTTAGGCTTCGCAAGCACATGCCTTAACCGCTAAGCCATCTCTCCAGCCCTTGAAAGTGATTTTTTAAAAAGGTTTATTGTTATTTATTAGATTGGAGACAGAGAGGCAGAGAGAGAGAGAGAGAGAGAGAGAGAGAGGGAGAGAGAGAGAGACAGAGGGAGAGAGAGGGAGAGGGAGGGAGGGAGGGAAGAAGGGAGAATGGTATGCCAGGGCCACTAGCCACTGCAAAGGAAATGCAGATGCATGTGCCACCATCTGCATCTGGCTTAAGTGGGATCTGGAGAATTGAACCTTGGTCCTTAGGCTTCGCAAGCACATGCCTTAACCGCTAAGCCATCTCTCCAGCCCAGAAAGTGAGTTTTGTCAGATGAGCAGAGCATCAAATGCAGATGGAGAGATTGATGAATTTTTTTTTTCTCTTTTGATTTTTTTGAGGTAGGGTCTTGCAGTAGCCCAGGCTGACCTAGAATTTACTATGTAATCTCAGGGTAGTCTTGAACTCTGGAACTCACAAAGATCCTCCTACCTTGGCCTGGGGTAGGCATGCGCCGGTCTTGCTCTAGCTCTAGCTCAGGCTGACCTGGAATTTTCTATGTAGTCTCAGGGTGGTCCCCAACTCACAGTGATTAAAGGCATGCACTATTACACCCAGCCTGAGTTGTTTTAAGTAGGGAAGAGACATGATTAGACTTACATTTTAAGAAGTGCAATCTGGCTGCCCTGTATTTCCAGTGTAAAATTGAATCGTTATTGCCCCTTTAAATAGCCACTTTTGCATTTCTCCTTGGCACTTACAAAGGTGTTTTTTTTTTTTTTTTGGTGTTTCAAGATAGGGTCTCATTCTAGCCCAGGCTGTCCTGGAATTCACTATGCAGTCTCAGGGTGGCCTTGAACTCACGGCAATCCTCCTACCTCTGCCTCTGGAGTGCTGGGATTAAAGGCATGGACCACCATGCCTGGCATTTACTAAGTCTTATTGGAAAAACACCTGTTCTTCTGTGGCTGTAAATTGGATCTTGATCCCTAGAGACAAAATACAGTTCCTGGGGCTGGAGAGATGATTCCCCAGTACCCACGAAAGCCAGATGCACAAGGTGGCGCATGCATCTGGAGTTCATTTGCAGTGGATGGAGGCCCTGGAACGCCCATTCTCTGTACATATCTGCCTCTTTCAAAATAATTAAAAATAAATAAAAAGAGAAGATTTGGCCTCTGCTACTGAGTGCTGGAAAGAAGTGACTGGAGTACTGAGTAACATCTGGATCACACCTTACCAGGCTCAGGGTCTAATGCGGAAGAGGCGGTGGAAAGAATTTAAGAATCAAAGGAAGGGTAGGACTCCTTACAACGTGCTCCCTCCAGACATAAAATGGCCTGGATATCCATGACCTCATAGTGCCTGACACTACCTATACAAGACCATAAGAGGAGGAAAAGACCATGGTATCAAAATAAAGGAGAGACTGAGATGGGGAGGGGATATGATAGAGAATGGAATTTCAAGGGGAAAAGTGGGGGCTTATTACCATGGGATACTTTTTATAATCATGGAAAATGTTAATAAAAATTGAGAATAAATAAATAAATAAATAAAACCGGGCGCAGTGGACCACGCCTTTAATCCCAATACTTGGGAGGCAGAGGTAGGAGGGTTGTGAATTCGAGGCCACCCTGAGACTACATAGCGAACTCCAGGTCAGCCTGAGCTGGACTGAAACCCTACCTTGAAAAACAAAACAAAACAACAACAAGAAAAAAGAACTAATGAGACAAAGTGGATGAAGGGATGAGAAGAAAAACCCAGGTGAGAATGCTCATTTGAAGTTTTGAAAGACGCAGAGAACTAGCTGTGAGAGAGTGAGGAAGGACTGGTGACTCCACACTTTGAACATCCTGGTAGATAATCGAAATCCAGAATTAGAGGGAGGGAAACAAGGCTTTGAACCAGGGGGGTGGCGTTTGGAAAAGCTCTGCGGGAGAAGAACGGATTGGAAGATGGAGGAGCCATTGAGGTGTAGGGCTCACTTCCATCGTGGAGAGAGGAGATGGTCACCTCCGCGTCGGTGGCAGGGAGAAGGAAGGAAGTGGGTGGCCTTGAGTTGCATCCCGGAGGCCGAGCTAACAAGGGAGATGCACTGTGTCCAGTCCCGGGGCTTCCTGTGAGCTCAGTGGTTACGGGTGAGTGAGGACTTCGTGTTCCTCTCCGGGCGCGGGCCCGGTTCCCGCGCGTCAGGGAAGTGGGCGTGGCCTGCGCGAGCCGTCGCCCGGGTGACAGGGGCGGGGCCGCCGGAGCGCTGCGTCACTCGGCGGTGGTGGCGATGGTGCGTGTGTGTGTGGGGGGCGGGGGAGACGCTGGGCGCGTCCCCGGGGTCACGTGGTGCGCAGCACGCACAGTCCTTCTGTCGGTTGGTCCTGGAGCGGCGCAGCAGGAGCGGGGCCGTGAGGTGAGCTCGTGGAGAGGCGCGGCGCGGCGCGGCGAGGCGAGGCGAAGCCGGCCGGCCGGAATCTGGGTCGGGTCAGACCCGTGCTGCGCGCGCGCGATGCACACGGGAAAGGGGGACGGACGCCACCGCTGCTCCGGTCCCTTCTTCAACCCCCCCAGTTCCCCGCCTGGTTCCGCTCGCCCTGCCCGGAGGGAGGCCCCGGGACCGCTGCTGAGAGCGTGGCGGGGCGTGTGAGCGCCGTCCAATCCCTGGGGCCGCCTGCGGGAGTGACGGTGGGCTCGACCAATCAGGGCGGTCCGAGGGGGCTGGGCCGGGAGGTGCGGGCCCGGGGCGCGGAGCGGGCGGGATTGGGGGTGGGGTGGGGTGGGGTGGGGTGGGGGAGCCAGCGGCGGGGCTCGCCCCTGGAGTGGTGTGCCCTGGAGAGCCCTTCTGCACTCCTTGCTTTAGCCTTTGCCTTTGGGAACGTTTTCTTGTATTCCCCTTTTGATGCTATTCTGGGAAGCAACCTTTTTTCAAGACCCCCGCAGATGGGAGTGTCCCCATTTTTCTATAGTTTTGAAAATCTGGGCGTCGCTACCCCTTTCCTAGGTTCCTGCCTTGGGAGTTTATCTCCGTTTCTAAATCCCCCCGAACTGAAGGCGCATCCCCTCCCCCCCAATCTGAGGGAATACTCTGGTGTTCAAACCTCATTTTGGATTGATTACTCTCTTCCTAGTTTGAGGGTTCAGCCCGTTAATGAAAGCTCATAAGAACTGAAGTCTAGTAATCAAAGTTTTAGGATAGTTTCTTATATCCCTACAACTCAAAAAATCCCATTTCCAGGCTCCAAATCTAACATGCATTCAGAAGTTCTTAAATATAGGGGCTAATTCTTTTTCTCAGCTCTCTGTCAATGGTTACACCTCATTTTCAGGTTTTTGTCCAAATCCTGACGTTTATGGCATCTAGTTTCACAAATAAGAGAATTCACTACCTTTTCCTTATGTCTGTCTTCGGGGTTGTACCTTTTCTGGTTTTTCAAAACCTTATTTCCTGGGGATTGGGATTGGGGGAGACTCATTTTTCTGTTTGAGAGTATGTTTGCTTCCTGCACCTCTTAAATGTTCCCTTGTAGTAGGGAGCACAGCAGTCTGAGGGTGCGCCACTTTCCAGATGTCTCTTGAATCTGGGGACACACCTTACTCCTGACTGGTCATTCCTACATGAAAAAAAAAATTTTTTTTTTTGTTGGTTTATTTATTTTGAAGAATTTTGTAGCCCAGGCTGGCTTTGACTCACCACGATCCTTCTTTCTCAGCCTCTCACTTGGGGCTAAAGGCATGAGCTACCATTCTCAGCTTGGCAAGTGGCTCCTGAGCATGCCCTTTTACCTCCCTCTTGTTTTTTATTTTATTTTTTTATTTTCATGTATTTATTTGAGGAGGTGGGGAGGGAGGATATGAATAGGTGCGTTAGGGCCTCTAGTCCAGGCAAACGAACGCCAGACGCCTGCGCCCCCTTGTGCATCTGGCTAAAGTAGGTCCTGGGGAATGGAACCTGGGTCCTTTGGCTTTGCAGGCAAATGCCTTAACCGCTAAACCATCTTTCCAGCCTTCCCTCTGGTTTTTGTAGCCCTCCTCCTCTTCATCAACCCCTCCTGCAGGTTAACCTGCAGCTCTAGGTGTAGTCCAGGCTGGTATCTCCTGCCTCAGCACCTGAGGGCTGGGATTACTGTTATTTCCACCAAATCTGATACCTTCCTACCCATTTTTTGCTTTCTGTCCATGGCAGATAGTTTGACCCCTCAGTTTTTTTTTTTTTTTCCCCTCTTGGGAACCACACTCCCCTGTAGGTGCTCTCACAGTCTGGTCAGTGCACCCATTTCCTCTTCCTTCCTCTGGTGAATGCCTATCTTTGTTCAGCACAGCACATTCATTCTGCTTTGTGGCCTTTTTCTTCTGGGTATACTTCCTATGGTTACACCTCCTGAGTTCCTTTTTAAAGATTTTTTTTCCTAAGGCCTGTACATGACTTTTCTTCTTATGCTCTTTCTCTTCCTGTAAGCAGGAATTCTTTCTCTTTTGGCTTGCCTTCTGCCTAGGCATTTTTCTGGTTTCTGATTGCATTTACACACTGTTCTGCACTGTTCTGGCTGTAGAGATTCCTCCTCTTCCCCCAGAACTCTGACTACCTGAGCCAGGTGCACACCTTTAATACCAGCACCCGGGAGGCTGAGGTAGGAGGATCACTGTGAGTTCAAGGCCACCCTGAGATTACTAGTGAATTCCAGGTCAGCCTGGGCCAGAGTGAGACCCTACCTCAAAAAACTAAAAATTAAAAAAAAAAAAAAAAAAAAGGGCTTCCGGTCAAGATGGCAACCGCCTAGCTGCACTACAAACAACGAGGAAAAAAAGATAGATGCAGATCCTAAGAAGAGAGCTGCCCCAACATACCTCAGAAGGGGCCCAACTGAAACTAAGGACAACTGGCGAAATAAGCAAGGGTGATGTTTTCCTGTGAACTGGATACCAGCACAAAGGGGAAGGAGATCAATTCAGAGAAAAATCAACTCCTACGAAATCAGAGAGCCAGAGCCTCAGAGGCCCCCAACACCTCAGCACTGAAGCAGACCAAAAATGAACCCAACATGGCTCAGGGAAATCTTGCGGAAGAGGGGGCGGAAAGAATGTCAGAGTTACATGTTGGGTCATGATTTTCAGAGACATTTATCATACTAATAACTGGGGGCTAACTCCACAATGCACGACCCATTTTCAATAATAAGGAGGGTCTAATGGGAGGGGGTAGATCACAGATGAGCCTAAATAATGGTACCAAACTGCCTGTATTTACTGAAAAGAAAACTAATAAATTAAATTAAAAAAAAAAAAAAAAGAACTAGGATTGCCTGACCTTCTGGTGCTGGATGCAGACTGGAAAGAAATTCCCTTGTGTTTTGTTTGTGTTTTTCAGGACTCAATCTAGTGGTTTATTTCATGTAAGGTTCTGGTTAAGCCTGGCACAGTAGCATCGCAGGACTTGGGAGGTAGAGGCAAGAGGATTACTACAAAGTTCCAGACCAACTTGGTCTACATAGTGAGTTCTAGGTCAGCCAGGGATATACAACATAGCAAGACCTTGTCTCAACAAAATCAAACAAAACCAAAAACAAAGAAAAGGATTCTGATTAGGTGGGTTCTATTTTCTCCTTTCCTTTTTTGTTTTATCTTCCTATATGGGGAGGTGAGGCTTCAGCTCAAGAGATTTTTCTAGTACTGTATGGCTTTTAGCTTATAAGCTTCTTTATCTATATTAGTTTTCTTACCAAGAATAGTCATTATGGAGCATAGTGGCTCATCTGTAATCTCAGTCTTGGGAGGCTTCGGTAGGAGAAGGCCTGTGAGTTTGAGGCCAGCCAGTCTCCAAAAAAAAAAAAAAAAAAAAAAAAAGAAAAAAGACTGGGTGTGATAGCACACACCTTTAATCCCAGCATTTGGGAGGCAGAGGTAGGAGGATTGCAGTGAGTTCTAGGCGACCCTGAGATTACATACTGAATTCCAGGTCACCCTAAGCTATAGCAAGACCCTACCTCAAAAACCAAAAAAAAAAAAAAAAAAAAAAATGAGCCGGGTATGGTGGCTCACACCTTTAATCCCAGCACTCAGGAGGCAAAGGTAGAAGTATCACTGAGTTTGAGGCCACCCTGAGACTACAGAGTGATTTCCAGGCCCTACCTGGAAATCCCCTCCCCCCCCCAAAAAAAAGAGGGCTGGATAGAAGGCTTAGCAGTTAAGGCACTTGCCTGCAAAGTCAAAGGACCCACGTAAGCCACATGCACAAGGTGGCGCATGTGTCTGGAATTTATTTGCAACTGCTGAAGACCCTGGTGTGCCCCTTCTCTCTATCTGCCTTTCTCTTTCTCTCTCAAATAAATAAAATACATGAAAAAAAAAATGAGGTTACTTGGGGTTGTAGCTCAGTGGAAGAATGCTTGCCTACTAAGTGTGGAGGCCCTGGATTTGATCTCCAGTTTTGCAAGAAAAAAAAATTGTGTGTATTTCTCTCTCCCCATCATCTTTTCCCCCAACTTCTATGTAAAAAAAAATCTACAAATGCCTACAATATATCTGGGACATCTTGTCTCTTAAGAGACTCTCAGTATGTCCTGTTTTCATATATTTCTCTTTCCTAGATTTTTTTAAAGGACTTTTCAGCTTGAACCCTTAACCAGATTAATTTCTCTCCAGCTGGAATTGCAAGTGCTTATGGGATAATGATACCTCTGACCTTTCTTCCTTTGGGGAAGTTCTTGAATGTGCAGCTGCGTGAGGCCTGAGGAGGGGGAGGGATTTTGAGTCTCAGAAGGCAGGAATAGCATTTTTAGGACCTAGCCCTGAATCTCATTGGAAACTGAATGTTTGCCAGGCACCTGTTTCCCAGGGATGCTGGGGGATTGGATGATACTCCTAGGAACCTGTGGAAATTAATGAGCTTGTGGGAAAGTGCTGTGACCTCAGTGTTGGAATTTGAATAAATTAACCGTTACTGTATTTTTGGAATAACTAAGTTGTTTCATATTTTCTTGTTCATGAGAGCCTTAGAACTAAGTTACGTTATTTCAGGAAGGGAAATAGATCCCATATTTAGACATCATGTGTTCATTAGCAAGAACTGAATTTATTTAAAAAGAAACACTGAGCTGGGTGTGGTGGCACATACCTTTAATCCCTGCACTTGGGAGGCAGAGGTACGAGGATTGCTGTGAGTTCTAGGCCAGCCTGAGACTACATAGTGAATTCCAGGTCAGCCTGAGCTACAGTGAGACCCTACCTCACAAAATCAAAGGAAACGAAACAAATAAAAAACAACTGGTGTCTGTCTGACAGTACCTAATAAAATCTGACATACTGAACGTAAACAGGTACTTTCGTCTCTTTATTTGGTTGTTTGGTACTTTATTAGTGTACTGCTGCAAGTACACCCTTACAGCTTACAATATTCTACATCCGTGCTTCTCAAACCTGAGTGTGCATGCAAATCACCTGGGTGTCTTGTGAAAATGCTTCTTGTGATTCGGTAGTTGCTGTCTGAGTGTCTGCATTTCTCAGTTTTGAGTGGTGCTTAAATTACTGAACACTTTGAGTAACCAGCTTCACTACAAAAGCCAGAGAGTTCTCAGTGAAAATTGGAAGGTAATATTTAGCCTTATGCTGGGCTATTTTCTATTTTTTTTTTTTAATTTGGACATACATTCTTAGCTCCCTTCTGAGGACTTAAAAAAAAGATGGGCCCTCAGTGTAACTCATACTGACCATGAATTATCTATGTAGCTCAGGTAATTTTTTTTTTTTTTTCTTGAGGTAGGGTCTTGCTCTAGCCCAGGCTGACCTGGAATTCACTATGTAGTTTCAGGCTGGCCTTGAATTTACAAGCAATTTTTCTACCTCTACCTCCCGAGCGCTGGGATTAAAGGCGTATGACACCAGGCCTGCTGCCTCAGCTTCTTGAGTGCTCGGATGTTGGGATTAAAGGTTTGCACCATATGCCTGATGATTCCCTGCTGCTTTTTTTTTTTTTTTTTTTAATGGTAGGGTTAGTTCAGGCTAACCTTGAATTCACTATGTAGCCTCAGGGTGGCCTCAAACTCACAGTGATCCTCCTACCTCTGCCTCCTGAGTGCTGGGACCAAAGGTGTCTGCCACTAGTCTGGCTCTGCTGCCTTTTCTTTTTCTTTTTCTTTTTTTTTTTTTCTCTGTTTTTGAAGCAGGGTTTCAGTCTAGTTCAGGCTACTTTGTAGTCTCAGGGTGGCCTTTAATTTACCAGTGATCCTCCTACCTCACTATGGGGTTGAGGATGGCCTTGAACTCCTGATCCTTCTGCCTCTTCCACAATGCTGGCATTACAGTCATATGGCACCATGCTAACCAGTCAGTGGGATTTTCCATTCTGAATCTCCTAGATCATCTCTACCTGTTTCCTGTCAGCACTCATGGCTGTTTTCCAACATGATCCTATTCTAGGCCCTAATCAGGACAAACCTGAATGACTAGATTATTTTGCGGCCTTGTCTTCCCTGACCCCTCCATTCCTCACATGAATGTCAGATTATCTTCAGTAACAAATTTGATTTGGATTTGTCATTAGTCCCAGCTCTTTCACTCTCTGTGTGACCTCAGGCAAATCACTTAGTACTCCTGGGCCTTATTCTCACTCTTCCCATTTGAAAATTAGACCGTGGGGCTGGAGAGATGCTTTAGTGGTTAAGGTGCTTGCCTGCAAAGCCAAAGGATCCACATTCAATTCCCCAGGACCCACGTAAGCCAGATGCACAAGATGGCACATGTGTCTGGAGTTGGTTTGCAGTGGCTGGTAGCCTGGGTGTGCCCATTCTCCCTCTCCTTCCCTCCCCTTCTCCTCCTTTTCTCTCTCAAATAAATAAAAATGAAATATATTTATAAAATTACAAAAAAAGAAAACTGGGCCATTGGTTATTGCAAGGACTACCCCTCACTGAATCTGTCAGCAGGTCTGATTTCCTTCACGTGTTTCGTTGGGCAGATTGCTGGTCTTTTCCTTGTCCCAAGACACTTTTGCCACTCTCTTCTAGCCAAGACTGCCAGCTTGTCTTCACACCCAGTTTCTACATTGTTTCCTCTTCCCATTGTGGGTTGTATTTCATTCAGAGATACCCAGAAGTTCTCAAAGTCTGCCTTGAGTTCTTCATTCAGTGTTAAGTAATGACTTCTCTGAATGACTAGAAGGGAGGCTGTATTTTATCTATACAACCTTATTTATTTATTTATATTTTTTTCAAGGTATGGACTCTATTCCAGGCTGATCTGCAATTCACTATGTAGTCTCTGGGTGGCCTCGAACTGACAGCGATCCTCCTACCTCTGCCTCTTGAGTGCTGGGATTAAAGATGTGCACCACCACACCCGGCTCTAAAGTTGTTTTTTTTTTTTTTTAATACATTTTTATTTTTATTTATTTATTTGAGACAGAGAGAAAGAGGCAGATAGAGATAATGGGCACGCCAGGTCTTCTAGCTGCTGCAAATGGACTCCAGATGCATGCATGACCTTGTGCATCTGGTTTATGTGAGCCCTGGGGAATTGAACCTGGGTTCTTTGGCTATGCAGGCCTTAACTGCTAAAACATCTCTCCAGCTCTTTTTTTTTTTTTTTTTTTTTGAGATAAGGTCTCAACATGTAGGCCTGACTGTCCTGGAACTAGCTATATAGACTAGGCTGGGCTTGAAGCTGTGGTGATCCTATCTACATATCAAGTGCTAGGATTATAAGCATGGACTACCAAGCCTTAGCTAGCTCTTTTGGTTTCTTTAGTATTAGCAGGGCAGGTAGCATGAAATTGAAAGATGAAGAAGGCAGTTTGGTTGGAGTGGGAGCTGGAGAGGGAGTTCAGTGGATAAAGCACTTGTTATGAAAGCATGAAGACTGGAGTTCAGATCCCCAGCATCTGGGTAAATGCCAGGTGGACATGATGTCCCCTCCTATAATCCCAGGTTCACTCTGCTGTCCTAGGCAGGTCTCATACTTTCAGCAATCCTACCTCTTGCCTCCTGGGTGCCAGCATTAAAGACGTGCACCACCACCCTATTACTTCTTGACTAGCAGTGGGGTAACATAATTAGAATCAAAACTTTTTTTTTTTTAATTTTTATTTATTTGAGAGCGACAGACACAGAGAAAGACAGATAGAGGGAGAGAGAGAATGGGCGCGCCAGGGCTTCCAGCCTCTGCAAACGAACTCCAGACGCGTGCGCCCCCTTGTGCATCTGGCTAACGTGAGACCTGGGGAACCGAGCCTCGAACCGGGGTCCTTAGGCTTCACAGGCAAGCGCTTAACCGCTAAGCCATCTCTCCAGCCCGAATCAAAACTTTTGAACTCACGGTGATCCTCCTAGCTTTGCCTCTGGAGCACTGGGATTAGAGGTGTGTGCCACCATTCCCAGAAAAACCCTAAAAGTTGAAAAAATAAAGTCAAAATTCTAATTTGTAAAACTGAAATTTTTTGTTGGATCCTTGCCTGGGTCCCCTGTTGTACCTTGCTTTCTTTGGCTAAATAATGGAACTAATGAGCTTGCAGAAATCCTGTAAAAGTTTTAAGAGCCTGGTGTTGGTATGAATAGGATGGTTGTATGAAAGGAAGGTGGAGCTTGAATCTGTGGATTTTGGGGAAGGAGGCTGAGGTGTGGCTTGGGGAAGGGTTTAGAATGAGGCTTTTATTCCTTGACAGTTTATCCCATGTCAGGAACATAATCCTGGGAATTTAAAGACATTTTAGGTCGGTATATTTGGACTGTCTTTTCTAGAAGAAGCCTGGTATTTTATAAGATCTCTTTCCGAGGGCTTGCCTAAAAAGCCTAACCACATGAGTTCAGTGTTACAGTATACACATAAAGCCAGATACACAAGGTGGTGCATGTGTTTGGAGTTGTCTGGAATTCCTTGGCTGGAGGCCCTGGGGCGCCCATTCTTCCTCTCTGTCTTTTTCTCAAATGATAATTAAAAATGGCCTTATGAATTCTAGGCAAGCACTTTACTTTTGAGCTAGAGACCCAGGCCCTATCTTAACCATTTTTTTTTTTTTTTTCCTAAGTTAGGGTCTCACTCTGGTCCAGACTGACCTGGAATTAACTATGTAGTATCAGGGTGGCCTTGAACTCATGGCAGTCCTCCTACCTCTGCCTCCCAAGTGCTGGGATTAAAGGTGTGTGCCACCACACCCAGCCATTTTAACCATTTTTAAGCGTGTAGCTCAGAAATGCATTTAACAACATTATTATTTTTTTAAATTTTATTTTATGAGGTAGGGTTTCACTCTAACACCAAACTGACCTGGAATTCACTATGTAGTCTCAGAGTAGCCTAGAACCCATGGCAATCCTATGTCTGCCTCCCTAGTATTGGAATAAAAGATGTGTGCTACCATGCCTGGTGTTTTTAATTAATTTATTTTTATGTAGGGTTTTCCCTCTAGCCCACATAGATCTGGAATTCACTCTGTAGCCTCAGGGTAGCCTTGAACTCATGGCAATCCTCTTACCTCTTCTTTCCTAGTACTGAGATTAAAGGCATACACCACTATGCCTGTCTTCTTTTTTTGCCCCCCCCCAATAAATGCTATATTTATCCAGCAAAAAGATAAGCCACAAAATAGGGAATAGGTACAACATGTTAGTGTTAAAAGAATTTTGCATAAATATCCTATTTTTGACAACATAAAGTAAGGAACACACATTCAATGTGATTTTCTAGCACATCTGAGAATGATTATCCCAGTCACCACCTGGTTGTCTCAGCACTTGACAAGTTAAAGCAAGAGGATCACAGAATTACAGGACAGCCTGGGCTATTTAGCTACACCTTGTCCCAAAACCCAAAAAGAAATTGGAAACAATGGATATCCTAGATATCACCCTGGGGGCTAAGATCTGGTCTAGTGCTGCATCTGAGGTTGGGTCTGAAACTGGTGTTAGGCTTATGTCCTTCTCTTTTCTTTCTTTTTCTTTTTCTTTTTTTTTCATGAAGTAGGGCCTCACTTTCGTCCATGCTGACCTGGAATTCACTGTGTAGTCTCAGGGTGGCCTCAAACTCAAGGCAATCCTTTTTCCTCTGCCTCTCAGTAAAACTGAAACTCTGAACCAATAACTCACTATTTCCTATTCATTGCAGTTCCTGGCAGTCACTGTTTAATTTTCTGTATTTTTAGTTGCTATGATTTTGATTACTTCCTCTTTTGTTTATCTTTATTTATTTATTTGAGAGCAACAGAGAGAGAAAGAGGCAGAGAGAGAGAGAGAGAGAGAATGGTCACGCCAGGGCCTCCAGCCATAACAAACGAACTCCAGATGCATGCACCTCTTGTGCATCTGGCTAATGTGGGTCCTGGGGAATTGAGCCTTGAACCGGACTCCTTAGGCTTCACAAGCAAGCGCTTAACCGCTAAACCATCTCTCCAGCATTTAAAACATTTTATTTTATTTTAATTATTTATTTGAGACAGAGAGAGGGGGAGAGAAAGAGTAAGAATGGGTGTGCCAGGGCCTCCAGCCACTGCAGATGAACTCCCCATGTGCATCTAGCTTACATGGGATCTGGAGAATTGAACCTGGGTCCTTAGGCTTCGCAGGCATACCCCTTAACCGCTATGCCATCTCTTCAGCCCCCTCCTTTCTTTTTTAGATAGTGCCTCACTATGTAGCCCAGGAAGGCCTTGAGCTCACCATCCCCCAACTGTCTCTTTCTGACAGTGTATTGCTATATAGCCCTGGCTGACCTGGAATGCCATCTGTATAACCCAGGAACACCTTGGATTTGTGATCCTCCTGCCTCAGCTTCCCAAGTAGCTAGGATTATGGTTATATACTGTCAGGCTCTGTCAAAGGCCTTTTTGTAAAAGCTGTATAAACGCAGTGGGTTTTGGAGGTAGATTGGTTTCTCAGGTTCTAAATTTTCTTGTTAGCCAGGTGGCCATGGGTGAGTGTTTTGTTCTCAGATCCTTTTCTTCCTTTGTGGGGGTGGGGTGGGAGATACCACTGCCCATTTTTCTGCTTTGTTGGGCTTAGGATCTTTGTCAACTACTTGGTATACGGTAAAGACTAGGTGAATGCTACCCATTATCTGAAATTCATAGTAAAGGCCAGGAATAAAAGTTAATATTAAGGGCTGGAGAGATGGCTCAGTGGTAAGGTGCTTGCCTACAAAGCCAATGACCTGGGTTTGAGTCTACAGTACCCACGTAAAGCCAGATGCACAAAGTGGTGCGTGTGTCTGGAGTTAGTGTGCCGTGGCTAGAGACCCTGGTGCACCCATTCTTTCACTGTCTGTCTATGTGCTCGCAAATAAAATAAAAAAAATAAAATATTAATAAAAGCACCATGCTGGGCCTGAGAAACAGAGCTATTACTTGGATATTATCCTCTCCCAGCCAACTTTTAAAAAAGTTAATATTTGGAAAATAAGGGAAATAATTAGTTCTCTGTTAAATGACATATGTGTTTTTAGAATTTCGTAAACAATTAAAAGGTTGTATTTCAGGAGAATGTCTGTGGTGTCCCCATCCAGTAATGACTCTGTCTTCAAATTGTTTTCCTTTACAACATGGTAACATTTCAAATAAGAAACCCTATATGAACAGCTTAGTCAGCTGTATTTATCTCAGACCCCCACCACCCCAAGGGACCACACCCTGAATCTTCCCATGAGTTTGAGGCTAGCTGAGGCTGCAATGTGAAACCCTCATCCAAACAAAGGAAAAAGAAAGGGCATCCATACAAAACTCACTCCAGAAGTATAGATTAGTCTATTATTAACTACTTACTTGCACTCTGAGGCTTCTAGTGTTGAGAAAAAGTTAACACTTTAAAAAAATATTTTATTCATTTGAGAGAAAGAGAGGTATAGATAGAGAGGCAGGCAGATCCACAAACTAACTCCAGACTACCTTGTCATCTGGCTTACTTGGGTACTGGAACACTGAACCTGAGTCCTTACTTAGGCTTTGCAGAACGCCTTAACTGATAAGCCATCACTCCAGCCCAAGAGTTACAGCTTTTGCCAGGCCCCAGGGACAGAACTGTTACCCTTCTCCTGGTGCTGCTTCCCCCTTTTGCTTTCCTTCCTTTGCCTCAAGGAGTGTTAACAGTTCCTACTCTAATTTGCCTGTGCAGAGAACTTTCCAAGCTTTTCAGTTTTTGCCTGACTAGGTCTCTTATCATTTATTTACTTATTTGTTTACAAGCAGAGAGAGACACACACACAGAGAATGGATGGGCCAGAGCTTCCCTATAGCCACTGCAAATGAACTCCAGATGAAAGTACCATTTTGTGCATCTGGCTTTATGTGGGTATTGGGGAATTGAAGCTGAGTCATTAGGTTTTGCAGGCAAGCGCCTTAACTGCTGAGCCATCTCTTCCCCAGCCCCTTTATCTTTTTAATTTTAATTTTTTTTTTTTTGGTTTTTTGAGGTAGTCCCAGGCTGACTTGGAATTCACTAGGTAGTCTCAGGGTGGCCTTGAACTCATGGTGATCCTCCTATCTCTGCCTCCTAAGTGTTGGGATTAAAGGATTAAAGACATGCCACACCACTCCTGGCTCTTTTTTGTGGTAGCACCTGGGAGGCAGAGGTAGGAGGATCACTGAGTTGGAGGCCAGCCTCACTACATGGTGAATTCCAGGTCAGCCTGGGCTAGAGCAAGACCCTATCTCAAAAAACTAACCAACCAACCAACAAAAAGGTCTGTAAAATAAGTACTAACCTTGAGAGCTTACTGTGGTCCAGGGACTGAGCTAAGTAACTTTTTTTTTCTTTTTCTCCTAGGTAAGGTTTTACTGTAGTCCAGTCTGTTCTGGAATTCACTATGTAGTCTCAGGGTGATCTTGAACTCATGATAATCCTCCTACCTCTGTCTCCTGAGTGCTGGGATTAAAAGTGTGCGCAACCACACCTGCTTTAAAGCAACTTCTTTTTTTTTTTTTTTTCCAAGGTAGAGTCTCGCTCTAGCCCAGGCGGACCTGGAATTCACTATGTAGTCTCAGGGTGGCCTTGAACTAATGGTGATCCTCCTCCTTCTGTCTCCCAAGTGCTGGGATTAAAGACATGTGCCACCACCCTGCTAAAGTAACTTTTTAATTTTTATTTATTTATTTGAGAGAGAGAAAGAGGCAGAGTGAGGGGGAGAGAGAGAGAAAATGGGCATGCTAGGGCTTCCAGCCATTGCAAATGAACTCCAGATGCATGTTCCACCTTGTGCATCTGGTTTACGTGGGTCATAACCTGTATGTGCCTCTGTTTAGCTAAGCTTCTCTGCATCCTCCTTTCAAGTTGCCATCTTTAGCGACCCCTGTTTAGCTTGGCCATAACAGCTAACTCACTGATGGCTTTAGTGCTGTAAGAAACACCCTGAATTTGATTCTGCAGGAGAAACAGCTGTTTAAAACATTCTTCTTATGATCAAATTCATTTTATAGTTTTAAAGATAATTTTTATTTATTTATTTATTATTAGAGAGAAGGAGGCAGATAGATAATAGATGTGCCAGGGCCTCAAGCCACTGCAAATGAACCCCAGTCACATGCAACACCTTGTGCATCTGTTTTATGTGGGTACTGGGGAATGGAACCTGGGTTGTACTCATGGCAGTTGTCCTACTTCTGCCTCCCAAGTGCTGGGATCAAAGGTGTGTGCATGCCTGGCCTGTTTCTTTTTTCTCTAGTGTTTCAATTATAGGCATATGCTTTCAATTCCTTGTTCTAATACATGCTCACAATGGTATCTTTGCAATTTACACTTGAACCTATTTTCTTATCTATTAAATGGGAATAAAAATTCTCATTGCAAACTTAAGAGAGGGCTGGGGATGTGATTTATGGTAGAGAACCAGCCTCGTATGTGCAGTGCCAGGATCTGATCCTTAGCACTGCGGTGGTGACACCCTGTGAGAGATATCAGGTGAGATGACTTGAACATAAAGCATGTTGAACTCTGTCTGTCATAAAATAGATACATACTCTGAAGATGTCAGCTCATAAGACAAATTAATTTGGGTCATGTCTGGCTTTGGCTGGAGGCTTGGAGGTGTTCTTGTTTTAGTTGGGAGTAGAAGTAGTGTGGCCTGAACTGGACAACTCCTTGGTAATGGGAGAAACCTCAAATAAGTCCTGCAAAATGGTGATGAAGCTAGTGTACACCTTTAATCCCAGCACTCGGGGAGCAGAGGTAGGAAGAATTCACGTATGGCTGTTAGAAGCCTGGTGTACCCATTTTCTCTCTTTCTGCTTGCAAATAAATAAATAAATAAATAAATAAATAAAATTTAAAAGGGACTGGGTGTCTGAGACTACATAGTGTGTACCAGGTCAGCCTGGCCTAGAGTGAGACCCTACCTCGGAAAAAAAAAAAAAAAGTGGGGGGCTGCTGGGTGTGGTGGCTCATGCTTTTAATCCTAGCAATGAGTTCAAGGCCAGCCTGAGACTACACAGTACATTCCAGGTTAGCCTGGGCTAGAGTGAAGCCCTACCTTGAACAAACAAACAAACAAATAAACAAAAAGGTGATGGGCATGGTGGTAATCCCAGCCATTGGAAGCTAGGACAGGAGGACTGTTCAGCTATTGAGTGAGACCTGTCTTTAAAAATGAACACCAACAAAATGGTGACTGAGAGTGGGAGCTAGGGGCATTGCTTATGAAGGTACTCAAGGAAGAGGAACTTGTAAGAGTAAGATAATTAGCCCAGTGAGGTTGAGTAATGTGCCAAAGGTCACAAATTGAATTATATTGTAGGGCTAGGCTTGGGCAGTAGACCTCTTGCTCTGCTTCTGGAAAGTACCACCGATTTAACTAGCTCATTCTCTGCAATTTGAGACGAGTAAACCCAATCTAAGTTTAATTGTGGAATGGAAAAGCCTGGGTCTTAGAGAAAGCATTTATTGTTGTTTGTGAGATAGGATCTTGCTGTATAGCCCAGGTTGGCTTCTAACTCACAGCCAGAGATCCTCCTACCTCTGCCTCCAGAGTGCTGGGATTAAAGACATGCGCCACAATGCCCAGGCTCTTTGAGTTATATCCTGTTTTCTCCAAAATTGTGTGTAAAAAAAAGTCTTGGTTTCTTATTTTCACAAATGATTCATTTTTATTGTGTTTTCTTCAGATGGAAATGACTGAATCCAAGATTATAAACAGTTTTACAGCTTGGTTCTTGCTTCCAGATTGAGGTATGAAAGATGGCCATCAGGTTCAGGCCCCAGGCAGTGTTCCATTTTCCCCACAGCTGGACCAGTGTGAGCTTTTGGCCTTCCTGATAAATATTTCTGCTTGTTACATAATGCTTACACAGCATTGAAAAGCATCCAGTTGCTTTATCTTCCTATATTCAAATTTTGTTTGTATCTGAAGGCATGAATATAAACATAGCACTGACTTTGGAACAGAGAAGAGTAAATAGTTTGTTTCTGGGAAAATCCTGTTACTATAAAAGTGTTTGTTTATTTGACACAGAGAGAGAGGGAGAGGGGGAGAGTGGGAGGGAGAGAGAAAGAGGCTTTTGTGGGTCCTGGGGAATCGAATGTAGGTCCTTAGGCTTTACAGGCAAGCACCTTAACAACTACGCTATCCCTCCAGCCCAGTTTTATTTGTACATGTGTGTATCTCTCTGTGTGTATGAGCATTTCAGGATCTCTTGGAGCTGCAAAGGAGTTAGGGTGTCAGGCTTTGCAAACAAGCACCATTAACCACTGAGACTTCTTCCTAGCCCCAGATGTTTATTTTTTATTTTATTTTATTTTTTTGGTTTTTCAAGGTGGGCTGTTGCAGGATGACCTGGAATTCACTATTAGTCTCAGGGTGGCCTCGAACTCACAGCAATCTTCCTACATCTGCCACCTAAGTGCTGGGATTAAAGGCATGTGCCACCATGCCTGGCAAGCACCTTACTTTCCAAGCCTCATTTCTTCTTCTTTAGGGTAAGTTTATGTGGATATAACATCACATGCTTGGCCAGGTGTGGTGACTTTTGTTTTTGGCAAGGCAGGTTTCTTTCTAGCCTAGGCTGACCTAGAATTGACTCTGTAGCCCCAGGCTGGCCTGCAACTCCTGGTGATCCTCCCATCTCAGCCTTTGGGGTGCTGAGATTAAAGGCATGGGCCACCACTCCCATTTTGGCACAGGACTTTAATCCTAGCATTTGAGAGGCTGAGGTATGTGTATCACTGTCAGTTCAAGGGAGAGAGAGTTTGTGTGTATATGGGCACACCTGGATCTTTTGCCACTGTAAAAGAACTCCAGATGCATGTGCTACTTTGTGCATCTGGCTTTATGAGTGTACTAGTAAATTGAACCTGCACCATCAGGATTTACAAGTAAATGGCTTTACCACTTAGCCATTTCTCTCCAGTCCTCTTACTTTTTTGTCCTTGTTTATATACATTCTTTGTTAATAAGTTAGTTGGCTCTTTGTTCTGTGGGTTGCAGTTACTTTCTGCCAGACAGTGTACTTTTAAAACTTTTGTTCAGCTGCACGTGGTGGCACATGCACTGAATCCCAGCATTTGGGAGGCAGAGGTGGGTGGATGGCCATAAATTCAAGGCCCTGAGACTACAGAGTGAATTCCAGGTCAGCCTGAGCTAGAGTGAGACCCTACCTCGAAAAACCAAAACAACCAACCAACCAACCCCCAAACCTAGCACTCAGGAGGCAGACCTATAGTACTCAGGAGGCAGAGGTAGGTAGATCACTGAGGTCGAGGCCACCCTGAGACTGTGTAGTCAATTCCAGGTAAGACCCTGTCTCCAAAAACAGCAAAAAACCTATCATTGTTGAAATAGGGGGCATTTGCTAGAAATTGCATTTAAGGAAATAAACTAGGTTCTCCATCTCCTGTGGAGCCAGGGAAGTTTGAATGTAAAGGAGTAATTTGAAGTCCTGCCAAAGTCTTGAAAATGAAATCCTCCTGATTGCATCAGACATTTTTCTCTTGTGAAATTTCCCATGTGTCCATGCTGAACACCCTCATTTTTCTTCTCAGTCTGCAAAGTGGAGGCTTTTGGAAAAAACTGAAGAATGGATAAATTAGGATGAATTTTACTTAAAAAGCTTAAGTATTGGGCTGGAGAGATGGTTTAGTGGTTAAATTACTTGCTTTCCTGTGAAGCCTAAGAACCCATGTTTGACTTCCCAAATCCCATGTAAGCCAGATATTAGAGGTGATGCAAGTGCAAGGTTGCACATGTGTACAAGGTGGTGCACACAACTGGAGTTCAATTACTGTGGCCCTGGTGTACCAATTCTCTCTTTCTTTGTCTTTCTCTCTCATTAAAAAAAGGCTAGTCTTTGGGCTTGCCTCAAACAAAACAAAACTTAAATGCAAGAAATCAAAAAATGTACTTTAAAGTTCTCATCTGAGGATATAGTTCAGTTGGTATAATGCCTGTCTAGCATGCATGAAGCCATGGGTTCAGGACCCACATCCCCATAAAATTGGTTGTGTTGGTGCTTCCTGTAATATCAGATGGAAGCAGAAGTTCAGATTCATTTTTAGCTACATAGGGAGGTCAGGGACATGGTTCAGTGGTTAAAGGCACTTGCTTGTAAAGCCTGTCAGCTTGTGTTCAGTTCCCTAGCCACCCACATAAAGCTGGATAGTCATTTACTTGCAGTGGCAAGAGATCCTGGAATGCCCATACACACAAACTCACACACTAGTACAAATAAAATATAAGATTTTTTTTTTTTTTTTTCGAGGTAGGGTTTCAATATAGCTCAGGCTGACCTGGAATTCATTATGTAGTTTCAGGGTGGCCTCAAACTCAAGGTGATCCTCCTACCTCTGCCTCCCGAGTGCTGGGATTAAAGGTGTGTACCACCATGCCGAGCTAAGAAAATTTTTAAAAAATATTTTATTTTTATTTATTTGACAGAGAAAAAGGGAGCGAGGGAGAGAGAGAGAGAAAGAATGGGCACGCCAGGGCCTCCAGCCACTGTAAACAAACTCCAGGTGTGTGCACCCCTTTGTGCATCTGTCTAATGTGGGTCCTTTGGCTTTGCAGGTGAATGCCGTAACTGCTAAGTGATCCCTCCAGCCCTTTTTTGTTTTAAATTTATTTTTTATTTTATTTGACAAATTGTTTTTTGAGGTAGGGTTTTACTCTATCCCTGGCTGACTTGGAAATCACTATGTAGTCTCAAGGTGGCCTCAAACTCACAGCCATCCTCCTACCTCTGCCTCCAGAGTGCTGGAATTAAAGGTGTGTACCACCAGGCCCGGATTTTATTTTATTTTATTTTTTTTTTTAAGTAGGGTCTTACTCTGTAGCCCAGGGTGACATGGAATTCACTATGTAGCCTCAGGGCCTTGAACTCATGGCTATCCACCACCTCTGCGATTAAAGGCATGTGCCACCACACTAGGCTTTTAACTTGTACTGTGCTCCTCCTGCTTCCATGTTCCAAGTTGATTTCATACCTTTTTTTTTGAAGGCCTCTTAGGAGGTTATGTGGTAGAAAAAGTTAATTCTGAAATCAGGCAGACCTAAAGTCTTTAAAACACAGCTGCTGAACTACAGCCAAGTTATACAGTATCATTTCCTTATTTGTGATAATACAATTATTAATGGCTACTTACTTCTTACCAGCCTTGTGCTCTTTAAATGGTTTAGCTCATTTAATCCCCACATCCACTGCTTGGTGGCAGCTCTAGTATTAACACCATCCTAATTTTACAGAGAGGAGACAAATTCGTAGAGGTTAAGTAAATTTACACAAATTCATTCAGCTAGTAATAACAGAAGCTGGGTGTGGTAGCACTTGCTTATAATCCTAGCACTCAGGAGGTGAGGCACAAGGAGCCAGAGTTCACCACCAGCCGCAGCTACATATCCATAGCCAGTTTGAGATCATCTTGGGCTACAAGAAAACTTGTCTTGGAAAAAAACAAACAAACAAACAAACAAAGAAAAAAACCAAAGTGTTGGGGAAGGTAGATTGGAGATTCAAGGCCCATGCATGTAGCCTCACTGCATCAGATTGCATTCTCTGTGCAAAGAAGGCTCCCTACTTCACAGAGCCTGATAGATTATGGCAGCCTAGTGAGCAATTCTCAGGGTAGCCTTGAACTTTTGTTAACCCTCCTACCTCTGCCTCCTGAGTGCTGGAATTAAGGATGTACACCACTATGTCTGGCTTTGTTTTTTCTTATACTGGGTTTTAAAACACTCATTAAAAAATTATTTTATTTATTTGAGAGAGAGAGAGAGAATGGGTGCACCAGGCCATTCAGCTGCGGCAAATGAATTCCAGAGGCATGTTCTACCTTGTACATTTGGTTTAAACGGGTCCAAGGGAATTGGACCTGGGTCCTTTGGCTTCACAGGTGAGTGCCTTATTGGCTAAGCCATCCCTCCAGCCATTATACTGGTTTTTTTAAAAAGTATTTTATTTTTATTTATTTATTTGACAGAGAAAGAGATGGGTGCACCAGGGTCTCCAGCCACTGCAAATGAACTTCAGACACATGTGTCCCCTTGTGCATCTGGCTAATGTGGGCCCTGGGGAATAGCATTGGGGTCCTTTGGCTTTGCAGGCAAGTGTCTTAACCCCTAAGCCATCCCTCCAGCCTCCATCATACTGGTCTTTAAAAAAAAATTTTATTTTTATTTATTTATTTACTTGACAGAGAAAGGGAGAGAGAGAGAAAGAGAATGGGTGTGCCAGGGCCTCCAGCCACTGCAAACAAACTCCAGACCCTTGTGCATCTGGCTAACGTGGGTGCTGGAGAATTGAACCTGGGTCCTTCGCCTTTGCAGGCAAATGCCTTAACTGCTAAGCCATCCTTCTAGCCCCCATTATACTGTTTTTTAAACAGTATTTTATTTAGAAAGAGAAAAAGATATATTTATTTTATTATTTTTAGTTGGGAGGGTAGATAGAGAATGGGCGTGCTAGGGTCTTGAGCCATTGCAAGTGAACTCCAGACACATGTGCCACATCTGGCTTTATGTGGGTACTGGGGAATCAAACCTAGGTCCTTTGGCTTTGCAGGCAAGCACCTTAACTACTAAGCCATCTTTCCAGTCCCATTTTATTTGTTTATTTATTTACTGGAGAGATTGAGAGAGAATGGGCAGCCCAGGGATTCTAGCCACTTCAAATGAACTCCAGATGCATGTGCTACCATGTGCATCTGGCTTATGTGGATTCTGGGGGGTTGAACCTGGGTCTGTAGGCTTCACAGGCAAGTACCTTAACTGGTTTTTCGAGGTAGGGTCTCACTCTAGCTCAGGCTGACCTGGAATTCACTATGTAGTCTCAGGGTGGCATTGAAATCACAGTGATCCTCCTACCTCTGCCTTCCAAGTGCTGGGATTAAAGGCGTGAACTACCAAGCCCAGCTCCTAGTTTGTTTGTTTGTTTTTTTAATATACATAGGGATAATGTAAGCTAAAAGTGATACAATTTTGCATTCCTTTTCATGTAATTATAACATGTTACAAACATATTCTTCCTAAAATGTGTGTGTTGCCTGGAACTGAATCAAGACCTCTGTGCACTCTACCACTGAGTTACATGGCCAGCCCCACACTCAGTACAGTCACGGTGCTCTAATGCTGGCTGTGGAAGTGGCAGTGCTTGGATGGTATAAGATCTAGAGTCTACATTAGTGGGTTAGTGGGAAGGGTCTAGCACGGTGGCTCTGGTAGGCCTGTAATCCTGGCACTTGGGAAGCAGAGGCAAGAGGACTAGGATTAAAAGTCATGCTGTGCTACATAGTGATTTAGAGCTAATCTGGGCTGCTTGAGACTATCTCAAAAACAAAAGCAAAAAAAAAAAAAAATGATGGTATGTCTTTAATCGCAGCACTAGGGAGGCAGAGGCAGGAGGATCACTATGAGTTAGGGGACAGCCTGAGACTATATAGTGAATTCCAGGTCAACCTGGTCTAGAGAGAGACCTTACTTTGAAAAACTAAAAACAAAATAAAACAAAACAAAACCAAAAAACCTACAAAATTAAAAAAAACCCAAAGTTAGTGGGAAGAAAGAGTAAGGGGTGCTCTGTGTTTTGGTGGTAGCCTGGTCTAATGCCCTGAGAGCTGAGAGTGGCTTCATGTCCATCAAAATCACAACTAGACCATTTTTGGCCTTTTGAAACGGGTTTCACTATGTACCCCTGATTGGCCTTAGACTTACTATAATCCACCTTAGTGCTGGGACTGATCTATATCTCCAGCTCTAGAAATTTCTTGTCTACTCTTCCATAAGTAGTGCCAGGTATCATCAGTGTTTTTGTGTTATCTATTTATTTATTTTTTTCAATAGTTCAATAACATCTTTAATTTTTTAGAGAGGCAGAGAGAATTGACGTGCCAGGGCCTCAGCCACTGCAATAGAAACTCCAGATGCTTGTGCCACCTAGTGCACACGTGTGACCTTGCGCTTGCTTCACCTTTGTGCCTCTGACTTACGTGGGATCTGAAGAGTCGAACATGGGTCCTTACGCTTCGCAGGCAAGCGCCTTAACTGCTAAGCCATCTCTTTAGCACTTGTGTTATTTTTCTTATTTATTTTATTATTTTATTTTTTTGTTTTTTAGTTTTTGTTTTTTGAGGTAGGGTGTCACTCCTGGCCAGGCTGACCTGGAATTAACTACGTAGTCTCAGGGTTGCCTTGGAACTCACGGCAGTCCTCTTACCTCTGCCTACTATGTGCTGGGATTAAAGGTGTGCACCATCATGCCCAGCTGTGTTATATTTTTAAACGATTTATTTATTTTGGTTTTTTGAGGTAGAGTCTCATTCTACCCCAGGCTGACATGGAATTCACTATGTAATCTCAGGGTGGCCTCGAACTCATGGTGATCCTCCTGCCTCTACCTCCCAAATGTTGGGATTAAAGGCATGCAGCACCATACCTGGTTTTTTCCTTTTTTTTTTTTTTGTCAGCAGAGAAAGTGGGGAGGGCCTCCTGTCATTACAAACGAACTCCAGATGCATGTGCTACTTTGTGCATCTGGTTTTATGTGGGTGATGGGCAGTCCAACCCAGGCCATCAGGCTTTGCAAGGAAGTACCTTAACCTCTGAATTCTCTCTCTGCCTCCCCCCTTTTTGAGATGCGTACTAGTTGTGTTGTTCAGGGTGCCCTCAAACTCCTAGGCTCAAGCGATTTTCCTGCCTCAACGCCCAACTACCTGGTATTATCAGCCCAAGCCACCATTATTGGGTGGTTTTTCATTTTTTGTTTGCTTGTTTTATAGTACTTTAATTTCATAACAATTATATCTTGCTTTTATTTGTTGTTTTGGGCTACATTTTTGCCTATAGGCTACTTAAGTGTAGGAATTGTTTGTTTCTGTTGGTCCTGACTAGTCTTAACAAGTAGTTCAGAAGGCATAAAGCAAGTGATTGAATTTAACCATGAACACAGTGCTGAGAGGGTCCTCTGTATTTCTAGAGACCATAGGCTACAGCATAGTAGAGGAGAAAGTAGAGAGGGGCCAGAGGGGCTATCTGATAGGAGAGCCAGCACAGAAAATGGCGCTGTCAGAGGGTTAGGGAGCTTCATGTTTTGAATAATGCCTGCTTGTTTTTTATGTGTAGTGAGTGATGCTACACTCTGGGCAGACTTTGCCCAAGTTTCATAAATATTTAATTGCCTTTTTCAGGAGAATAAAGACAGCCCCATTGATGACTGAAAATGACAAAGCATCCACCTAACAGAAGAGGAATCAGCTTTGAAGTGGGAGCCCAGTTGGAAGCCCGGGACCGATTAAAGAACTGGTACTTTTACATTTTTCTGCTAATTTTCATAAGGGATTCCCCCCAGAATTGATAGAGTGGCAGCCTGGGTTTCTGTGCTACTTTTCTACTCCTTGATCCTTGGAAGATAGAGACTTCAGTTTAGAGCATGGACAGTCTTTTCTCTTTGTACAAGAATCCCTGTTAGGAGAGCCATCCTGTGATTTGGTTCCTCTTGTTCCCCTTTTCGACTGTTTGTGTGAGGCAGTAAATGAATGGGGAGAAGGAACATGAGTGGCCACAGGAAGGGAAGAGTTAATAGTAGCGGCAGCTTCCTTGCTCCTGGCTGCCTTTCTGGAAGAGGAGTGGAAAAAAAGCTTGGAGATGGAAATGTGAAGGGCTTAGCTTAGGTGGGAACACTTCCTGTGCTGACATAGCCCCGCTGTTGTCGGGGTATGGGTGCAGTGGCTGTGGTAGGGTCATCATAAGGGCTGTTGCCTGGGCAGTTTGATTCAGAAGCTAAGGGTTTCTAACTCTTACTGGTTTTTGTTTGCTATTTTTTTTTTTTTTTTGGCATGTATATGTGAATGGTGTGTGTGTGTGTGTGTGTGTGTGCATGCATGCACATTTGGAAACTTGAAGTCAACATCAGGTGTCTTCCTCAATCACTCTTCACCTTATTTATTTATTGTTGTTTTTCAAGGTAGGGTGGTCTTGTAGCTCAGACTGAACTGGAATTCACTGTGTAGTCTCAGGGTGATCCTCCTACTTCTGCTGCCTTACAAGTGCTGGGATTAAAGGCATGTGCCAACCATGCCTGGCTGAAAATGTGTTGATTTGGAAAATTTTCAAATACAGATAGAGTTAATTATAAAATAATACGTGCTTTCACTTAGAATCAATAAGTATTAACTTTTTTTTTAAGGTAGAGTTTTTTTTTTTTTTTTTTAAGGTAGAGCCCAGGCTAACCTGGAATTCACTCTGTAGTCTCAGGGTGTCCTCGAACTCACAGGGATCCTCCTACCTCTGCCTCCCAAGTGCTGGGATTAAAGGCTTGCTCCACCATGCCTGACCATGGCAGGTTTTGATTACAAGTATGAGTCACCTTGTTCTTAGTTTAAACTTTTTTTTTTTTTTCCAGGCAGGGGCTCACTCTAGCCCAGGCTGACCTCAAACTCATAGTGGTCTTCCTAATTTAGCTTCCCTAATGCTGGTATTAAAGATGTGTACTGCCATACCTTGGAGTATAAACACTTCTTGTTTAGTTTTTTTCCAGGTAGGGTCTCACTGTAGCCCAGGCTGACCTGAAAGTCATGCCATAGACCCAGGCTGGTCTTGAACCTGTGCCTCTGAGTGCTGGGATTAAAGGTGTATATCACCATGCCTGCCTGGCTTTTATAAACATTTTAATTGGTTTTATTTATTTATTTATTTATTTTAGAGAGAGAGAGAGAGAGAATGGGCGTGCCAGGGCCTTTAACCACTGCAAACGAACTCCAGATACATGTACCACCATGTGCATCTGGTTTAAGTGGGTACTGGGTACTCAAAACTGGATCCTTAGTTCCACTTTGATGACTTGGAACTCTAGTGGAAAACTCCATTTTAATGTGTTGGCCTTTGTGTTTTCTAGCCAGGTACATGCCTTTAATCCCAGAACTCAGGAAACAGAGGTAGGAAGATCACCATGAATTCAAGGCAGGCCTCAGACTACAAAGTGAATTCCAGGTCAACTTGGGCTAGAGCGAGACCCTACCTCAAAAAACCAAAAAAATAAAGTAAAATTAAAAAACTGTTTTCTGGGCTGATGAAGTAGCTTAGTGGTTAAGGTGCTTGCCTGCAAAGCAAAAGGACCCAGGTTCAATTCCTCAGGACCCACCTAAGCCACATGCACAAGGTGGTACATGAGTGTAGAGTTTGTTTGTGGTAGCTGGAGACTCTGGCATACCCAATTCTCTCTCTCTCAAATAAATAAGTAAATAAATAAAAATTGTTGGGTTGGAGGGATGGCTTAGCAATTAAGGCTTTTGCCTGCAAAGCCAAAGGACCGAGGTTCGATTTCCCCAGGACCCACATTAGCCAGATACGCAAGGGGCCGCACGCGTCTGGAGTTTTTTTGCAGTGGCTGGAGGCCCTGTAATTCATTTTGTAGTCTCATGGTGGCCTTGAACTCATGGTGATCCTCCTACCTGTGCCTCCCAAGTGCCATGAATAAAGGCATGTGCTTCCATGCCTGGCTCATTTTCAGTGCTTTTTACATGGACGTTTTCATTTACTCCTCCATAGCAATGCCCCTTTGTGTTCTGAGAGTATAGGGTAATAGTACTTAATTAGAATACTCCAGGCCCTGATTTCAATCACTAGCATTAAAATAAATAGATAGGTGGATAGATAGATAGATAACATCCCATTTGGAACCAAGACTCTGATGTAAAATTACTTGTCCAAGGCCACAATCAGTAATTACTAGTGAGTCTGAGACTCACCTGGTTTTGCTTGACAGCAGTGTTCTACTTACCTCATAGGAATTTATTTGTATATCTTCCTTGTTTTTGATTTAATAAGGTCCAAGGAAGTATTAAGTCATAGTTTTTCCTGTTTTAGAGAGTTGAATGTATTATTTATTTTTTAAGTTTAAAAAATAGTTATCTATTTGGGAGAGAAAGAATGAATGGGGGTGTCAGGGTCTATTGCCATTGCATATGAACTCCAGACACATGCATTACTTTGTGCAACTGGCTTTACACAGGGAATTGGGGAATTGAACCCTGGACTGGTAGGCTTTGCAAGAAAACGTCTGTGACCACTGAGCCATTTCTCTAGCCCCCAGAAAGATTGAAATTTATACAATACAGATTTATTTATTTGTTTCTTTCTTCATTTTTTTTTTTTTTTTTTCCGAGGTGGTGTCTCACTCTAGCTCAGACTGACCTGGAATTCACTATGTAGTCTCAGGGTGTCCTCGAACTCAAGGCGATCCTTCTACCTCTGCCAAGTGAGTGCTGGGATTAAAGGCGTATGCCACCACACACGGCTGTGATATTTTTTAAAGAAAAAAGAGGTGAAGATATATAAACCATGCATCCAGACATGACAAGTTGAAATTAATAGAAAATTAGGAAATTTTGTTATTGAAATCCTTTATCCATGAAATGGAAAGAAACCAAAATCAATTTAACTGGAAACACAGTTGTAGGAATGTGGCACAGGATCATGTTCCCAGCAAGAACTGGGAAGGCTAGTCTGCTGTTGGGACAGATGGTGTGCTCCTGACAGATGACAGGAAGAAGGCGGAAGGCATCAGGCAGAGCAAGCAGTTTCCATTCTCCCTACGAAACATCTTGACTAGGAGAAGCTGTAGCTTGTCATGTTAACCAGTTTATCCTCACAACCATGGTGGTGAGTGGGAAAGGCAAAATTAACCTCATTACAGAGAAGGAGAAGGACATAAATACAAACAAACAAAAAATCACAAATAACCTGGGCATGGTGATGCCATGTCTTTAATCCTACCACTAGGCAGGCAGAGGTAGGAGGATTGCTGTGAGTTTGAGGCCACCTTGAGACTACATAGTGAATTCCAGGTCAGTCTGGGCTAGAGCTAGACCCTACCTTGACCCCCCCCCAAAAAAAAATCCACAAAAAATATCACAAATAGCCAGGTGTGCTAGTATGATTGGAGAGAGCTTAGTGGTTAAGGTGTTTGCATGCAAAGCCAAAGGACCTTGGTTTCAGTTCCCCAGAACCCATGTTAGCCAGATGCTCAAGGTGGCACATGTATCTGAAGTTTGTTTGCAGTGGTTGGAGGCCCTGGTGTGCCCATTCTGTTCCCCTCTTTCTGCCCGTTTCTCTCTCACTCTCTCAAATAAATTAAATGAGATTTTTACTTTCATTTATTTGAGAAAAAGAGACAGATAGAATGGGCACACCAGGGCCTTCAGCTACAGTAAACGAACTCTAGATGTGTGTGCTACCTTGTGCATCTGGCTTATGTGGGTTCTGGGGAATTGAACCTGAGTTCTTTAGCTTCGCAGGCAGATGCCTTAACCACTAAGCCATCTCTCCAGCTGCTTATTCTTTATTTCTTTTTTATTTGTTTAAGAGGAGATTTTTTAAATTTTTTAAAATTTTTATTCATTTATTTGAGAGAGAGAGGCAGAGAGAGAGAAAGAGGGAGAAAGAGAGAATGGGCACGCCAGGGCCTCTAGCCACTGCAAATAAATTCCAGGTGCATGCGCCTCCTTGTGTATCTTGCATGCGTGGGTCCTGGGGAATCGAGCCTGGGTCCTTTGCTTTGTAGGCAAATGACTTAACCACTAAGCCATCTCTCCAGCCTCCTGCCCTCCCCCCCTTTTAAAGTAGGGTCTCACTCTAGCTCAGGCTGAATTGGAATTCATTATGTCGTCTCAGGGTGCCCATGAACTCATGGTGATCCTCCTACCTCTACCTCTCAAGTGCTGGGATTAAAGGCATGCACCACCACACCCAGCTTTTATTTTTATTTATTTATTGGAAAGGGAGAGTGAGCTATTATTGTTGGGGTTCTTTCCTGTGTTGCTGTTTTGTTTGGTTTATATAGAATATTAAGAATTAGGGCTGGGCGTGGTGGCACATGCCTTTAATCCCAGCACTCTGCAGGCAAAGGTAGGATCATTGTGAGTTCCAGGCCACTCTGAGAATACATAGTGAATTCCAGGTTAACCTGGGAGAGAGCAAGACCCTACCTCTCCCTTCCCCCCATATATTTTTTTTTGTTCATTTTTTATTTATTTATTTGAGAGCGACAGACACAGAGAGAAAGACAGAGGGAGAGAGAGAGAATGGGCGCGCCAGGGCTTCCAGCCACTGCAGACGAACTCCAGACGCATGTGCCCCCTTGTGCATCTGGCTAACGTGGGACCTGGGGAACCAAGCCTCGAACCAGGGTCCTTAGGCTTCACAGGCAAGCGCTTAACCGCTAAGCCATCTCTCCAGCACCCTCCCCATATTTTTTAATAAAAATATTTCTTTATTGGAGAGAGAGAGAGAGCTCATGAAAAAAAGAGAATGGATGCACTAGGGCCTCCTATCACAACAAATGAACTCCAGATGTGTGTGTAACTTTGTGCATCTGGCTTTACATGCGTTCTGAGAAACTGAACCAATAAATGCCTTTACCCCTGAGCCATTTCTCAGCCCCTTTGTTTTAAGATTTTTGTGGCAAGGTCCCTCTATCACAGGCCAACATGGAACAAACTCTAGCACAATATACTAAGTGATGCTCCTTCAGTCTCCCAGGTGCGAGAATTAAAAGACATTTGCCACCACTTCATGGCGATTGTCCTACCTCTGCCTCCCGAGTGCTGGGATTAAAGGCATGTGTACCAGTCTTGGCGTTCCTTTTTTTTTTTTAAGGTAGGGTTTCACTCTAGCCCAGGCTGACCTGGAATTCACTATGTAGTCTCAGGGTGGCTTTGAACTCATGGTGATCCTTCTACCTCTGCCTCCCAAGAGTACTGAGATTAAAGGTGTGTGCCACCACATGCTGTAGCCCTCCATTTGTTTTTAAAAAGTAATGTTTAATTTCTGAGTTTCCCACACATACAGAATAGCTTTTAATAAACCAGGCATTAATGCTATGGTTTGAAGACATATTATACAGATACTTTTTGTATAGCCAAGGGTGACCTTGAACACCTGACCTTCCTGTCTCCATTTCCAGAGAACTGAGATTTCAGGAATGGCTGGGCCTGGTGGCACATGCTTGTGACCAGGCTGAGGATTATTGTAAATCTGAGGCAGGTCTGGGCTACTGGACTACAGACTGAGGCTTTGTTTCAGAAATTTAAAAAAAAAAAAACACAAAAAACGGCTTAGAGAGATGGCTTACCAGTGAATGGTGCTTGTTTGTAAAGCCTGACAGTCTGCGTTTGATTCTTCAGTACCTACATAAGCCAGATGCACAAAGTGGCACATATATCTGGAGTTTGATTGTGGTGGGAGGAGGCCCTGCATGCCCATCTTCCTTCCCTCCCTTCTCCCTCCCTCCCCACCCCCTTGCAAATGAATAAAGTATTTATGTATTGATTCATATTTGCTTTTTCAAGGAGGATCTCACTCTAGCCCAGGCTGACCTGAAATATACTATATAGTCTCAGGGTGGCCTGGAATTCACTACGTAGCCTCAAGCTTTCTCGAACTGAGAGTGAGCCTCCTGCCTCTGCCTCCCAAGTGCTGGGATTAAAGGTGTGCACCACCACGCCTGGCTTGCCACTATTGTTTAAAAATATTTATTTATTTGACAGAGAAAGAGGGAGGGAGAGAGAATGGGCATGCCAGGGCCTCCAAACACTGCAAACACGTCCAGACATGTGCGTCCCTTGTGCATCTGGCTAATGTGGGTCCTGGGGAATTGAACCAGGGTCCTTTTTGCCACTATTTTTTTAAAAATACTATTTATTTGGGGGCTAGAGAGATGGCTTAGCATTTAAGGCACTTGTCTGCAAAGCCTATGGACCTGGGTTTAATTCTCCAGTGCCCACATAAACCAGATGCACAAGGTGGTATATATTTCTGAAGTTCATTTGCAGTGGCTAGAGGCCCTGGCATGCCCATATTCTCTCTCTCTCCTTTCCCCTTCCCCTCTCTATCTGCCACTCACACTCAACGAAATAAACAAAATGTTAAAAAAAAATATTATCTATTGGCTGGCCATGGTGGTGTACGCCTTTAAACCCAGTGCTTGGGGAGTAAAGGTAGGAGGATCACTGCGAGTTCAAGGCCAGCCTGAAGCCACATAGTGAATTCCAGGTCAGCCTGGGCTAATGTGGGACCCTACTTCAAAAACAAAATTACTTATTTTGCTGGGCGTGGTGGTGCCTTTAATGCCAGCACTCGGGAGGCAGAGGTAGAAGGATTGCCATGAGTTCGAGGCCACCCTGAGACTACATCGTGAATTCTAGGTCAGCTTGGGTTACAGTGAGACCCTACCTCAAAAAACCGAAAACCATAAAACAAAAACAAATTGCTTATTTGTTTACAAGCACAGAGAGAAAGGGAATGGGCATACCAGGGTCTCTTGTCACTGCTAACAAACCCTAGATACATGCGCCACCTTGTAGGGCACTGGATGTCAGCCTTTCTAAGCAAGTGCCTTTAACCACTGAGCCATCTCCTCAGTCCTCATGGCTCATTAGCCCCTTCTGGGCTGGACCATCAGTGTAAGCATTCAGGGCTTGAAACACTGTGTATTGTGAGAATACAAGAAGAAAAATGGAGCAGGAATGGTGGTGATGGGGCAGGAGAAAGATGTGTTCAAGTCCTTATTAGGAATAACAGTGATCATCATGATGTTGTTCAGCTGGTACTGATGGGAGGGGCTTAGGTTGCTGTACTTAGTGTTGCTGGTGGGACTCTTCTGTGCTAGAGAAGAAAGTTGAATTCAATACCCTTCCTTAATTGAAAGTGTCAGATGTTGATTAATGGGAGTATTGAAGGCATTAACAGAGAGATGCAGCACTGAAGGCAGCAGAATTTTTCTGCAGTTTAATAGCCAGTCCTTTTTTTTTTTTTTTTTTTTTGAGGTAGGGTTTCACTCTAGCCCAAGCTGACCTGGAATTCACTATGTAGTCTCAGGGTGGCCTTGAACTCAGAGCAATTCTCCTACCTGTGTCTCCCATGTGCTGGGATTAAATGTGTGCGCCACCACACCCGGCTCTTCTTTTTCACTAAATCCATTTCCATTTCCAACCTCTCTCTAGCAAAGACTGGTAATAGCTTAGCTTACAATGTTTCTTTTGTGCATAGAAATCACTGGCTTGTGCTGTGTGCTATGAGCCAGGGATAGAGGCACACTCTGATACTTGAAGCAAGATGAATGCTATATGTTTGCAGAAAGGCTATTTTTATAAGGAAAAAAATCTGGAAGCAGCCTAAATGTCCAAACTGGGCAAAAATTAAGGCAAATTTCAAGCTAGTCACTAGCCAGACTACTAAATAGTTAAGACAAGAGAAATATCAACATCAAGCTGGGCATGGTGTCACATGCCTTTAATCTCAGCACTGGGAAGCTGAGGTAAGAGGATTACTGTGAGTTTTAGGCTAACCTGAGACTACATAGTGAATTCCAGGTCAGCCTGGGCTACTCAAGCTGAGCCCCCTCCAAATCTATGAATGTATGTCACAACAAGGATATGTACATATGAAATTAAGTGCAGACTGGTCAGGGCCGGGTGTGGTGTCATACACATTTAATGCTAGCATTTAGGGAGGGTGTGGTAGGATCAAGGCCACCCTGACACTACATAGTGAATGCCTGGGCTAGTGAGACCCTCCTTTGAAAAACCTAAACCAAACCAAAACAAACAAAAAAGAGACAGGTCTTAATGGGTTCTGAGTTAGAAGATTTTGATGTTGATCTTGGTTGTAGTTGCTTGAACTCTTGAGTTTTCATTTCCACAAATTTGAGTGTATATAAAAGTAATAGTCACTCCTAAATTGTCATGGGATGGTGGTAAATATCAATATCAAGTGAAATACCTTATGTGAAAGTAGTTGGATAGTGAACCCTCAAGTAAACTGCATGTAGTCACCCCCCCCCCCCCCATAGCATCTCATTCTAGCTCAGGCTGTCTTGAAATTCACTACTTAGCCTTGGGCTGGTGTTGGACTCACAGTGGTCCTCCTATCTTAGCCTCCAGAGTGCTGGGTTAAAGGTTTGTGCCACCACATGAAGCCCCTTCCTTTCTTTTTTCAAGATTTATTTTTATTTATTCATTAGATACAGAGGTGGGGAGAGATAAAGAGAGTGAGAGTGTCAGGGCCTCCAGGCACTGCAAACAAACTGCAGATGCATGGGCCACCATGTGCATATGGCTTATGTGGGACCTGGAGAATTGAACCTGGGGTTCTTAGGCTTCACAGGCCTGCACCTTAACCGCTATGTCATCTCTACAGCCCTCTGTTTTTTTTTTTTTTGTAATTTGTTTTTTCAAAAATATTTTTATTTATTTATTTGAAAGAGAGAAGGCTTCTAGCCACTACAAACCAACTGCAGACTCATGCACCACCTTGTGTGCTTTACGTAGACACTGGGAACTTGAACCTTGGTGCTTAGGCTTTGCAGGCAAAGACCTTAACTGCTGATCCATCTCCCTAACCCTAATTTGCCTCGAAAGTGCTGAAATTACAGGCTGACCTGGAATTCACTGTGTAGTCGCAGGGTGGCCTTAAACCTCATGGTGATCCTCCTGCTTCTGCTTCTGGTGTTCTGGGATTAAAGGTGTGTGCCACTACACCCAGCTCAGTAATTTTTTTAAAGGCAAAATAACAGCAAGAAATTCACAAACAAAACAAATAAAATTTTGAATAGCTTCTTTTTTAAAAAAAATATTTATTTATTTATTTTTATTTGACAGAGAAAGACGGGGGGAGAGAGAAAGAATGGGCGGGTCAGGGCCTCCAGCCACTGCAAATGAACTTCAGTTGCGTGCACTCCCCCTGTGCATTTGGCTAACATTGGTTCTGGAGAATTGAACCTGGTCCCTTGGCTTTGCAGGCAGATGCCTTAACCACTAAGCTATCTCTCTAGCCCTGAACATCATCTTTTTGAAGTTTTTTATTTACTTGATGGTGGGGGGGAGGGAGGGAGGGCAGGAGGGAGAGAGAGAATGGGTGTACCAGGACTTTCAGCCACTGCAAATGAACTGCAAATGCATGTGCCTCCTTGGGCATCTGGCCTATGTGGGTCCTGGGGAATTGAACTTGGGCCCTTTGGATTTGCAGACAAGCACCTTAACTGCTAAGCCATTCCTCAAGCCCGAATATTGAATATCCTCTTTATTTTTCAAGTTAGGGTCACTCTAGCCCAGGGTTGCCTTGAACTCACAGTGATACTCCTGAGTACTGGGAATAAAGGTGTGTGCCACCACACCAAACAAGTTTTGAATCTTTTTTTTTTTTTCCCGAGGTAGGGTCTCATTCTAGCTGGCCTGGAATTCACTATGTAGTTTCAGGGTGGCCTGGAACTCATGGCGATCCTCCTACCTCTGCTTCCTGAGTGCTGGGATTTAAGGTGTGCTCTACACACTTGGCAGTTTTGAATGTCTTAAACCAGCTTGTAGTTGGATTTTTGAAGTTACAACTATTGTTTAGAGCTGATTATATAGTGTCCGGTTAATTTATTTTCAAGGAGCGTGAGAGAGAGAGAAAGACAAAGAGTGAGCAAGGTAGGGCCTCTTGCTATGCAAATGAACTCCAGATATATGTGCCATTTTGTGCATCTTGCTTTATGTGTGGACTGCGTGCCCCCAAACATTAGGCTTTGAAAGCATGCACCTTTAGTGGCTGAACCGTCCACCTGTTTTAGCACCACTTAAATTATATGGCGGTAATCTGACATCTTGACCTTTTAAGGTTTTTTTTTTTTTTTAAAAAACCTTTGTTTCCATCCCTTTATCACTCCTTCCCCTCTTTCCTTCTTCCCTCTTTCCCTCCCTCCTCTCATTTTCTTTGAAAGAAGAGTCTAGTCTGGTCTGGAACTCAGTTTGTTGTCCAGACTGTCCTCAAATTTATGGTCCTCCTGCCTCATCTCCTCAGTGCTGGGATTGCAGCTGTTAGCCACCGTGCCTAGTCTCCACCTGCCACCTTGAGATAGGATGTCATAACAGCCAAGGCTGGACTAGAACTCATTATGTAGTTCAGGCTAGCATCAAACTCATGATCTTTCTCTTGCCTTTGTCTTCTGAGGTTCTTGTGTAGGTAGTGTCAGCCACTGTGAGGTCATGAATATTAAGACCACTTTGTGTTTGGACTGGCTGCCTGCATTGTAAGCAGTCTTCCCCTTTCTTTTGGCTCATACATTCTTTCTGCCACCTCTTCCAAAATGGTCCCTGAGTCTTGGAGGGTGTGATAGAGATGTCTCACTTAGTGCTGAACACTCCACTGTCACTTCTTGTCAGCACAATGGTGACTTTTTTTCGAGGTAGGGTCTCACTCTAAGCCAGGCTGATCTGTAGGAGTAAAGGCGTTCATCATCATGTCCAGCTATTAGGAATTAGAAACATACCCTGTAAGTCCTTTGTGAAGATACTGCCATTGCCATCCACACCGCTGCTCTCCAGCACTCAAGCTGGTGTTCTGATCTTTGCCACTGCAGACTGGCAGCAGCTGCAGCAGAAGCTTCCCCGTGTTCTTAGGCCTTAACTCTGAGCTGAGTTAAGCACTGCATCTCAATAAGGCTTACATGTGCTTGGGAGTTTGAGAGGCAAGCACTAGTGTGCTTGGTCTGGCTATTAACTCATGGGTCTCTGCCACCTTTGTTGCCAATTGTAAGGGAGTTAGGAAATGTTTGTTTTTCTGACTCAATCTAGGAGGATGGAATGAAGATCAAAAGAGCCCATCTACTAAATTGGCCACACTTTTCCATAAATAATGGCTGCTCTTAGCTCCTTATGCATCCTCCCAGATATTTCACACATTTATCTCTCTCTTGTTTTTTTTTTTGGTTTTTCGAGGTAGGGTCTCAGTATAGCTCAGGGTGATCTGGAATTCACTATGTAGTCTCAGGGTGGCCTTGAACTCTTGGTGATTCTCCTACCTTTGCCTCCCAAGTGGTGGGATTAAAGGTGTGCGCCACCATGCCTGGCTTCATCTTCTTTTAAGAGCAAATAATAAGGCCAGGCATGATGGTGCATGCCTTTAATCCTAGCACTCAGAAGGTAGAGGTAGGATTGTCTGTGAATTCAAGGCCAGCCTGAGACTTAAGCAGTGAATTCCAGGTCAACCTAGATTAGAGCAAAAATCAAAAGTTGGGCATGGTGGCGCACACCTTTAATCCCAGCACTTGGGAGGCAGAGGTAGGAGGATCACCAAGAGTTTGAGGTCACCCTGATACTTCATAGTGAATTCCAGGTCAGCCTGAGCTAGAGAGAGACTTTACCTTGAAAAACCAAAACAAACAAACAACACACCAGAAGAACCCCACAAATAAAAATAGCAAAAAGGCCTGGACCAGAGTGAGACCCTACCTCGAAAAACCAAAAAAAAAAAAGCAAAAAGGTCAAAATTGAAACTGTATGGTCTAGTCTGGGCTATATGCTCATTCTTATTTATTGGCACATGCCAAATACTATCTAGTTGTTAAATGTTTGCTTTCTGACTCCTGCCTGCCCAGACATTTCGTATTTGTCATTTCTTTCAAGTTGTACTGCAACCAGCTTTACATGAAGGAACTGAGGCTTGGAAAGGTTGATTTAATAGTTCATAAGCTAAATAATTACCAGGTTGAGACTATATGTATGAGCATGTGTAAAGCATGAGCA
This sequence comes from Jaculus jaculus, assembly GCF_020740685.1. Lineage (NCBI taxonomy): Eukaryota > Metazoa > Chordata > Mammalia > Rodentia > Dipodidae > Jaculus > Jaculus jaculus. The sequence continues at coordinate 114,736,185 of NC_059109.1, forward strand.
TGTGCATGCACGTTTGTGTGCCTATATGTAGAGGCCAAAGGTTGACAGCATCTGCCTTCCTCAAATGCTTCCTGCTTTATGTTTTTTTCTTTTCTTTCTTGTTAATTTTATTTGTTTATTTGAGAGAGGGAGGGAGGGAGGGAGAGAGAGAAAAAGAGAGGGAGGGAGGGAGGGAGAGAATGGGAGCATCAGTGCCTTTACCCACTGCAAATGAACGTCAGATGCTTGTGCCACTCTGCTTTTGGCTTTACGTGGGTACTTGTAAGCAAGTGCCTAAACTGCTAAGCCACCTCTCCAGTACTAATTTTTTATATTTTGTGTATGTGTGTGTGTGAGAGAGAGAGAGAGACAGACAGACAGAGAGACAGAGATTGGCATGCTAGGGTCTCAGCTACTGCAGTCGGACTCCAGATGCATGCACCAGCTAGTGGGCACGTTGCAACCTTGCACTTGCCTTTGTGCATTTGGCTAAGGTGGGATATGGAGAGTTCAAAATGGGTCCTTGGGTTTTGCAGGCATGCACCTTAACCACCAAGACATTTCTCCAGTCCCCAGTCCTGAATTTTTAAAAATTTGTCTTATTTTATTTATTTGAGAGAAAGAAAGATGCAGATAGAGAGAATGGGCATATCAAGGCCTTTGGCTGCTGCAAATGAACTCCAGATGCATGCGCCACCTTGTGTATCTGGGTTACATGGCTCTTTGGAATTGAACCTGGGTCCTTTGGCTTTGCAGGCAAGCATCTTAACCACTAAGCCATCTCTTCAGCCCCTGAGTTTTTATTTTTTATTTTTCCTTTTCGATGTAGAGTCTTGCTCTAGTTCAGGCTAATCTGGAATTAACTCTGTGTTCTCAGGGTAGCATAGAACTCATGGTGATTGATCATCCTTCAGCCTCCGAGTGCTGGGATCAAAGGCTTTGCCATCATGCCCAGCTCTGAATATTTTGTTTTAATTTTTTTTTCTGTTTTTTGTTTATTTATTTGAGAGTTACAGACAGAGAGAGGAAGAGGCAGATAGAGACAGAGAGAGAGAGAATGGGCGCAGCAGGGCTTCCAGCTGCTGCAAATGAACTCTAGACACATGTGCTCCCTTGTGCATCTGGCTAACATGGGTCCTGGGGAATTGAGCCTCGAACTGGGGTCCTTAGGCTTCACAGGCAAGTGCTTCACTGCTAAGCCATCTCTCCAGCCCTGAATATTTTTTAATTAGATAATTCATTTTATAAATTAATTTGTTTGAAAGCAGAGAGAGATAGAAAAGAGACAGAAAGAATGGGCATGCCAGGGCCTCGAGCTGCTGCAGATGAGCTCCAGATGCATATACTACTTTGTGCATCTGGGTTTACATGGGTGTTGGTACTGGGGACTTGAGCCTGGATTGTTAGGCTTTGCAGGCAACTGCCTTAACCACTGGGCCATCTCTCCAGCCTTTATTAGAGAACTCTTTATTAGTTTCTGTAATCAAACCCTCATAGATAAGACTTTACATATTTAATATAATGTTACTCCTGCACAAATAGATAAAACATTAACATTTCTAGACCTGTATGGCTATTAAGACATTTAATTTTTTTAAGATTTTGAATTGTTTTGCTACAGGGTCTATAGTCTAGACTGTTCTCAAACTCTTAGCAGTTCTCCCACAGCCTCCCAAGTGCTATAATTACAGGTGTGAGTCACAATGTCCAGCTGAGATTTGAAGCCAAGTCTATTATCTTCCATAATTTGTTGTTTGACCTAATTGCACAGCATCTGAAAATGGAAGGCTTTCTGTCTTGGCTGGGCAGGGGAGACACGTTTTACTTTGTAGCCTAGGCTGGGCTTGAATTTTCAGCTATTCCCCTGTCTCAGCTGGGATTACAGGGGTGCACCACCATGCTTGGCTTCAAAATAATAGGCCTTTAATTCTTCTTTTCTTTCTTTTTTTTTTTTTTGAGGTAGGGCCTCACTTTGGTCCAGGCTGACCTGGAATTAACTCTGTCATCTCAGGGTGGCCTTGAACTCATGGCAGTCCTCCTACCTCTGCCTCCCAAGTGCTGGGATTAAAGGCATGTACCACCATGCCTGGCTCTAATTCTTTATTTTTTAAAATTTTTTACAATATTTGGGTACACTTTATTTTTACATGGGTTAACATTCTGCTATATTTCATTTCATTCATTCTTTTGAAATTCTTTATTTTTTTATGCCTTTAATTCTTTGGTAACATTTTTCTGTGGGAAGAGTTTTGGTGGCCTTCTATTTTGGATATCTTGGGTGGGTATTAAAGCAGCTTTAATTTTTTCTGGCCCAGGTATCCAGCTCACATAGAAGACATTGACTACGAAGAAGGCAAAGTCCTCATCCATTTTAAGCGCTGGAACCATCGTTATGATGAGTGGTTCTGCTGGGATAGTCCTTATTTACGCCCTTTAGAGAAAATACAGCTCAGGAAAGAGGGCTTACATGAAGACGACGGATGTTCTGTGAGTAACAAATCTGGGGAGTTAGGTACTGAATGAGGTCAAAGGACAGTTTGTGTTCCAGCCTTAATGCTCAGTAGGAAAATCAGCACCACTGGTGAACACTTTCTATTGTTGCCTTCAGTTGTAACTGTGATCTCTGTGACATGCAGGGTCTTGAAGAGTTCAATGTCTTTTTAGTGGCTTTTTTTTTGAGATAGAGTTTCACTCTAGCCCAGGTTGACCTGGAATTCACTGTATAGACGCAGGGTGACTCTGAACTCATGACAATCCTCCTACTTCTGCCTTCCAAGTGCTGGGATTATAGAGGTGTACGCTATTGCACACAGCTTGGAGAGTTCAATCTTCATCTTGTTAATGTAGCTTGTGTACCAGCTTATAAATTTGTTTGAGGCTCCATTGACAATGCACGGGATCTTACCGTATTATTTATTTATTATTTATTTATAGAGATAGAAGCAGACAGAGAGAGAGAAGAAGGGAGGAAGGGAAGGGGAGAGAATGGGCACAGCAGGGCCTCTAGCCACTGCAAATGAACTTCAGACAATGCGCCACTTTGTGTATCTGGCTTATGTGCGTATTGGATAATCAAACGTGAGTCGTTAGGCTTCTCAGTCAAATACCTTAACTACCAAGCCATCTCTCCATCCCAGGACCTTACTTTTATTTTTATTTATTTACTTATTTTTGAGGTAGGATCTTGCTCTAGCCCTGGTTGACCTGGAATTCACCATGTAGTCTCAGGGTGGCCTTGAACTGAAGGTGATCCTTACCTCTGCCTCCTGAGTGCTGAAATTAAAGGATATTTTTATTTATTTAAGAGATTGAGGAAGAGTGAGAGAATGGGCATACCAGGACCTCTAGCTATTGTTAATGAACTCTGGATGCATGTGCCACCATATACATCTGGCTTTAAGTGGGTTCTGGGGAATTGAACTTGAGTCCTTAGGCTTCAAAGGCAAGTGCCTTAAGTGCTAAGCCATCTGTCCAGCCCAAGGACCTTACTTTTATACTCAGTTGTTTTCCTAGTCTACAATACTGCTGGATATGTAGTTGGTTTTAATGAAATATTTATTGAATAAGACAGTTGTGGTGGCTTATCCCAGCATTTGCAAGGCTAATATAGGAGGATTGTTGAGTTTGAGGCCAGCCTGGGCTATGGAGTAAAACCTTGTTTTAACAAATCTATAGGCATATTGGCACGTACCTGTAATTTCATCCCCTGGGAGGAAGAGGTAGGAGAATTTAGAGTTCAAGGTCATCCTAAGCTACATATAGGGGTTAAGGCCAGCTCTTGCTAAATAAGGCTTAGTCTCAAACAATCAAAAATAAAGCAAAAGGGAAACAAAAATATAAAACCAAAAAGCTGGAGAGGTGGGCATGGTGGTGCATGCCTTTAATCCCAGTCTGGGGCTAGAATGAGTTCCAGGTTAGACTGGGCTAGAGTGAGACCCCACTTCAAAAAAGAAAAAAAGAAATTCTGGGCTTGGTGGCCCATACCTGTAATCTCATAATTTTAGCATTTAGGAAGCAGAAGCAGGAGTTCATGGCCTTAAGACCAGATCCACTGTGTGCATAGAATATTGTATGCTAAGTATTCTACACATCAAGATTATTTGTTCTGCTCACCTACTACTGTCTGATCATTGATTGAGCAAGCATTTCATGTATGAATCTTGTACTAGTTTCATACACAAAGTTTTCTATAAGCCTTTAAAGAACTTGGAGTTGATTGGATTGCACTTCTCTTTTCTAAATTTCATCATTGTGGTTGTAGGTTTTGCTGACTGAACAGTGACTCATGATGTATGACTTCTAAGTTTTTTTTTTTTTTTTTTTTTTGAGGTAGGGTCTTACTCTAGTCCAGGCTGGCCTGGAATTCACTATGTAGTCTCAGGGTGACCTCAAAATCTTGGCAAACCTCCTACCTTTGCCTCCTGAGTGCTGGGATTAAAGGCGTGTACTACCACGCCCGTAACTTCTAAATTTTTAAACTGGCTTTAATCTGTGACTGGGATAGTCCTGATGTTTTGGGATCTGACTCAGCCTGGGTTCTGGTTTCCATTTTAACTTTTACCAGGGAACTTGAACTCTGGCTGGCCTTTTTGCTTTGCTTTGTTTTTCTCCTAATTTGTGATTGTTCAGTTTTATTCCATTTGATCATTCAGTGTACATTCTACTGAAGTAATCAGTGCAAACTGTGCTGAGGAAACAGCATGAACTCTGAAAGGTGAATGGGTGCTTCCCTTTTGCAAAAGACCAGTAGATGTGTGGATGATGTTAAATAGCATGGATGTTGCCTCTTGTCGATTAAGTTAGCCTTATTCCTTTCAGCTCCTGAGCTGGGTGGGTTCCCTGGTGGCTTGGACTTTTAGTTTTACTTGTGCTGTGTAATGGACAGGGGAGGATAAGCTCAGTGCTTTTCTGTGCCTACCCAGACCTCCCAGGTTTGGGAACTCTTGTGTCCCAGTTTTATTTATTTTTCTCCCCCATCCTCCCTCCCTTTCTTTTTTGCCTTTTCACGGTAAGGTCTTGCAGTAGCTCAGACTGACCTGGAATTCACTGTGTACTCTCAGGGTGGCCTCGAACTCAGAGCAGTCCTTCTACCTTTGCCTTCCCAGTGCTGGGATTAAAGATGTGTGCCACCACACCTGGCTCCTTATTGTTGTTATTATTTTATTTATTTATAGGTAGGATCTCCCTCTAGCCCAGGCTAACCTGGATGTCATATTTCATAGTGATCCTCCTACCTCTGCCTTCTCAGTGTTGGGATTAAAGGGGTGTGCCACCACACCTGGCCTCTTATTTTTCTTTTAAGTTTTATTTATTTATTTGAGAGAGAGAGAGACAGACAGACTGACAGAGACAGATAGAATGGGTACACCAGGGCCTCTAGTCACTGCAGACAAACTCCAGATGCATGTGCTACCTTGTGCATTTGACTTACATGGGTACTAGGGAATTAAACCTGGGTCTTTAGGCTTTGCAGGCAAACCCCTTAACTGCTAAACTATCCCCCTAGCCATCCTTTGTTTTATGTTTTTTTTGTTTTTTCTGAGATAGGGGCTCTACCGATGACCTGGAATTCACTATATAGTCTCAGGGTGGCCTCAAACGTATGGTGATCCTTCTACCTCTGCCTCTTGAGTGCTGGGATTAAAGGCATGCACCATCATGCCCCGCTCCCTCCTTAATTTTTTTTTAAACAAATTCTTTTTTTTTTTTTTTTTTAATTTCTTTAGTTATTTGAAAGCGACAGGCAGAGAGAGAAAGAGGCAGATAGAGAATGGGCATGCCAGGGCCTCCAGCCACTGCACATGAACTCCAGACGCATATACCCCCTTGTGCATCTGGCTAATGTGGGTCCTGGGGAATCAAGCCTCGAACCGGGGTCCTTAGGCTTCACAGGCAAGCGCTTAACCGCTAAGCCATCTCTCCAGCTCCAGCTCCCCCTCCTTTTTTTTTTTGGTTTTTCAAGGTAGGGCCTCACTCTAGCTCAGGCTGACCTGGAATTCACTCTGTATGCTCAGGGTGGCCTCAAACTCATACAATCCTCCCACCTCTGCCTCCCGAGTACACCACCATGCCTGGCTTTCCCCCTCCTTTTTTAAAATGAATTTTCTTTTTAATTTCCTTACAGTAAAGTTGGTTTTTTTTGTTTTGTTTTGTTTTTTGAGGTAGGGTCTCACACTAGCCTAGGCTGACCTGCAATTCACTACGTAGTCTCAGGGTGGCCTTGAACTCATGACAATCCTCCTACCTGTCTCCCATGTCCTGGATTTAAAGGAATGAGCTACCATGTCCAGTTTATTATTATTTTTTTAATATATGTGCTATATTTTTCTAAATTTTATTTATTTGAAAGAGAAAAAGAGGCAGAGAGAGAGAATGGGCGCACCAGGGCCTCCAGCCACTGCAAACAAACTCCAGATGCATGTGCCCCATTGTGCATCTGGCTTATATGGGTCCTAGGGAATCGAACCCATATCCTTTGGCTTTGTAGGCAAAGGCCTTAACCACTAAGCCATCTCTTCAGCCCCCAGCTTATTTATTTTGTTTAAAAAACAGTTTATTTATTTATTTGAGGGAGAGAGAGAAGGAGATAGATTGATAGGGAGAAAGAATAGGTGCATCAGGGCCTTTACTGAACTCCAGACACATGTGCCACCTTGTATATCTGTAGGCTTACGTGGTACTGAGGAATTGAACTTTGGCTTTGCAGGCAAGCACCTTAACCACTAAGCCATCTCTCCAGTCCCCCCCCCTTTTTTTTTTTTTTTAAGTCATAATCTTACTTGAGCCTAGGTTAACCTGGAATTCAGTCTGTGTAGCCCAGGCTCGCCTTGAAAATGATTCTCCTGCTTCAGTATCCTGAGTACTCATATTGCAAGCATGATCCAGCATGTGTAGTCTAGCCCTCTCATTTAAAAAATAAAAAAAATCTGTTCTGGGGGCAGATAGAGAAATGGCATGCCAAGGTTTCCAGCCACTACAAATGAACTCTAGGTGCATGTGCCACCTTGTGCATCTGGCTTTACATGGGTACTGGGGAATTGAATGTGTTTCCTTAAGCTTTGCAGGCAAGCACCTTCACCGCTAAGCTATTTCTCTAGCCCACAGCCCTCTTCATTTTGATTCCCTTGCTGAACATCAGAATCATCTTCCATCCCAATACCCCTTCCCTTCCCACTCCCATTGTTTCATTGTCTTTGAGATAGAGTCTTGTTGTGTAGCCTAGGTTTGTTTTGATCTTCCTACCTCAGTTTCCTAAGTGCTGGGAGTATGGTTGTGTGCCCTTCATACCTAGCCTTCCCTTCCCACTCTTGTATGCATCCTAGCTTCTTTTATCAATTCTGGTATAATGTATGTCCTATGAAATTCAGTTGGTAACAGAATTTTTAAAATGTTTTTCTAGGAATTTCAAATAAATGAGCAGGTCCTTGCTTGCTGGTCTGATTGTCGATTTTATCCAGCCAAAGTCACTTCTGTGAACAAGGATGGTAAGGCATTTGGATTTATTTTCACTTATGTAGGGGAATTCCATAGTATAGTAAGTATATTGTCGGTGTTTATTTCCTGGGGTTCCACTTTCTTCAAGTTTATATGTTACTCATTAAGGAGAGATTACAAATGGAAAGAAGTTCGGGTATAGAGGTGATGTTTGGCCTGGGTTTAAGCCCTACCACCACACACACGCATGCACACACACACAAAAAAAAAAAAAAGAAAAGAAAAGAAAAGGTGAGGGGGGATTGACTCTTTGCTGCCAAATTTCATTCATTATTTTCTAAAGCTATCATAGTTCATCTGTCATTCTGCTGAGAAGTGTATAGATCTTTGCTATCTAGGACTTAATTTATTATTAGTGGAGTAAACTCTGTTATTCCTCTTTTTTTGTGTACAGCTTACAAATGCAATAAACTTGAACAAACATAACATTAAAACAATAGGATTTGTGGATATAAGGGTATCTAGAGTGGAAATTGAGGTGCTAGGACATAGAAGCCATGGTTGGGTTGCTTTTGCCATAGAAGGACATGTAAGGAGACAGGACAGATAACTTAATTTTGTGAGTGCAAGGTGTAGAGCAAGTACTGAGGGTGATATCTGTGGTTGGAATTTTTATGCTCAGGACAGTGTGGATCCAAATGATGCCTTTCCTTAGCATATATTATCTCAGGAAATTGTGGAATGGCCATGATCTCTGAAGTGAGCATTTTAGGATGTCAGGTCTCTTGTTTCCATTGTTGGAGGTGAAGTCAGATTGTGCTGAAAGTGTAGGCTAGTGATGGAACATTGATCTAACATGCATGAGGTTCTGGGATCAGTCCCTAGCACTGCAGAGGAAAAAAAAAAAAAAGCTAGATGAGTTTTTAGTTATTGAAGTTATGCAAGTGTTTACTTAGTCTTCTGCTAAGTGTTGGACCTTGTGCTCATTAGATTTTTGTCTGCAGTGGTCGACAAGGTCAAGACAAACATCTAAAGCAAGATTCTAGATTGTGGCTAAGTCCTGTTTGTTTTTTTTTTTTTTTTGAGGTAGGGTCTCATTATAGCCCAGGTTGACATGGAATTCACTATGTAGTCTCAGGGTGGCCTCAAACTCTCTGGTGATCCTCCTACCTCTGCCTCCCGAGTGCTGGGATTAAAGACGTGCCCTACCTGCCTGTCTTAAGTCCTTTTTGATAGCTCCTTTTGCTAAATTAGTTTTGTAAGCTTATGTTTGAAATAAGTCTCTGTTGTTTTTGCATACATATTATACTACCCTCAATCAACTTATTTTGAGGTAAAGCTTACATATTAACTGTTTAAAGTCCTTTTAGAAACATAGTTATATAGCAGAAAGGAAAAAAAAAGGCTTTTTTTTCCACCCCGAGGTAAGGTTTCTAATTACTAGTGAATTCTAACCTGGAATTCAGTATGTATTCCCCGAGTAGCCTTGATCTCAAAGCAGTTCTCCTGTTTCTGCCTCTGAAGTGCTGGGGTTGAAGGTGTATATATACCATCATGCCTGGTGGCCAGCCAGGTTCTTGTTTTTTGTGTTTTTTTTTTGAGGTAAGGTCTCACTCTAGTCCAGGCTGACCTGGAATTCACTATGTAGTCTCAAGGTGGCCTCAAACTCATGGCGATCCTCCTACATCTGCCTCCCAAGTGCTGGGATTAAAGGTGTGTGCCACCACACCTGGCTGGTTCTTGTTTTTTTAGATTATCTTTCTTCCTTTGCTGGCTTTGTTATGTGTGTGCCTGTGTGTGGTATATATGGTGTGTGTGTGGGGTATATGATGTGTTGTTTGTGTAGATGCATGTGCCCCATGTGCACACGTGCAGAGGCCATAGGAGAACATCTGATGTCCTCCTTGGTCACTCTTCTGTGTTATTTCCTTGAGACAGAGTTTCTCACTGAACTTGGGGATGCTGTTTTTTTTTTAAATATATTTTATTTGTTTATTTGATAGAGACAGAGAGGGAGGGTGTTGCAGTCCGGTTTGCATTGCTGGTAGAAATCACCCAACCAAGAGCAGCTTCTGGGAAAAAGAGATTTATTTTGGCTTACGGGCTCAAGGGGAAGCTCCATGATGGCAGGGGAAAACGATGGCATGAGCAGAGGGTGGACATCACCCCCTGGCCAACAGAAGGTGGACCACAGCAACAGGAGGGTGTGCCAAACACTGGCAAGGGGAAACTGGCTTTAATACCCATAAGCCTGCCCCCAACAATACACTCCCTCCAGGAGGCATTAATTCCCAAATATCCATCAGCTGGGGAGCTAGCATTCAGAACCCTAAGTTTATGGGGGACACCTGAATCAAACCACCACAGAGGGAGAGAAAAAGAAAGAGGAGAGGGAGGGAGGGAGGGAGGGGGGAAGGAGAGAATAGGCATGCCAGGACCTACAGTCACTGTAAACGAACTCCAGATGCATGCGCCCCCTTGTGCTTCTGGCTTATGTGGGTCCTGGAGAATTGAACCAGGATCATTTGGCTTTACACTCAAATGCCTTAACCGCTAAGCCATCTCTCCAGTCCAAGATGCTGTTTTTTAGTTAGACTGGCTGAGCCCCAATGATTCTTCCGTCTATGCCTCCCTCAGGACTAGAGTTTCAAGTGTGTGTGACTATGCCTTGCTTTTTTATTTTTGGTTTTTCTAGGTAGGGTCTTGCTCTAGCCCAGGCTGACCTGGAATTCACCATGTAGTCTTAGGCTGGCCTCAAACTCATGGTGTTCTAGGCCTCCCAAGTGCTGGGATCAGATGTGCGCCACCATGCTCAGCTAGGCCTAGCTTTTTATGTAGGTGCTGGAAACTCAGATCCTCTTGGGCCCTCATGCTTAGCTGCAGAGCTAACTCTCCAGGACCCTTTACTGGCTTTTATTTTTATTTAAAACTTTAGTTACTTATTTGTGTGTGCATGTGTGCATGCGCATTGTGTGTTTGTAGACGTGCACATGCACACACAAATACCAGGCCCTCATGGTGCTGAAAACAAATGCTCGTTTGGCTTTATTGGATCGCTCCAGAATTGAACCTGGGCTGTCAGGCTTTGCAAATAAACACCTTGAATTGGTGAGCCATTTTCCTCAGCTCTTTACTATTAGATGTTCTTTAGGTACATAAATGGCCTGACAAATCTATAAAATGATTTATGTTGGCCATGTATTACTGTTAGTAATATGAATTGTTGATGTTCCCTTGGGAAATGGCTGTCCTTTAGCCCACATCAGAGTTGTGGATAGACTAGAGGAGGACTCCAAGTTTGAGATCAGCTTGGGCTATATAACAAGTTGGAGGCCAGGCTGTGCTTCCTGGTTGTACCCCATCTCAGCCCAGAGAATAAGCAAAAACATTACAAGCAAATCAAATCCTCAACAATACGACAGGCTAATTAAAAAATAATTAAATTTAAGGCTGGGCGTGGTGGTGCACGCCTTTAATCCCAGCACTCGGAAGGCAGAGGTAGGAGGATTGCCATGAGTTCGAGGCCACCCTGAGAATACAGAGGTAATTCCAGGTCAGCCAGAGCTAGAGTGAGACCCTACTTTGAAAAACCAAAAAAAAGGGCTGGAGAGATGGCTTAGCGGTTAAGCGCTTGCCTGTGAAGCCTCAGGACCCTGGTTCGAGGCTTGGTTCCCCAGGTCCCATGTTAGCCAGATGCACAAGGGGGCGCACGCGTCTGGAGTTCGTTTGCAGAGGCTGGAAGCCCTGGCGTGCCCATTCTCTCTCTCTCCCTCTATCTGTCTTTCTCTCTGTGTCTGTCGCTCTCAAATAAAAAAATTAAATTTAGTTTTGCTTCCTTCATGAGCTAGTATCCTAGGAGCAAGAGTTTGTAAATTGGCCATCTCTATAACCTGTGAATTCTCTGCAGTTTCTTTTAGTTAATTGAAGGACATGAAGAACCAACAGAGATCTCTGCCAAAACCTATTTTCCAGAAGTTCTGTTTTAACCCTTTGGCCCCTCCTTCCCTTCCTCTCTTCTCCTTTCTTCTTCCTTTCTTCTCTTTGTCTTCCTTCTTCCCTCCTTCTCTCTCCTTCCTTCCCTTTTTCCTCTCTTCCTTATTCCCTCCCTTTTCTTCTTTCTTCCTTCCTCTGTCCCTCCCTTTCCTTTCTTCTCTTTTTCCTTTTCCCTCATGTTGCAGTCAAGTTTGCAATGCTGGCAGAAAACACCCGACCAAGAGTAGCTGGTGGGAAAAAAAAAGGGTTTATTTTGCTTTATACACTTGTGAAGAAGCTCCATGATGGCAGGGGAAAACGATGGCATGACCAGAGGGTGGCCATCACCTTCTGGCCAACATCAGATGGACAACAGCAACAAGAGAGTGTGTCAAACACTGGTAAGGGGACACTGGCTATAACACCCACAAATGTGCCCCAAGCAATACATCACCTCCAGGAGGTGTTAATTTCCAAATTGAAACCAGATGGAAGACAAGCATTCAGAACATTTATGGGGGACACCTGACTCAAACCACCACATGACCCTCTGTCTTCTTCCTCCTCCCCCCCTCCTTTTTTTTTAAGGGGTGCTATGTATTGAACCCAGAGCTTCATGTTAGGCAGGTGCTCTATTATTGAGCTATATCCTCAGCTCTGGATTGTCTTTTCAGTCCTCCTCTGGAATTCTCTCCCCTGCCTCCATTATGTCAGTAGAAAGGGCCACCACAGTAGGTAAGCACTGTGAGGAGGAGCTCTGCTGGCATGATGCCACCTCATTTCCTTTAAATGTTATTCTGTCTAGTTGGTAAGCTAGGACAGGCCAGGCACAGTGAATGACAGCGTGTCCATTCATCTTTCGTTGCTTTTTAAAAAATTATTTATTTGAGAGCAACAGAGAGAGAGAGAGAGAGAGAGAGAGAGAGAGAGAGAGAGGGAGGGAGGGAGGGAGAGAGGGGAGGGGGAGGGAGGGAGCAGAGTGGGAGCGCTAGGACTTCTAGCCACTGAAAATGAACTCCAGATGCGTGCGCCCCCTTGTGCATCTGGCTAACATGGGTCCTGGGGAATCAAGCCTCGAACTGGGGTCCTTAGGCTTCACAGGCAAGTGCTTAACCACTAAGCCATCTCTCCAGCCCTTGTTTTTTTTTAGGTAGGGTCTCACTCTAGCCCAGGCTGACCTGGAATTCACTGTTTAGTCTCAGGGTGGTCTCAAACTCAGAGATCCTCCTACCTCTGCCTCTCAATGCTGGGATTAAAAGCATGCATCACCACACCTTGCCTTCATTGGGTTTTATTGATGCTCTTAATTTCCTTGGTGGGTTTGTTGAAACTGAGCATTGACAGAGCAGGCGCGGGCTAGGACTGTGGTCAGTGGTGGAATTGCACCTGCTGGCATACAGTGCCTGGCATGATTGAATCAAATTTCATAACAATTTGAGATTTTCTTAGTTAGTTAGCACTTGAAAAAGAGGAGGGTAGTGCTCTTTTTACCTATAATTGTTCTTTTGTTCTTTTTATTTTGGTTTTTCGAGGTAGGGTCTCATTCTAACCCAGGCTGACCTGGAATTCACTATGTAATCTCAGGGTGGCCTCAAATTTACAGCAATCCTACCTTTGCCCTCTCAGTGCTGGGATTAAAGGCCTGTGCCACCACACCCAGCTAATTGTTCTTTTTATTTGAAAAAAATATTTTATTTGCTTGATAAGGGGGCGGGGAGAGAATGGGCACACCAGGGCCTCTAGCCATTGCAAACGAACTCCAGACACATATGTCACCTTGTGCATCTGGCTTAGGACTCGAACCTGGGTTTGGCTTTGCTAGCAAATGCCTTAACTGCTAAGCCTTTTTCCAGCTCCTTCCTTCTTGTTTGGTTTTTTTCGAGGTAGGGTCTTGCGATAGCCCATGCTGACCAGGAATTCACTATGTAGTTAAATCTCAGGGTGGTCTTGAATTTACAGTGATCCATCTACCTCTGCATCCTGAATACTGGGATTAAAGGCTCAGGTCACTATGCCCAGCCTAGAATCTTAGTTTTGAAGCCATTTCTGTTGAGTTAAATGTGGCTGGGGCTGTTTAGCTACTCTCCCTATTTATTTATTTATTTGAGAAAGAGAGAGAATATGAATGAATGAGGGTGAGTATGGTATGGTAGAGCTTCCTGCCACTCCAAATGAACTCCAGACTTGTGTAGCACTTAATGCATCTGATTTTATGTGTGTGCTAGGGAATCGAACACAGATTGTTAGACTTTGCAAGCAAGCGTCCTTTTTTTTTTCTTTTTTATTTGAAAGCGAGTTATAATGGGCATGCCAGGAACTTCAGCTGATGCAAACAAACTTCAGATGCTTGTGCCCCTTTGTGTGCATGTGTGACATTGTACACCTGCGTCACTGTGTGTCTGGCTTATGTGGAATCTGGAGATTTGAACATGATTTCTTAGGCTTCACAGGCAAATGCCTTAACTGCTAAGCCACTTCTCTAGCCCACAAACAAGCATCTTTTAACTACTGACCCATTTTTCTTTTTCTATTTTTATTTAATTATTTATTTATTTGACAGAGAAAGAGGGAGAGTGGGGGGAGAATGGATGTGCCAAGGCCACCAACCACTGCATATAAACTCCTGATGTGTGTGCCCCCTTGTGCATCTAGCTAACGTGGGTCCTGGGAAATTGAACCTGGGTCCTTCAGCTTTGCAGGCAAACGTCTTAACCACTAAGCCATCCCTCCAGCCCCATTTCTCTCTCTCTCTCTCTTTTTTTTTAATATTTATTTATTTGCTGGTCGTGTAATGTACACCTTTAATCCCAGTACTAGGGAGGCAGAAGTAGGAAGATAACCATGAGTTCTAGAGTTTGAGGCCCACCCTTAGACTACATACTGAATTCCAGGTCAGCCTGGGCTAGAGTGAGACCTACCTCGAAAAAACAAAGAATAACAACAAAAGAAACAAAGGTATCAGGACTTGGATATTACTATCTAAGAATGAAGCACCCTTTGGGCAGAGTTCAGTTTATTTCTGAGTGGTCATTGGTACCCTGAGTCTGTGGTTTGGAGTTAGCTTAAGGGCTTGGAAAATAAATAGTGTGAGGTGATTGGAAAGCTAGCTAGAGGTCAGCAAGGAGGGTTCAGTTTTGTTTTTCTAATCTTAGGATTTTTTTTTTTTTTAAGGTAGGGTCTCACTCTAGCCCAGACTTCCCTAGAATTCACTGTGTAGTCTCAGGGTGGCCCTGAACTCATGGTGATCCTTCTACATCTGCCTCCCAGTGCTGGGATTAAAAGCGTGTGCCACCACACCTGGCTTTTTTGTCTTTTTTTTTTTGAAGCAAGGTTCACTGTAGCCTGCGCTGACTGGGCACTCTCTCTGTAGTCTCCGAATGGCCTTGAACTTTGGGCAATCTTATTTCTGCCCCCTTAGTGCTGGGATTAAAGATGTGTGCCATCACATCCAGCTCTGTATTTGTTTAAAAAATTTACTTCTTTCTTTTTTTTTTGGTTTTTCAAGGTAGGGTCTCTCTCTAGCCAGGCTGACCTGGAATTCACTGTGGAGTCTCGGGGTGTCCTTGAACTCATGGTAATCCTCCTATCTTTGCCTCTCGAGTGCTGGGATTAAAGGCACGCCCCATCATGCCCTGCTTTATTTTTATTTATTCATTCATTCATTTATTTATTATTTATTTATTTATTTTGGTTTTTTTCGAGATAGGGTCTCACTCTGGTCCAGGCTGACCTGGAATTAACTCTGTAGTCTCAGGGTGCTCTTGAACTCAGGAAATCCTCCTACCTTTGCCTCCCAAGTGCTGGGATTTATTTATTTGCAAGTAGGGGGGAGAGAGAGAGGGATAGAGACAGAGAATGGGTGCACCAGGGCCTTTACGTGCTACAAATTCTAGATGCACATGCTACTTTGTGCATCCAGCTTTAGGTGGGTACTGGCGGAGGAATTGAACCTGGGACATCAGGCTTTGCAGGCAAGCTCCTTAACCACTGAACTATCATGCCAGCCACCCTCTTTTTTTGGGGGGGGGTTGAGGTAGTGTCGCTACCCCAGGCTGACCCACTGTCTTTCTTTTTTTTTTTTTTTAAAATGAGGCAAAGTCTTGCTCTGTAGTCCAGCCTTGCCTGGAATTCATTATATAGCCCAGGCTGACCTTGACAGCGTCTTTACTGAGTGCTGGATTAAATCAAATTAAATTAAGTTTAATTAATTAATTTGGTTTTTTGAGGTAGAATTTCACTCTAGCCCAGGCTGACCTGAAATTGAGTATTTAGTCTCAGGGTGGCCTCAAACACACAGTGATCCTCCTACCTTGGCCTCCCCGAGTGCTGGGATTAAAGGCATGTGCCACCACACCTGGTTTATTTATTTTATTTAGGAATAGTAAGCCTCAAAATTACTCCAAACACCTGGGGGAATGGAAGTGGAGGGGAGGAAGTATCATGGTTTTATTGTCTATACTTATGGAAGCTTTCAATAAAAAGTTAAAAACAAGGCCATATGTGGTAGAGAATGCCTTTAATCCCAGCACTCTGGAGGCAGAGGTAGGAGGCTCATCGTGAGTTTGAGGCCACCCTTGAGACTACATAGTGAATTCCAGGTCAGCCTAAGATAAGTGAAATCCTACCTCAAAAAAGTAAAACAAAACAAAAAACAAAAACCCCCAAAACAAACAAACAAAACAAAACAAACAAATCTCAAAATGGGCTGGAGAGATGACTTAGAGGTTAAAGGTACTTGCTTGCAACCCTGATGCCCTGGGTTTAGTTAAAGCCAGATATACAAAGTGGCACATGTATCTGGAGTTTGTCTGCTGGGGAAAGAGGCCCTGTGGTGCCCATTCTTTCCCTCTCTCTCTGCTTACAAATAAATAATAAATAAAAATATTTAAGGGGCTGGAGAGATGGCTTAGCAGTTAAGGCTCTTGCCTGCAAAGCCTAAGGACCCAGGTTCAGTTCCCCAGAACCCACATAAGCCAGATGTACTAGATGGCACATGTGTCTGGAGTTTGTTTGCAGCGGTTGGAAGCCCAGACACACCTGTTTTCTCTCTCTCTCTGTCCCCCCTCAAATAAGTAAGTAAATAAGTAAATAAATAAAATATTTAAGATAATTCAAAACAAAGCTGAGGTTATGGGTCAGTTTATAGGGTATCTAGCATGCACCGTGCTCTGAATTTGATTCTCAACATTGAGTAAACTGGGTGTTGATAGCACAAGCCTGTAATCCCAGCACTTGTTAGGTGGAGGTAAGAGGATCAGAAGTTTAAGGTCATCCCCAGCTACAGAGTTAGTTCCTAGCCATCCTGAGGACTAGTACCATGGGTGTGAGTGGGGGCCGAGGAGACCTATTGAGCATTCCATATCATAGCATTGCTTAATGTTACTTATGCCTGGCAGCAACCTCACAGTCTAGGCTGGGAAAGACTCAAACCTTTGTCCTCGGTTGAGCTGCCTTGTATAGAGAATTGTTTATGCTTTCTTCCTTAGGCTTCCTTTATCATAGTTTGCCATCTGACTGCTGCTGTCTTACTCCACAAGCCTAACTGTGTGTGTTCTGATACCATGCTTCTTAGCTTCTGAGTTGACCCCTGTTTTGTAATATTCAGGAGGTAACTAACTGCTAGTTGTTTATAAGCAGTGGGTTTCAACTGTGGCATTCATCGGAATCACCCTGAGGACCTATTAAAACACATTTCTGTGCCCCACTCCCAAAGTTTCTGATCTAGTATCTCTGAGATAGGGCTGGTAAATTGCATTTGCCAGGAGTCGTTAATGCTATTGGTCTGGGTACCTCTCTTTGAGAAGTACTTACTGATCTGTTGTGAGCCACATGCTATGTGAGGAAGAAACCAAAGTGAGACATGGTCTTTGACCTTGAACCTTTCTCCCCCTCCCCAGATAGGGTCTTGTTCTAGCTTAGGCTGGCCTGGAATTCAATTATGTAGTCTCAGGATGGCCTCCAACTCACAGTGATCCTTCTACCTCTGTCTCCTAGTGCTGGGATTAAAGTTATACACTACCATTCCTAGCAGAGCCTTCTTTTGAGTTGGGATCATTTCTTTTTTTTTTTTTTTTAATTTTTATTAGCGTTTTCAATGATTATAAAAAAATATCCCATGGTAATCTTCCCCCCCCCACACACATACTGGGATCATTTCTTTATGGTAGATCAATTTTAACTCTCCAGTTCAGTTGTCAAATGAAACTTTGAGTTCAGAGTAGGAGGAATTCTCTAGTACCTGGGAAGCTAAAAAGCTTGTACACAGTTGTTATGTAGTCATTTGAGCTGGTCATCTAATGATCAATAAGTGGTAGTTCTAGGTAGGAAACCACTTTTATAACAGTGTGGAGCTGGATCATGGTGTGGTGTCCTGTACTTGTAATCCTAGAACTCGCTGAGGCCCTAGGATGATTGCTGCAGTCATTTTGAGAGACTTAGTGTGGGGGGTGTGTGTGTGGTTTGAGTAAGGTGCAGGGTGCAGGAGGAGATGGAGAGATGGAAATGTACCAGGTATTTCTGTCAATAGCAAATAAGTAGTGAGTGACTTTGACTTTGAGTTGATGGGTATTTGATGCTGGTAAAAAGAATTAGGCTTTGAAAATAATTGAGCTCAGATTAGATTGGCTTTGAGAACCAGAGTGACATTTGTTTAGACTTGACTTATTAGAGGAGACTAGCCACTGACTAGGCCCTGTTTAAGGTTAGAGGAGAGGTGGAGTGAGAAATACAAGGAAGTAAGAACCAGCCAGGTATGGCAGTACATGTGAGGTATACAGGAAGATTGTGTCCAGGCTTTTGTGTTCCCCTGATAATCCATTACATGGTTACTAGTGACTCACAGGTAATCTTGGCAAGATTAACTGTAATTCCTTTTTAAAATTCCTGAGGCAAACAAAAAGGGTGGGGCATGGATTAGTTCCATGTTGCAAAAATTTGAAAGCTGTGGTTTGGATGCAACTGATGAGAACCTTTGTGGATATGATGTTTGGGAAGGTAAGATTACTTGAGGGCTCAGCAACGAGCATGGGTTTAGCATGCACAAGGATCTAGTTTCAGTCCCCAGCACCAAGACCCCCCACCCACTAATTGTTTGGGTTTCCCACTTTGGTTTTCATAATCTGTATATAATAAGTGGAAGGCAGAATTTAGTGTTTTGACCCAGTCAATATGAAGATAGAGAACTCATGGATTGTTCAGATTCATAGAATTTCTAAAAGCATGATGCCTTTAGCAGAACTGTTAAAGTTTAAAATATTACCTTCAAACTAGAAAATAAAGATTAAATTATAAGTATAATTCACCAAGGAATTAATATACCTGTGTTTTCCTCACATTCTTTGTTGTTTGTTTGTTTTTTGAGGTAGAGTCTCTGTCTGGCCCAGGCTGACCTTGCATTAATTATGTAGTCTCAGGGTGGCCTTGAACTCACGGTGGTCCTCCTACCTCTTCTTCCCGAGTGCTGGGATTAAAGGTATGCGCCACCATGCCCTGCTTGAACAATTAAAAAAGTTTTCTTTCTTTTTTTTTTTTTTTTTTTAATTTTAGGGAGAGAGAGAAGGAGGTAAAGAATTAGTGCAGGGCCTCAGCCACTGCAATTGAACTCCAGATTCTTGCTCCACCTAGTGGGCATATTTGACCTTGGCTTGCCACCTTTTTGTGTCTGGCTTATGTGGGATCTGGAGAGTCAAACACGGGTCCTTAGGTTGTCAGGCATGCACCTAAGTGCTAAGCCATCTCTCCAGCCCTTGGAATTCACTCTGCATATGTAGCCTCAGGGTGGCCTCAAACACATGGCAGTCCACTTACCTCTGTCTCCAGAGTGCTGGGATTAAAGGTGCGCCACTACACCCAACTTCCTCATATTTTTTGTTGGTTTAATTGCTTTTTTTTTCCTTGGCTCAAATTGAGTTCAAATTATTCTTATTTCATTGTTACTATTTTTTAATTTAATTTAATTTTTTGAAGCCCAGGCTGACTTGGAACTCACACTGTAGCCCAGGCTGGCCTTGAACATTGATCCTCCTACCTCAGCCTCCTAAGTGCTGGGACTAATGGTATGTGCCACTATGCTTGGCTACAACTCATTTTTTTTTTCAAATTTTTTTTATTAACAACTTCCATGATTATAAAAAATATCCCATGGTAATACCCTCCCTCCCCCTACTTTCCTCTTTGAATCTCCATTCTCCATCATATCTCTTCCCCCCATTTTTTATTTAATTTTTTTTGAGGTAGGGTTTCACTCTAGCTCAGGCTGACCTGGAATTCACTATGTTGTCTCAGAATGGCCTTGAACTCATGGCAATCTTCCTACCACTGCCTGCCAAGTGCTGGAACTAGACGTGTGTACCACCATACCCAGCTTTTTTTTTTAGTTTTATTTTTTTAAAGATTTTATTTTTATTTATTTATTAGAGACGGAGAAAGAGGGAGAGAGACAAAGAGAAAGTGAGAATAGGTGTGCTAGGGCTTCTATCTACTGCAAACAAACTCCAGATACACTCATCACCTTGTGTATCTGGCTTACATGGGACCTGGAGAACCGAACCTGTGTTCCTTGGCTTTGCAGGCAAGCACCTTAACTACTAAGCCATCTCTCCAGCCCCCTTTAGTTTTATTTATTACTACTACTTTTTTTGTGTGGGTTTTTTTTGAGGAAGGGATTACTCTAGTCCAGGCTGACGTGGAATTCACTATGTTGTCTCAGGGTGGCCTTGAACTCATGGTGATTCTCCTATCTCTGCTTCCCAAGTGCTGGGATTAAAGGCGTGTGCCACCACGTCAGGCTAATATATTTTTTAATTATTTGTGTGAGAGAGAAACAGGCAGAGAGAGATAGAAAGAGAGAGAATGGGTATGCCAGGGTCTGCAACCACTGCAAATGAGTTCCAGACACTTGTGCCACCTTGTGCATCTGACTTATGTGGGTCCTGGGGAATCAAACCGAGGTCCTTTGGCTTTGCAGGCAAGTGCCTTAACCGCTAAGCCATCTCTCCAGCCTCCTCTTCTTTTGTTTTCAAGGTAGGCTCTCATAGTTTAAAAAAAATATTTATTTATTTGAGAGGGATAGAGAAAGAGACAGAAAGAGGGAGAGAGAGAATGGGCATACCAGGGCCTCCAGCCACTGCAAATGAACTCCACACGCATGTGCCCCCTCTTGTATCTGGTTTACGTGGGTCCTGGGAAATCGAACTGAGGTCCTTTGGCTTTGCAGACAAACGCCTTAACCACTAAGCCATCTCTCCAGCCCCAGGCTCTCATATTGTATCCCAAGCTGACCAGGGCCTCAAACTCCTAGCAGTTCTACCTGTGCCTGCAGAGTGCTGAGATTAAGGGCGTGTGCTACCACACCTGGCTTCTGGTTGTGATTTTTTTTCCCCCCTAGGTAAGGTCTCACTGTAGCCCAGACTGACCTGGAACTCACTCTGTATTTTTAAGGTGGCCTCAAACTCATGGCGATCCTCCTACTTCTGCCTCCCAAGTGCTAGGGCTAAAAGTGTGTGCCACCATGCCTGGCTAATTTAAAAAGAAAAATTGTTTTGTTTAGTTTTGTTTATTTGAGAGTGACAGAGCGAGAAAGGCAGATAGAGAGAGAGAGAGAGAATGGGCACGCCAGGGCCTCCAGCTACTGCAAACAAACTCCAGATGTGTGCGCCCCCTTGTGCATCTGACTAACGTGGGTCCTGGGGAATCGAGCCTTGAACTGGGGTCTTTAGGCTTCACAGGCAAGCGCTTAACTGCCAAGCCATCTCTCCAGCCCAATATTTTTTTAAGTATTTATGTATTCATTTGAGAGAGAGAGGCAGATAGAGAGGGAAGAAGGGAGGAGAGGAGAGAATGGGTCACCAAGGGCCTCTAGCCACTGCAAATGAAATCCAGATACGTGTACCACCTTGTGCATCTGGCTTACATGGGTACTGGGGAATCGAACCTGGGTCCTTTGGCCTTGCAGAAAAATGCTTTTACAGCTAAGCCATCTCTCCAGCCCCTTTTAAATATTTTGTTTGTTTGTTTGTTTTGTTTTTTGAGGTAGGGTCTTACTCTAGCTCAGGCTGACCTGGAATTCACTATGTAGTCTCAGGGTGGCCTTGAACTCAGTGATCCTCCTACCTCTGCCTCCTGAGTGCTGGGATTAAAGGCGTGTGCCACTATACCTGGCTGTGTTTGTTTATTTAGAGAGAGAATGGGCAAGCCAGGGCCTCCAGCCACTATAAATGAACTCCAGACTGCCACTTGGGGAATTGAACCCAGGTCCTTAGGCTTTGCAGGCAAGTGCCTCAACCACTGAGCAACCTCTCTAGCCCCTGTGATTTTTTATTAAAAAAATATAAAGTAGTCGACTAAGAAACAAAGAAAGCATATTGTTAGGTTGTACAATGTTCTTGGTTTTTTTTGGTGCTGGAACTGGAACTGAGGGTTTTGTGCATGCTAGGTAGACACTCCACCACTGTGCTAAGTCCTCAACCCTCAACATGATTCTTAGTTTTAAAATTTTTTTTTTTTTTTAACTCACATAAATTCGTTATGTGGTTGGAACTCCCTTGTGTTTGTACTTTGGAAGTTACTGCTTTCATGAAACTGTGAGTTAAAATCATATCTTCTTGAATTTTAGGTACTTACACTGTGAAATTTTATGATGGAGTAGTTCAGACTGTCAAACATATTCATGTCAAAGCTTTTTCCAAAGATCAGGTGAGAAATGTGGTTTTGTGCTTTGTGTTATGAGCAATGCTAATATTGTACTTTTGTTTCTCAATAAAGATGCTACATTTGTTGTTGATGACAAGTCTTTATTTCCTCCTTCTGACAGTTTCACCAGAAAATAATGCACAAATTTTCAGAAGCTGTAAATATTTGTTTCTTTGCCATTTCCTTTTAATGCAAATTCTCTCTTTCAACAATGCTGGCATACATGGAATGGACCCTACCTACTGCCTGTTGCCTGTTTCCTTCTTTCCTTAAGTGTCTCGTTACTGTTCTTTCCCCCTTTCCCTGTGCCCTGCCCTCAGAGCTGTAAGTCATCATCTGGGAACTAGAGCACATTTCCTTCTCATTTAGCTTTGTCCTGTGCCGTGGCTTGGTGATCTAGAGAACTGTCCCTTGTGCTGTGGTAACTGCTTTAGCTAGATGTGCCTAGTTTGAGAGTCTTGTGTTTTGCTGTCCCATTCACCTTGCATGTACTTGCCTGAGCATAGAGCCTGAGCTCTGATCTTGGGAATAGGTCTCTCTGCCATGAGCCCTCTGCTAGCAATGATCGCTTGTTTCATGATTTCTTCCCCCTTTAGTCTGCCATTTTCATGTTTTAATGAAATAGTGAAGGGGAAAAAACCCAAAATTTGGATATTTTCTAATTTTTTAAAAACCCAAAATATTACTGGTATAAAGCCACTTAAGAGGTTTAATTTTTAAGAAATTATGACTGGTTGCTCCCCTTTGGGTGGTAGTTGAGACAGTTTTTTGATGATACTGTAACCAGTTATGTCTTTTTCCCTGATGATTGTGCTTCTACTTGAGACAGATATTAACAAATTTTGTACATATGTTGAAGATTGAGACATGGTAGCTTTTTGGGGCTACAAAACATTGACGGAATTATAAAGCTTTGGCCCCTTGACAATGCTTTCTGAGTGCCTCACAAGCATCTGAGAAGCAACACTGTACTCTATAATATTTTGCCTCCCCCCAACCTTTTTTTGGTGTATATGTGTGTGTGAAGTTTGTGGAATGAGTTAAATAAAAGACTGAAAAGTAAACTTATTCAAAATCATATACTTAAACTTCCCAAAGGGAAGTCTATGGCTCCGAATCACAAAGGTTATTTTTATTTATTTATTTACTTACTGGTTTTTCAGGGTAAGAGTTTCACTTTAGTCCAGGCTGACTTGGAATTCACTGTGTAGTCTTGGGTGGCCTTGAACTCACAGTGATCCACCTACCTCTGCCTGTCATGTGCTGAGATTAAAGGAGTGCGCCACCATGCCAGGCTGAAAAATTATTATTATTTTTTCCCTGAGGTAGGCTCTTGCTCTAGCCCAGGCTGACCTATAAATTCACTATGGAGTCTCAGGGTGGCCTTGAACTCATGGCAATCCTCCAACCTCTGCCTCCTGAGTGCTGGGATTAAAGGCATGTACCACTACACCCGGCTTGAAAAGTTAATTTTTTTAAGATATTTTAAAAAATTTTATTTTTGGGTAGGGTCTCTTTCTGGGGTTCAGACTAGCCTCAAGCTCAAAACAGTCTTCCTGCCTCAGCTTCTTGAGTGCTGCAATTACAGACTTGAACCATCATCTCTAATAAATTCATCTGCTTACTCAGTAAGTTGTATGATGGCCCTCACAGTGTTTTGGCTCAGAGGTGTTGTCTTACTGATTTGAGGATTTTTCAGAACATCACTTCTCAATTCTCAGCTGTCTCTATAGTTTCTCACCTTACCTCTGTCTTGGCAGGCCATCAAGCACAGGCCAAGGCTTTTGGGACTTCATGGATAGTTAGATAGTTAATTTTTTCATATGATATCAGTTTTTAATTTTTAGAATTATATTAACCTAAATGTTTTGATGATTTGTACCTTTCTACTTTGGTGTCATTTAGTTTTTTGAATTTATAACAATAATGTATGTATGGTATAGAAAATCTGGGAAATACTCAAAAGCGTAAAAAGTAAAAACTGTAGCCCCATCATCCAGATACAGTTTTTTAAAAAATTTTGGTGTGTAATTTTGGTTATAAACGTGTGTGTATTTGTCTGTTTATTCACACACATCTTTTCTAAAATCTGGGCCAAGTTCATATTATTGTCTTTAACTTGCTCCTTTTTTCAATTGTTTATTTATTTATCTGAGCGACAGACAGAGAAAGAGGTGGATAGAGAGAATGGGTGCGCCAGGGCTTCCAGCTACTGCAAATGAACTCCAGATGCGTGTGTCCCCTTGTGTGTCTGGTTAACGTGGGTCCTGGGGAATCAATTCTCGAACTGGGCTCCTTAGGCTTCACAGGCAAGCGCTTAACTGCTAAGCCATCTCTCCAGCTCTAACTTGCTCTTTTAACAAATAAACATTCCTCCAAATTCCTTCATACTCTGAAAATAGGCGTGTTTTTTTTTTCCCTCCCTCCAGGTAGGGTTTCACTCTAGCCCAGGCTGACCTGGAATTCTCTATATAGTCTCAGGGTGGCCTTTAACTCATGGTAATCCTCCTACCTCAGCTTCCTAAATGCTGGAATTAAAGGCGTGCACCCCCCTAGCTGAAAATAGGCTTTTTAATAGGTTTGCAGTATTCTATAATAGGTATGTCCCCATCCTTTTTGTAACCAGTTCCAAAATGGACATTATGTTATTTGTAAATCTGACTGAAAAGTCTAATATTCTGCTAAAAATTTCCATTTCTAGGAGTTTATTTCAGTTTAAATGTGTAAAGTTCTAAGTTTTTTTGGCCCCAAATGGCATTATTCCCTCCTTCCAGAAGGGTGTCTGCAATTTCTATTTCTGCTAGTAGTTACAGAGAGCATGTCTTTTCAAACTGGATTTTGGGACTTGAAAAATGTTTCCTTATTTGTTATTTTTCCCTTTGGAACACATTACACCTTTACTTGATGAGCATTAATTTTTTTTATTTTTATTTATTTATTTTTTTTGAAATAGGGTCTCGCTGTAGCTCAGGCTGACCTGGAATTCACTATGTTATCTCAGGGTGGCCTCAAACTCATGGCGATCCTCCTGCCTCTGCCTCCAAAATGCTGGGATTAAAGGCGTGCGCCACCATGGCCAGCTTTGATGAGCATTTAAATGTTTCTTTCCTGCTTCTTAAAAAATACTTGTGCCTAGTTTGTGTGCTAGGTGCTAGCGATCCCACCCAGTGATACGTGGAGGGAGGCTCTGTTCTTCAGAGGTCTTGGAAGAGTAACACACACAAACTTAATCATGATTTTAGACATTTCAGAGCTTTCAAAGTTGGTATATTATAAAACCAGTCACATGAGGACATAAAACTTTTAGGATGAATTTTAAGATAATTTAGTAAGAAATTAGCAATAGCACTTGTTTTCAATGAAGAAAGACCCCAGTCAGGCCCGTGGTGGCACACGCCTTTAATCCCAGCACTAGGGAGGCAGAGGTAGGAGGATCATAATCCCAGCACTTGGGAGGTAGAGGTAGTAGGATCACCGTGAGTTCAAGGCCACCCTGAGACAACAGAATAAATTCCAGGTCAGCCTGGGCTAGAGTGAGACCCTACGTCAAACAAACAAACAAACAAACAAACAAACAAAAAAAGACCCCAGTCAGTTCAGAACACAGTAGGTGGCTTGCTAGGCTGAGCACAGCCTTTACCCAGGAGAAGAAGTTAAGACTATGTGTGGGTTGGGCATTCTTAACAATTTTTCTGTTCAACCTCCAGTTCAACCTCTTGAGATTTTCTCTGTATCAGCATCCACTGGCAAACTGAAGTAGGCTTCTAAAAAGTCCGGGGTCAGAATCATGCTAGGGACCAGAAGCATGAAGACATTTCCTTAGAAAACTTGTGCTGAGAAGATTGCTTCTATAGTACAAGATTCCTGGGTAGTTAGCCTGACTATCCATTTAACCAGTCTAGTGAGTTACTCATCATAAGGGAGGTTGTGAGTCTCAGAAGGACTTGAACATGGCATTTGCCTTCAAGCTTAGTACTGGTTCTCAAAGCTCATCTATCTTTGCTGGTGCTCTGCATTATGTGACCTGGCATATGTCCTTTTTGAGTGTCTTCCTTTGTCTTCATAAATTTGCAAGCAGCCTCCTAAAGTTTGTATTTGCAAGTAATCACAAAGTGTGTTTCATCGCTATTTTGCTCATTTTAGAATATTGTGGGTAATGCTAGGCCTAAAGAAACAGATCACAAAAGTCTTTCGTCATCTCCTGATAAACGAGAGAAGTTTAAGGAACAGAAAAAAGCCGTGGTCAAAGGGAAGAAAGACAAAGAAGACAAAGCCTTAAAGACAGAAAAACGGCCCAGGCACCCTGACAAGGAAGGCAAGTTAATCTGTTCTGAAAAAAGCAAGGTGTCTGAGAAAAGCCTGCCTAAGAACGAGAAGGAAGATAAGGAGAACATTTCAGAAAATGACAGGGAGTACTCTGGGGACATCCAAGTGGATAAAAAGCCTGAAAATGATATTGTGAAGAGTCCACAAGAGAACTTGAAGGAGCCAAAAAGAAAACGAGGCAGACCCCCTTCCATAGCTCCTACTGGTGAGTTTCCCAAGTGGGCTCTGCAATGGGTGATGCCAGAATGTTCTTCTGTGGCTTGTTGCGGTTCTTTGTACCTTCTGTACTTCAGTCCTTCGTGTTTGTGACTAACTTGTGATCTTACAAATGAGTCCTGCCTGTGGAGCTGAATTTCAGTGAGTCTTGTGTCCAGATGGACACATTTGGGAGAGTGGCTATGACTGGGCCTCTGGGGTAGAGGTTAACTGTTCTTAGATCCTTATTAAATGGCATAGCTGAGAGAGCTAAGGCCTTTTCCTTGTACTTGTTCAAATGTTCTCAGTTTAAGGAAGCCTGATAGGTTTGGAATCAGGAAATAACATTTTAATGGACAAACATGAAAGAGGAAAGGTAAACATGGACAGAGGAGTAGGCAAGGGCTAGAGGTGTAAATCCAGCAGTAGAACACTCTGAGCATGTGTGAGCATGAGGCCTCAGCTTCATTCCCTAGCATGCGCAAGAAGCTTGTGTATCTGAGGGGGAGACAGGGCCAAAAGAACACTAGAACTAGGGGGACATGGGTGCAATTTGAAACTGACAACTGTGATTCTAGCACTTAGATTGAGGTACAAGAATTGCTAGTTTAAGATGAGACCAGGAGACCTTGTCTCAAGAAGAAATTGACCTCTCTAGAGAGTGATTATTAATTAAAACTTTTCACAGTCTAGATAAAAAGGTGAGATGGGGGTGAAGAGATGGCTTAGCAGTTAAGGCACTTGCCTACAAAGCCTAGTGATCTGAGTTTGATTCCCCAGTACCCATGTAAAGTCAGATACACAAAGTGGTGCATGTACCTGGAGTTAGTTTGCAGCACCAGAAAGCCCTGGCATACCCATTCTCTCTGTCTGTTTCACTTTTCTCTCTTTGCTTGCAAATAAATAAATATTCTTTTTTTTTTTTTTTAAGGTGAGATGGCTAATTAAAATTGGTAAAAGGCAAGGCCATAGTATAGATTTAGGAAACAATACCCAGTTACTTAAAAGGAAGTTATTTTTTAAAATATTTTACATTTATTTATTTATTTATTTGACAGAGAAAGAGGGGGAGAGAGAGAGAATGGGCACACCAGGGCTTCTAGACAGTGCTAATGAACTCCAGACGCATGCGCCCCTTTGTGCATCTGCCTAACGTGGGTCCTGGGGAATCAAACCTGGGTCCTTTGGGTTTGCAGGCAAACGCCTTAACCACTAGACCATCCCTCCAGCCCAAAAGGAATTTATTTTATTTTATTTTTTAATTTGAGATAAAGAGGTAAATAGAGAATGGGCATGCCAGGGCCTCTAACCATTGCAAATGAACTCCAGATGCATGTACCACCATGTACATCTGACTTATGTGGCTGCTTGGGAATTGAGCTTGGGTCCTTAGGCTTCTTAGGCAAGCACCTTAACCGCTAAGTCATCTCTCTAGCCTGGAAGTTAAGTTTGAAGTCTGCCATGGTGGCTTACATCTGTAATCCTAGCACTGGGAGGTTGAGGTAGGAGGATCACTATGAGTTCAATTCCACAGAGTGAATTCCAGGTCAGCCTGGGATGGAGTGAGACTCTGCCTGAAAAAAACAAAAATGGGCTGGAAAGATGGCTCAATGGTTAAAGGCACTTTTTTTTAAAAGGTCAATTTTTTTTTTAAATTTTTAAAAAATTTTTTATTTATTTATTTGAGAGCGACAGACACAGAGAGAAAGACAGATAGAGGGAGAGAGAGAATGGGCGCGCCAGGGCTTCCAGCCTCTGCAAACGAACTCCAGACGCGTGCGCCCCCTTGTGCATCTGGCTAACGTGGGACCTGGGGAACCGAGCCTTGAACCGGGGTTCTTAGGCTTCACAGGCAAGCGCTTAACTGCTAAGCCATCTCTCCAGCCCCAATTTTTTTTTTTTTTTTTGAGGTAGGGTCTCACTCTGGTCCAGGCTGACCTGGAATTAACTATGTAGTCTCAGGATGGCCTCGAACTCATGGTAATCCTCCTACCTCTATCTCCTGAGTTCTGGGATTAAAGGTGTGCACCGCCACATCCAACTAAAGATACTTTTTGCAAAACCTACAGGCTCAGGTTCAGTTTCCCAGCCACCTATGTAAAGTCTTTTGGGCATTCATTTGTAGCAAGAAGAGAACGTGGTATGTATACACACACACACACACACACACACACACACACACACACACACACACGTAACAATTAAAATAAAAACAAACCAGACAGTGAATAGATAAGTACTTTGACAAGTGCTATGTAAATTGTAAGAAACTGAGCCAGATGAGGTGCTGCATGCCTTTAATCCCACCACTCGGGAGGCAGAGGAAGGAGGATTGCTATGAGTTCGAGGTCACTCTGAGACTACGTAATGAATTCCAGGTCAGCCTGGAAAAACCAAAATAAATAAATAAAAATAAAAGAAAAAAATGGAAGCAGTCATATTCAAGGCACTAGAATGGACATTGGCAGAAGAGTTAATGGGTTGTCCAGTTCTTTCTTGGTGTGGCTTAAACCGAGGTCACTGTTGCTTTATACATTTTCACTTAGTGCAGATTTATAATTATGCATGTAATAAAGCAAAGTCTTGTGTAAAAAAGAACACAACAGCATATGAAGTAATAAATGGAAGTGTAAGCTTGTAATTCTTTAAAAATAACAACAATTAGAGCTGGGCGTGGTGGCACACGCTTTTAATCCCAGCACTCAAGAGGCAAAGATAGGAGGATCACTGTAAATTTGAGGCCAGCCTGAGCCTACATAGTGAATTCTAGGTCAGCCTGGGTTTGAGCAATAATCTACCTTGAAAATTCAGGGGAAAAAGAAAATAACCAAAATGGACATAAATCTGAATCTGAATTTCTTCCTAAACCAAATAGTCATTTTCTAGATTGATGCAGTAGCATGAAGAATACCCTAGGGTGTCTACACTGAACCTGCTCATGATTCACAAGTGCCATTCGTTGGTCTTCAGATTTTCTTGCTTGTATGTTCTCTGCACAATTTTGGAAACTGTGAATGAGCCCTCTGTCATACTTTTAAGCAATGCCCATTTTCTTCTGTTAAATTCTTGGTGTTTGGTTTTATGGCCTTGGGCATGCTAGGCAAAATCTCTTGTCACTAAGCTACATTTCTAGCCTACATGATCACTTTTTTCATGCAAGTTTAAGTAGTCTGTTTATTTATTAACAAGATCGATTCTTTAAAACTTCTTTTAAAACTTCTTTTATCTTATTTATTTGGTGGAGCGGGGAGAAGCAGGTAGAGAATGGGCATGTTAGGGCCTTTAGCCACTACAAATGAACTGGTGCATGTACCCCCTTGTGCATCTGGCTTACATGGGTACTGGGGAATCAAACCTGGGTTCTTAAGCTTCTCAGGCATGTACCTTAACTGCTAAACCATCTTTCCCCAGCCCAAGTTCAGATAGTTTTGTTTTTGTTTTTGTTTTTTCGAGGTAGGGTCTTTTGCTCTAGCCCAGGCCCAAGTTTAAATAGTTTTAATGGACAATTTAAAGTGTGAAATTTGACATAAGTGTAGTTTCATCAAAACTGGTATGAGGCTAGGGAGCTGGGCTAGCAATTAAAGGCACTTGCTTGGAAAGCTTTTTGGCCTTGGTTCAGTTCCCCAGCCACCCATACAAAGCTGGATGCAAAAAGGCACAAGTGTCTGATATTTGTTTGCACTGGCAAGAGACCCTGTCACACCTGTATAGATACATAAAACACACCACACATTAATTAGTAAAACTGTGGCATAACAGTTAGCTCATTTGTTAATGATACAGAATGCAAAGCCAATCCCTATGAAGTCAGACTGCCACATCCGAGTTCATTTCTCAAGTAAATATATTTATCTCAAATAAATCTATTTAGCACTTACTGTTTAATGGAAAGACTTCCACATCTGAGTTCTAATTTTATAGGAAGCCAGATAATGGCTTGATTTGTCCTCAGGTGAAATAAGGAATAACTATTTTTTTTTCCCCCAAGATAGGGTCTTACTCTGGCTCAGGCTGACCTGGAATTCACTATGTAGTCTCAGGGTGGCCTCCTACCTTTGCCTCCAGACTGCTGGGATTAAAGGTGTGCACTACCATGCCCGGCTGGGAATAACTCTTTTCAGTGACTGTAACTAGGATTTGCCTTTAAGAGTTGAGTATAGACCAGGTAATCCCAGAACTGGAAAGGCTGAGGCAGAAATATTGCAAGTTCAAAGCCAGTCTGGACCACCTAGTGAGAACTTGTCTTACAAAACAAAAAAGGAGATCTGGGTGTGGTAACATACACCTTTAATCCCATCACTTGGGAGGCAGAAGTAGGATTGCTGTGAATTTCAGGCTACCCTAAATTCCATGTCAGCCTGGGCTAGAAGGAGACCCTACTTAAAAAAAAAAAAAAGGCTGGAGAGATGGTTTAGTGGTTAAGCACTTGCCTGTGAAGCCTAAGGACCCTGATTTGAGGCTCCATTCCCCAGGACCCATGTTAGCCAGATGCACAAGGGGGTGCACGTGTCTGGAGTTCATTTGCAGTGGCTGGAGGCCCTGGCACGCCCATTCTCTCTCTATCTGCTTCTTTCTTTCTGTCTGTCGTTCTCAAATAAAATAAAAATAAACAAAAAAATAAAAATAAAAAAAGAGAAAAAAAAAAGGCCTGAAAATCTTGGTCTTATCCCTAGGAATAAATGTGACCTTAGATGTTTGCTGTCTGACATGGTAGCCACTAGCCATATGTGACAATTGAGAACTTGAAATTGGCTAGACTGAATTGGGATGTTGTAAGTGTAAAATATTTTGATCTCAGGTGCCCAGCACACTCATAGAAATAAGGATGGGTGAAGTGGCTCATGCCTGTAATCTTAGCATTCTCAAGATTAAATTGAAGAAGATTGCCTCAAATTGTTTTAAATATTCTCAAGGCATGGTCTCACTCAAGTCAAAACTGGCCTGGATCCCACTCTATAACCCCCAAATGGCCTCAGACTTACGGCCATTTTCCTGTTTAATCTCCCAAGTGTTAGCATTAAGGGAATGAACTATCACATCTGGCAAGAATTGTCTCATGTTT
Organism: Jaculus jaculus; assembly: GCF_020740685.1. Lineage (NCBI taxonomy): Eukaryota > Metazoa > Chordata > Mammalia > Rodentia > Dipodidae > Jaculus > Jaculus jaculus. The sequence goes on from NC_059109.1 coordinate 114,767,842, forward strand.
GAGGCCAGACTAAACTAAATAGCGAGTTCAAGGTCTCTGTGCCCTCCCCCTCATGTTTTTGTGGTGGTGTTGGAGTTTAAACCCAGAGCCTTGTGTTTGCCCGGCAAGACTATACCACTGAACTTCTTTCACTCTCAGCCATCCTCTCATCCCCTGAATTAAAAAAAAAAAAATTAAAAATATTTTTATTTATTTGTAAGGAGAGAGAGAGTGGAGGGGAGAGAGACAGACCAAATGGGCACATCAGGGCCTCCAGGTGCTACAAGTGAACTCCACTTTGTGCATCTGGCTTTTATGTGGGTACGAAAGAATCAAACCAGATTGTTAGGTTCTGTAGGCAAGCACCGTAACTGCTGAGCCATCTCTCTAACCCACTCTGAATTCTTTTTCCTTCAAGGTAGGGTCTTGTATTTAGTACATTCACTATGTAGTCTTAGGCTGGCCTTGAACTCAGGGTGATCCTCTTACCTTTGCCTCCTGAGTACTAGGATTAAAGACATACCACCATGCCTGGCTTTTTTTTTTTTTTTTTTTTAAATTAATTGTTTGGTTTTTTGAGGGTCTTGCTTTAGTCTAGACTGACCTGGAATTAGTTTCAGGCTGACCTTGAACTCACAGCTATCCTTCTACTTCAGCCTCCCTAGTGCTGGGACTAAAGACATGTGCCACCACACCTGGCATTTTTTTTTTTTCCTTATTTTTATTTATTTGTTTGAGAGTGACAGAGAGAAAGAGGTAGAGACAGACAGAGAAAGAATGGGCACGCCAGGGCCTCTAGCCACTGCAAATGAACTCCAGATGCATGCGCCACCTTGTGCATCTGGCTAATGTGGATCCTGGGGAGTTGAGCCTTGAACTGGGATCCTTAGGCTTCACAGGTAAGCACTTAACTGCTGAGCCATCTCTCCAGCCCACCTGGCAAATTTTTCAAAAATATTTCTTTGCAAGCAGAGAAAGAGACATACACACAGAATGGGTGTGCCAGCGCCTCTAGCCACTGCAAATGAGATCCAGACACATGAGCTGCCTAGTGCATCTGGCTTTATGTGGGTACTGGAGAATTGAATCTGGGTCATTAGGCTTTGCAAGTAAGTGCCTTAACCACTAAGCCATCTCTCCAGCCTTTGTTTTTGTTTTTGTGAAGCAGGGTTTCATTCTAGTCTAGGTTGCCCTGGAACTCACTTTGTAGCCCAGGCTGGCCTTGAACTCATAGTGATTCTCCTACCTCAGCCTTCCAAGTGCTGGGACTAAAGGCATGAGCCACCATATCTGGCCTAAAAACTATTTACTTACTAGTTTTAAAAAATTATTACTTCTATTTATCTATTTGAGACAGAGGGGGAGAGAGAGAGAGAGAGAGAAAGAGAATGGGTACACCAGGGCCTCCAGCTTCTACAAACGAACTCCAGACACATGTGCCACCTTGTGCATATGGCTTGCTTACATGGGTCCTGGGGAATTGAACCTGGGTCCTTTGGCTTTGCAGGCAAGCCCCTTAACAAACCACTAAGCTATCTCTCCAGCCCTATTTATTTATTTATTTGTTTTTTTTTGAGGTGAGGTCTTACTCTCTAGTGCAGGCTGACCTGGAATTCACTAGTTTTAGGGTGGCCTTGAACTCAGCAATCCACCTACCTCTGCCTCCTGAGTGCTGGGATTAAAGGCAAGTGCCATCATGCCTGGCCTGTTGTTTATTTATTTATTTTTTCTACTTTAAATGTTTTTATTATTATTATTATTATTTATTTGAGAGAGAGAAAGAGACAGAGAGAAAGAATGGGCGCACCAGGGCCTCTAGTCGCTGCAAACAAATTCCAGATGCATGCACCACGTTGCTCATTTGGGTTTATGTGGGTCCTGGAGAATTGAACCTGGGTTCTTTGGTTTTGCAGGCAAGTACCTTAACCACTAAGCCATCTCTCCAGCCATGTTTGTTTATTTTTTGAGCAGAGAAAATGGTTCCTGAGTCTTGGAGGTATGTCATAGAGATGTTTCACTTAGTTCTGAACACTCCACTGTCACTTCTTCCTAGCACATTGATCACTTACTTCTTTTCCAGGAAAGGGTTTATTTTGGCTTACAGACTTGAGGGGAAGCTCCATAATGGCAGGGGAAAACGATGGTTTGAGCAGAGGGTAGACATCACCTCCTGGACAATAGCAGCAGGAGATTGCACCAAACACTGGCAAGGAGAAGCTTGCTTTAACATACATACGCCTTTCCCGAAACACTGCCTCCAGGAAGTTTCAATTCTCAAATTGCCACCAGCGGGGGACCTAAGCATTCAGAACACATAAGAACATATAAGTTTCTGGGGAACACCTGAATCAAACCACCACCTTCCACCCCATGCCTGCATAAACTGATAACCATCCGTGATATAAAATATAATGCATTCAGTCCAATTTTGAAAGTCTCCATAGTTTTTATCAATTCCAATGATGTTTAAACATTGCCATAGTCCAAGGTTTTTTTTTTTTGTTTTTTTCGAGGTAGGGTCTCACTCTAGCCTAGGCTGACCTGGAATTCACTCTAGTCTCAGGGTGGCCTTGAACTCACAGCAATCCTCCTACCTCTGCCTCTCAAGTGCTGGGATTAAAGGCGTGTGCCACCATGCCTGGCAGTCCAAGGTTTTTTTTTAACTAAGCCATAATACCAAAAGAAAAAAAAAAACAACCCAAACCAAAAAACCTAATAACAAAAATCCCATAATGGCACAGAATAAACATTCACACTACAAAAGATAGCACTGGGCATAACAAAGAAATATTCAACCAATACTAGATTTAAAATAAATAAGGCAAACATCAAACTCTGTAGCTCTAAGTTCCACAACTGACCAGTGATGAGTGTGGAGTCCAATTCCGCCCCTCTAGCTAGGCTACTCACAGTTCCCGGAAAACTTCATCCGGTGCCAGCAGCCATCTCATAATTCTGGCATCTCTCTTGCGTCTCTACTGCAGTCCATAGATCATGTTCATGGTTCTATTGGGTCTCCCCACAGGTAATCAACAAGCCTGCTTCACACTACCCATAGCCATTTCCAAAATAAAAAAACTGTATTACAAGTTCACTGACCCTCTTTTTCTGTATTTCCTGCATTTGTTATACTCCATAGTATCAGATGGGTTATTGACTTAATTTAGAGGGAAATAAAGCAGACTGTGAAGAATAGGACACTCCTTTAGCATTCAGATCTCTTCAAAAGAGTTTGCATTCTTCCTGTTGTCCCAATGCAGGTCAGGTGACCCAATCTAAATGGTTGTAATCTCTCAAACAATTGTGGCTGAATGGGCAGCAATTTTGGCCCAAATATTTCATTTTTTTGTGCTACAACCTTCTGCTCATACTAGTCCATTTAAAATTTTTTTTGTTATATTTTTATTTATTTATTTGAGGGAGACAGACAGGTAGAAGGAAGAAGGAGGGAGAGAGGGAAGGGGGGCAAGGAGGGAGGGAGGAAGGGGATGGATGCATCAGGGCCTCCAGCCACTGCAAATGAATTCCAGATGCGTGTGCCACCTTGTGCATCTGGCTTACATGGGTACTGGAGAATCATACCTCAAGCCAGGGTCCTTAGGCTTCATAGGCAAGCACTTAATTGCTAAGCCATCTTTCCAACCCTCATACCAGTCCATTTTTATACAATGCAACCCTGCACAAGTTCTCAGGACATAGTCAGGCAGAACACAGCAAACATCTCACACAAACTGCTTCTAGACCCGTCTCGACAAAGTTCTTTCTCACCCTCATAAGCCAAACCCCACAGTCCATAGTTCTTTCTGCATTCAGGTCTTTAAACTCTGATCAGAATAGTCCATCAAGCTGTACTTACAGCACTGCAAGGCATCTCTTAGGCCAAAGTTTCAAATTCTTCCATATTCTTCTCACAAAATAGCCTCAAAATGCCAAAAGCCATATAGTCATGTTTCTAGCAAAAATGACCCCCATTTCTCGGTACCAGTTTACTGTTGCAGTTAGCTTTGCATTACTGTTAGGAAATACCTGATCAAGAGCAGCTTGTGGGAAAAAAGTTAATTTTGGCTCATAGACTCAAGGGGAGGCTCCATGATGGCAGGGAAAACGATGGTATGAGCAGAAGGTGGACATCACCCCCGGCCAACATTAGGTAGACAACAGCAGCAGGAGAGTATGCCTTTTGGCCACTTTTGAATCACCCCAGTGGATACCACCATGTGAAAAGAGAAGCTTCTTTAACCAAAAGTGAGAGTAGCATGAATATATGGGAATAAACCTAAGTGTTTAGAGGGCAATTTGGTGGGAATAATGTGTGTATGTATGTATATAGATATATGTGTATGTATATGTATGTATATATACACACACACATATATATGATTTTTTTAGTTTATTTTTATTTATTTATTTGAGAGCAACAGACAGAGAAAGAGGGGGAGAGAATGGGTGTACCAGGGCCTCCAGCCACTGCAAACGAACTCCAGATGTGTGTGCCCCCTTGTGCATTTGGCTAACGTGGATCCTGGGGAATCGAGCCTTGAACCGGGGCCCTTAGGCTTCATAGGCAAGTGCTTAACTGCTAAGCCATTTCTCCAGTCCAAGGGAATAATATATTTAGCTAGACAAAAGTACTTTCCCCCTACACCCCCAACTTTTTTTCAAGGTATGGTCTCACACTAGCCCAGGCTGACCTAGAATTCACTCTATAGATCCTCCTACCTGTCTCCTGAGTGCTGGGATTGAAGGCGTGTGCCACCTCACCTGGCTTTATTTACTTTTAACATTTACTTATTTATTTATTTGAGAGAGAGGGAAAGAAAGAAGCAGAGGGAAAGAGAATGGGGGTGCACCAGGGCTTCCAGCTGATGCAAATGAACTCCACACACATGTGCCACCTTGTGCATCTGGCTTACATGGGTCCTGGGGAATTGTACTAGGGTCCTTTGGCTTTGCAGGTAAGCCCCTTAACCACTAAGGCATCTCTCCAGCTCTTATTCATTTTGTTATCTATTGGGCGGGGGGAATGGGCCTGTCAAGGCCTTTAGCCACTGTAAACAAACACCAGATGCATGTGCCACCATGTGAATCTGGCTTATGTGTGAACTGGGTAATTAAACCAAGTCCCTTAGGCTTCTCAGGCAAGTACCTTAACTGCTAAGCCATCTCTCCACCCCCATTTTTATTTTCTTAATATGACTAGTAAAAATGTTTTTAAATTTTTATTGAGAGAGAATAAAACAGAGAGAAAGAGACAGATAGAATGAGAGATTGGGTGCGCCAGGGCCTTCAGCCACTGCAGAGGAACTCCAGATACATGTACTACTTGTGCATCTGGCTTACATGGGTAAAAAATTTTAAATTACCCCTGGCTTACTAACATCTGTGGCATACACATATATAGTTTTTGAGGCAAGATCTTGCTTTAAGTTCATGCTGATCCGGAATTCACTATGTAGTCTCAGGTTGGCCTTGAACTCACAGTGATCCTCCTGTCTCTGTCTCCTACGTGCTGGGTGGGATTAAAGGCGTGCGCCACCACGCCTGGCTGTCATTATATTTCTATTGGACACTACTGTCCTTAAATTTAGTTGCTTTCTTGGCTGGTTTGTGGGAGATAGTAAGCCCCAATTCCCTAGGCATACATGTCCTATGATGAATTGCCCTCTGTGCTCTGAGAATGGTACTAGTTGTATACCATTGATAAAGGAATTGAGGAAATACCCTCTGAGTCCTGTGTCCAGATGAAGGATGAACCTGAGAACATCTGGTTGTTTTAAACATCCAAAGTTCTTGTTAAGGTGGGGATTGAGTGAGAGGCAAACATTTTGTTTATCTTGTCCTGGGAACTTTTCTCATGCTGTGTAAAGTGCTCTACCACTAGCTACATTCCTAACCCAATGAGCAGACATTTTGAGAAGGGCAGCTATGCAAGGAGCGATGGGAAATGTGTACTAGTAGAAATCTGGCATGTTCTCATGTTTAAGGCAGAGTGTATGTGAGAATTGAATGTTTTGAAACTGATTTCCCTTCAGCCATTTCTGCACTAGCTTGTACACTTTGACTCCAAAGTGTACTTTTGGAGTGATAGTTGTTTCCCAGTTCATAGACTATAACCATGAAGCCATGCCTTCACTCTTATTTCGTTCATTAATTTCTAAGTGTAAGATATCAGATAGGGTAGATTTAATAGTTGCCCATGTTTATTGTTAACCCTTGCCTTTTAGTATTTTAAGAAACAGATTCTACTTATACCTCATTCTTCCCCAGTCATAATCTTTGAGTGGATACCTGGGAATGTGAATTGTTGATAAACTTCCCTGGTAATTACATTGTTAGAAGACTTTGGGGAACACTCAGGTTCTATGTATTCAGTTCTTGTGGATAGTGTCAGAAGGAAGATGGGCCAAATATCATCAATGCACTTAGCTCAGATTCCTTTAAATTACTTGGTGTGCATTTATTGACTTGTAGAGCCTTGAGCTCCCTAGATCGTCCAGGTCTAATTGGGAAGAAAACCTGAGCTGTTTAGAGGGGATGGTTTGTATTTATATTTAGCCTGTAATATTTGTGAATCAAGTTGCTACCACTTGGAGCCGAGTAATGTTGGGAAGGTTGAGTTCAGCAAGAGCTGAGAATGAGAGTGGCCTCCTCATCTTGGCCCTGCCTGTATTGAGCCATCTGAATGCTGTTGACCTGAGATGAGTCTCTTCCTCCTGTCTCCCCCCTTCTCTCTCCAATCTTCCCATTTCCCCCCATCCTTTCCTTTCTTTCCTCTTTTTTTTTTCCTTTCACCCTTCTTCAGAACCCCTTAGTCCTACTGCCTTTCTTTCAAATTCTCCCCAATTAATTTTCTCTGTTTGATACCTTTATTTTAATTTTCAGATTGGGGGAAAGCTTCTTAAGTTTTAGGATTAAAACTAAGAATATTGGGGGCTGGAGAGATGGCTTAGCAGTTGAGATGCTTGCCTGCAAAGCCTAAGGACCCAGGTTCAATTCTCCAGTACCCACATAAGCAAGATGTACTAAGTGGCACATGTGTCTGGAGTTTGTTTGCAGTGTCTAGAGGCCATGGCACACCCATTCTTTCCCTCCATCCCTGCCTCCACTTCTCCCTCCCCCTTATATGTATGCCTCTTTCCCTCTAAATAAATAGTAAATAAAATATTTTTTTTATAAAAAGGGAATAATAAAGCCAAGTGTAGTGGCATACACCTTCAGTCCCAGTACTGGGGAGGCAGAGGTAGGAGGATCGCCATGAGTTTGAGACTACCCTGAGACTACCTAGTGAATTCCAGGTCAGCCTGGGCTAGAGCAAGACCCTACCTCAAAAAGCAACAACAACAAAAAATCTCCAGCCAACCAACCACCACCACCACCACCAACAACAAGAAGAAAATAACAGGGAGGGAGAGAGAGAAAGAGAGAGAAATGAGAATGAATAAGCACTCTGTAAGAGCTTAGTATCTGTACTTCTAAACTAGGTGAAAATTATATTTTCTGGAACTTACAGCCTTGCTTAGAACATTGTCAATAATACAGTCTTTCTGGGATTTTTTTAAAAAAAGAATATGTATTGACATTATTTATTTTTATTTTTACTTATTTGACAGAGAAAGGAGGAGAGAGAGGGAGAGGGAGAGAATGGGTGTGCCAGGGCCTCCAGCTACTATAAACGGACTCACCCCCTTGTGCATCTGGCTAATGTGGGTCCTGGGGAATTGAACCTGGGTCCTTTGGCTTTGCTGGCAAACGCTTTAACTGCTAAGCCTTCCCTCCAGTCAAAGTGTTGACATTCGTATTTATTTGTTTATTTAGAGACAGTGACAGAGTGTGGCTACCCCAGGCCTTCTGCCACTGCAGTGGAACTGTAGATGCATGCAATACTTTTTGCATCTGGCTTCATGTTGGTGCTAGGGAGTCAAACCCAGGGTGTCAAGCTTTGTAAGCAGACACCTTTCCCACTGAGCTCTCTCCAGCCATTTTTTTTTAAGTTATTGTTGACATTCTTTTGACCCCTCTACACTAGACCTAGTGATGACTAAATTATAGCAAATGGAGATTGAAAGCTATAATCATGCCCCAGTCCCATGATACACAATTTTCAAAATTAGCATGTATGGTGGGTTACTTAAGTACTGTGTAAACCAGGATTTGTTTTAGTTCAGTGTAAAAAAATTTTTTTTTAAGACATAACAGGTTGTGAAAAGATTTGAGGGTGATAAAATTTACCCCAGAAGTTGGGCTTGGTGGTACAAACCTATAATCCTAGCATTTAGGAGGCAGAGGCTGCCAGTTTGAGGTTAGCCTAATCTACATGAGTGAATGTAAGGCCAGGTAGCCAAGGTTATGAAGTGAGACTGTGTGCCAGGCAACAACAACAAAACAGAGGAAAAAAGAAAAGAAAAAGAGGTGGGCATGACGGCACAATGTATAATCCTAGCACTGGGGAGGTGAAGGCAGGTGGATCAGTACTTCAAGGTAGTCTTTCTTATGTAGTGATTTCAGTCCAGCCTGGTCTAGACAAGACCCTGTCTTCCTTCCAAGAAAAACTGCAGGTGCTGTGTGCAGTGGTGCCTGCCTATGATCTGAGATGCTCGAGACTGGTTATAAATTCAAGACCAGATGGCAATTTAGCAAGACCCTGTATATAAAAAAAGACTTTTATAATTATATTACCTATGTGCTTTCATATTTTTAAGCAGTTACATTGGAGTGTGGTGTTTTAAAGTGAGGGTTTTAGAACAGTTGATTCATAGGTAGAACCATGAAAAGATTTGGGAGGTGAGTATGCAAGGTGTCCATACCTTCCTGAGGAAGTAGCTCCTTGTTCATTTCACTGTCCCGTTCTCCCCTTCCCCCCAGGGTCTTGCTCTAGCCCAGACTGATGTAGAATTCACTATGTAGTCTCAGGGTAGCCTCAAATTTATGACAATCCTCCTACCTCTGCCTTCCAAGTGTTGGGATTAAAGAGGCATGTTCCACCACACCTGTTTTGTTTTTTTAAACAAGGTAGGGTCTTAACTGTAGCCCAGGCTGACCAGGAACTCACTGTGGAGTCCCAGGCTGGCCTCAAACACGGGACAGTCTTCCTGCCTCTGCCTCCCTCCTGAGTGCTGGGATTAAGAGATAAAGTTATTTATTACCATGCTTGGCCTTTAAAATTTTAATTTTTATTTGTGTGTGTGTGAGAGAGAGAGAGAAAGGGAATTGGTATGCTAGGGCCTTAGCCACTGCAAATGAATTCAGACACATACACCCTCTTGCACATTTGGCCTAGGTGGGTTCTGGGGAGACGAACCTGGGTTCTTAGGCTTCGCAGGCAAGCACCTTAACCATTATGCCATCTCTCCAGTCCCCCCTTTTTAAAATATTTTTATTTATTTGAGAGAGACAAAGGGCAGATAGAGAGTATAGGCACTCTAGGGCCTCTTGCCACTGCAAATGAACTCTAGACACATATTTCACTTAATGTATCTGGCTTTATGTGGATCTTGGGAAACTGAACCAGGGCTGTCAGGGTTTGCAAGCAAGTGCCTTTAACCACTGAGTCATCTCTGCAGCCCCTGGCTGTCCTCCTACTCTGCTTCTCAAATGAATGACTGGAATAAAGTTGTGCATAACCATGCTTAGTTACTAATTCACTTCTTTGAGATGGTTTCATTCTTGTTTTTTTGAAGTAGGGTCTCACTCTAGCCCAGGCTGACCTAGAGTACACTGTGTAGTCTTAGGGTGGCCTTGAACTCACAGCAGTCCTTCTACTTTGCCTCCTGAGTGCTGGGTTTAAAGGTATGCACCACCACGCCCTCCTGAGATGGTCTTACCCTGCCTGAGAGTTTATTATGTATGTAAAGATTTCTGTGTGTATGTGTATATTTAATGTCCATTTGAATATTTTTATTTATATAAAATGCAAGATTGAGCACTTAGAAACTACATGTTTTTGTATGCTTTTGTATACATTATAGCTGTGGATTCAAACTCTCAAACGTTGCAACCAATAACATTGGAATTGAGAAGACGGAAAATATCGAAAGGAAGTGACATCCCATTAAAACGTCCTCGGCTGGATAAAAATTCCTGTGAGTCTTCAGTTTGTATATATATGGCTAGAATTTGTCCTTGTTTGGGTCAGCCTCTGTCCATCTGTTCTTAACTCCTTATAGGCTTTAATGGTGTCCTTGAGTAGGGGGCTGGATGTGGTTGAGTTAGTAGGTTTTGCTAGAAGCAGCAGGAACTATATTAGCATTGGGTTTAGTGATACACCTTCTCTCCCACAACTATAGTTGATTTGAATTCCTCTGGAAGACTAATGGCTTAAGAAGGGATAGATTTCATATGTGAACAAAACTCTTAAAATGTTTTTATTATTTATTTATTCATTTATTTGAAAGAGAGAGAGAGAGAGAGAGAGAGAGAGAGAGAGAAAGACAAACTGACTATTGTTTGTCAGGGCCTCTTACCCCACAAAGGAATTCCAGATGCATGCACCATTTTGTGTATTTCACTTTACATGGATACTTGTGAATTGTACTTTGGCTGGTAAGCTGTACAAGGAAGTGCCTATAACTGCTGAGGCAGTTCCCTCTCTCTGAGCAAAACTTTAAAAATACTAGTTGTTAGCTGGTTATGGGGGTCATGCCTTTAATCCCAGTACTTGTGAAGCAGAGGTAGATGAGTTTGAGGCTGCTCTGAGACTACATAGTGAATTCTAGGTCAGCCTGGGCTAAAGTAAAACCCTACCTCGACAAACCAACCAACCAACCAACCAACCATACAATAACAACCATACACACACACACACACACACACACACACACACGACATAGACATTGACATAATGTGTTGTTAGCCAGGTGTGGTGGTGCATACCTTTAATCCCAGCGCTTGGGAGATAAGAGGTAGGCTACCCTGAGATTACATAGTGAATTCTAGGTCAGCCTGGGCTAGAGTGAAACCCTAACTTGAAAAACCAAAACAAAACAAGAATGAAAGACTAGTTGTTGATTAAAACAATACCATGTTGGGGCTCATGGGATGGCTTAGTGGTTAATGCGCTTGCCTGCAAGGCCAAAGGACCCAGGTTTGGCTGGGCGTGGTGGCACATGCCTTTAATCCCAGCCCTCGGGAAGCAGAGGTAGGAGGATTGCTGTGAGTTCAAGGCCACCCTGAGAATACAGAGTGAATTCCAGGTCAGCCTAGATTAGAGTGAGACTACCTCGAATAACCAAGAAGAAAAGGACCCAGGTTCAATTCCCCAGGACCCACATTAGCTAGATGCACCAGGGGGTGCACACATCTGGAGTTAATTTGCAGTGGCTGGAGGCCTTCATGCACCCATTCTTTCACTCACTCTCCCTCTTTGTCAAATAAATAAATAAATATAAAATATTAAAAATATACCATGTTGGCTTAAAAAAGGATTTGTGATAACTTCAAATAATATTCTTATAAAAGTTGTGAAAATTAAGCCGGGTGTGGTAGTGCACCCCTTTAATCCCAGTATTTGGGAGGCAGAGGTAGGAAGATTGCCTTGAGTTCAAGGCTACCTTGAGACTACATAATGAATTCCAGGTCAGCCTGGGCTAGAGTGAGACCCTGCCTTGAAAAACCAAAAAACAAAAGCAAAAGAAAAGTTGTCAAAATTGGTATATGAGGCTGGAGAGATGGTTTAGCCATTAAGGCACTTGCCTGCAAAGCCTCAGGACCCAGGTTTGATTGCCCAGTTCCCGTGTAAGCCAGATGCACAAAGTAGCACGTGTCTGGAGTTTGTTTGCACTGCTTAGTGGCCCTGGTGTACCCATTCTCTTTGTCTCTCTTATCTCTCTCTCTGCTTGCAAATAAATAAAAAGACAAAAGGGGGACTGGAGAAATAGCTTAGTGGTTATGGCATTTGCCTGCGAAGCCTAAGGACCCAGGTTTGATTCCCTAGGACCCATGTAAGCCAGATGCATAAGGGGCCACATGTGTCTGGAGTTTGTATGCAATGACTAGAGGCCCTGGCATGCCCATTTTCTCTTTCTCTCTGTCTCTTTCACTTTCATAAATAAATAAATAAAACATTTAAAAAATCAAAAAACCAAAAAAGATTGGGATATAACTGGCACAGATTTTCAGACTGACTTTTCAAAATAATGCTTTATTTATTTATTTGCAAGAGGGGAAAGATAGAGAGCCTGATAGACAGAAAATGGGCATGCCAGGGCCTCTAGTCCCTGAAAAATAGCCCCAGATGCATATGCCACATTGTGTATCTGGCTTAACATAGGTACTAGAGATTAGAATGTGGGTCCTTAGGCTTTTCAGGCAAGCACCTTAACCGCTAAGCCATCTATCTTTTCAGCACAGACTATGACTTCTTTTTATTTTTCATTTTTCAAGGTAGGGTCTCACTAGATCTAGCTCAGGTTGACCTGGAATTCACTATGTAGTCTCAGGGTTGCCTCCAACTCATGGTGATCCTCCTACTTCTGTCTCCCAAGTGCTGGGATTGAAAGTGTGTACCACCATGCCTGGTCCCAGACTATGACTTCTTAATGAAGTAAAAATCTTTCCTTGCAGATTTTTCCTTTACCTAAAGCTATAAATTAGGAAAGGCTATTAATCTGACATTCCTGAAGGATCTGTATAAGTAAGTCCTTATAGATGTGCCAGCCCAGAAATTTATATTAGCAGTTATTTCTTCCTATTGGTCTCTGGACTACAGCTGTCTTAATGGTTTATAGCCCAGGAACAGTCAAAAACCTGCTCTGAAAACAGTGACAAAGACTTATCCAGGAGACGGTCCTCCAGATTGTCCACTAATGGGACCCATGAGATACTAGATCCTGACTTGGTTGTGCCAGATGTGGCTGATACTGTTGGTAAGGACCCTCTGCAAGACACACCTTCTAGTGCCAGCAAATCTGTTGAAGGTAAGTCAGTCATAGTCTGCCCTGTAATTGTTTTGCTGTCCTGATGCCTGTCTGCTGAGAACCAATCAAAGTGTTTTTTTATGTTTTCGAGGTAGAGTCTCACTGTGGCCTAGGCTGACCTGGAACTCTCTCTGTAGCTCCAGGCTGGTCTTGAACTCATAGTGATCCTCCTGTTGCTGCCTTCTGAGTGCTGGGATTAAAGGCGTGCACCACCACACCTGGCTGAAAGCCAACCTAAATTCTTTTTCTTCATTTAAAAAAATATATATTTTATTTATTTATTTACCAGAGAGAAGAAGGGAGAAAGAGAGGAAGAGAGAGAGAAAATGGGCATGCCAGGGCTCAAGCCACTGCAAATGAACTCTAGACACGTGCACCCCCTTGTGCATCTGGCTTACATGGGTCCTGGGGAATCGAACCTGGATCCTTTGGCTTTGCAGACAAATGGCTTAGTTGCTAAGCCATCCCTCCAGCTCTTTTTCTTTAAATTTTAAAAAATATTTTATTTATTTATTAGAGAGAGAGAGAATGGGCATGCCAGGGCCTCTAGCCACTGCAGACAAACTCCAGATGTATTTTCCACCTTGTGCATCTGTCTTATTTATGGTCTAGACACTTGAACCTGGGTTCTAAGGTTTCATAGGCAAGTGCCTTAACCACTAAGCTATCACTCCAGCCTCCCATTTCTCTCTCTCTATCTCTATCATCTCTATTTCTATCTATCTATTTTGTGTTTTTTTTTTTTTAGGTAGGGTCTTACTCTAGCTCAGGCTAACCTGGAATTCACTATGTAGTCTCAGGGTGGCTTTGAATTCACAGTGATCCTCCTACCTCTGCCTCCCGAGTGTATTTTTTTATTTATGAGAGAAAGGGGGGAGGGGGAGGGAGAGAGAGAGAGAGAGAGAGAGAGAGATAGAGGAAGAGAGAAAGATATATATAAAGTAGCCAGCCAAGGTGGCACACACTTTTAATCCCAGTACTCGGGAGGCAGAGGTAGGAAGATCGCTGTGAGTTTGAGGCTACTCTGAGACTACATAGTGAATTCCAGGTCAGCCTAGACTAGTGTGAGACCCTACCTTGAAAAACCAAAAAGAAAGAAAGAAAGAAAGAGAAAGAAAGAGTGGGGGGATGGGTGAAGAGCGAGAGAATGAATGGGCACACCAGGGCCTCTAGCCGCTGTAGATGAACTCCAGTCCCATGGGCCACCTTGTGCATCTGCCTTGTGTGGGTCCTGGGGAATTGAACCTTTGGCTTTGTTGGCAAGTGCCTTAATTGCTAAGGCATCTCTCCTGCCCTTTTTGTTTTATTTTATTTTTTGTTCATTTTTATTTATTTATTTGAGAGTGACAGACAGAAAAGAAGGCAGAGAGACAGAGAGAGAGAGAATGGGTGCGCCAGGGCTTCAGCCACTGCAAACGAACTCCAGATGTGTGCACCCCCTTGAGCATCTGGCTAACGTGGGTCCTGGGGAATGGTACCTCAAACCGGGGTCCTTAGGCTTCACAGGCAAGTGCTGAACCACTAAGCCATCTCTCCAGCCCCCTCCTGCCCTTTTTAAAAGAAAAAAATAACAATTACTTATTTATGAGAGAGAGTAAATTCTTGTGTTATTGTCTTCTTGTACATGTTAGATTGTATTAAAATGAAATTATTGAATAAGCTTCTGTGTTCTGGTAACGTGTTCTTCGTTGGTGGTTCAGTATGCATTTGTAGTTGCTTTGGTTTACTCACCACTGTACGTTGGGTTGGAGGCACACTCCTTAAAGAACATGCCTTCTCCATCCTTTTTTTTTTTCTTTTTTGGTTTTTCGATGTAGGGTCTCACTTTAGCTCAGGCTGACCTGGAATTCTCTATGTAGTCTCAGGGTGGCCTCGAAATCACGGTGATCTTCATACCTCCCAAGCGCTAGGATTAAAGGCATGTGCCACTACGCCCGGCCTCCTTCTCCATCTTAATGGTGCCATCTCACTCCATGCTTCTGCCTTTATGTTGACATCTTTTTGCTTTGTTCTTTTTCTTTTTTTTTTTTTTTTTTTAATTTTTATTAACATTTTCCATGATTATAAAATATATCCCATGGTAATTCCCTCCCTCCCCACCCCCACACTTTCCCGTTTGAAATTCCATTCTCAATCATATTACCTCCCCATTACAATCATTGTAATTACATATATACAATATCAACCTATTAAGTATCCTCCTCCCTTCCTTTCTCCACCCTTTATGTCTCCTTTTCAACTTACTGGCCTCTGCTACTAAGTATTTTCATTCTCACACAGAAGCCCAGTCATCTGTAGCTAGGATCCCCATATGAGGGAGAACATGTGGCGCTTGGCTTTCTGGGCCTGGGTTACCTGACTTAGTATACTTTCCAGGTCCATCCATTTTTCTGCAAATTTCATAACTTCATTTTTCTTTACCGCTGAGTAGAACTCCATTGTATAAATGTACCACATCTTCATTATCCACTCATCTGTTGAGGGACATCTAGGCTGGTTCCATTTCCCAGCTATTATAAATTGAGCAGCAATAAACATGGTTGAGCATGTACTTCTAAGGAAATGAGATGAGTCCTTTGGATATATGCCTAGGAGTGCTATAGCTGGGTCATATGGTAGATCAATCTCTAGCTGCTTTAGGAACCTCCACACTGTTTTCCACAGTGGCTGCACCAGTCTGCATTCCTACCAGCAGTGCAGGAGGGTTCCTTTTTTTCCACATCCCCGCCAACATTTATGATCATTTGTTTTCATGATGGTGGCCATTCTGACAGGAGTGAGATGGAATCTCAATGTAGTTTTAATCTGCATTTCCCTGATGACTAGTGACGTAGAACATTTTTTTAGGTGCTTATATGCCATTCGTATTTCTTCCTTTGAGAACTCTCTATGTAGCTCCATAGCCCATTTTTTGATTGGCTTGTTTGATTCCTTATTAGTTAACTTTTTGAGTTCTTTGTATATCCTAGATATTAATCCTCTATCAGATATATAGCTGGCGAAGATTTTTTCCCATTCTGTAGGTTGCCTCTTTGCTTTTTTCACTGTGTCCTTTGCGGTGCAAAATCTTTGTAATTTCATTAGGTCCCAGTGGTTAATCTGTGGTTTTATTGCCTGAGCAATTGGGGTTGTATTCAGAAAGTCTTTGCCAAGACCAATATGTTGAAGGGTTTCCCCTACTTTTTCCTCTAGCAGTTTCAAAGTTTCCGGTCTGATGTTAAGGTCTTTAATCCATTTGGACTTAATTCTTGTGCATGGCGAGAGAGAAGAATCTATTTTCATCCTTCTGCAGATATTTATCCAGTTTTCAAAACACCATTTGCTGAAGAGGCTGTCTCTTCTCCAATGAGTATTTTTGGCATTTTTATCGAATATCAGGTGGCTATAGCTACTTGGGCTTACATCTGGGTCCTCTATTCTGTTCCACTGATCTACATGTCTGTTTTTGTGCCAGTACCATGCTGTTTTTGTTACTATGGCTCTGTAGTATAGGTTAAAATCAGGTATGGTGATACCACCAGCCTCTTTTTTGTTGCTCAGTATTATTTTAGATATTCGAGGTTTTTTATGATTCCAAATGAATTTTTGGATTGTTTTTTCTATTTCCATGAAGAAAGCCTTTGGAATTTTGATAGGGATTGCATTAAATGTGTAGATTGCTTTAGGTAAGATTGCCATTTTCACGATAATGATTCTTCCAAGTCAGGAACAAGGGATGTTTCTCCACTTTCTAGTGTCTTCTGCAATTTCTCGCTTGAGTGTCTTAAAGTTCTCATTGTATAGATTCTTTACTTCCTTAGTTAGGTTTATTCCAAGGTATTTTATTTTTTTTGATGCAATTGTGAATGGGAGTGATTCTCTGATTTCATCCTCTGTGTGTTTGTTGTTAGCATATACGAAGGCTACTGATTTCTGTGTATTTATTTTGTATCCTGCTACATTGCTGTAGGTTTTGATCAGCTCTAACAGCTTGCTAGTAGAGTCTTTAGGGTCCTTTATGTATAGAATCATGTCATCTGCAAATAATGATAACTTGATTTCTTCCTTTCCAATTTGTATCCCTTTTATGTGTGTCTCTTGCCTTATTGCTATGGCTAAGACTTCCAAAACTATATTAAATAGAAGTGGAGACAGTGGACACCCTTGTCTTGTTCCTGATTTTAGTGGAAAAGCTTCCAGTTTTTCCCCATTTAGTAATATGTTGGCTGTAGGCTTGTCATAAATAGCCTTTATTATATTGAGATATGTTCCTTCTATTCCCAGTCTCTGTAGGACTTTTATCATGAAGGGATGTTGGATTTTGTCAAATGCTTTCTCTGCATCTAATGAGATGATCATGTGATTTTTGTCCTTCAACCCATTTATGTAATGTATTACATTTATAGATTTGCGTATGTTGAACCATCCCTGCATCTCTGGGATAAAGCCTACTTGGTCAGGGTGAATGATCTTTTTGATATACTCTTGTATTCTGTTTGCCAATATTTTGTTGAGAATTTTTGCATCTATGTTCATGAGGGAGATTGGTCTGTAATTTTCTTTTTTTGTTCTATCTTTGCCTGGTTTTGGTATCAGGGTGATGCTGGCCTCATAGAAGGAGTTTGGTAGGATTCCTTCTTTTTCTATTTCCTGGAAAAGCTTAAGAAGCAATGGTGTTAGCTCTTCCTTAAAAGTCTGGTAAAATTCAGCAGTGAATCCATCCGGGCCTGGGCTTTTTTTAGTTGGGAGATTATTGATAACTGCTCGGATCTCCATGTTTGTTATAGGTCTATTTAAGTGATTAATCTCATTTTGATTTAATTTAGGTAGGTTATATAGATCAAGGAAATCATCCATTTCTTTCAGATTTTCATACTTTGTGGAGTATATGCTTTTATAGTATGTCCCTATAATTTTTTGTATTTCTCTGGAATCTGTTGTGATGTTACCTTGTTCATCTCTGATTTTATTAATTTGTGTCTCTTCTCTCTTTCTTTTGGTCAGATTTGCTAAGGGTTTATCAATCTTGTTTATCCTTTCAAAGAACCAACTCTTTGTTTCATTAATTCTTTGGATTGTTCTTTTTGTTTCTATTTCATTAATTTCTGCCCTAATCTTTATTATTTCCTCCCGTCTACTACTTTTTGGTTTGCCTTGTTCTTCTTTTTCCAAGGCTTTAAGGCGAAGCATTAGGTCGTTTACTTGCGACCTTTCTAATTTCTTAATATAGGCACTTAAGGCTATAAATTTACCTCATAGAACTGCCTTCATTGTGTCCCAGAGATTTTGGTATGTTGTGTTCTCATTATCATTTGACTCTATAAATTTTTTGATTTCCTTTTTGATTTCTTCATTGACCCACTCATTATTTAGTAGTGTATTGTTTAGTTTCCATGATTTTGTGTATGCTCTATAGCCTTTCTTGCTACTGATTTGTAGTTTAATTCCATTGTGGTCAGATAGAATGCAAGGAATTATTTCAATTTTCCTGAATTTGTTAAGATTTGCTTTGTGTCCTAATATATGGTCTATTTTAGAGAATGTTCCATGTGCTGCTGAAAAGAATGTATATTCTGCAGCCTTTGGATGAAATGTCCTGTATATATCTGTTAGGTCCATTCCTTCTATGACCTCATTTAGTCCAGATGCCTCTCTGTTTATTCTTTCCCTGGATGACCTGTCAATTGATGAGAGTGGGGTGTTAAAGTCACCCACCACCACCGTGTTTGGTGTTATCTGTGACCTTAGTTCTAATAGTGTTTGTTTGACGAATTTGGGAGCCCCCATGTTAGGTGCATATATGTTTAGGATTGTAATGTCCTCCTGTTGTAGTGTGCCCTTAATCAATATAAAGTGACCTTCCTTATCTTTTTTGACTAACTTCGGACTAAAGTCCACCCTGTCTGATATTAGGATAGCAACCCCTGCTTGTTTTCTTGGCCCATTTGCTTGAAACACCGTCTTCCAACCTTTCACCCTAAGATAATGTCTATCCTTTGTAGAAAGGTGAGTTTCTTGAAGACAACAAATTGTAGGATCCTGCTTTTTAACCCAGTCTGCAAATCTATGTCTTTTCGTTGGGGCATTGAGACCGTTGATATTAAGAGATATTATTGAAAGGTGTGTATTTATGTTTGCCATTTGTGTGTGTGTGTGTGTGTTACTTGTTCTACCTGTGCTCTCTTCTGTTAACTGGTATTTGAGTATGGCTGGTTTTTTCTAGGTTCCTTATATGTGTGCTTTTCCTTTTGTTCAGCATGGAGGATTCTATCAAGTATTTTCTGTAGAGCTAGTTTTGTCTTCAGATATTCCTTTAACCTGCTTTTGTCATGGAATGTCTTTATTTCTCCATCTATTTGGATGGATAACTTTGCAGGATAAAGTAACCTTGGTTGACAGTTGTTATCTTTCAGAACTTGGAATATATCACTCCAGGCCCTTCTGGCTTTAAAAGTTTGTGTTGAATAATCTGCTGTAATCCTGATGGGCTTGCTTTTGTAGGTAACTTGATTTTTCTCTCTAACTGCTTTCAATATTTTTTCTTTGGTTTGTGTGTTTGGAAGTTTGAGTATAATGTGGCGAGGAGAGTTTCTTTCTGGGTTTTGTCTGGCTGGGGTTCTAAAGGCTTCCTGTATCTGTATTGGCACCTCTTTCCCAATTTGGGGAAAATTTTCCTCTATGATTTTGTTGAAGATGCCTACTATGCCTCTGGAGTGGAATTCTTCTCCTTCTACTATGCCCTGAATTCTTATATTGGATCTTTTCATAGTGTCCCGAATATCTTGAAATTCCCACTCATACTTTTCTATAAGTTTGTCTTTCTCTTTGTTGGACTGCATTAGGTCTGTCACCTGATCTTCTAGCTTAGATATTCTGTCCTCTCCCTCATCCATCCTACTGGTGAGATTTTCTACAGAGTTTTTTATTTCATTAACTGTGTTCTTCATTGCTAGTAATTCTGACTGGTTTTTCTTTATTATTTCTATTTCTCTATTTATGTCTTGTATTGCCTTCTTTATTTCATTAAATTGGTGTCCTGCCTCTTCTTTGATTCCTTTGATTTCCTCTTTGATTTCCTCTTTGATTTCTTCTTTGATTGTTTTCATGTGTTCTTTGACCTCTTTGAACATATTTATAATTATTCTTTTGAACTCTTTCTCAGGCATTTCCTCTAACTCTTTCTCACTGGAGGACATTTCTGATGCATTAATACTTTTAGGTGGATTTATATCGTCTTGCTTTTTAGTGTTTCTTGTGTTATAATGTATATATTTTTGCATCTTGGATTAAGTTAATGCTTGGATTTTCTAGCTAGCTGTGTATTCTTAGCTGTATCAATTGATTTGATGTAATATATTTTCAGGGTTGGACCTTAAGGTATTAGGTGTGGCTCTTAAGACTCTCAGAGTATCTACAAAGATGTTCTTAGGGGTTGAGTTTCCCTGCTATAGGAGTATTCAAGCAGGCTGAGTGGAATAATATACTGGTAGATTCTAAAATTTAACTAAACACTGTACCCATTCCATCAAAAACAGCCCCGAGTATGTTTGCAAGAGTAGTTATTATAATGACCAGATCCTCTATCAACAAAGAGGTTTAGATTTCTGGTCTGTTGAGGTATCCAAGTCAGCTTGTGACCAAGTGAGACCCTTCCCTGGTGCAATCCCAGTTACCTTGGGTGATTGTGGTCTCAGTCAAGTTGCTGCCTGGGTTGTCAGGCTGCTGTTCTGATTTCTGGAGCTGGGCACTTGCTTTTCCTACGGGGCAAACTGAGCCGCTGCTGCCGCCTCTGCAGCTGTTGTAGCTGCCACCCCCGGAGCCCCCACCGCTGCTGAAGCTGCCGTTGCCATGTCCACCGCTGCTGCTCACCCCGAAGCCGCTGCTGCGGGATCTGCCACCGCTGCCGCTCCTGGGTCCGCTGCTGCTGGGGCCACTGGTACCGGTGCTGGAGCCGCTGAAGTTGCTGCCGAATTCTGTTCCTGCTTGGGTCCCGCTGTCAGCCCAAGTTGGCGTGGCCGGTCCCGGGCCGCTGCTGTGTTCACTGGAGCTGGGTTCAGGCGGCGGGGGAGGGGAGGGAGCCGCGGCTGCTCTGGTTGTATCGCTTCTCCACGTGTGCTTTTACCTCGCGGTCTGCTCCTCCCTCCGTTGCTCGCTGCCGCTCTCCCCTCACGTTTCCCGAGTTGCGGAGAGCGCGGTGTGAGGGGAAAATCCCGCACCTGGCTTGTCCTGCGGCTCGAGCCGAGAGTCCGGCGGTTTTCTGCCGCTCTGCGGTTGCGGCGGGTGGCCAAGCCGCCCCGGAGCCGCTGTTCCCGCCTGTGCAGGCTCTGGATGCTCTATAACTCTTCCACTTCTCCGCTGCCGCCTCAACTTCCTATACACCTCACTTTTTAGTAAAAGTGTGTATTTTGCTGAGTTTTTTTTGGTCTTTCCCCCCCCTAGGCTGCTTTGGCGTGGTACCTACGCCGCCATCTTAACCGGAAGTCCTTTGCTTTGTTCTTGTTCTTTGAGGTGTTCATAGTCCTGGCTGTATGTGCTAGAACCTGGGAGTGCATTGTATATATTTATTTATTTTTTTATGGGGATCTTTATTAAATGAACATACTATTAATTGGTCCTATTCCTATCAGGTTATATCCTTTTTGTCCCCTCGCTCCTTCTCCTAAAGACTGTACTGTACTATAGAGGTATGATCAGCCATGTTTATTCCTGCTTTATTCACAAAAGTTAAGAGATGGAATCAGCCCAGATGCCCATCAGCTTGTGAATGGATAATGAAATATGTATGGTACATATGTTCTATTCAGCTGTGAGGAAAAACAAAATTGAGTTCGGATCTTGGTCTTGCTTTTAAATTCTAGGCAATCAAGCTTCCAGTGCATTTTTGTGTGTTGTGAGATGAATGGCTTATTTGAACGAGTCCCTCTGGCTTTCTAGTCTATTGTGGAGTTCCTGGTTTCCAGCTTGTATGCACACAAGTGTATTTAAAGCTTTAAAAACTTTTTTTTTCCCTCTAGGTCAGTTGAACTCTCCTTTGGAAGCTGGCCAGGTTCCATCTGCTTTAACTTGTCACTCCTTTGGGGATGGATCAGGAGCCACAGGCTTGGAGTTAAACTGCAAGTCAATGGGAGAAAACACAATGAAAACAGAACCGGCATCCTCCCTTGCTGAATTACCAGAGGCTTCTACTGTGGAAGGTTCATATTTAGAGTTAATATTATTTTTATGTTTCCTTGTGCTTCTACTTTGATTGTAAATTTAAAAAAAAAAGACTTTTCCAATAACATTTCTCTGTCTTTCTCTTTCTCTGTCTCTCTCTTTTTAACAGTATTCCTTTATTTTAAGGCTGTAGTGGTTCATGCCTATAACAGCAATACTTTGGAGGCAGGGGCAGAACTGCCCCAAGTTCAAGACCATTCTGGTCTACATAGAGAGTTTCAGGCCAGCCAGGGCTACATAATTATAATATGTTGTCTCAAAAACAAACAACCCTCAAAACAAAAAAAAATTTTGACTAATTTTTAAAATTTTACTTTATTTAAAAGCATGTGTGTGTATATGGGCACACCAGGGCTTCTTGCTACTGCAAACAAACCTTTAACTATTGAACCATCTCTCCAACCCTTTAATTTTGAGAGTTTCAAAGAGCTAACCAATATTTTTTTGCTGGGCGTGGTGGTTAATGCCTTTAATCTCAGCACTAGAGGGGCCAAGGCAGGAAAATTTTTGTGGGTTCAAGGCCACCCTGAGACTGTGTAGTGAATTCCAGGTCAGTCTGGGCTAGAGTGAGACCCTACCTCAAAAAAAAAAAAAAAAACCACCAAAAAATGCAACAACAAAACAAACTAACATTTTATTTTAGTTCTTCTGTTATTCCCCCCCACCCACTTTAAAAAATATATATATATTTTTTGTTTTTTTGGTCATAATGGCTGACCAGCAAGCCCTAGCCATTCTGTCTCTGCTGTCCTCAAGCTTGTGTGGAAAGTGTTCTTACTCACTGAACCTTCTTCCCAGCCTTTCCTACCTCCATTTTTTTTTTTTTTTAAGAGGGCTCTGTACATGTTTGTAAACAGCTTTGTCTAAAGATCAGCCTTTCTAAAACACATATTCTACCCCTAGTGATATATTGTATTTTTCCCTCCCTCCCTCCCTCCTTTCTTTCTTTCTTTGTTGGTCTTTGAGTTAGAGTCTCGCTCTACCCCAGGCTGACCAGGAATTCACTATGTAGTCTCAGGGTGGCCTCGAACTCATGGCGATCTGCCTACCTCTGCCTTCTGAATGCTGGGATAAAAGGCATGTACCACCACACCCAGGCCAGACCAAAGAATCTTATGATTTATTTATTAATTATGGATGATTTGGAATTGGATTTCTTTTTCCAACACTATGGAGTATCTAGCTGGCCTCCAACTCACAGTGATCTTTCTTCCTACCTTTGCCTCCCAAGTACTGGGATTAAAGGTATACACCACCACTATATCACTATAGTTAGAAAACATAATTTGTTGTAGGATTTCAGTAATTTTCCATTTGTTGAGATGTTTTCTGGCCTAGTATATGAAATATCCTTATACCCTGATTAATTTTTCATGTGTACTTGAAATGTGCTTTTGTTACATATTTGCCAATTAAGTCAATGTAGTTGATAAGGTTTTTCTGGTAAATATCTCTATTGATCCACACCAATTCTAGCTCTGTTATCAAGAGAGGGATGGTGGGCTGGAGAGAGACCTCAGAGGTTAAGGTGTTTGCCTGCAAAGCCAAAGGACCCAGGTTTGATTCCCAAGTACTCATGTGAAGTACTCAGATGCACAAGGTAGCGCAAATGTCTAGAGTTCATTTGCAGTGGCTAGAGGCCCTGGTGTGCCCATTCTCTCTCTCTCTATCTGCTTATTTCTCTCTCTCTCTGTATCAAATAAATTAACAAAATTTTAAAAAGTTTTTTTTTTTTAATAGAGGGATGTTATAATTGCAAACCATGATTATCTATCCCTTCCTCCCTCCCTCCCTCCCACTTTCTCTCT
The DNA here is from genome assembly GCF_020740685.1 of Jaculus jaculus. Classification (NCBI taxonomy): domain Eukaryota; kingdom Metazoa; phylum Chordata; class Mammalia; order Rodentia; family Dipodidae; genus Jaculus; species Jaculus jaculus. The sequence continues at coordinate 114,791,735 of NC_059109.1, forward strand.
TACTTTCTTCCCTTCCTTTTATTTATTTTATTTATTATTATTTTTTTGAGGTAGGGTCTCATTCTGGCCCAGGCTGACCTAGAATTCACTCTATAGTCTCAGGGTGGCCTTGAACTCATGGTGATCCTCCTACCTCTGCCTCCCAAGTGTGTGCCACCACGCCTGACACTTACTTTTATTTTGAAGCAGGATCTCACTGTAGCCCAGGCTGACGTCCAACTCATTCTGTAGTCCCAGGCTTCCCTTGAACTCACAGCTATTCCAGCTTCCCAAATGGTGGGATTGGCACACCAGGACCAGTTACTTATTTCTTATTTAATTCTGTCCAGCAAAGGTAGATTACCTTTAGCTTGATCTAGGAGGATTAAGTATATGGGGCTCATTATTGTGTTCTTGTGAAATAGGTTTGTGTTTTTTGTGCTGTTTACTTAAAAGCCAGAGTAGAATATAGTGATAGTTGTTTTACTTATACAAACATTCATGCTATAAAATAGAAGTTAGAAGTTCAGCGATCATTGATTATTCTCTAAATTTGGGCCATTCACAGATAACCAGTGCTATTTGAAAAATCAATTACTGAGCTGAGTATGGTGGTACATGCCTATAATTCCAACTGGAACGAGGGAAATAGAGAGATAATGATCATGTGTGCCAGCCATGTAGAAGCTGAACTCGGGTCTCATGCTCTGAGCCCTTACTCTGTGTCCAGGTGCTCTGCTGACAGACCATTGAGTATACAGAGATGAATGTGCACGCCTTGTCCTAGTGTCCGTTAACTGCCTCTGGAGGAAGGTGCTGTGAATTAGTGATCTGGCAGCAGGAATGGAAGTAGGTGTCAGTTTGCACAGGGCATTAGAGGACAGACAGCAGGCAGGAAGTTGGAGATGGAAACAAAGCAGTATGCATCACATGAGATTTAAAAAAAAAAAAAACATTTCCTTATTTGAGAGAAAATATGGGTACAACAGGGCCCTCAGTCCCTGCAAAGGAACTCCAGATGTATGTGCCACCTTGGGCATCTGGCTTATGTGGGTCCTGGGGAATCAAAACTGGGTTCTTTGGCTTTGCAGGCAAGCACCTTAATCATTGAGCCATCTCTCTAGCCTGAGATTTTTTCTTTTTAATGGATCTCTCCATTCTTTTAAATATTTTATTTATTTATTTGACAGAGAGAAAGAGGCAGATAGAATGGGCACATCAGGGCCTCCAGCCACTACAAATGAACTCCAGATGCATGCACCACCTTGTGCATTTGGCTTACGTGAGTCCTGGGGAATTCAACCTAGGTCTTTAAACTTTGTAGGCAAGCACCTTAACTGCTAAGCCATCTTTCTAGCCCTCACATGAGATTTAATGCCAGACTTCCTGAGATAGGTTAAGGCTGAACAGTAAGTTGTTGACTGAGGTCATTTGCTTTGAATGGTTTATGAAATTACTAAAATTCAACTTATGATTAACTTTTCACAATAGACAAAGAGAACCTGATTAAAAAAAAAAAACTGCAAAAAAAAAAAAAAAGAAAAAAGATTAGGGCTGGAGAAATGGCTTAGTGGTTCAGGCATTTGCCTGCAAAGCCAAATCAGGTTTCAAGAAGGAGTGACTTAGGCAGAATTGCATACTTACTTCTTCTTCTTTTTTTTTTTTTAAATATTTTGTTTATTTTTATTTATTTATTTGAGAGAAAGAGGCAGAGAGAGAGAGAATGGGTGCTCCAGGGCCTCCAGCCACTGCAAACGAACTCCAGACGTGTGCGCCTCCTTGTGCACCTGGCTAACGTGGGTTCTGGCAAAGCGAACCCTGAACCGGGCTCCTTAGGCTTCACAGGCAAGCGCTTAACTGCTAAGCCATCTCTCCAGCCCCATACTTACTTCTTAATGCACAGTCTGTAAGTCCCATGCACCATGTGGGTCCCTGATTCTATCTGATGAGATGTTGGGAACAGAGTTGCTGCCGTAAGGGCCTTTGTATATGTGTGATGCAAAACTACCTTTGCTCCCTGGTGCTTATTACAGTAATATGACCACTTAGTAAACAGTGGAGGGTGGCTGGATTGGAAGGACAGTGTGTGGCACATACAACGTCAGGACTAAAGGACAGGAGGCACAACTGGAATTCTTTAGGTTACAGGGAGAAATGTGTCTTGTAGAATAGTGTGCATAGTGCTGCTCTTGGAGCAGGGGCTTTGTGGGAATACAGGACCTCTAGGGAGATTGCCGGGGAGAAGAAGGTTGTTGAGGACTCATGCACCAGGAATGTGTTATGTAAGTGAGCAGGAAATGGGGTAGTTGTCAGAACATCCAGAGAGGCAGGGTAGGATAGGGATGGGGGTTTGGAGGCCACCCTAGTCACTGTTTAGATTGCCGCCCCAGCTGCTGCCCCAGCCTTGGTGTTTCTAAACAGAGCTGGAGTCACTACTGAGAAATTCCTGGGAGACAGCCCTGGGCAGCCAGGGGAGCTGGCAAGCCAGTTAGTTCCTAGCTCAGAGCTCTGGGGTAGCACTGCCACCCTGTGGATTAAGTGCTCAGTTCCTCCCTCCCTTTCTTTCTCTTCTTCCCTTCCTTCCCCTCCCCTCCCCTTCTCTTCCCTTACCCTTCCTTCCTCCCTCCATTTTGGTGGAAGGGAGGGTAGAGATTTGCATTCTGTGGGAGATCCTTGAAATGCTCACCAGGACTCTTAAGTTGCATATGTTTCTTACATGTTTTGAGTGTACACACATATATACATGCAGAAATAAATAAATGTGTGTGGATATATATATATATATATATGTATGTATATGTATATTTATATTTTTATCTAGTGCTAAGAAAAGAACCCAAGGCATTGCTTTCCTAAGCATATATTCCACAACAGAGCCCACATCCCCAGAAGTGCTTTTTTTTGTTTTTTTTTGAGGTAGGGTCTCATTCTAGCCCAGGCTGACCTGGAATTCACTATGTAGTCTCAGTGTGGCCTTGAACTCACGGTGAACCTCCTACCTCTGCCTCCGAGTGCTGGGATTAAAGTGTGTCACCATGCCCAGCTTCCCAGAAGTGCTTTTGTTTTCTTTTGTTTGTTTGTTTGAGGAAGGGTCTTGCTGTACCCCAGGCTGACCTGGCCCTCACTCAGTAGTCTCAGGCTGGCTTCAAACTCATAGCAATATGCCTATGTCTGTCTCCTACGTGCTGGGATTAAAGATGTGTGTCTTCACGCCCAGCTGAGTTTAATTTTTTAATTTTAATTTTTAATTTTATTTTTAAAATTTGACTGGAATTGTGAGTTGTCCCCCCCCCCCTTCCACCCAAGGTAAGGTCTTACTCTAGCTTAGGCTGACCTGGAATTCACTAGGTAGTCTCAGGGTGGCCTCGAACTCACAGCAGTCCTCCCTCTGCCTCCCCAGTGCTGGGATTAAAGGTGTGTGCCACCATGCCCATCTTAATTATGAGTATTTTAAATGTTTGTGTGTCCCTTTGACTACGTTTTCAAAGAAATGAGTTATTTATAGACCTGAAAAGTACTCGTTATAGTATTGTGATATAGTACATACCCAGAGGTGTTAAAATACTGGGCCACCAGGTGTCATTGCTGACAGGGCACCATCTGTGTCAGATCTTGATGCTGAGGCAACACAAGACAATAAGTGGCTTTTTTCCTCTGGCTGGAGAATGACAGATAACAGGATACAGGAGCAGATGCTGAGTGCTGTAGCAGGCCATCATGTGTGCCAAGAGAGGATGATGGCATGTTGTCCCTGAGAGCCTGTGCCATCTGGATTCCTTCCTCCCCTGCATGGGAGGTGGGCTAGGTTTGACAGAAGTGAAGACTTGGCTGAGCCAGGGAGGAATGGCAGGGAGAGGGAGGGCCTAGGCTGAGCAAAAGTGTGATCTGGGAGAGCAGGGAGCAGTCACTGTGGCCAAGAGTTGGCTGAGGCAGAAACTGAGGTTTTGTTGTGGACTGATGTTTGGAAAGCAAGGTGGTGACATGGACCTGGAATAAGGCCATGCCGAACTCACCATCCAAGTAATCTGAGGTTTTGAGACACTGACAGTGGACATGCCAAGAAAAAAAAAAAAGAAGAAGAAATGATTAGGGCTGGAGAAATGGCATAGTGGTTAAGGTGTTTGCCTGCAAAACCACAGGACCCCAGGAATTCCCAGGACCCACATAAGCCAGATGCACAAGGGGGTGCAGTGTGTCTGGAGTTTGTAGTACCTGGAGGCCCTAGTGTGCTCATTCTCAATCTGCCTCGCTCTCTTTCTCTCCCAAATAAACAAAATATATTTAAATTTTTTTTGTTCATTTTTATTTATTTATTTGAAAGAGACAGAGAGGGAATGGGCGCGCCAGGGCTTCCAGCCACTGAAAACGAACTCCAGATGTGTGCGCCCCTTGTGCATCTGGCTAACGTGGGTCCTGGGGAAACAAGCCTCGAGCCAGGGTCCTTAGGCTTCATAGGCAAACGCTTAACCGCTAAGCCAGCTCTCCAGCCCACAAAATATACTTAAAAATGATTAAAGTAGACTTTTACAGAAAGTAGAGTTTATGACTTGGGTTGTAGCTCATTTAGAGTGCTCATCTAGCATGCATGTGAAGTCCTGATTTAGTTCCCAGCCCTGTAAACACTAAAGCAAAACAAAAATACCAGCCTTTTTTTTTTTTTTGTTATTTTGTTTATTTGTTTTTGGTTTTGTTTTGCTGACCTAGAATTCACTATGTAGTCTCAGGGTGGCCTTGAACTCACAGCGATCTGCCTACCTCTGCCACTTGATTGCTGGAATTAAAGCCATGTGCCACCATATCCAGCTTAAAATAGCATATGTTTATTATCAAAGGAAGAGTGTGAATCATTATCCAGGTATATATAATTTATATTAGGTTCTAGCCTTCCAGGAGCTGAATGCCAGATTCTCAGATTAGAGCACAGCTCCTGCCAATTTCTTGATTGTTGCACATGCAGGAAGCAGTCCAGATGGCCCTGCCTTTCCAGTCACATGCCATTTTTGTATGATTGTACGTTCCTGTATTATAGGTATATAGAGAATGAGGAGACTACTGATCCCATTTTATTACTGTGTAGCACTATTACTACATATATAGTAATTTAAAACAACACATTTATTTTCTTCAGTTGATTTGAGTGAATGCCAACCACAGATTAGCTGGGTCCCCTTGTCATCAGTGACTTGGCCAGGGCTGTGCTGTCATATGAAAACCTTCTGGGGTGAGGTCTAGGATCTCATGGCTGCTGTCATGGTTATGCTCCTTGAAGGCTAGCAGGGCAAGGCCTTAGTGTTTTGCTGGCACACTCAGTTGCTCCCCTCATGGGCCTTTGCAGAGTCGAAAAGGACATACCATCTTGTTTCTTAAGCCAGCAAAGACTGCTACTATGGACACTGTAGCCTTATAAAATTAAAGTATTATCACCTCTGTCATAGTCTATTAGAGATCAGTTACAGATGCTGCCCACCTGCAGTTAAGGGGAAAGGACTACATAAGAGTGTAACTACCAGAAAGCAAGGAACGTGAGACATGGAGTTTGTCATCCACTCCTATAGAACTGGGCTCTCTCTCCAGCCCTTGTGCATTATTATTTTGGTTTTTGAGGTAGGGTCTCACTGTAGCCCAGGCTGATCTGGAATTCTCAGGGTGGCCTTGAATTCATGGCAATCCTTTTTTTTTTTTTTTAAGATTTATTTATTTATTAGAGACAAAGGGAGGGAGATATAGAGGGAGGGAGAGACAGAGAGAGAGAGAATGGGTGTGCCAGGGCCTCTAGCCACTGCAAATGAACTCCGGATATGTGTGCCACCATGTGCATCTGGCTTACGTAGGACATGGAGAATTTAACCTGAGTCCTTAGGCTTCACAGGCATGTGTCTTAACTGCTAAGCCATCTCTCCAGCCCCTGTGTATTAGTTTTTAAGTTGACTAAGTAGCAGCATCTATCAGATCACCAAACCTGATTTTTAAATAGAGTATGATTTAGATTAAGTTTAAAAAATTAATTTTTTCTTTTTGATCAAAAGATGGTACTTACAAAAATAATTATGGAAGCCGGGCATGGTGGTGCTCAACCTTAAATCCCAGCACTGTGAGTTCAAGGTCACCCTGAGACTACCTAGTGAATTGCAGGTCAGCCTGGGCTAGAGTGAGACCCTACCTCAAAAAACCGAAAAAAGGGCTGGAGAGATGGCTTAGCGGTTAAGCGCTTGCCTGTGAAGCCTAAGGACATCGGTTCGAGGCTCGGTTCCCCAGGTCCCACGTTAGCCAGATGCACAAGGGGGCGCACGCGTCTGGAGTTTGTTTGCAGAGGCTGGAAGCCCTGGCACGCCCATTCTCTCTCTCTCCCTCTGTCTTTCTCTCTGTGTCTGTCACTCTCAAATAAATAAATAAATAAAAATTAAAAAAAAAACCGAAAAAAAAAGTAATCATGGTATTTATCAGAGATAAAGCAGGCTACCTACCTCTAATAAAAATTACATCATTGCATTCAGGGAAAATTTGCATCACCCAAGGCAGGTCCCTTAATGATATTCTGGGCCATGTGGGAAGCTTTTTTGTGGGCCCCTGGGGATGTGGGTCCCACCCGCTGGGACCAGAGCTGTGGTGGCTCTGGCAATTCACCAAGGGTGGGCTCCTGTGGAGCGCTGGGTGGATTCTGAACCCATTTCCCAGTCAGGGCCCCGAGTTGCTGTTAGTGTCCAAACAGCTGAGTGAGAAGGAACAGGAGTTGTGGAACACTGAGCACTTGCTGCACAATGAGAATGAAGACTTAAAGCTTGCAGAAAATGAAATAGCATATGTCAGAAACAGCCTAGCTGAAGCATGGGACAAACTAGATAAGGGGCTTTGGTCCTGGAGGTCACTGAGGATTTGGAGGCCAGGAGGCAATGCTGTTCATGTCTGAGAAGTTTGATGCGTATCAGCAATATGCAGCCCTTAAAAGATGGTGCTTTGAAATCCTGGACTATTTCCCAAGTGAAATAGGTGGCCTTAGGCATGCTTCTGTCAGCATTGGAGGCTCAGAAGTGTATAAGCACATGCAGGTTGAAGGAGGAGTACACAGTGTACAAAGAGTGCCAAACACAGAGAAGTAAGGTTGCATGTGTACCAGCACCGTGATAGAGGCCACATTTCCTTAACCTGCTGAGAGTAAATTGGTGATTAACCCTGAAGACTTGAGAACTGACCCTAAGAGAAGGATCACTGTGAGTGTGAGGCCATTCTGGGACTATAGAGTGAGTTCTAGGTCAGCCTGAGCTAGAGTGAGACTCTATCTCAGAAAAACAAACAGATAAAATTCTATTGTTTTTTTTTTTTTAATTAAAAAAATTATTTGAGACACTGGCAAAAAGGAGAGAGAAGGGGCGCACCAGGGCTTCTAGCCACTGCAAACAAACTCTAGACACATGTGCATCTGGCTTACAGTGGATCTGGAGAATTGGACCTGGGTCCTTAGGCTTTGCAGACATGCACCTTATCCACTATAAGCCATCTTTCCAGCCCTCCATTTTTTTTTTTAAATTATGTATTAGAGAGGAGGGAGGCAAACAGAGAATAGGCGTGCCTGGGCCTCTAGCCAGTGCGAACAAACTCCAGACACAAGCATCATCTTGTGCATCTGGCTTATGTTGGTACTGGGTAATTGAACCTGGGTCCTTTGGCTTCGCAGGCAAGCTCCTTAACTGCTAAGCCATCGCTCAAGCCCTCCATCGTTTTAATAAAGGGACTCCTGATTCTGTGTACACAGTCATGAACGGCGGCGGTGAATATGGATCTGCTCTAGCTCACAAGCCACATGTGCTGCCTTGATGTCTCTTTTTCTTCAGCATTTTTCTGTCCCACTCCCACAAGTCTATGAAACCTGAGGACATAAGGCTGAACCTGTTAATCTCTTCCTTTTATTTACTTACTACTTTTTCAGTATCTTTTTTTTCTAAACATAATCACAGTTGCTTCCTGGAAGTTGAATTCCTTCTCTCCAAACAATACTTTGGGGGAGGTACCAGCAGTTTTATTGATGTCTCTAGCTATATGCCTCCCCCCCCCCACCCCCAAGGTAGGGTCTCATTCTAGCCCAAGCTGACCTGGAATTTACTATGGAGTCTCAGGGTATCCTTGAATTCACAGCAATCCTCCTACCTCTGCTTCCCAAGTGCTGGGATTAAAGGTGTGTGCCACCACACCTGGCTCTCTGGTTGTATGTGCATGCCACTTTTCCACTTTGTCTTGCTTTATGCCATTGCATGTTTTGTAATAACTAGGATCAACACAAGGGATCTTTGCTTTATTTCTGTTCTTTTTTTTTTTTTCAGTACCAAATACTTGTAAGAAAACAGATGACTTTGGGACATCTAATGTGCCAGCTGTTGATCTAGACCACAAATTTAGATGCAAGGTTGTGGACTGTTTAAAATTTTTTCGCAAAGCTAAACTGTTGCACTACCACATGAAATATTTTCATGGAATGGAGAAGTCCCCAGAGCCAGCAGAGAGCCCGGGGAAGAGGCATGTCCAAACGAGGGGCTCTTTAATGTCCGACAAGGCCAGTCAGGAGAACCTGACTCGGAAGCGTGTCTCTGCCAGCTCTCCAAGTAAGTACCTTGCCTCTGCATTGTGTGTTAGGATGGCTTTACTGCTTGGGGCACAGTGCTGATGTTTCCTACACAGAAAGCAGCCAATGGATTTGGTCTGGTCTAATTGAATCCCACAAGACTAAAAATGGTAGACAGTACTTGGGAGTTTTACCATGGAGAGGAGGTCCCTGCTTCTTGGAAGCACTGTCTCTTTTTGTTCATGTGACCTGAGAGTTACCTAGCCTCTGAAGGCCTTGGTACTCCTAGGATGAGGGGATAGTTGGGCAAGGGAGCTCTGAGGTCATTAGAAGAATGTGGTCTCAGAACAGGTGGGTATCATTATCTTACCCTCCCAAATGTGATCCTCATCCTTGCCAGCTGGACAAAAGCTCAAGAGAACTAAAAAAGGCTATAAGATTCTTCTTGGTACACATGTGAATTTTCTTACCTCTTCCTTGCAATAGAAGGTGTTTGTTAGCAGCACAGTTTGATCAGAAACCACAGTGGTGCCTGTAGGATTGCCACAGAATCTCATTTCCTAGAAAAAAAAGAGAGAGAGTGAGAGAGAGAGTGAGAGTGTGTGTGTGTTTTTGAGATAAGGTCTCACTCCAGCCCAGTCTGGCCTGGAACTCACTCTGAAGCCCCAACTCAGTGATTATCCTACCACTTCCTCCCAGTGCTTGGGTTAAAGTTGTGTGCCACCACACCTGGCTGATTCTTTAAATTGCACGTAATTATGCTTTGCTTTTTTTTTTTTTTTTTTTTTCCAGGTAGGGTCTCACTCTAGCCTAGGCTGACCTATTCACCATGGAGTCTCAGGGTGGCCTTGAACTCACGGCAATCCTCCTACCTCTGCCTCCTGAGTGCTAGGATTAAAAGCATGCGCCACCACGCCCAGCTAAAGTTATACATAATTATGTAAGAAAATAGCCGGGTGTGGTGGCGCATGCCTTTAATCTCAGCACTTGGGAGGCAGAGGTAGCAGGATCGCCATGAGTTCAAGGCCACCCTGAGACTACATAGTGAATTCCAGGTCAGCCTGAGCCAGAGTGAGACCCTACCTTGAAAAAACAAAATAAATAAATAAATAAATAAAATAATAAACTCAGCATTCAAAACAAAATGATAAAATATTTAAATGTGTTTATTTACAGCTACAAAAGAGAAGGAAAAAAATAAAGAGAAGAAATTCAAAGAGTTTGTGAGAGTGAAGCCAAAGAAGAAAAAGAAAAAGAGAAAGAAAACCAAACCTGGTAATTTCTCCCTGAATGTTTCATTTGGATTGTCTTGCCATGGTGGGGAAGGATGTCTTCTTCCCTCAGTGACCTCTGGGCCTGGGCTACCATTTAGTAGAGGAAGGACCAGCAGACCTATCCTAGGGCTTGTATATACAGCCTAGCATGTTCCCTGGCTGTTGTGGATTGAGGGTTGAGGACACTCAAGTCTTAGAAAGTTTTTTGTTTCTTTTTCATATTTTAATATTTTAATTTACTTATTTGAGGGGGAGAGAGAGGTCAGAGGCAGAGAGAGAGAGAGAGAGAGGGAGAGGGAGGGAGAGAGAGAGAGAGAGAGGGAGAGGGAGGGAGAGAGAGAGAGAGAGAGAGAAAGAAAGAAAGAAAGAAAGAAAGAAAGAAAGAAAGAAAGAAAAAGAAAGAAAGAAAGAAAGAAAGAAAGAAAAGGCATGCTAGGGCCTTCTAGCCACTGCAAACGAACTCCAGCACATGTGCCACCTTGTGTGTTTGCTTTATGTGGGTACTGGGAAATTGACATTGGGTCCTTTGGCTTTCCACTAAGCGCCTGAACTGCTAAAGCCATCTCTCCAGCTCTAGTATTTTGTTTATTTGCAAATGGGGATGGGGGGGGAAAGGAGGGAAGGAGGAGAGTGGGCGCATCAGGACCTAGTGCCTTTGCAAACAGACTGTAGATACATGCACCACTTTGTGCATCTGGCTTTGTGTGGTTCTGGGGAATCAAACCTAGGTTGCCAGGCTTTCAAGCATGTACCTTTATTGCTGAGCCATCTCTCCAGATCAAGTCTCACAAGCTATGACTGGCTTTTATAAAAGCCTTCCCACATGCCAAATTGGCCAGTGTTCCCTATCATGGGGCCCTATATAGGAAAGTATCAGAGTATGAGAGGAAGTGCCCATGCATGGCTTTTTATATACATAATTCTTGCTCTTTTTTTTTTTCTTCAAGGTAGGTTCTCTCTGTAGCTCAGGTTGACCTGGAATTCACTGTGTAGTGGCCTTGAACTCACAGCGATCCTCCTACCTCTGCCTTCTGTTTGCTGGGATTAAAAGGCATACGCCACCATGCCTGCTAATTCTTGATTCTTTTTTCCCCCCAGTTTTTTTTAGATAAGGTCTTACTCTTTAGCCCAGGCTGGCTTTGAAATGTTTGTTTTCCAGGCTGGTCTCAAACTTTGAATTATCCTGCCTCAGTTTCTCAAGTGCTTAGATTTCAAGTATGCACCATCATTTCTAGTTTACCTACATAATTCTTTTACCCCCCCCCCAGGGGGTGGGCTTGAGGTAGGGTCTCACTCTAGCCCATGCTGACTTGAAATTCTCTACGTAGTCTCAGGGTAGCCTTGAACTCATGATGATCCTCCAACCTCTGATTCCCGAGTGTTGGGATGAAAGGTAGTTCACTGTGTAGTCTCAGGATGTCCTCGAACTCACGAAAGGAGGGTGGGGGGGCTCAGAGAATGGGCGCACTAGGTCCTTCAGCCACTGCAAATGAACTCCAGGCATATGTGCCTTGTGCATCTGGCCTGTGTGGGTCCTGAGGAATCAAACCTGGGTCCTTTGGCTTTGCAAGCAATCACCTTATCCGCTAAGCCATTTCTTTAGCTTCAGTCATAATTTTTTTTTTTTTTTCCTTTTTTCTTTTTCAAGGTAGGGTCTTACTCTAGCCCAGGCTGACCTGGAATTTACTATGGAGTCTCAGGGTGGCCTGGAACTCACGGCGATCCTCCTACCTCTGCCTCCCGAGTGCTGGGGTTAAAGGCGTGCGCCACCACGCCCGGCTTCATTCATAATTCTTAAACAGGCAGCTCTCCAGATTCTCTTACCTGAATCTCTTACTGGAAAGTGCATGTCTACTACAACAGTGCCTAAGAGAATCTGTGTTCTAACGTTGGGAGTTAAATTGTATTTCTAGTATTAATTCTGGCTTAGGAAAACAATCCTGTCAGAAAGGAGGGTGGAATAATGTTGAGGAGCAAGTGTTCCTAGAGGTGCTGGCAGTATGAATCCCTAAATATGCCTTCCATGACTCTTCTGGTTGTCGCTACCTCTTTGAGCTCTTAGACCCGCAGGCTATTAATTGGATAGAGTTGATTCTTGGCTGCCCTGATGTCGCCTGTGATGATTGCTCATTTGTTCCTGTGCTGTTCTAGAATGTCCATGTAGTGAGGAGATCACTGACCCCTCCCAGGAACCTTCTCCACCCAAGGGATTTGCTGTCATCAAGTGCGGGTCTTCACAGAAGCCTGGGGTCCATATGAGTCCACAGCTTCATAGTTCAGAATCTGGAAACCACAAAGGAAAATTGAAAGCTTCTGGTGAGAGAGCTCTCTGCTGTTGGATCATTTGTTAGAAAGTATATGTAGTAAGCACTTACATGATTATACATAGTCAGGCACCAAGACCTAGTAATTTTATAATTAAGTACTAAAAGATTTGGTAGAGAGAAGCGCTGAGGCAGATTAAAAAATTTTTAAAAATATGGAATGCTACATGAATTTATGTGTCAGCCTTATGCATGGGGCCATGCTAATCTTCTTTGTGTTGTTCCAGTTTTAGTATATGTACTGCTGAAGTGAGCACTGTGTTTTTTTGAGGTAAGGTCTCACTGTAGCCTGGCTGACTTGGAATTCACTATGTAGTCATGGGCTGGCCTGGAACTCACAGAAGTTCTCCTACCTCAGCTTTCTGAGTGCTGGAATTAAAGGCATGCACCACCACACCTGGCATAGATTTCTTTTTAGGGGAAAAGTTTTATAAGACGAAGTTAATACATCATGGAAGAGCATGACAGGTTCACTTAAGCCAGATAGGGTTCCTCAGCTTCTGAAGAACAAAGGAAGCTTTTTTTTTCCCCCATCTTTTTGTGGAAGAGAGGGAAATTCTTCTCCCTGTTCTAGGAGCCACTAGATAGGAACCAAGGTGATACTTTAGGTGGCTTAGAGCTTCCCTGGCAATAAGAGTAAGTGTTGGGGGTGGGTGGCAGGAGGTCACATAGATACAGTAATAACGTTATAATTCCAGGTTGCCTCAGATAGGGCAGCAGAAGAGGCTGAGCTTGACTGTTTGGCCTTGGTCTTAGGCAGTAAGGTTGCTCAATGTGACCACATATGTTCTAAGAGTAATTAAGTCTGGAATGTCTCTCATGATGTGTGCAGAACTGTAAAGATATATGTGGACACAGAAGATTATAAAGTCCTGGATGGTTGGAGACAGGCAGCCGAGGAACATACTAGAGAGGTTAAGGAGGTGGTCTGTATGGTTCCTGAACAGTTGTTACTACTCTGACAATGCCCTCTGTGACCTTGAGAGTTCTCTGAGTGAACAAGGAAATGGATTTCAGGTCATTGTTAGGCAGCTGTTTCTAGTAACAAGCCTAGAGAACAGGTCTGAGTCCCAATTCCAGTCCTGTGAAAGTCCCTGGAGGAGTGAGTCTATGAGATAATTTTCTTCTTTGGATGGTCTAGGGTTTTATAATGCTTATAAGTAAGTTTAAAATAGTGTCTGTTGAATTCCCTTTCCTTCTAGAGGAGGACAATTTGAGTGAATCTTCTTCTGAGAGCTTTCTTTGGAGTGATGAGGAATATGGCCAAGATGTTGATGTGACTACCAACCCAGACGAGGAGCTTGATGGGGAAGACCGCTATGATTTTGAGGTTGTCCGTTGCATCTGTGAAGTCCAGGAGGAAAATGACTTCATGATTCAGGTAGGCAGAGCTTCCAGAACCCAGGTCTAGAGAAAAAGTAACTGTTTCTTGGAAAGAATGTTGAGGCTAGCAACAATCATTGAGAAGCCCCTGATATGCAGTAACCATAGCAGGCTGAGTTTGCTTCTTGGTTCAGCTTCCTGGGGAATCTTGGCTGCTGTAATTACTCATTAATAGTATAAGAAGGGAATTGCAAGGAATCATTGAGTCTAAAGGGGAATGTCTTTACCTGTTGACACACAGTGAGGGACTGGACAATGGTGACTCAGATTTTGGAGTAGCAGTTTAACCTTCTTATGGCCTCATGTTCTCTTTGAGATAAATTTTTCCCACGTAGCATTTATTTATTATTTATTTATTTATGAGAGATAGAATATGGGCATGTCCATTTCTTCGGCTATTACAAATGAACTCCAGATGCATGTGCCACCTTTAGCATCTGGCTTATGTGGGTCCTGGATAATTGAAACTAGGTCCTTTGCCTTTGTGGGCAAATGCCTTAACCCCTAAGACATCTCCCTAGCCTCCGTATAGCTTTAAAAATATTATTTATTTGCAAGCAGAGAGGTGGGGTGGGATGGGCTTACCAAGGTGTTTTCTACTGCAAATAAACTCCATGTGTATCTGGCTTTACGTGGGTACTAAGGATTTTTAGGCTTTGCAAGCAAGTGCCCTCAACTGCTGAGCCATCTTTCCAGCCCCCTTATAGAAAAGGAGACTGGTTTTATAACTTGTCCATTTCGTTTTACTTTCCTGGAATGCTTTTCTGTCATCTTTGGGATGTCCCTGTGCAGTGGGACTTTGGGGAGACCATCACTGGCCCCATTTCTTGCTCTGGCTCTCAGTTCTGACAGAAGTAGTTGCTATTTGGTTGCCTAGGGGTCAAAGATCCTCTGGACATCTTCATAGCTGCGTGGCTGGCCTCCAAACCTGAGAGCTTTTATTTGAGAAAGAGGCAGATAGAGAGAATGGGTGTGCCAGGGCCTCTAGGTATTACAAACAAACTTCAAACACATGTGCCACCATGTGTATCTGGCTTATGTGGGTTCTGGGGAATTGAACCTGGGTCCTTTGGGTTTGTTGGCAAGCACCTTAACTGCTAAGCCATCTCTCTGGCCCCCAGAAGAACAAATAAAACTTAAACTTTTATATGCATTCATTACCTACTTAGGAAGGCATGGCATGAATAACTTTTCCTTAAAATATTTAATTTAGCTGGACATGCTGACATAGTCCTATAATCCCAGCACTCTGACAGAGGCAGGAGGATCACTATAAGTTCAAGACCATTTTGGTCTACATGGTGAGTCCCAAGTCAGCCAGGGACCCTGTCTGTATATACACATCAAACAACTATTGGCTTTGAACTCATAGCATTCCTTCTACCTCAGCCTCCCAAGTGTTAAACTTACAGGCACAAGCTACCATATCTAACCATTTCTATATGTATTTGAATCTCTTTGTGGATTTCTTTTTCATTGATCCATATGGATAGATGGATGGGGATATATATATATATATATATACACACACACACACACACATATACATATATATATATATATCTCAATAATATAAATTAAAAATATATAATATTATCTGTTTATTATTTGAGAGAGAGAGTGTGTGTGTTGTCATGGCCTCCTGCCACTGCAGATGAACTCAGACACGTGCACCATGTTTTATGTGGATTCTGGGCATTGATCCTGGGCTGTCAGGCATTGCAAGCAAGCGCCTTTTACCACTGATCATCTCTGTAGCCCCCGGCTCGCGCGTGTCTGTGTTCTCATTCTCGTTTTCTCCCCCCCCCTCCACACACACACATACACACACACACACATTTATATACATACATATATAGTTTTTAATATTTATTTTTATTTATCTATTTGAGAGAGGGAAAGAGGCAGAGAGAGAAAGAGAAAGAGAGAATGGGTGCACCAAGGCTTCTAGCCATTGTAAATGAACTCCAAATGCATGTGCCACTTTGTGCATTTGGCTTATGTGGGTACTGGGGAATTGAACCAAGGTCTCTTGGCTTTAAAGGCAAGTGCCTTGATTGCTAAGCCATCTCACTAGCCCCTATATATTTGTTTTAATTAGTTTGCCACCTTCCTTTTCAACCCTTCTTTCCTTCTCTACATCCTGTCCTTTCTACTTCCACTGCCCAATACCAGGGAAGGTAATGGAACTTAGGTATTGCCAGAAGCCTTGCACTTGGCTAGGCTCATGTTCTGATTTACCCATGTGTCTCATTGCCTGTGTAACCTTTGGGAGGTTTTCAGACTAAGAACACTGTGCTACCACATGATCACTCTGAAGGGTCAGAGTTAATTGGCAAGCACATTGGTAGGAGAAACTTCATCTATGAAGCTGTGTATTGGACTTTGTCATAGGGATTTTCTTTATTTATTTATTTATTTTTGGTTTCTCGAGGTAGGGTCTCACTTTAGCCCAGGCTGACCTGGAATTCACTATGGAGTCTCAGGGTGGCCTTGAACTCATGGCAATCCTCCTACCTCTGCCTCCCAAGTGCTGGGATTAAAGGCATGCACCACCAACCCTGGCTGGGGATTTTAATTTAATTTAATTTTTTATTTGAAAGGGAGATAGAGAATAGGCACACAAGGGCCTCCAGCCACTGGAAACCAACTCCATATGCATGCACCACCTTGTGTTTCTGGCTTACATGGGCCCTGGGGAACTGAACCTGGATCCTTTGGCTTTGCAGGCAAGTGCTTTAACCACTAAGCCATCTCTCCAGCCCAAGTCATGGGGATTTTTTCACATGACCTTCACAGAATCTTCATAGTCCATAGTGTGGGTTGGAATCATATCTCATTTTGCAAAATGGGAAGCTGGTGCCCAGGGATTTGCAAAGTAACATAGCTAATGAATGTCTGAGCTGTAATTCAAACTCACCTTTTTGTCACATCAAGTTAACTTTCTCTTAAGAATTTGAGTGATTTCATTAATTCCCCTCACCTGATCAGGCAAGTAAAAGCTTGTAGAAACGCAAGTGACGGCAGTCATTCTGAAATTAGCATTGTCCTATGATGTAAAGTTGTGTTTTAATTTTTTGGTGGGGAATCAGGATCTCAGCTCAGGTTGGCCTTCAACTCACTATGTAACTGAAACTGGCCTTTAATTTCTTATTTCCCTGTTTCTACCTCCCTGGAATTACAAGCATGTACCACCATGCTTGCCAATATAAATAGTCTTTCTGTTCTGGCCTGTACAGTAACCAGTAGTGTCAAGTGGGCATTGAAGAGATAGCTCTTGGGACTAAAAAACTGATTTTGTAACTTGTTTGCTTAGATGTAGACCCCCCATGTGACAGTGGTGCCATATTAGAAGTTAGTAATGCCAGGTGTGGTGACACATGCTGTTAATCCCAGCACTTGGGAGGCTGAGGTACGTGGCTCGCTGTGAGTTCAAGGCCAGTTTGAGACCACATAGTAAATTCCAGGCCAGCCTGGGCTAGAGTCACACCCTACTGGGGGGGGGCGGGGTAGAATTAGGGTGACTAGACCCCTGAAGGTAAAAAGGGCAGGAAAGTTTGCACCTGCCAGAAATCCAAGATCATCTGATTTCTTATCTTTTGTGTAGTTCCCCAAAGACCAGTTTTTCCACAAACAACCAGGACCCCTCCTGGGAGGGAGGTCTTTCCTAGGATTTAAACACTGTGGTTGGTCAAGTTCAAACCCCTGTAATGTGGTGTCAGGGTTAGCCTCTTCCTGAGACGACCCCTATCCCTCACCAACCAGCTGGCCCTCTGGTTCACCTGGGCCAAAAGACAGCCCACCACCCTATGATTATAAATACCTTGGTAAGGGGAGGGCAGGCCTCTAAATACTTGGGAACTTCCAGCTGTGGGTGAAGTTTTCCCTCTGCTGGGCCTGGGCTGGCTCTTCCCAGGCCCAGTCAGGAGGGCCCCCTAACCCTTACTTTCCACATGGGTTCTTTATCCTCTACAGCTCCCCACATGGCAGGAGCTCCTCCTTGAGCTTTATTTTCTCTTTTCTTTCCATGCGTTTCCCCTCAAGCCTCCTATGTGGGATCTCTAGCCACGTGGATGCTTTCATTGGCTCTACCTCCCTCAATAAATACAATAATTTAATAATTATCCTTCTTAGTTTTTTTCTTCTTCTTTCTTTTTTTTTTTTTTTTCTTTTTTTTGGTTTTTGAGATAGGGTCTCACTCCGGTTCAGGCTGACCTGGAATTCCCTATGTCGTCTCAGGGTGGCCTCGAACTCACAGTGATCCTCCTACTTCTGCCTCCCAAGTGCTGGGATTAAAAGTGTGAGCCACCATGCCCAGCTCTTTCCTTTTTTTCTTTTTAAAAAGTTTTATTTATTTATTTGACACTGGGGGGGGGGGGAGGCAGGCAGGGAGAGGGAGAGAATAGGTGTGCCAGGGCCTCCAGCCACTGCAAATGAACTCCAGATGTGTGCGTCCCCTTGTGCCTCTGGCTAATGTGTGTCCTAGGGAATTGAACCTGGGTCCTTTGGCTTTGCAGGCAAATGCCTTAACCGCTAAGCCATTTCTTCAGCCCTCAGTTTTCTTTTTTATTCAATTCTTTGACTAAACGTAAGGTGGGTGTGCACAGACTTTCCTGGACCCTTAGAACCTGTTACACTCCCTCAAAACCTCCCTCCCAAAAAAGAAAAGTCAATAGGGAGTGCTGTTCCCTCCCCTCACCCTCAGCAAATGAGCCTTACTTTGGGAGGATACTTCCTGAGTTTAACTTGTGCTGCCTCTTTAATTCTGACAGTGTGAAGAGTGCCAGTGCTGGCAGCATGGGGTCTGCATGGGATTACTGGAAGAAAATGTACCTGAGAAGTATACCTGTTATGTTTGCCAAGATCCTCCAGGTAAAAATTTCTGCAGTCAAGATATTACCAGTATGTAATGTTCTACTTAGCGTAGTAGGCTTTGAGACATCCTAAACGTCTGTAGCTTTTTTTTTTTTTTTTTGAGGCAGGGTCTCACTCTAGCCCTGGTAGGCTTGTAGTCATGAGATGAATTTCTTCATTGACTCCTCTTCACTTTGGTTGCTAGCCCAGCTCTCCCAAATTTAGCCTTAAGAGTATGTGTGAAGACGACCCATTTTCAATAACAAGGAGGGTCTAATGGGAGGGGGTAGATCACAGATGAGCCTAAATAATGGTACCAAACTGCCTGTATTTACTGAAAAGAAAACTAATAAATTAAATTTAAAAAAAAAAAAAAGAGTATGTGTGAAGAGACTAGCCTAGGAGAAAGACTGACCTTGAGCTAGAACTTCTCTTTAAATATAGTGAAAAACAAAAGAGACCTAACCTCTTAGTAAACCTTTAATTATACAGTATGATCTTGTTAATAAGCACAATGATGTACAGCAGTCTAAAACTTTCCTGTGCCCTGACTGAAACTATAAACAATATTCAATGAGCACCTTTTCTTTTGAAAGCTTTGAGGATGGGCATATGACTGTGGCATTCAGAGCTGTTAGAAACCTTGCTTTGTTCTCTGTGATAGCGTTTGCCCTCCATTGCATCACTGCCACTAGGGAGGGAGATTTGTCTTGGAGGGGAAGAACCAGGCATTGTTGTATACAGCGTGTCACTGAAAGCAGTGTTTTGGTTCCTTAGCAAGATGAGTTTGTTTGTGGATATAGAGGTCACTGGTGGCTCATGGGTTCCTCTTCCCAGAGGTTAGGGTCATAAGTCTATGGTTCTTATGATGCTGCTGGTGGTGGGATGGTTACCCTATCTCCTTACTGCCTGTGAGACTTTTCCCTCAGCTCCAGTTGCCCTGATTTCCTTATAGCTAGACAATACTTTCTGCTTCTGTTACATGACTTTCTTAACCTCTTTAAACTAGAACTGATTTGTAGTGCCAAATCTCGAGGGACTGTCATTACAGCTTATTTCCAGCAAGTAGGTCCCTTCTGGGCCTGAGAACCTTCGTTGTGATGTCTCCTTGGACTAGATGAGTTCACAGTCAGAGAATAATTTGCTTCTGTTTTCCATTTACCCCAAGAAGAGAGTGTAGTTAGACACATGAGCAAACACAGGCCCAGAAAGGACACAACTTGCTCTAGATCACCACACCATCATCAGTCAGTCAGGTGATGAGAACCAATTGTTGTTGGCCTTGTCTTCACGCTTTTAATCCAGGCACGTGGTCAGCTGGGAGGATCACTAGGAGATTGAAGCCAGCCTGGGTTTCAGATTAGAATGAGACCCTGCCTTAGAGACAAAATAACAAAATACCTGAATTTGCTATGGCTGCTGCCTCCCTGGGGTTGCCCCAGAGTCCCAAAGGCTTCCTAAGGGAACTTTATTTGTTTTGAGGCAGAGTCTTGCTATATAATTCAGGCTGTCCTAGAACTCACAATCCCCTGTCTAAGGTACCTTTTAAAGATCTTTTTTGTCTTGTCTTTCTACTTTTCCCTCTTGAGAGATCATAATCATTTCATCAAGCTCTGTATACTTTCTGAACTTGTAATATAACTCTAATTGCCAAACTGCAACTTCATTCTTCGTTGAATAGATTCCAGAATGTCATTCACAGGCCTGTGACGAAGCTAAGGATTGTAGTTCAGTGGTAGAGAGTTAACATATTCATTTTTCTTTCTTTTTTTTAAATTTTTTTATTATTTATTAGAGAGCGAGGAGAGAATGGGCACACCAGGGCTTCTAGCCACTGAAAGTGAATTCCATATGCATGTGCCACCATGTGCATCTGCCTTATGTTGGTTCTGGGGAATTAAACATGGGTCCTTAGGCTTCACAGACAAGCATCTTAACCACTAAGCCATCTCTCCAGCCCACATACTCATTTCTTTAAACAAAATTTATTTTCAAGCACAGTGGGTTGTTATGGGTGTGCCAGGGCCTCTTGCCACAGCAAGTGTCACTTTGTGCATCTGGTTTTACATGTGTACCAGGGAACCAAACTCGGGCCAAAAGGCTTTGCAAGCAAGCACCTTTAATGGCCAAACTATTTTCCACAGCCCTCATTTCTTGAGTGGTGTGTGTGTGTGTTTTAAGGTAGTATCTCACTCTAGTCCAGTCTGATACGGAATTCATTATGTAGTCTCAAGCTGGTCTTGTACTCTTGCCTCTGTGTCCCGAGAGCTGGGATTAAAGGTTTATGCCTCCATGCCCTTCTAAAATGTCCTTCCTTCCTTTCCTTACCTTCCTTCCCTTTCCCTTTCTTTTTTCTTTTTTTCTCATTTATTTATTTGGTTTTTCGAGGTAGGGTCTCACTCTAGCCCACACTGACCTGGAATTCACTATGTAGTCTCAGGGTGGCCTTAAGCTCATGGTGGCAATCCTCCTACTTCTGCCTCCCGTTGCTGGGAATAAAAGCATATGCCATTGAGCCCAGCTTTTTTTTTTTTTAAATTATTTTTATTTTGTCTCTGTGTGTGTGTGTGTGTACTTCTGCCTCCCAAGTGCTGGGATTAAAGGCGTGCACCAACATGCCTGGCTAGACATATATTTTTTAATTATTAATGTTATTATCATGCTAATTCCCTAAATTCTTAAAAGGTTTAATTATTTTTAAATTGATTTATTAATGAAAGAGAGAGTGACAGACAGATACAGAAAGAGAATGAGAATGACAGGGCCCCCTGCCACTGTAAGTGTGTTCCAGATGCATGCCTCACTTAGTGCATCTGCCTTTACATGGGTACTGAGGAATTGAATCTGGGCTATCAGGATTTGCAAGTGGAGAGAGTATAAGAAAGAGAGAGGGAGGCAATAAGCCTAGTAGGACCCACTACCACTGCAAATGAACTCTAGATGCGTATTCCACTTTGCATCTGGCTTTACATTGATACTAGAGACTTGAACCCAGGTTGTCAGGCTTTAATAATTATTTTTGTTTTTATTTTTATTTATTTATTTGATAGCAACAGACAGAGAAAGAGGCAGATAGAAAGAAATAGAGAGAATGGGCGCACCAGGGCCTCCAGCCACTGCAAACGAACTCCAGACGCGTGTGCCCCCTTGCGCATCTGGCTAACGTGGGTCCTGGGGAAACAAGCCTCAAACTGGGTCCTTAGGCTTCACAGACAAGCGCTTAACCACTGAGTCATCTCTCCAGCCCAAGGTTGTCAGGCATTATAAGCAAGTGCCTTTAGCCACTGGGCCTCTCCAGCCTACTTGTTGGTGTTTTGAGAGAGAATCTCATGTAGCCTCTGGCCTCAAAGTCAGTATGTAGCTGAAGATGACCTTGAACTTCAAATCCTCCTGCCTCCATTTCCCTAGTATTGGGGTTACAGATGTGTGCCATTGCAGTTAATTTATTCCAGAGTTTTAAAAATTATATTTTACTTATTTATTTGAGAGAGAGAGGGAGAGAGGTAATGGGTACGCTGGGGCCTCCAGCCATTGCAAATGAACATGCAAGCGCCCCCTTGTGCATCTGGCTTACTTGGGTCTTGGAGCGTTGAAATGGGATCCTTTGGCTTTATAGGCAACCACCTTAACCACTAAGCCATCTCTCCAGCCCTCCTTCATTCCAGAGTTTTTATAGTGATCTATAAGTGACTAGCAGGTTGGAAGCTATCTCCTAGGCTTTTGGGACAGAAAGTGCTGCTGAGTGCCTGAGCTTACGTTTCCACTTCGTCCTACAGAACATTGTGATGAGCAGGGAGCCTTTCTTTCTAGGTCATCTTCATCCAACAGATGGAGAGCAGGGGTCCACATGGGAACGGGTATGGTCAGTGTGTGGAGTTAGGGGCAGATGGTACAGTTGGAGGGATGTACTTGGAGCTTCTTTTTGCCCGGTTCTGGGGATGTAGCCATGAACAAGATGACTTTTCTTCTGGCTCTCAGCAGGTTTGGGACAGGTATATATGTTAAAACAACTTAGGTGGGCTGGAGAGATGGCTTAGCGGTTAAGCGCTTGCCTGTGAAGCCTAAGGACCCCGGTTCGAGGCTCGGCTCCCCAGGTCCCACATTAGCCAGATGCACAAGGGGGTGCACATGTCTGGAGTTCGTTTGCAGAGGCTGGAAGCCCTGGCACGCCCATTCTCTCTCTCTCCCTCTATCTGTCTTTCTGTGTCTCTTGCTCTCAAATAAATAAATAAATACATTTTAAAAATTTAAAAAAAAAAACAATTTAGATCAACTAGTTGCCATCAGGGGGAAAGCGATAAGGAAAGGACTGAATAGGAACTCTGAAAAGGCTCTTTTGAA
Source organism: Jaculus jaculus (assembly GCF_020740685.1). Taxonomy (NCBI): domain Eukaryota; kingdom Metazoa; phylum Chordata; class Mammalia; order Rodentia; family Dipodidae; genus Jaculus; species Jaculus jaculus. The sequence goes on from NC_059109.1 coordinate 114,814,444, forward strand.
AATAAATAAATAAATAAATACACACACACACACACACACACACACACACACGCGCGCGCGCATGCATGTGTGTGTGTATGTGTGTCTGTCTGTCTGTCTGTCTGTCTGTCTATCTATCTATCTATCTATCTATCTATTTTTTTTTTTCCCAAGGTAGTGTCTTACTCTAACTCAGGCTGACCTGGAAATGAATTCACTATGGAGTCTCAGGGTGGCCTTGAACTCACAGCGATCCTCCTATCTCTGCCTCCGGAGTGCTGGAATTAAAGGCGTGTGCTACCACGCCGGGCCTAAAATATATTTTTTAAATTTTTATTTATTTGTTAGAGAGAGAGAGAGAATGGACACACCAGTACCACTGCAAATGAACCCCAGGTGCATGTGCCACTGTGTGCATTTGGCTTATGTGTGTTCTTGGGAATCGAACATGAGTCCTTAGGCTTTGCAGGCTAGCACCTTAATTGCTAAACCCTCTCTGAGGAGGTGGGAAAGATCTGGTCTTGAGAAGGTCTAGGAGATTCGGCTTCAGACAGAGTGGTACTAGAGCAAAGAGGCCAGGCCTACAAAGTGTGTCTGTGTGTGTGTGTGTGGGGGGGGGTTCTTTTTTTTTTTTTTTTTTGTTTGGAGGGAGGGTGTCATTCTAATTTGGATTGGTTTTTCTACCTCAGCCTGTCAAGTGCTGGGATTATAGATAGGTGCTTGGGGAAAGGGGTGGAGAAGAGAGAGCAAGAGAGACAAGAGACAGAAGTGAAAAGAGGGTGTTTTCTTCTCCAGAAACTCAAAGGAGGCATGAGAAGAGTAGGGAGATGAGAGCAGGAAGAAGTTGGGTCCATTGGGCCTCAGTAATTAGAGCTAGGGCCTTGGACTTCCTTTTGTGAACACTAGAAAGCTGTAGAGGGTTTGAGGTAGGGGAGGGAAGCATATGAGTTAAACATGCAGAAGTAGTCTAGCTGGACATGGTGGTGCATACCTGTAATCCCAGCACTTGGAGGTAGAGACCACAAGATCAGGAATGCCAGGTAAGTTTGAGGCCAGTATGGGCCACATTAGAACCTGTCTCAAAAATGATACAGAGGTGGGCTGGAGAGATGGCTCAGTGGTTAAGTGGTTAAGATGGCTTAGTGGTTTGCTAGAGTTCTTTTGCAGTGGCTAGAGGTTTGAATGTGCCCCACCCCCCAAAAATAAAAACAAGGAAAAAAAGATACCTGCAAAGTCTGAAGGATCAGGTTCGATTTCCCAGTATCCACATAAAGCCAGGTGCACAAACTGGTGCCTGTGTCTGGAGTTCATTTGCAGAGGCCCTGGCTTTTCCATTCTCATTTTCATTCATTTTCTGTTTCTTGCAAATAAACAATAAATTTTTTATATGAGAGAGAGAGAGAATTGGTGCACTAGGGCCTGCAGCCATGAGTCAAACATGGGTCCTTAGGCTTTGTAGGCAAGCACCTTACCCACTGAGCCGTATCTCCAGCCCAACATTTTATTTATTTTTATTATTATTATTTTTTTGTTGTTGTTTTTCAAGGTAGGGTCTTGCTGTAGCCCAGTTCGACCCAGAATTCACTGTGTAATCTCAGGGTAGCCTTGAACTCACAGAGATCCTCCTACTTCTGCCTCCCAAGTGCTGGGATTAAAGGCATGCACCACCATGCCTGGCCCCAACTTTTTTTTTTTCAAATTTTTATTAACTTCCATGATTATAAAAAATATCCCATGGTAAACTGGGCGTGGTGGCGCATGCCTTTAATCCCAGCACTCGGGAGGCAGAGGTAGGAGGATCGCCATGAGTTCGAGGCTACCCTGAGACTACATAGTGAATTCCAGGTTAGCCTGTGCCAGAGTGAGACCCTACCTCGAAAAACAAAAAACAAACAAACAAACAAAAATCCCATGGTCATACCCTCCCTCCCCCCACTTTCCCCTTTGAAACTCCATTCTCCATCATACCCTCCTTATCTCAGTCAATCTCTCTCTTAATTTTGATATCATGATCTTTTCCTACTCTTACGATGGTCTTATGTAGGTAGTGTCAGGCACTGTGAAGTCATGGATATCCAGGCTATTTTGTGTCTGGAGGGAGCATGTTGTAAGGAGTCCTACCCTTCCTTTGGCTGTTACATTCTTTCCGCCACCTCTTTTGCATTAGACCCTGAGCCTCGGAAGGTGTGATAGCGATATTGCAGTACTGAGCACTGTGGTCACTTCTTTCCAGCACTATGATACCTTCTGAGCCGTCCCAAGGTCACTGTCATCTGAAAAGAGAAGATTCTCTAACAAAAGTGAGAGTAGCATTAATATAAGGGTATAAACATTAATAGAAGTGCTTACTGAGCAGTTTGATAAGCATAGTATATACATTTAGCCAGAAAACAGCAGATGTTACACCCCTAGGGCTCATGACTACTCCTATTTTAAGTTTTCAGTATCAGGGATGTATTCCCTCTCATGTAGCAGACCTCCAGCCTTGTTAGAGGGCAGTTGGTTTCCACCATGACAGACGTGCCAGTATTGCACCCATTGGCTCATTTGGTCTGGCTGGCCAAATATAAGGCTTGCAGTGTCCACTGTTGAGTATCTTCACTGGTGATTTCTCTTTCTCCTGTTGAACTGCATGCAGAATGGCTTCTTCCAGCTTTCTGTCAGCCCCGACATTTTTTTAAATGAAGAAAAAATGATAGAGGGGGAGATGGAGGAAGGAAGGTAGGGTCCCATGCTCTCATTCTACCTATGACCAGTTCCAAGAGATTGATAAGGGCACATGCCTTATTCACCACTACCTTATCTCCAATACCTAGTAGAGCACCCAGGACAGAATAGGTGCCAAGTGAATGTGAACAAAATGATGTTCATGTGATGATTGTGTGTAATGATTAGACAGCTTGGGTTTCCTTTAGGCCACATGTAATCCTCCTAATGTCACTGCTTTAGGTCAGAGGCCGGGCTTCAAATACTGGTATGACAAGGAGTGGTTGAGCAGGGGCCATATGCATGGCCTGACATTTCTGGAGGAGAACTACTCCCATCAGAATGCTAAGAAGATAGTGGCCACCCACCAGCTTCTTGGCGATGTACAAAAAGTGATCGAGGTTCTGCACGGCTTGCAGCTCAAGATGAGCATCTTGCAGTAAGTGGCACTTGGTTTGGTCTGAGTTCAGTAGGGTACAGGCAGAGGCAGAAATGATGCCATCAAGGGGAAAGTGATAAGGAAAGGATTGAATAGGAATCCTGAAAAGGCTCTTCTCCTCTTCTTCCCCCTAGTAGGGTCTCATTTTGGCCCAGGCTGACCTGGAATTCCCTGTGTAGTCTCAGGCTGTTCTTAAACTCACAACAATCCTACCTCTGCCTCCCAAGTGCTGGGATTAAAGGAATGCACCACCACTTCTGTCTACCTTAACCATTTAAAATAATAATAATAAGTTTATTTATTCACAAGGATGATTGAGAGAGAAAGAAAGCATAAGGAATATTCCAGAGCCTCCTGTACTTTGTATATCTGCCTTTTAGTGGGTACTGGGGAATCAAATCCAGACCATGGGGCTTTGCTTTGCAAGTAAGCATCTTCAACCTCTGAGCCATCTCTCCAGCCCCCATCTTAACCATTTTGTAAAATATTTTTATTTATTTATTTGCAAGCACAGAGAGAGACACACACAGAGGGAGAGAGAATATGGGTGCACCAGTGCCTGCATTAGCTGCAGATAAACTCCAGATGCATGTGCCACTTTGTGCATCTGGCTTTACATACTGAGCTGGGGAATTGAACCTGGGTCACTAGGCTTGGCAGTCAAGTGCCTTAACCGCTGAGCTCTCTCTCCAGACGTTAACTCTTCATAATTTTACAGTTTTTTTTGTTTCCTTTCCTTCCCTTTCCTCCCCTTCCCCTCTCTAAAAATTTATATCCCTCTTAGTCATTGTATGATGGGGTGTATGGCTAGATATCTCAGATGAGGACTTCTCTCTCTGGTTCTCTCTATATTTGGAGAGTTTTGAAATTGAGAAACCTTGCAGTGGTGCTGGGTACCCCCAAACCCTTTCTCTGTTTGCTATTCCCAACAGAAGCAGGGAACATCCTGATTTGCAGCTCTGGTGCCAGCCTTGGAAACAGCACTCGGGGGAAGGGAGAGCTCATTCCAGACACATACATGTCACAGATGCCCGGAGCAAGGAGGAAGCCTCCAGCTATAGAACTTTGAATGGGGCAGTAGAAAAGCCTCTACCCCGGTCGGTGGAAGAGTCCTATATCACCAGTGAGCATTGCTACCAGAAACCCCGCGCCTATTACCCAGCTGTGGAGCAGAAACTGGTGGTAGAGACTCGAGGCTCTGCCCTTGATGCAGTCAACCCTCTCTGTGAGAATGGCGAAGATCCCCTCTCCCCTCGCTTAGACTGGCCTCTAGACCAAGACAGGAGCAGAGACAGTGATCCCAAACCCAGTTCCCCGAAGGTGTGTGGCTTGTTTGTATTAGTTCTTCATTTTGTGGTTAGTGCTTATAAATTTTCCTTTTGGATAGAAATGGTCTGTGAAGTTTCCTTCTTAAAAAACAAAACAAAACTTGTGTTTGTATGTATATATGTATGTGGGCACCAGGGTCTCTTGTCATTGTAAACAAACACCAGATGCCTGCGCCACTTTTTGCGTATGGCTTTATGTGACTACTAGGGAATAGAACCTGGGCCAGCAGGCTTTATAAATGAGTAGCTTTAACCACTTGAGCCATCTCCCCAGCCCCCCTGTGTAGGATATTTGTTAACAGAACTTTGTTTAAATTTGCATATCTTTTTTTTTTCTCCCCAAATTAGGGTCTCACTCTATCCCAGGCTGACCTGGCACTCACTCTGTAGTCCCAGACTGGTTTTAAACTCACAATGATGCTCCCCTATCATTGCCTCCTGAGTTCTGGCATTAAAGGCATGCAGTGAGGCTGGGTGTAGTGGCACACACCTTTAATCCCAGTCCTCAGGAGACTAGTGTAACAGACAGCTTCAGGTTCACTGAGATGAACTTCCAGACCAGGCACAGATATGGAGGATGGGATATTTATTGAAGCTTACAGATCCAGGGGAAGTTCCATAAATGGCAGAAGAAGCTGGCCTGCCTTCACAGGACCAAGCAGAGAGAGAAAAGTACAAGCCTAAAGGTCAAAAGCCACACAGCACACTTCAGGAACTCCAGCTAGGCACACTTTGCATATCTTTAGATTGAAACCCACCACCACACCTTAAGATCACCCAGTGACATTGCCTCCAGCCAGGTAGCCAGAACTCAATGTATTGGGGCCATCTATTCTATTCAAACCACTACACTGAGGTAGGAGGATTACCATGAGTTCAAAGCCACCCTGAGATTACTTTTCCAGGTCAGACTGGACTAGAGTGAAACCCTACCTCAAAAAACAAAAACAACAAACAAACAAAAAAAGGCATGCAATGAGGAAACAGAGGCTCAGAGAGGGGAAGGTACTCCACCAGGGCATGTTCGCAATGACAGAACCAGGACTCATCAAATTTGTGTGACTCCAGTGTGCTAACCCTCATCGATACTTGCCCTGCTCTGTTTGGCCCTTAGGTTTCTCAGAGGCCTGCTTCAGGCTGGGGCACTGGGGGGCCAGCTGAGGGAAGCATTTATGGAGCCTCCTGAGCTGAGCTGGTGGCATTGTACATAGGACAGGCCTCTATTTCTCCCAGGAAAAGGAGACAGGAAGAGGGAGGTAGGGAATTCAGGCTACAGCTAGTTTTCAAAGAGTACTAAACATTGACTAGTTAGAGGAAGAGCTAGAAGGGTCTTTCTTCTCAGTAACTTAAATGTCATTGAATCTCCAGGTGAGGGAATACATCTCCAAAAAGGTTCTACCAGAGGAAGTCCCTGCTCGGAAGCTGCTGGACAGAGGTGGAGATGGGCTCCTGAGTTCCCAGCACCAGTGGCAGTTTAACCTGCTGACACATGTGGAGTCTCTTCAGGATGAAGTCACACATCGGATGGATTCCATTGAGAAGGAGCTGGATGGTAGGCTTCTGTCCTTTGCACCCTGCTCCTTGACATCAATCATTGTTCCTTCTGAACCCCACAGCCTGACTGTCCAGGTTCTTCCTTTAAGCCTTGCCCCAACCAGTTATCCCCTCAATGTGGACAAGGCTTATCTTTAAAATTTTTTTTTAAATTTATTTATTTGAGAGCGACAGACACAGAGAGAAAGACAGATAGAGGGAGAGAGAGAGAATGGGTGCGCCAGGGCTTCCAGCCTCTGCAAATGAACTCCAGACCCGAGCGCCCCCTTATGCATCTGGCTAACGTGGGACCTGGGGAACTGAGCCTTGAACCGGGGTTCTTAGGCTTCACAGGCAAGCGCTTAACCGCTAAGCCATCTCTCCAGCCCAAGGCTTATCTTTAATCTATATAACCCACAGAGACCCAACTACCTCTGCCTCCCAAGTGCTAAGATGAAAGGCATGCACTACAAAGCCCAGCTAAATCTTATTTTTTTAGGGGGAGGAGTGAGGGTTTGAGGTAGGGTCTCACTCTAGAATTCACTATGTAGTCTTAGGGTAGCCTTGAACTCACAGTGATCCTCCTACCTCTGCCTCCCAAGTGCTGGATTAAAGGTGTGCGCCACCATGCCCAGCTGCTTTTTTTTTTTTTTTTTTTGTAATGAGAGAGAAACACGAGGGAGGGAGGGAGAATATTGGTGTGCCAGGGCCTCTAGTCACTGCCCTTATACTTGATGCATGCTCCATCTTCTGCACATGTGTGACCTCATGTGTTTGTGTCACCTTGTGTGTCTGGCTTACGTGGGATCGGGAAGAGTTGAACATGGGCCCTTAGGCTTCACAGGCATGCGCCCTAACCACTAAGCATCCCCCCAGCTTACTATTTTTTTTTGTTTGTTTTTTTGAGGTAGGGTCTCACTCTAGTCCAGGCTGACCTGGAATGAGTTTCAGGGTGGCCTCAAACTCACAGCAATCCTACCTCTGCCTCCCTAGTGCTGGGATTAAAGGTGTACACCACCATGCTCAGCTGGCCTAAATCTTATTTTTTTTTTTATTTTATTTTTTCTAAATCTTATTTTTAAGGCAAGGTCTTCTCTATGAATCTAGAGCTGATTAGCTAGATTAGCTGGCCAGTGATCATCAGGGACCCTCCTGTCTCTGACTCCCCAGTACTGGATTGTAGGTTAGTGCTGCGATACCACATGCACAAAGTGAGGTATGCATCTGGAGTTTGTTTGTAGTAGCAAGAGGCTCTGGTGTGCCCATACACTATTTTCCTCTCAGGTTTTCATTTTCCAGATTATATCCTAAAAGCTTAAGTGACAGTCTTAATTCCCCACAGAACTTTACATGTGAAGGTTTGCTTAGTTGCTCATCTGTAGATGTGCCTTGTCTTATGAGGTGCTGAAGATTGAACCCAGAGCCTCCTTCATGTTAACATGTGTTCTGTCACTGAGCAGCACCCCAATCCTGCATATTTGCCTTTATAGAAGGATCAGACCCATGAGGCAAGATCCTTGACAGCACCAGACTTTTTAGTGCCTATTAAATATTAAAGGGCCAGGCGTAGTGACATACTCCTTTAATCCAAGCCCTCAGGGGGAAGAGGTAGGAGGATCTCTGTGAGTTGGAGGTCAGTTTGAGACTACAAAGTGAATTTCAGGTTAGCCTGGGCTAGAGTGAGACCCTACCTAGGAAAAAAAAAGTAGACCCATTGAGAAAAGTGTCTAATACTGATCTCTGGCGCGCACACACATATTGGTGGGTGGGGGGGGGAAGGGAAAGGGATGAGCAAGCCAGGGCCTCTTGTCACTGCAGATGCCACTTTTTGTGTCTGGCTTTTATGTGGGCATTGGGGAATTGAATGAGGGTCAGCAGGCTTTTCAAGGAAGTGTCTTAAACCATGGAGCATTTTCCCAGCTCTGTTTTGTTTTGTTTTCACTATGTAGTCTCAGGGTAGCTTCAGACTCATAGCAGTCCTCCTATTTCTGCCTGCCAAGTGCTGGGATTAAACGTGTGTGCCACCATGCCTGATATATATATATATATATATATATATATATTTTAAAGAAAAAACATTTCTTGAATCCTCTGAAAGGAGCACTGGGCTGGGCAGAGTAACAAGCCAGGGCAGAGACTTCAGACTGTGAGCATTGTATTAGTTTTACTGCTACCATGATCAAATATCTGACAGAAACAAGTTTGAGGGGAAATTTATTTCAAGTAGCTTATGGTTTTAGAGGGTTCTGTCCATGGTTGCCTCCCTCCCAAGTGTTTGGGCAGAATATCATGGTGGCAGGACTGTGTGGAGAACAGAAAGGACCCAGGCTCTAGGCATAATCTTCAAAGGCACATCTCCAGTGACCTGCTTCTTCGAGCTCAGTCCCACTGCCAAAAGTTTCTAGTTCTTCTTATCAGCTGTGAACCAAGCATTCAACACATGAGCCTTTGGGAGACATTTATTTATACCCTGTAGTAGTTTGAAGATGTGGCCCTATAGACTCAGGTGTTTTATTAAAATTGAATTTGCAGCTTCAGTCCCTAGGAGGCAGATACCTGCTACACTGGAGCAGACCTGAATTTGAGTCCAAAGGTATATAGAGAGAAGTTTGAGCTCTAGGGGTCCTGCTTGCTGCTTGTTTGTTTCGCTGGCTGTTTGGTGGTTTCTCTCTGCTTGGATGTATGGAAGTAGCCTCTTCCTCCATTGATCGAACTTTGCCCTGGATCTGTAAGCTTGAAATAAACCCCCTCCTCCCATCAACTGTGTCTGGCTTGGTTGTCCATCCCAGCAATGTGGAGCAGTCTACAACATACCCTAACAACACATATGTGCTTTGTCCCAGGAGCAGTGCTTTATGGGATAGGTGTTGAGGTCTCATGGACTGGGATGAGCTGAAACTCTTCCTGAGGTTCTTGTAAATCAGGTGTTGGGAGCTCACTAAATGTTCTTTTTGGTCCACAGTGCTGGAGAGCTGGCTGGACTACACTGGGGAGCTGGAGCCCCCAGAGCCACTGGCCAGGCTTCCACAGCTCAAGCATTGCATCAAGCAGCTGCTGACGGACCTGGGCAAAGTGCAGCAGATTGCCCTCTGCTGCTCATCATGAAATTGGGCACCCAAGACTAACTGGGGCACAATCTTGGGACACCTGCAGGAGGAGCTTTGCATATTTAAATAAACCTAGCATGCCGAATGCACGTGACACCGACCGACTTCAGGGATTTGGCCAGGAGTGGGATGGACACTGGACATAAAGGCCATTTTGGCTGGTGGAGGGCAGGGCACTGTGATCTGGAAGCCTACCAAGGAGGTAGCTGAGTCTTGGAATTCCCTTCTTTTGTGCACATCGTTGAATGAAGCGAGTCTTTGCACAATCTTCACTTGAAATCGTGCCACTGATAATGGAATGAGAGCCAAAAGAACTTAGAAACTGTTGTAAATTCAATTTCAGTATATTTAATTGATGTTTGGGTCAGGTTGGGGCACATGCCAACTCTTCTGGTTTCTCTGCCTGGCATGGTGTCAGGCAGCAGGCATCACTTTCATTATGCAGCTTCAATGGAATGTTGGGACTTCCCCATGCTATGAATTTTGGGAAGGAGCAGAGGCTGCTGCTACTCTGCTGTCTCAGTACTCTCCACTTTTCTCACATCTCTTGCATGATTTCATGGTACCAGGAACAAATTTTTATGCTTTTACCCCAGAATTGGTTGGGCTTGGGCCTTTGTTGCAGAGCCCATACAACCAGTGGTGGAACTAGAATCTTGCTACAATAAGAATCTGGAAGGAATTCCAAACTGAAGCAGGCAGGGTCTGGAACCCAAAGGACAGTGTTTTCTACCCACTTCTTAGTATTTACAGCTTCCCAGTTCTATTTAAAATCCAAAAAAGAAAAATGTTTTCCAACATTTCAAACTCCTCACTGTAAAGATTTGTTATGAAGAATGTACTTGGGGAATTACTGTATTTTATACTGTTGTCTGCAAACTTCAGATTCTGTATGTGCCGTTATCTCCTTCCCCGATGCTCATGTTCAGTAGGCATTTCAGAATTGCCCATGACACTTTAAATTTCCTGTTTGCATTATTTTATGAGATCAAGGTGATATGCTGCTTAAGGTCCTGGTACTATCCTGTACCTTTTGAGACATTATTTGTGTTACTTTTGCAGTTTGTTGTTCCATGTGTAATTGAACTATTTTGTTTTACCTTACTAGACAGTTAAAAAAAAAATATTCCATGCTTTGAGGACTCCGTTTCATATTTTCTTATCACTAAAGGCAAAAATCAAAGCACAGCTGTCCATTAATACTCACGAATTATGGGTTTATAAATCTGTAATGTTATATACTGCAAATATTTACTATGTAAACGTGAAGTAGCCAATATCTCAATAGCAGTGACAGTATCTCCAGTAACTTTTGGAATGGTGAAGCTTTAAGGCCCTCCCCATTGTGGTGAGGAATTCAGGCCTCTGTAGAGAGAGGTTTCTGGGTAATTCTCTTTGTAGTGACTTGTTCACCATTTACTATGAAATGAACTGTAAGACAAGTACAAGCTGGCCTGGTAGAGCTTGTCCATCAGAGGGATACCTGCAGCTGTAGCATACATGTAATGGGATCAACAGAATTCCTTACAAAAGGCCAACACTGGTGTTTCTGGTATGGGAAGAAGTGGTCTCTGTTCTGGATAATTATCACATAGCTACATCTTAAGGACTGTGTTTGCCTGAAAAGGGAAGAAACGGAATCTCCTATAGCCACAGCTGTGAGGTGTGATTGTTGTATTTGTTACTGATTTTTCTTTTATGAAAGTACCTTTGAGTATCATATCTGAGGAAGCTGTACTTTGAAGGTAGTTAATTTCCTGTCTTGTTCAAAGATGTAAGCAGAAACTGAATGATCCTAAATTTGCCAAGTGGTCATTACGGAGTTTATCATTTAGGTTTTGTGAAGGAAATAATCTGGTTTCATTGTCTTTTGTTCTTAGGGAAGCAAGAAGATTCCCCAAGTTCTGATAACCTCTGTGCTTCCTTAATTTAAAGCCATGTTGAGGGGCTCCAGTCCCAATTTCTGGGTTAGAGTGAGTAAACCCCAAGTTGAAGCACTGGAATCTGTTATTTGCAAACAATGCTGAAACCATTTATAAATATGGGCACTACCTAAATTTTGTCTGTTAAAAACTATCCACATATAAAAAATTGCCTTGACAAACAGTTCTGGTCTAGTTTGACTAGTTATTTTGCTTAAGTGATAAGTGTGTGCAGGTGGATCCTTGATGAGCCAACAATGCTCTGTGGATACATGTCTATGTTTACGTGCTATTAGAACAGGAGGCATCATATATAAATATTGCTTTGAAGCAATATTTGCAAAACACGCAAAACTTCTGTATCTGTATTCGGGAAAAAATAAAACAGGTTCTTGTTGCTATGTTTCGGTTACCCATTATTGAAGCATGACATTTTTGTTCCTTTTTTTTGAGACAAGGTCTTGCTCAGGCTGGCCTTGAACTTAGGTAACCAGGGTTGCCCACAAACTTGCAATTCTTCTGCCTCACCCTCCTGAGTGCTGGGATTATAGAAGCATGCCACCATGGCCTGGCAAATAGAAAGTTTTCTAACTTTTTATTCTTTTGGTATTTTTGAGGGAGGGTCTCACTCTAGCCCAGGATGACCTAGAACTTACTCTTTAGTTCCAGGCTGGCCTCAAGCTCACAGTGATCTCTATCTCTACCTACCAAGTGCTGGGATTAAAGGCATGTACCACCACGCTTAGCCCTAACCTGTTTTTTTTTTTTTTTAATATGAAAGTGAGAGAAAATGGTCATGTCAGGTCCTTCAGCCACTGCAAAGGAATTCCAGATTCATGTGCCACCTTGTGCATCTGGCTTACATGGGTATTAGGAAATTGAACCTGGGTCCTTAGGCTTTTCAGGCAAGCTCCTTAACCCCTAAACCATCTCTCCAGCCCAAGGATGCCTACTATTTCTCTTTCATGAAAATCTAACTTCTGCAGAATGGCAGCAGAAATCCCAAGAAAACAAAACACTTTTGAATCAATACTCAAAGCAAAATCCCCACATCAGGTTCTACTAGTGTTATGCATTGTAGTGGAAGCTACAGTTTATTATATTTTGATTGTTAGAAGCAATGCAAACAAGATAGACTTTTTTTCCCTTTTTTTTTTTAAATTATTTGAGGGCGACAGACACAGAAAGACAGGTAGAGGGAGAGAGAGAGAATGGGCACGCCAGGGCTTCCAGCCTCTGCAAACAAACTCCAGACGCGTGCGCCCCCTTGTGCATCTGGCTAACGTGGGACCTGGGGAACCGAGCCTCGAACCGGGGTCCTTAGGCTTCACAGGCAAGCGCTTAACCGCTAAGCCATCTCTCCAGCCCTTCTTTTTTTGTTTCTCGAGGTAAGGTTTCACTCTAGTCCAGGCTGACCTGGAATTATGTAGTCTCAGGGTGGCCTTGAACTCATGGTGATCCTCCTACCTCTGCCTCCTGAGAGCTGGAATTAAACGTGTGCACCACCATGCCCAGCAAGGTAGGTTTTAAAAAAGACAATATTTGAGCTGGAGAGATGGCTTAACAGTTAAGTGCTTGCCTGTGAAGCCTAAGGACCCCGGTCCGAGGCTCGGTTCCCCAGGTCCCACGTTAGCCAGATGCACAAGGGGGCGCACGCGTCTGGAGTTCGTTTGCAGAGGCTGGAAGCCCTGGCACGCCCATTCTCTCTCTCTCCCTCTACCTGTCTTTCTCTCTGTGTCTGTTGCTCTCAAATAAATAAATTTAAAAAAAAAAAGACAATATTTGAGAGAAAGAGAAAAAGGCAGAGAGAATGCATATACCAGGGCCTCCAGCCACTGCAAAGGAATTCCAGATGCATGTGCCACCTTGTGCATATGGCCTGTGTGGGTTCTGGGGAACCAAACCCGAGTCCTTTGGCTTTTCAGGCAAGTCTCTTAACCACTAAGCCATCACCCCATCCCAAGACAGGCATGCTTGAGAATTTTATCTTTTTTTACTTTATTTAAGAGAGACGGGGAGAGAGAATGGGTGTGCTAGGGCCTTCAGCCACTGAATGAACTCCAGACACATGCAACCCCCTGTGCATCTGCCTTACATGGGTCCTAGGGAATCGAATCAAAGTCCTTTGGCTTTGCAGGCAAACACCTTAATTGCTAGGTCATCTCTCCAGCCCCCAAGATAGGCTTTTATACGGAGATGGCACTCACTAACTCAAGCTCCCTAATGAGCAGAAGCCTTAAGTCAGAGCAGGTCACCTTTCATCAACTTGCCAAATTCCTTAACAATTTATGACAGTTTAAGGGCAGGATATGAAAAATGCTAGACATTAAAATGAGCGCTTTCAGTATTGAATAGCTCATTAGTTCATGTTACTAAACCCAGGTCCAAACTCATCCCCATGGAAAAACCAATGACTGAATGGAGTGTTGTGGACAAAAAGCTAGTATGATGAGAGGAGCAGCTTTGCCACAAGTCAGCTTATCTGCTGAAGGAGTTGAGGGATTCCAGATTAAAAAAATGAGGGAGAAATAGGTTAGTAAAGAGGGTGGTGGTGGGGTTATTATTTGTGTCTTTTCTGGGAATAGGCAAGAGATAGTCAAGAATCAAGGTGCCAACTTCTGCAGTCTAGTACTCAGTCATGGCCACAGTCACATCTTTAAATAAAAATATTAAAACAACAAAAACCAGAAGACTAGACAAGTCTAGGTCGTGATCCCTGTATTAGTTTTGGACAAAGCATTTATCAAATGATCAAAATGTCTACATACAGAGCTGAGTAAAACCTGACCCAATGGTTAAGGCAGAAAGATGCCAAATCTTTTCCTCCCCTTTGTGCCAGTTACCCATCAGACACTTGTAAGTTCAAGTGATGAACTCAGCGTCTTCTGGGGCGGGGGATCAACCTTTAGGTCATCTGTAAGTCATCTAACAGCAAATAAAGCTACAGCTATTATTTAGAGCTTTTCTTGGTAACATCAGATCTGTTGGGTCACTTTTTGGATTACAGACCTAGGTCCTGGGCTGGGGCAATGGCTTGGCAGTTAAAGACACTTGCTTGTAAAGCTTGATAGCAGAGCTTCATTGCCACATAAGGCCAGATGCACAAAGTGGCACATGTGTTTGGGAGTTTGTTTACAGTGGCAGGAGGCCCTGGTGCACCCATTCCCTGCTTGCAAACGAAAAATTTTAAAAAGCTGGGTGTGGTGGCACACGCCTTTAACTGGGAGGCAGAGGTACGAGGACCACTGTGAGTTTGAAGCCACCCTGAGACTACATAGTGAATTCCAGGTCAGTCTAGGCTAGAGATTTTGTATCGGGGTGGGAGAAGAATCCTAGGTCTTGCCCCTGCCAGGCAAGTGTTCTACCACCGAGCTGCCACCTTCCCAGCCTCTAATTCTGCTTAAATCCTACCAGAAAGCTGGGCATGGTGGTGCATGTCCTTAATCCCAGCACTTGGGCTATAGCAAAACCCTACCTTGAAAAACAAAACAACAAAAGCCTACTGGAGGCCTAAACTTTGGCAAGAAAAGAGGAAGGCATGTCTGAAAGTACAGTTTATAAGCAGCAAAACATTAAAATATAAAACAGCCCAATAACTTGAACCTTCTGGGAAGCCTGTGCCCAAAGGGTAGATTGAGCAAGCTGCATTGGTACAGAAGTAGGTTAAATGAGAACTTAATGGAGCTGGCTTTTTTTTAAAAAAAAAATTGTTTATTTGCAAGCAGAGAGAAGAGAGCGAAATGGGCTCGCCAGGGCCTCCAGCTACTGCAAATCAACTCCAGACACATGCACCATCTTGTGCAGCTGGCTTACCTGGGTACAGGGAATTGAACCAGGGTCCTTAGGTTTTTCATACAAGTGCCTAAACCGCTAAACTATCTCTCCAGCCCGAGCTGGATCTCACCACAATGTATTGTTCTCACCTATTCAGGAAGAAAAACAAGCTCATGTAGTACCTAGTAGGTGGTACAGGTGGAGTAGAAACAGACTGCTAGAATCTGCCTAACACAGCCTCCTACTAAACAAAGAAAACCCGAGCGGGTGCTTGAGTGTCCAGGAGGAAAACTTCGTAGATGCGGACCGAGTATCCTACAATTACCAGGTGAAGTAACAAAGCTTCCAACTTCCTCCGGCCATCAACTTAGAAACAGGCTCGGTACAAAAAAACCCAAGCAAGGACGAACGAAAAGACACACACAGACACCAAGACCACACGATTGGGAAAACTCGTCTTTCATTAACTCAGGGTGGGATGCCAAGCTCTGCTCCCCTCTATCCCCCCCCCCCACCAGCCCACCCACCCAGCCCCAGTCCAGAGCG
The DNA here is from genome assembly GCF_020740685.1 of Jaculus jaculus. Classification (NCBI taxonomy): domain Eukaryota; kingdom Metazoa; phylum Chordata; class Mammalia; order Rodentia; family Dipodidae; genus Jaculus; species Jaculus jaculus. The sequence goes on from NC_059109.1 coordinate 114,829,778, forward strand.
CCCTCAGCTCCTCCGCTCAGCCGGTGATACGGACGTCGGTGCGGCGCCGGCCCCGACGACCCCGAGCCGCCTCGGGCATGATGGTCAGCAACTGCTCCATCACTAACATCTCCACGATCTGCTCCTTGGTGCGGATGTCGGGCCGCAGCCACTGGCGGGAGAGCTCCCGCAGCTGCCGGAACGCTTCCCGGGGGCCTGCCGCGTCCTGGTAGCGGAACTGCCGGAAACGCTGGCGGAACGTCTCGGGGCCGAGGCGGGAATCGCCGGGGCGCGGGGCGGCTTCGGCCCGAGGCGCAGAGTCCAGGGCCGCGGGAGGGGGAGGCCTCGCCTCGGGAGCCGCGGCGGTGGCGGCGCCGGGGCCAGCGGGCTCGGGGACGGGCGGGGAGGCCTCTGACTTCGAAGAGCTCGCGGGCTCGGAGCTCGAACCGGCTTCCTCCCGCTGCTCCCGCGGCGTCGCCGAGGGGCTGTAGTTGGTCAGGCTGGGCTCCGTCACCGACATGACTCCGGCTCCCAGCGTCACTGCGTCTGCGCGCTCTGAGGAGACACTTCCCGCTTTAGGACGGAGCCCCGCGACAAAGCTTGTCAGAGGCGGGCTCGGGAGACCCGTGGGGAGAAGGGAACTCACCTCTGCAGCAAGCACCCGGGCGTCCGGAAGTGGGCGTCACCGTTGGCTTCTCTATGGTCAGGTTCTCGCTAGACGTCCCGGAAGCCGAGCCCGGACTTCCGGAAGTGGCGCCTCTTAGCGTCGGCGGATCGATGGAGCTAGGAGCTGGGGGCTGGGCGGGTGGGGGGGGGAGAGGATGCTCTGTGGCGGAATGCCTCCCTCAGCCACCTTTGGAGTCCTCTGGATGGAGGCTCCTTGGGATTCCTGTTCCAAAGCGAGGAGACCAAGTTAGATTGCGAGTCAGCGGAGGAGTCGGAGAAATGGGAGAAGCCCCGAAGTCACGAGGCTGACGTCAACGCCTGGATCACTTGGGTTCTCAGGTGTCCCGAGCAGGAGCTGCTCCTTGGGTTATACACTCTGGTCACCTTGCAGCGCTGACAGTCCTTCGGAAAATGCAGAAGGTGATGGCTGGCCACGGGCTCGTCTGAGCTTGGCGAAGCCACCTGAGCAGGACAGCAGCCAGGTCTAGTTAAAAGTGTAGGTCCGGTCATGGTGAATATGCCTTTAATCCCAGCATTTGGGAGGAAGATTCAGGAGGATTGCTGTGAGCTCAAGGCCACCCTAAGTCTAAAGAGTGAATTCCAGGTTAGCCTGGGCTAGAATGAGACCCTAAGTCAAAAAACAAAAACAGGGCTTGACAGATGGCTTAGTGGTTTAGGCGCTTGCCTGTGAAGCCTAAGGACCCATGTTCTACTCTCCAGATAATATAGACGCACAAAGGTAAGGAAAGTGCAAGGTCGCACATGCCCACTAGATGATAGGGATTGCAGTAGCCAAGGACCTGGAGAACCAATTCTCTCCCTCTCTCTGTATTGGAAAGAAAAAAAAAGAAAGAAAGAAAAAGAAAACAGTTTTGTAACCTGGGTATTGTGGCTCATGCCTGTAATATCAGTACTGGGGATTCTGAAGCAGGAGAATTGCCACAAATTCAAGGTCTCTCTGGGCTTTAGAGTAAGACCTTGTCTCAAAACACAAAAACAAACTCACTTGGTCAAATGAAAAGAGCAGTAATACTCAGCTTATTTATTTTTTATTTTATTTTTTGGCTTTTCGAGGCAGGGTCTCACTCTAGCCCAGGCTGACCTGGAATTCACTATGGAGTCTCAGGGTGGCCTCAAACTCATGGCAAGCCTTCTACCTCTGCCTCTCGAGTGCTGGGATTAAAGGCGTGCGCCACCATGCCCGGCTCAATACCCACCTTTATTTTATTTTATTTTATTTTATTTTATTTTTTGTTTATTTATTTGAGAGAGACAGAGAGGGACAGAAAGAGGCAGATAGAGAGAGGGAGAGAGAATGGGCACGCCAGGGCCTCCAGCCACTGCAAACGAACTCCAGACGCGTGCGCCCCCTTGTGCATCTGGCTAACGTGGGTCTTGGGGAGCCGAGCCTCGAACCGGGGTCCTTAGGCTTCACAGGTAAGTGCTTAACCACCAAGCCATCTCTCCAGCTCCCCACCTTTATTTTTATGTTGGCAAAATAAATAACACATTGCCTACTACAAAGTAAATTGCCTAGAGATCTGTACAAGTATTATCATTGTTTATATTTATGGAAGTTGTTAATTAAAAAAAAATTTTTAAAGAAGGTAATTGCAATAGGAAAATTGGCATCAGGGGCTAGAGAGATGGCTCAGTGATTAAAGGCACTTTTTTGACCCAAGTTTGATTCCCCAAGTACCCCCAGTACTCAGATGCACAAATTGGTGCATGTGTCTGGCAGGAGGCCCTGGAACACCGGTCTTTCTCCTTACAAGTAAATAGAAATATATCTTAAAAAATTGTACCAGGGGCTGGAGAGGTGGCTTAGCGGTTAAGCGCTTGCCTGTGAAGCCTAAGGACCCGGGTTTGAGGCTAGATTCCCCAGGGCCCACGGTAGCCAGATGCACAAGGGGGCGCACGTGTCTGGAGTTTGTTTGCAGTGGCTGGAGGCCCTGGTGTGCCCACTCTCTCTCTATCTGCCTCTTTCTCTCTCTCTCTGTCGCTCTCAAATAAATAAATTAAAAATGAAGAAGTTTTTTTAAAAAAAGTCTTAAAAAATTGTACCAGGAGTGGGTTCACTGCTGTGATGAATCTGACCATGTAGTTTTTGGTCTTTTGGAACTTTTTCATTTTATTTATTTGTTTGAGAGTGGCAGATATAGTAAGAGGCAGAGAGAGAGGGAGAGAGGAGAGAATGGGTGCATCAGGGCCTCCATCCACTGCAAATGAACTCCAGATGTATGTGCCCCCTTGTGCATCTGGCTTATGTGGGTACTGGGGAATTGAGCCTTGAACTGGGATCCTTAGGCTTCACAGGCAAGCACTTAACGTCTAAGCCATCTCTCCAGACCTGGAACTTTTTTTGTTGGAGGAATATGGAAAGATTTGGTATTTTGAACTGGAAAAGCCCTGAGTGTTGTAAGCAAAGCATTATGGGCTGTTCTAGTGAGAGTCTGAAAATGCTAAATACAGAGAGAAGTGTGGACTGTGAAGGCTTGGCTTACGAACTTTCAAAGGGGAAGGAAAGAACTTTGTTGGAACTGGGCTGCTGGTAGAAAGGCTGGCTTCAATTCCTGAGAATTTGAGCAAAGTTGAATTTAACAGTAGTGGACTGGTGCATTTGGCAGAAAGTATAAAACACAGATATGAAAGATAAACAGTTGATCACAGAAATTCAAGCAAGTTTGAAGTTACAGGCGCAAGAGACTAGTTTTAGACTTAAGTTGCAATTGTTAAGGAGTGTACCACCTTTAAAGAGGGGCCAAATGTTTTGCATTGGGACAATTATAAAGCTTCCTGAGGATGAATTGAGCAAGGCTCAAGCTAGTAATAATGTACATTCTTTTGAAAGGAGGAGGTTTGATAGAATACTGGTAAAAGGGTGTCCTGTTCTTTAGGGTCAAGCTTTATCTCCCCCACCCCCCAACCATTTACAAGTTTGGCTATGCCCGCTTACCTGGGACTGGTTTTGCAAGCATGAGATATGCAGAAAAGAGAGTGATGGCATACACACACTTTTAGAAGCCACAAGTTTCAGCAGTGTGGAGGAAGGTTGAAATCCCTGTATGGAGACCTAGTAAGGCCATGGTATGATGCTATGAAGATGAACCACAGGATATCCCAGGAATGTGGGTATGCCATGACTGTGGAACAGCTGCTAAGAAGAGCTGCCAGTTCAGGATGGAGTTTTCTCCAGTCTGTGAGCAGCCCAGTTGGAGGTGCAGAATTGGCACCCCAGAGACTTCATTACTGGTTACAGATGTCAGACTTGGAACTGCAGATGTTTGATGTTTGCCTGCTGGTTATTGATCTTGCATTGGTCCTATCTCAGTCTCATCTTATTATACCTTCTTGTTGTTTTGTTTTGTTTTTCTCAAAGTAGGATCTCAGTCATCCCAGGCTGGCCTTGAACTCACAGCAATTCTCCTGCCTCTGCCTCCCAATTGCTGGAATTAAAGGTGTGTGCCACTATACCTGACCTTATTATGTCTTGTTTTTTGCAGTGTTTACTCTGCCATTATGTATTGGAAGTATATAACTTGTGTGTTTTAAAAAGTATTTTTATTTATTTGGGAGAGACAGAGATAGAGGGAGGGAGAGAGAAAGAGAGGGAGAGAGAATGGTGTGCCAGGGCCTCTAGCCACTGCAAAGGAACTCCAGATGCATGTACCACCTTGTGCATCTGACTTATGTGGGTCCTGGGGAATTGAACCTGGGTCCTTTGGCTTAGCAGGCAAGTGCCTTAATAGGTAAGCCATCCCTCTAGCCCTAATTTGTTTTTTTTTTAAATTTAATTTAATTTTAGAGAATGTGAGAGGCAGAGAGAGAAAGAAAGAGAGAGAGAGAGGGAGGGAGGGAGGGAGGGAAGGAGGGAGGGAGGGAGAGAGAGAGAGAGAGAGAGAGGGAGGGAGGGAGGGAGGGAGGGAGGGAGGATTGGCACTCCAGGGCCTCAGCCACCACAATCAAACTCCAGATACTTGCACCACCTAGTGGGCATGTGCATCTTTGTGCTTGTATCACCTTTGTGCGTCTGGCTAACGTGGGATCTGCAGAGTTGAACATGGGTCCTTAGGCTTTGTAGGTTGGTGTTGCAGTCAGGTTTGCATTGATGGTAGAAGTTATCCAACCAAGAGCAGCTTGTAGGAAAAAAACGAAGCTTATTTTGGCTTACAGGCTCAAGGTAGAAGCTCCATGATGGCAGGGAAAATGATAGCATGAGCAGAGAGTGGACATCACTCCCTGGCCAACATAAGGTGGACAACAGCAACAGGAGAGTGTGCCAAACACTGGCAATGGGAACTGGCTATAACACCCATAAGCCAATAATACACTGCCTCCTGGAGGAGTTAGTTCCCAAATCTCTTATCATCTGGGAACCTAGCATTCAGAACACCTAATGGGGGACACCTGAATCAAACCATCACAGCAGGCAAGTGCCTTACCCACTAAGCCATCTCCCCAGCTCCTAACTTGTGTTTTGATTTTGCAGGGCTCACAGTTCAGAGACCATCTTGAATCTCAGATGAGACTTTGGACTTCTGAACAGTGTTAAAATTGGTAAAGACTATGGGGACTTTTGAAGTTGAACCAAGTGCAGTTTGCAACGTGTCATGTGTCTAAGGGGTTAGGGGGAATGTGGTGGTTTTGAATGTAATGTCTCCATAGCTTCATGTGTTTGTGATTAAGTTTTCTACTTAGTCCCAACCTAGTAGAGCAGTTGGGAGGTGGGGTCCTGCTGGAGGAAGTTTGTCACAAGAGGAGGACCTTGGGTGTGAGGCCAGCCCTGTGTGTTTATAGTCGGTTCATGATGGCAGTGCTCTCTGTTATCGTCTCTGTTGTGCATGTATGATGAGGTGAGCCAGCTTCTTCTGCAGTGATGAAGCTTCCTTACCCTGGAATTTGTAACCCTGAAATAAACCCTTTCCTCCCATAAGCTGCTTCGAGTTGAGAGTTTTTCCAAAAATGAGAAGGTAACTGCAACAGTCTCCATTATTTCCTCTTCTCTGAAATAGAGTAGTGTTTGTATTTACTATATCTTAAGTGGCTATTTTCCTTCTCTTTTCAGAATTGAGAAAATAGAGGCCTAGGATTTGTTATACCTCACACCTTCAGACCTTCTGCCTGGCACCTTGGATTTGCTACTCTGGATTAGCAGTCTCTTTCCCCATGTGATGACATACTTTTCAGTACTAAGGCAGTAAACTAAACTGTCTGCAAGAAGAGGGGTCATGAAAAGGTTCACTCAGGCCAATACAAAAACACTCCCCAGGAACATGTGAAAGACACAGCCTGTACAAAGGGGAGTAGGATCACAGCTTTGTGCAAACTGCAGGCTAGATGAAGGAGTGGTTGAGATTTGGAGAAAGGGTGAGAAATAAGGTTGGAAGGTTTGTGGGAGGGTAAGTCAAATATTACAGAGTTCCATGTTTAAAATATAGCCCTTGTTACCTTGGGAAAGCGAATGAAGTCTTGCAGTACTTGGAATCATGACATATTAACTCTTGTTCATTTTTCCCATTCTTTGTAGAACCATGGACTATTGGAAATGGAAGGAGAGATTTTAGAATGTTTGTTTGGGGGGCTGGAGAGAGGGCTCCATGGTTAAAGCAGGTGCCTGCAAAGCCTAGCAACCTGGGTTTGATTCCCCACAACCACAAAAAGCCAGGTGCACAAAGTGGGGCATATATCTGGAGTTTGTTTGTAGTGGCTACAGGCCATGATACACCCATTTCTCTATCTGCCTCTCAATAAATACTTCAAAAAATATTTATTTTTTTACATGCATAGAAGACAGAGAGAGAATGGGTATGCCAGGGTCTCCAGCCATTGCAGATAAACTCCAGATATATGCCCCATTTTGTGCATCTGGATTTACATGGTACTGGGGAATCATACCCACATTGCTAGGCTTTACAGATGAGTGCCTTGACCACTAAGCTATCTCTCCAGCCCTAAAAAAATTTTTTTTTGAGGCAAGCCCACCAGACTGGCCTCTTAAAAAAGTTTATTTATGTATATTTTTATTTGCAAGCAGAGAGATAGAACAGATATAGAGAGAATGGATATGCCAGGGCCTCCAGCCACTGCAGACAAATTTCAGATGTGTGCACTATCTGTGCATCTGGCTTTATGTGGGCCATGGGTAGTTGAACTCAGGTTGTTAGGCTTTGCAGGCAAGTACCTTAGTTGCTAAGCCATCTCTCAAGCCCTGGCCTTTTTATGTGAGAGGGGGCGGGGAGGAGGGGGGGAAGGGGGAGGAAAGAATATGAATTGGCATGTCAAGACTTCTAGCCACTGTAATCAAGCTCCAGATGTGTGCGCCACCGAGTGTGCATGTGCGACCTTGCATGCTTGTGTCACTTTGTGTGTCTGGGTTATGTGGGACCTGGAGAGTCAAACATGAGTTTAGGCTTTGCAGGCAGGCACCTAAATCTCTAGACCATCTTTCCAGCCTCCTAAAATAAGTAAATAAATAAGTACACACACACATACTGGTTTTTCAAGGTAGGGTTTCAGTTTAGCCCAGGCTGACCTGGAGCTCACTATGTAGTCTCAGGGTGGCCTCAGACTCATGGCAGTCCTCCTACTCCTGCCTCCCAATTGCTGTGATTAAAGGCATGTGCCACCATTTCTGGATCCAGCCCCCTAAAATATTTTTAAAAATTCAAATTTATTTGTATGAGGGACAAAGAGGAAGATAGAGAATGAATGGGCATGCCAGCCCCTCTAGCCACTGCAAATGAACTCTAGAAATATGTACCACCTTGTGCATCTGGCTTACATGGATACTGGAGAATTGAACCTGGGTTCTTAGGTTTCGCAGGCAAGCACCTTAACCATTATGTCATCTCATCAGCCCCCTAAAACTTTTTAAAAGGATTTTTGGGGACTGGAGGGATGGCTTAGTGGCTAAGGTGTTTGCCTGCAAAGCCAAAGAACCCAGGTTGATTCCCTAGTATGCACATAAATCAGATACACAAGGTAGCACATGCATCTGGAGTTCATTTGCAGTGGCTAGAGGCCCTGGCCACCCATTCTCTCTGCCTCTCTGTCTCTGAAATAAATTAAATAAATAAAATTTAAAAAAGGAATGTTCGGCTGGAAGGGGGATTAGAAGTCTAATTTTTGTTTTCATTTTTAGTTTGTTGAGGTAGGGTCTCACTGTATCCCAGGCTGACCTGGAATTCACTATGTAGTCTCAGGGTGGCTTTGAACTCATAGTGATCCTCCTACCTCTGCCTCCAGAGTGCTGGGATTAAAGGTGTGTGCCATTATGCCTGGCCCAGTAAGCACTTCTCTTAATGTTCATATCCATGTATTAATGCTACTCTCACTTTTGGTTGGAGAAGCTTCTCTTTTCAGATGGCACAATTGCTTCTTATGCATGTGCCACCTTGGGATGACTCAAAAGGCACCATGGTGCTGAGAAGAAGTGACAGAGGAGTGCTTAGCATTAAAAATATCCCTGTCACATCTTCCAAGGCCCAGGGTCCATTGCAGAAGAGGTGGTGGAAAGAATGTAAGAGCCAGAGAAAGGGTAGGACTCCTTACAACTTGCTCCTCCAGATAAAAATGGCCTGAATATCCATAACCTCACAGTGCCTGATACTACCTACACAAGACCATCATTATAGGAGAAAAAGATCATGACATCAAAATAAAAGAGACTGATTAAGAAGGGGAGGAGATATGATGGAGAGTGGAGTTTCAAAGGGGAAAGTGGAGGGAGGGACGTAATTACCATGGGGTATTGTTTACAGTTATGGAAGTTGTCAATAAAAAAAATAAGTAAAAAGAAAGTTGTAAAAATAATACAGAAATTACCCACAGCATCCAGTTTCCTTCATCTCTGTTGTGTGTGCACCTGAAATGTCCCCTGCAGGCTCATGCTTGATCCCCTGCTGCTGGTGCTAGTTTAGTAAGCTATGGAACCTCACTAGTAAAAATAGGTCATTAGGAGCAGGCCTTTGAAACTTGTATCAATTACTGTTTCCTGCCCCTTAGTTGGCTTCCTTCTCTGTGGTGACATAACAGCCTCTGCTACATTTCCCCACCTTCCTCCCCAACCATAACAGATTGAAACCCTTTTAAACTGGGAGCCATGGGCTGGGGGGATGGCTTCACGGTTAAGGTACTTGCCTGCAAAGCCAGAGGACCCAGTTTGATTCCCAAGGACCCATGCTAGCCAGATGCACAAGGGGGCACACACATCTGGAGATTGTTTGCAGTGGCTAGAGGCCCTGGCATGCTCATTCTCTCACTCTCCCTCTTTCTCTGTCAAATAATAAAAAGTAACAAACAAACTGGAAGCATGTGGTAGTTTGATTCAGATGTTTCCCATAAACTTAGGTGTTGTGAATGCTAGGTTCCCAGCTGATAGAGATTTGGGAATTGACGCCTCCTGGAGGGAGTGTATTATTGGGGGTGGGCTTATGGTTATTATAGCCAGTTTCCCCTTGCCAATGTTTGGCACAGTCTCCTGTTGCTATTGTCCATCTTATGTTGGCCAGGAGGTGATGTCCATCCTCTGCTCATGCCATCATTTCCCCCTACCATCGTGGAGGCCTGTAAACCAAAATAAACCTCCTTTTCCCACAAGCTGCTCTTAGTTGGGTAATTTCTACCAGCAATGAGAACCTGACTGCAACAGAGCCCAAATAAATCTTTCCTCCCTTAAGTTATTTCTGTTGGATGTTGTGGTCATGGTGATGCTAAAGTAACTAATTCTATCTTGTGTAAAAGCACTACAGTGTGAAAACCAGGACATTGACACAAGTGTAGTCCACAGACTTCATGTGTACACGTCCATGCAATTTTATTCCATGTGCAGATTCATGCAGCTCTTTCTACAATCAGTACTTACAATTGTTTGATCACCACATAGATTCATGCTACCACTTCTCTATAATTGCTTCTATTTTTTTCCCTCTTCCGTACCTAGCTATAGACAATCATTAGTCTATGTAATTTTGACATTCAAAGACCAAACCAGGGGCTGGAGAGAGAGCTCATAGGTTAAAGGCACTTGCTTGCAAGCCTTCCAGCCTATGTGCAAGCCCCCAGCGCTCACATAAAGCCAGAGGCAAAGTGGCCCTATGCATCTATAATCCAAATATGTTTGCATCAATGGGAGGCAGGGCCAGGAGAATCCGGAAGCTTGTGGGCCAGCTGGTCTGGTGCATGCAGCAACAAAAACAATGAGAGGCACTGTCTGGAAGGGAGGGAGGGAGGGGGAGAGAGAAGAGGGGAAAGAGGGAGGAAGGGAAAACTTCCTGTGTTGTCCTCAGACCTCCACACATGCACCATGGCATGTGCTTGCCCACACACACATCCACAGACAGACAGAATATTTTTATTTATTTATTTATTTATTTATTTATGGGGGGGGGGAGAATTGAGATTGGGCACACCAGGGCCTCTAGCTACTGCAAATGAACTCCAGATGCATGTGCCACCCTGTGCATCTGGCTTATGTGGGCACTGGGGAATTGAACCTGGGTCTGTAGGTTTTGCAGGCAAACACCTTAACCACTAAATCCCCTCTCCAGCCCCCCACACTTTGAAAAAGTCCCCAAACAATCCAAACAACAGGAAACCAGAGTAATGGTTGGAGAGGTGGCTCAGTGGACAACGTGCTTGTCATGTAAGTGTGAGTACATGAGTCTGGAAAATGCAACTGATCCAAAAGAGACCCTGACTCGAACAAGATGAAAGACAAGGACCAACATCCAAGGTTGTCCTCTGATCTCCACATGTGCACCATGGCACGTACACACCCATCAGATAGATTTTGTTTTATTTTTAATTTTTTTTATATTTATTTGAGAGCGACAGACAGAGAGAGAAAGACAGATAGAGGGAGAGAGAGGGAATGGGTGCGCCAGGGCTTCCAGCCTCTGCAAACGAACTCCAGACGCGTGCGCCCCCTTGTGCATCTGGCTAACGTGGGACCTGGGGAACCGAGCCTCGAACCGGGGTCCTTAGGCTTCACAGGCAAGCACTTAACCGCTAAGCCATCTCTCCAGCCCATTGTTTTATTTTTAAAATGTACTTAGTTGGGCATGGTGGCACATGCCTTTATTCCAAGCACTTGAGGCAAAGGTAGGAGGATCACTGAGTTTGAGGCCAGCCTGAGGCTATATAGTAAATTCCAGGACAGCCTGGGCTAGAGTGAGACCCTACCTCAAAGAAAAAAAAATAGGGCTGGAGAGATGGCTTAGTGGTTAAGACACTTGCCTATAAAGCCTAAGGACCCAGGTTTGATTCCCCAGGACTCACATAATCTAGATGCACATGGTGGTGCATGCAGCTGGAGTTTGTTTGCAGTGGCTAGAGGACCTGGTTCTCTCTCAAATAAAAAAAAAATAAGTTAATTAAAAAAATATGTGTTTAACAATGACAGACTTCTGTCAGAGTACTTGATGACCCACCAAAGGCCAGTGCTAAGACCCTATTGCTGAAGACTCCATACGCAGCTGATGCGTAAAATGGAATGACATGGCTGGAAGCCAGGAGAGAGTCAGTCCCCAGACAGTCAGCGTGTCTAGTGCCAGAAGGTGCTACATAGGCGACTGGGGGAAATGACCAAGATCTGTCCAAGCAACACATTGTTTAACCTAATTAGCAACAAATAACCAGATGTGATGCCCAAACAAGTGCAGTAGTGGTACACAGCCATGGTGAGGAACCAATTGCTCTTGATTTGGCTAACTGATCCACTCAGTGGTACTAGACCCATAGCTGGAGCTGGGAAACAAGTCAGAACCATACCCAAACACAAGCCCACTCTACAATATCAAGCTACCATCAATCACGGGGTATAAGAGGGCCTACACCTATCATACTGTCTATCAAAAAAGTGTTATCTCAATTTTCCGGGTGCTAACTTACTCTCCGTTGGAGAATCTGCTTCTCTTTTCCAGATAGATGCAGATCCTAAGAAGAGAGCTGCCCCAACATACCTCAAAAGGGGCCCAACTGAAACTAAGGACAACTGGCAAAATAAGCAAGGGTGATGTTTTCCTGTGAACTGGATACCAGCACAAAGGGGAAGGAGACCAACGCAGAGAAAAATCAACTCCTACCAAATCAGAGAGCCAGAGCCTCAGAGGCCCCCAACACCTCAGCACTGAAGCAGACCAAAAATGAACCCAACATGGCTCAGGGAAATTTTGCGGAAGAGGGGGTGGAAAGAATGTCAGAGTCACATGTTGGGTCATGATTTGCAGAGACATTTATACCAATAACCGGGGGCTAACTCCAGAATGCACGACCCATTTTCATTAACAAGGAGGGTCTAATGGGAGGGGGTAGATCACAGATGAGCCTAAATAATGGTACCAAACTGCCTGTATTTACTGAAAAGAAAACTAATAAATTAAATTAAAAAAAAAAAGAATTTCCTATACTGGAAAGGAAAAAAAATATGTGTTTAAGAAAAAAATTAAAATGGATTCAGTATATAATCATTTGGGAATTAGCTTTTCACTCAGAACTTCCTAGAGTTGTTGCTTGCATCAATAGACTATTTCTTAGTCTTTCTGTTTTTATTTTTGAGGCAGGGTCTCACTGTCACCTTGGCTGGCCTGGAACTCACTCTGTAGCCCCAGGTTAGCCTCCTCCTGTCTCAGTCTCCCCAGTACTGGGATTAAAGGTGTGTGCTCAATAGTCCCCCTTTTTTGTGAGACTGGGTCTCATATAGCCTAGGCTGTCTTCAAACTCACTGTGGGGCTGAGGATGTCCTTGAACTTCCAGTTCCTATGTCTTTATCTCCTGAGTGCTGGGATTATGGGCATGTGGCTTCATGCTTGTGATAGGGATTGAACCCAGAGCTTCATACAAGCTAGAAAGCATTAAACTACATCCTCTATGTTTAGCTTTTTGTGTAATCACTCATTTTCTCCAGTGGCTCCAAGATTTCACATTCTTACCAGCAGTGTGGAAGAATTCTAGTTTTTGTTCATTCTTCGATTATTTACTAGTGTAATATATTAAATTTTTTTTTTTTCAGTGGTGGAGACTGAACCCAGGTGCCTTGTGTGTACTAAACCAGGACCATTCCACCTCTGAGCTACATGCCCAGTCCCCCTTCTAATGTCATGTCTAGGATGCTTGTTCTCCTTTCTCTGATGATATTGATAACCTCATTTATTTTTATTATTATTTTTTAAACTTTTATGTATGGTCTCACTCTAGTTCACGCTGACCTGAAATTCACTATGTAGTCTCAGGTTGGCCTTAAATTTACAGTGATCCTCCTACCTCTGCCTCCCAGGTGTGGGATTAAAGGCGTGTGCCACCATGCCCAGCTTGTCTTGTACTTGATAAATATAAATTCATAGAACTATATACTTCAAAGCCTTTTTGGCTCTCTGTCCTTTTACCTTTTTTTTTTTTTTAGGTAGGGTCTCACTGTAGCCCAGACTGACCTGAAATTCACTTGCTTTTATTCACTTTTTAAAGGATATTTATTTATTTATTTATTTGCAAGGAGACGGAGAGAGAGAAGGAGAGAGAGAGGGAGAGAGAGAGAGAGAGGGAGGGAGAGAGAGAGAGAGAGGGAGAGAGAGAGAGAGAGAGCGAGAGAGAGAGCGAGTGACATGCTAGGGCCTCTAGTTGCTACAAACAAACTCCAGACACATGCACTTGGGGAATGGAACCTGGGTCCTTAGGCTTTGCAAACAAGTGCCTTAACTGCTAAGCCATCTCTCTAGCCTCCTTTTACCTACTTAAAAAAAAAATTATTTATTTGAAAGACAGAAATAGGGAGAGAGAGAGAGAGAGAGAGAGAGCGAGGGAGAGAATGGGTGTGCCAGGGCCTTCAGCCACTGCAACAGAACTCCAGATGTGTATACCCCCTTGTGCATCTGGTTTATGTGGGTCCTGGGGAGTTGAACCTGGGTCCTTTGGCTTTGCAGGCAAATGCCTTAACTGCTAAGCCATCTCTCCAGCCCTTACCTACTTTTAATCTATGCAAATCTCTTGCTTCTTTATGAGTTTTCAAGTAATTTGGCTTTACTATGGTATTCAACCAATAGCTCTACATTCTTAAATTATACTGCATGGATTTTATTTCATTCCCTAGAAATGTATTCATTCATTTTGAATAGATTACACTCACATAGAGTACAAAAAGTCATTGCTGATTTTGGGGACTTCTGGGTAAGGTGGCTTTATACTATCCACACCAAAGGAGCCTAGGGTGGAAAATAAACAGAAACATAGCAAAATGCATTTTTCTACTGAAAAGTGAAGGTGTATAAATTATCAACCATGGCAGAGAAGCAGGAGAGACCGAAATCTTCCAAAAAGGAGGAAACCAGCCAGAATCCCGCTTAGGTGACAGCAGCCCTGATCTGTGAATCCACCAGCCTGCCTGGCCAGCAGTGCAGAGCTGCAGGAGCAGAAACAAGGTGAAGGGATTTTCCACTTGCATCAGCCTCCCCATAAAGTCAAGAAACCTGAAAGGGAAGACAGTAGGGGCCAACTGAATAGCTGCTGAAGAGACTACATAGTGTATTCCAGGTCATCCGGGGCTAGAGTGAGACCATACTTAGGAACAAACAAACAAGCAAGCAAGCAAACAACTTGAATTCAGGACATAGTAGAAGGAGAAGAAATTCACTCCAAAGGCATAACAGGCATTTTCAACAAAATCATAAAAGAAAACTTCCCCCAAGTTGGGAAAGTGATGCCAGTGAAGAAATAGGGAGCCTACAGAATGCCAAACAGACAAAATCATGAAAGAACCTCTCATCATCATATTATAATTAAACTATAAAACACAGAAAATATATTGAAAGCAGCTAGAGAGAAAAATCAAGTCACATACAAAGGCAATCCCATCAGGATAATAGCAGATCACTCAACACAAACTTTAAAAGCCAGAAGGGCTTGGAGTGATGTATTCCAAGTTCTGAAAGATAACAACTGTCAACCAAGGTTACTTTGTTCTGCAAAGCTATCATTCAGATAGAGAAATAAGGACATTCCACAAAAAAAGCAGGGTAAAGGAATATTTGAAGACAAAACCAACTCTCCAGAAAATACTTGAAAGGATCCTCCATGCTGAAGAGAAAGAAAAGTACACATATAAGGAACCTGGAAAAAACAAACCATACTCAAATACTTGTTAATACAAGACAGCAAAGGTAAAACTGGAAGAACTACAAAATAAGAAAACACCAAAAATAAGTATATATATTTCAATAATAACTCTTAATATCAATGGCTTCAATGCCCCAGCCAAAAGACACAAGTTTGCAGACTGGGTTAAAAAGCAGGAGTCTTGGGCTGGAGAGATGGCTTAGTGGTTAAGCGCTTGCCTGTGAAGCCTAAGGACCCTGGTTCGAGGCTCGGTTCCCCAGGTCCCACGTTAGCCAGATGCACAAGGGGGCGCACGCATCTGGAGATCGTTTGCAGAGGCTGGAAGCCCTGGTGCGCCCATTCTCTCTCTCTCCCTCTATCTGTCTTTCTCTCTGTGTCTGTCGCTCTCAAATAAATAAATTAAAAAAAAAAAAGCAATTTGTTGCCTCCCAGAAACTCACCTTTCCACAAAAGATGTGCACTATCTTAGGGTGAAAGGTTGGAAAACTGTGTTTCAAGCAAATGAACCTAGGAAACAAGCAGGTGTTGCTATCCTAACATTGGACAAGGAGACTTCAGACCAACATCACTTAGGAAAGATAAGGAAGGTCACTTTATATTGATTAAAGAAACACTCCAACAGGAGTGCATTACAATCCTAAACATATGCACCTAATATGGGAGCTCCCAACTTCATCAAACAAATGCTATTAGAACTAAGGTCACAGATAACACCAAACACAGTTGTAGTGGGTGGCTTCAACATCCCACTCTCATCAATTGACAGGTCATCTGAGCAAAAAACAAACCGAGATACATCTGGATTAAATGAGATCATAGCACAATGGACCTAGCAGATATATAGAGGACATTTCATGTAAATGCTGCAGAATACACATTCTTTTCCACAGCATATGGAACATTCTCTAAAATAGACCATATATTAGGACACAAAGGAAATCTTAACAAGTGCAGGAAAGTTGGAATAATTCCCTGAACTCTATCTGATCATAATGGAGGAAGAAGGGAATAAAGGACATTCCACATCAAGGTAGTGAGAGGTCACAGAAATGTATATCTGACATCTGCCCAGATTCTCCACAAGCCATTTGTTTTTCCACAGTTTTCCCTCCCTTTGCTACATAGTCATACAGGAGTCAAAACAGTCTTGGGCACCAACACCACAGGGTGCCAGGATCCTGAACAGGATGCATGTTTCTGGGCTTGACCTGTGTGCTTCCAGATGCCAGCACTCTGCATTCAGCACTCAGCACTCTGCACTCAGCACTCAGCACTCAGAGAACTTTTCACCAACATTTTATTTTTTGCATAAGTAAAGGGCTTTTGCAGGTGAGTTAAAGGCATATGCCTCCAATATTTCAGGTATCTGTGGTTGACAAAACAACTCTTCCTGCTTAGAAATTTTAGTCCATTCTTGTTGGGATTCGTGGATGGAAGTTACTCTTCAGAGTCTTCTCATATATGGCTGGTACACCACGTCTGTTAAAGGAGTGAAATTTCCTCAGTGCTAAAATAAGTTGTGGGATCTCTCATGATGCAGTCTGTAACATCACAGCTTAAGGTCCTTCAGTAATTGCTTTTTATCACCACTTTATGGCACATGTAATTACAGCATAAATCTAGAAGAAAAATTAGTACAATTGGCATTCATAATTTTAGCAACCTAGACAATATAGAAGTACTGCCCCGGGGAACACAAGAGAATATTCATGAAAAGCTATTGTTTACTATTGGTGCCTATTGGGGGTATTTGCAGAAGCAAGGTTACAGGTCCCCAAAACTTTGGTGAGTGGAGTGTGTGATGAGTGTGTGCATGTGCACCGATCCATACATGTAGATGTTCAAGTGCATGAGAGTGCACGGGTGAATGTGACCATGCCTGCAATGTGAAGGGCAGAGAACAGCTTGTGAAGTGGTTCCCAAGAGACACCATCCACCTCTTTTTGAGACAGGCCTGTCCACACAAATTCCACACTCCACAGCACTCACCTAAATTCAGACACAAAGTGGAACATACAGTTTTGACACTAGTGCACCTGACAGTGAAAGGAAGAGCCCGGAGAATTCAAAAGTCACAGAGTGGGCTGGAGAGATGGCTTAGTGGTTAAGTGCTTGCCTGTGAAGCCTAAGGACCCCAGTTCTAGGCTCGATTCCCCAGGGGGGCACATACATCTGGAGTTCGTTTGCAGTGGCTGGAGGCCTTGGCACGCCTATTCTCTCTTATTCTCACTCTCTGCCTCTTTCTCTCTCTGTCACTCTCAAATAAATAAAGATAAACAAAAAAATAAATAAAAAGTCACAGAGTAGCTGTTCTGCAGTGCAAGAGACCCTGTTTCAAGGAAGGCGAAAGAAGAACACCAACACCTGGCGTGTGTGCCAAGGCTGCATACGTCTAGACACACAAAAAGTACATCAAAGCAAATAAATAAAATTGGAAAAGAATTCAGCCTGGCCTGAAGACTCAGGCTTATAATCCAAGATCTTGGGAGACTGAGACAGGAGGATTACCACCAGTTCAGAGAATTCTGGGTATGTCCTAGTACCCCTTACAAACAACAAAACAAACAAAAAGCTTATAACTTTTGTGTCAAAGTATGTGTTACTATAAAGTCATGGGGATTTGACTCAGAAAAGACACTGTGGCAGGGCAAAGGATAAAGGGAACTGTAGCAAGGATAAAAAATGACACCACTGAAGTCCACGTAAGGTCCTAGCTCTTTGGCCTTGCATCATTGTGGGCTCTTAGTAGGTGGAGGTGGTAAGTAAGCTGAAACCTGAAGGACCAGGAGAAAGTGCCAGAAAGAGTGAAGTGCGTGCAAGCTGGCTGAAATGAAGACGATCACCTGAAGATGTGGACTCGTACACTACCCAGATTGGCTAGAAGGTGCAGGACAAGGGAAAAATACGGTACCTGGCCAGAGATATGTCTCTGTGGGGTAGGGCAGAACAACTAAGATCGAATGACATTTATTATTTTTGGAAGTATACACTCCCTGGACGAAGTGAATCTCTGGGGATATCTTTGAGGTTTGATAGCCTGATATCTTTCCTTGTTTGCTTTATCCTGCCTAATTGCAGGAGAAATGAGGCTATCTGCCTGAAGCTCCTGTTGGTATGCCTTTCCTACCATGGTGCACTGCAATCTTCTTTAAATGCTAAAGCAAAGACAACCCTTCCCTTCTTTAGTTATTTTTGTGCTGTGTTTGGAGACAACAACTGGGAAAGGAATACAACAATCAATACTCTGTGGTGTTAAATGATCATTTGATATCTAATTCCTTTGAAGATCTTAGGTGTGAAGACACATTTATTTGACTGATTGTCTGATTTTATATTTTCCTTGTGTGTTTTCCATAACATGGAGAAAAGACAGCATCTTCAGCAAGTGGTGATGGCCAGTCTTTATGTTTACATGCAGAAGATTGAAGCTAGATCCTCTCAGGAATAATTAAATGGAGGGAAACAGTGAGTCAAGATCACTAGTGGTGGGAGGTTGTCTGTGGTGGTTTGATTCAGGTGTCCCCCATAAACTTGGGTGTTCTGAATGCTAGGTTGCCAGCTGATGAAAATTTGGGAAGTAACACCTCTTGGAGGCAGTGCACTTTTGGGGGTGGGCTTATGGGTATTACAGCCAGTGTCTGGCAAACTCTCCTGTTGCTACTGCCCACCTTATGTTGGCCAAGGGGTGATGTCCCCCCTCTGCTCATGCCGTCATTTCCCCCCTGCCATCGTGGAGCATCTCCTCAAGTTTGTAATCTAAAATAAACCTTCCCCCTCACCACAAGCTGCTCTTGGTTGGGTGATTGCAATGCAAACCTGACTGAAACATTGCCCATTCCATGGTAAATAACCTCCCACCCATATCAAGGAAGCAACCCTAACTTAACTCAATGAGTAAAATAGGCATGGAAGTATGATGGGGTTAATGGAGCAAGAACAAGGAGGTTAATGGGGGAAGGTGGTGGAGGAAATAAGAACAAAATATGGTATAGTGTACATGTATGAAAATGTAAAGAGTGGATAAAATTATTTTTAAAAAAATATTCTACCAGGGCTGGAGAGATGGCTTAGTGGTTAAGTGCTTGCCTGTGAAGCCTAAGGACCCCAGTTCGAGGCTCGGTTCCCCAGGTCCCACGTTAGCCAGATGTACAAGGGGGCGCACGCGTCTGGAGTTTGTTTGCAGTGGCTGGAAGCCCTGGCGCGCCCATTCTCTCTCTCTCCCTCTATCTGTCTTTTTCCCTATGTCTGTTGCTCTCAAATAAATAAATTAAAAAAAAATATTCTACCAAACCACTATTGTGATTTTAGTTACTTTATACAATTGTTGCCGTGACTTACATTGGTTTTCAATAGAATGTTATTTCTGACTCGTCATCACTTGAGGTATCATAGAGTCCTTGTAGCAGATCTACATATGGGTAATCTAGTGAACTGTAGCCGGTAGGGTTTTGAGGACGATATGCATATCGAAGAAATTCATAAGCTTCCACCTAAAAGAAATTCAAGGGTGTGTGTGTGTGTGTGTATATATATATATATATATATATTTTTTTTTTTTTTTTTGGTTTTTCGAGGTAGGGTCTCACTCTGGCTCAGGCTGACCTGGAATTCACTATGGAGTCTCAGGGTGGCCTCGAACTCTCAGAGATCCTCCTACCTCTGCCTCCCGAGTGCTGGGATTAAAGGCGTGCGCTACCACGCCGGGCACAAGGGTATATTTTTGATAGTTGTTGTAAAAATAAATATTTGGTATTTGTTCTTAAAGTTCCTTCAGTGATTCAGAGGGAAACTTTAAATAGGTGAAAAAGCTCAAACTAAAAATATACATATGATATTGCAAAGTATACAGTGTTTTAAAACAGAAATATATATGAGAACATACAATTTGTGTAAAATTATAGGTTTTCAATCTAAAGAAGTAAATATGTTTCTGTGTCAATTTCATATTAAAATTGAAATTAAAGCAAAAGGTAAAGAAATGGCTATGTATGAGGGAGAGGAGGACAGGCTAATCTAAACTATGTATTATAAATCAAAAAAGAAAAAGTCAAGCCAGGCATGGTGGTGCATGCCTTTAATCCCAGCACTTGGGAGGCAGAGGTAGGAGGATCGCCGTGAGTTCGAGGCCACCCTGAGACTCCATAGTGAATTCCAAGTCAGCCTGGGTTAGAGTGTGATACAATAATATTACTTCACAAAATTGATATATATGCAGTAAGTAAAATTGCAGTTCAAGATATATTTTCATTTAAGAAAATGTCAAAAATATAACTTAAAGTTCAGCATGATAGGTCACACCTTTAAACTCAGCACTTGGGAGGCAAAGGTAGGAGGATCACTATGAGTTTAAGTCCACCCTGAGACTACATAGTAAATTCCAGGTCATCCTTGACTAGAGTGACCCTACCTTGAACAAAATAAAACACACACACACAGACACAGACACGTGTGTGTCTCTCTGTGTGTGTGTATAAATATAAACTGAAAGCCAAAGTTGGGCTGGAGAGTGGCTTAGAAGTTAAAGTCCTTGCCTGCAAAACCTAAGGACCCATGATAGACTCTCCAGATCCCACATAAACCAGATGCACAAAGATAAGGAAAGCACAAGGTTGCACATGCCCACTAGTTGGTGCAAGCATCTGGAGTTTGATTTCAGTGGCTAAGGCCGTGGCATGGCAATTCTCTGTCTCTGTCTCTCTCTCTCTCTCTGTCTTTTTCTAAAAATAAAAATAAAATAATTTTAATAAAAAGTTAATCTTTTCATTTTTCATGTGTATGGACATCAGAGAAAGCATTCATCTCACATCCTTTAAATAACAGACATCCATGGCATAAGAGGTTAAGTATTTGGGTGTCTGTCATTCCTGTGGGGTCAGTGTCAGCACACTTGATGCTGCAGGATTACTCTTAAGGTTCTTTGAACACAAAGCAGCTACAATCACCTGGAATCTAAGACAAGTACTGCATATGCTCCCAGTGGTCACACACACTAATAATTTTCTTTTTTTTGAGGTAGGGTCTCATTCTAGTCCAGGCTGACCTGAAGTCACTATTTAGTCTCAGAGTGGCCTTGAACTCACGGCAATGTGCCTACCTCTGTGCCACCATGCCCGGCAGGACTAATAATCTTGTTTTATGATCTTGTGTAGATGAAGCATTTCAGGAGAGGCACACTACATCAGGAGAGTTATTTGTATTTCTTCAGGTGAGGAAAAGGAGGATCTTTTGGATGTGACATCTCCAGGGACTTTATTAAATTAGAAATGTAAGTTTTCTTCATAAGCATACACTATCATGAGCTCCACTTAAAATGAATGGGTTACCTAAACAACTCAGTAGTTCAACAAATTAAAAGTAAGAATAACATCAGAAATCTAAAATAGGGAAAATTTTGGTGCTACTAACCCTGGCACGATAGATCTCCATTTTTTGCTCAGATTCCAGCCATAATTGAAATCCTGATTTACGTTTTTTTCGACAGTGTCTTTGACTTAGCCCATAATAATCTAGTCTCGTGGAGCTGTGAGGAGAATAGAAGGCACCCACAGAAGACCTTGGGATTGTGTGCGATTGCATCAGGTCTTCTCTTGGGGGGTATCCTTGGCTGATCCCCATGCTACTTTGCCTCCTAGAGTTGTGAGGAGGACAGAAGGGACACTCAGAAGACTCTGGGATTGTGTGAAATTGCATCGGGTCTTCTGATGGGGGGGATCCTTGGCTGACCCATGTACCACTTTGCCTCCTAGAGCTGTGAGGAGGACAGAAGGCACACTCAGAAGACTTTGGGATTGTGTGGAATTTCATTGGATCTTCTGATGGGGGGGATCCTTGGCTGACCCCCATATTACTCTTCCTTGTAGAGCTGTGAGAGCAAAAGGCACAATCAGTAGACTTTGGGATTCTGTGAAATTGCATTGGGTCTTCTGATGGAGGGGATCCTTGGCTGACCCATGTACCACTTTGCCTCCTAGAGCTGTGAGGAGGACAGAAGGCACACTCAGAAGACTTTGGGATTGTGTGGAATTTCACTGGATCTTCTGATGGGGGGGATCCTTGGCTGACCCCCATATTACTCTGCCTTGTAGAGCTGTGAGAGCAGAAGGCACACTCAGTAGACTTTGGGATTGTGTGGAATTTCATCGGGTCTTCTGATGGGGGGGATCCTTGGCTGACCCCCATATTACTCTGCCTTGTAGAGCTGTGAGAGCAGAAGGCACACTCAGTAGACTTTGGGATTGTGTGGAATTTCATTGGGTCTTCTGATGGGGGGGATCCCTGGCTGACCCCCATATTACTCTGCCTTGTAGAGCTGTGAGAGCAGAAGGCACACTCAGTAGACTTTGGGATTGTGTGGAATTTCATCGGGTCTTCTGATGGGGGGGATCCTTGGCTGACCCCCATATTACTCTGCCTTGTAGAGCTGTGAGAGCAGAAGGCACAATCAGAAGACTTTGGGATTGTGTGGAATTTCATTGTGTCTTCTGATGGGGGGGATCCCTGGCTGACCCCCATATTACTCTTCCTTGTAGAGCTGTGAGAGCAGAAGGCACACTCAGAAGACTTTGGGATTGTGTGGAATTTCATCGGGTCTTCTGATGGGGGGGATCCTTGGCTGACCCCTGTACCACTTTGCCTCGTAGAGCTGTGAGGAGAACAGAATGTAAGTACAGACTGACATTTTCCATGAAAGATTCATCAGTAACTGGCATCTAGAATTGCCATAATGAAGATGTAAATATGTGTGATGATGCATGTCTTGATTTACTTGGCAATGAATAAGATAATAGACAATGAAAAAAAATTATCAATATTTGTATTTAATAATCTAGTATAGGTTATCTTATCAAAACTTTCCAAATCTGTTTAAAACAATTTTCTGTCATGTAATATCTCTGTGAGGCTAATAATTTAAGATAATTCAGAACAACAATATTGGAGGGAAGAAGCCTTGGCTGAAGTGGTAATCAAAATGAATTAAATCAGATTCTATGATTGTTAGCTCAGCTTATCCTTTTTAGGTTTTCAGTGGAAATACATGTGTCCCATGTATTACCTCACACTGAAAAAGGAATTACTTAAGTCACTTTGTTATTAACTTTCATACACACTTATGTTACTTTTTTTGATTTTTCAATCATGCATTTATATTGAACAGAGAAAATTTGAAGAATAGTTTGTCCCTACCTACCATCTAGTGGTAGCATAGAAGATGTCAAAGAGAGTTAATTTCACAAGTTCTACAATGGGCCCCCAGGTTTAACATTAGTACTGCTTCACTCTTGAGATTAAGTTATTATACCCAAAAGTAATGAAAATTTTAATTTTTTATAATTGCAGGAAATATTAAAAGCTATTTTGTAAGTATGATACTTTCTTTTTTGTTATTTTTATTTATTTATTTGAGAGTGACAGACAGAGAGAAAGAAGCAGATAGAGAGAGAGAGAGAGAGAGAGAGAGGGAGAGAATAGGCACGCCAGGGCCTCCAGTCAGTGCAAATAAACTCCAGACACGTGTGCCCCTTGTGCATCTGGCTAACTTGGGTCCTGGAGAACTGAGCCTCGAACCGGGGTCCTCAGGCTTCACAAGCAAGTGCTTAACCACTAAGCCATCTCTCCAGCCTGATATTTTCTTTTTGTAATTATTAAATTATTATATTTATTGACAGAAGAACAGAGCCAAGGAAAGGCACCCATGTGGTTAGAGATCCCATTGGAGGGCCTAGGAAAACCATGGGACAAAAGAGAAAAGAAGTTTAAAGAGCTCCTGCCCTGGGGAGAGCTGGAAGGAATAAAGAGCCCATGTGGAGAGTAAGGGCTGGAAAACTCACCATCAGTTAGAAGTTCTCAGGTGATCAGGTAGCTCAGAGAGTGGGCTCTCCCCTTGCAAAGATATTTATAACCTTTTAGAGGTGGGACCTGTCTTTTGGCTCAGGTGACAAGTATGATACTTTCTTAATTAAAAATCTTCCTAATTATTTAGCCTAAACTCTAACAGATAAGTCAGGTGAAATATATGAAAATATTATCGGGGACTGCTATGTAAACACAAGATGGAAAGCTATATGTTACTCAGGACTTATATTATAAAAGGAATATCAATTATTAAATTTACTTTCCCAGGTTTCTCATTCTATTGTGTACTGAGGATTCATGAGACACAAATTTCATATACCTCTTTCAGTCAAAGAATTCACCCGACACCAGTGAGCTCTACTAACTTTGCACAATTCTTTGCTTTGACTTACTTTGATGGTCTATGTGATGTTGTTTCCCATGCTTCTTTACTTTTTTTCTCACCAGTTCTACATTGCAGATCTGTCACTGGGTATTGTGGTGGCCTTATGTGTGAAGCATTTAAATTACATTGTCTATTTTTGACATAATCTTCAGGTTGCAGCTAAAAGAAATAAAAGGATATATTTTGGATAGTTCTTATGAAGTAAATGTTGTGAATTTTATTTGTAAAGTTCTTTCAATGATCCAGAGAGAAAGATTAAGTAGTTAAAAAGCTACAATGAAGTTGGGCGTGGTGGCTCACGCCTTTAATACCAGCACTCAGGAGGCAGAGGTAGGAGGATGACCATGAGTTCAAGGCCACCCTGAGACTACATAGGAAATTCCAGATCAGCCTGAGCTAGAGTGAGACCTTACCTCAAAAAAACAAAAAACAGGGCTGGAGAGATGGCTTAGCGATTAAGCGCTTGCCTGTGAAGCCTAAGGACCCTGGTTCGAGGCTCGGTTCCCCAGGACCCACATTAGCCAGATACACAAGGGGGGGCACGCATCTGGAGTTCGTTTGTAGTGGCTGGAAGCCCTGCCATGCCCATTCTCTCTCTCTCTCTCACTCTCTGCCTCTTTCTTTCTCTGTCTGTCACTGTCAAATAAATAAATAAAAATAAACCAAAAAAATTCTAAAAAAAAAAGAAGAAAACAAAAAACAAGCAAAAAAAAAAAACCCCAACCAAAACCAAAACCAGAACAAACAAACAAAAAAAACCCAGCTACAGTTAAAAACTTACATATGGTACTACTCACTATACAGTGTATTAACACAGGAATGTGTATGAGAACATACAAATTATGTAAAATTATCATTATCAGTTTAAATTTTCTTTAAAGAAGCAAATCTATTTCTGCAGGGATAGCATATTAAAAGAGAACTTAATACAGGAGAAATAGAAATGGCTATTGATGAGGGAGAGGAAGATGAGAAGCTAACAAAACTAAGATTTAGAGCCAGGAGTGGTGGCTCACACCTTTAACCCTAGCACTTGGGAGGCAGAGTAGGAGGATCACCATGAGTTCAAGGCCACCCTGAGATTACATAGTGAATTTCAGGTCAGCCTGGACTAGAGTGAAATCTTACCTTGGAAAACCAAAAACCAAAACAAAAAAACAAAAAACACCACTAAGATTTAAAAACTCAAAATAGAAAAAAATATGTACAAGTTATAGTGACTTTATCTGATAAGAATTAACAAAACAAACGTGTGTGTGTGTGTGTGTGTGTGTGTGTGTGTGTGTGTGTGTATACTTTCACAATGTCAGTCTCAGGTCCTGGACAAGTTTGGAAAGCTCTCTCTTCTGAGGTTGAGGTGTTCTGCCTGGTCTGGATTCTTTTTTTTTTTTTTTTTTTTTTTGAGGTAGGGTTTCACTCTAGCTCAGGCTGAACCTGAAATTCACTATGTATTCTCAGGGTGGCCTTGAACTCCCAGTGGTCCCCTTACCTCTGCCTCCTGAGTTCTGGGATTGAAGGCATGTGCCACCACGTCCAGCTCAAAGTCTTCCTATGTTATTATATATGTAATGAGGAAACAAAGAATTCCTGAATAAATTCATAGTGCTTAATAATGATAAGTTTAACTTGAAAACATTTAATGGTGTGTTATGCAATGGACCTAGAAAATAAAAATACATAAATGCTTTCTAAACACTGCTAGTGGGATCCCGACAAGGAGGCAACCAGGTGATAAGGAATGGCTTTATGCACTGAAAAAATGACACTGAAACCTTGCGGGAAGGCTCTGTTCCTCTGGGTGAGGAGGGATTTAGAACAACTTCTGTAAAGAACTGTTTAGCTGAGTTTGTGACCTAAATGAACTGAAAGCATGCGGTGAAGAGGTGGGCTACTTGCATCCTTGCTAAATGTCTGCCGTCCTCAAAGCCCTCACACTGAGCCTGTTCCAATTCTGTGAGCCACCATTTCCTTCCTCAACGATACTGAGACTTGCATACACAGTGAGTGGGAATGAGGCTAATTTTTCCAGTGAGAGGGTTACAGGGCCTTTGTTCAGAGGACTGTGTACTGGGATCATAACATGTCATTTTCCACTGTGAAATATAGGTCAATCCTTGGCCTGCTACTAGTGAATAGAGTTGTGTAATGAGAATGATGCATGTGACTTCCAACTCTTTTTTTTAAGATTATTTATTTATTTGAGAGACAGAGAGAGAGAATGGGCATGTTAGGGCCTCCAGCCATTGCAAATGAACTCCAGTTGCATGTACCCCCTGTGCATTTGGCTTATGTGGGTCTTGATGAGCCCACATGGGATCCTTTTGCTTTGCAGGCCAACACTTTAACCGCTAAGCCATCTCTCCAGCCCCCAACTCCTTTTTATTTTTTATTTTTTTTGGTTTTTTGAGGTAGGGTCTCACTCTGGTCAAGGCTGACCTGGAATTAACTCTGTCATCTCAGGGTGACCTTGAACTCATGGCAATCCTCCTACCTCTGCCTCCCGAGTGCTGGGATTAAAGGTGTGCGCCACCACTGCCCGGCCCAACTCCTTTTTAAAGTGCATATTTATTTAAGAGAAAAAGAGACAAAGAGAGGGAGGGAGGGAGGGAGGGAGAGGGAGATATCCACATTGTGCATCTGGCATATGTGGGTACTAGGGAATCAAATCTAGGTCCTTTGGCTTTGCAGGCAAGTTCGTTAACCACTAAGCCATATCTTTAGCCTTTCTTTCCACGCTTGATTAGAAAAGTTTTCAGTCCCAAACTGCTTGTCTTTTGAATAATCTGTTTCCCATGTTTTTTTTTTTTTTTCAAGGTAGGGTTTCACTCTAGTCCAAGCTGACCTGGAATTCACTATGTATTCTCAGGCTGGCCTTGAACCATTGGCAGTCCTCCTACCTCTGCCTCCTGAGTGCTGGGATTAAAGGCGTGTGCCACCAGGCCTGGCTGTTTCCCATGTTTTGAGGAGGTGAGGCCACAGAGAAAACCTAGGTGCTCCAGATGAGAAGAGTTTTAGCTGGCTATTGCAACTGAATTTTCAGCCAACAACTAGTAACAAGGTTCCCCATCTACCAGATCTGGCAGAGAAACACTCTCCAGAGGATTCCAGGCACCCAACCAAAGTGAAGATGTGGTCCAGGTACACAATGGAATTCTACTCAGTGGTAAGGACTAATGAAAGTATGAAATTTGCAGGAAAATGGATGGACTTGGGAAAATATCACCGTAAGTGAGGTCACACAAGTTAAGAGTGACCAAGGTCATGTGTTCTTTTCCATCTGAAGCTCTAGCATGGAATGGTGTGCCTTGTTTCTAAGCTGGAGTCTGCATCAGTAGAAATTGTAAGGAGCCTAGAGTGAGGCTCGTACAGAGCAGAAAGGAATGACAGAAGGTGATGCTTGACAGTCAAGAGGAAGCACAGAATCTGGGCTTGGAAGGTTTTGAGGGTTCTGGCATGTGAGAAAGGGAGGGGGCTGTTAAAGAAAACTAATCATGGCACAAATCATTCCTATAAAACCCTTTTTCTTGGTTAACTAATCAAAGGTAAAGCTCTTTTCAAAGGGAGGGTGAGAAATAGTTGGAGCAGAAGCACTCTGCTGGGGAAGAAAAGCTTGCCCTAAAGTCATAGGCTGTTGCTTGTAAATGCCAGGGCCAGAACGGGGTCATCTGCCACACTGTGTTGTTTGTTGGTCCAGGATATGTGATATCTAATTGCTTTAATGATTTTGGTGTAAAGATAAAGCTTTTTAATTTAATTTTATTTTTTTAAAGATTAATTTTTATTTATTGATTCATTAGAAACAGAGAGAGAGAGAGGGAGAGAGAGAGAGAGAGAACGAGCCTGCCCGGGCCTATAGCCATTGCAAACAAACTCTAGATGCATGTGCCATCATGTACATCTGGCTTACGTGGGACCTTGAGAATTGAACCTGGGTCCTTAGGCTTCAATGGCAAGTGCCTTAACAGCTAAGCTATCTCTTCAGCCCAAGGTAACCTTTTTTTTTTTTTTTTGGTTTTTCGAGGTAGGGTCTCACTCTGGTCCAGGCTGACCTGGAATTAACTCTGTCATCTCAGGGTGGCCTTGAACTCATGGCAATCCTCCTACCTCTGCCTCCCGAGTGCTGGGATTAAAGGCGTGCGCCACCACGCCCGGCTCTCCAAGGTAACCTTTTGATTGATTGTCTTACTTATATTTCAGTGTATGTGTTAAAAACGTGTATGTGGCAACCACTTTATAGACATACTTAGTGACGGTAACTCTTTATATTGAATTAAAGTAGAAGTTTCCATGTTAGAAGTTTCTGTTACCAGTAAAATCACTAGGGAAAATTCAAATCATACTTTTAAATTTTCACAGGACAATATTGATCTGTAATTAGTATAATATTTTATGTTTATCCCCAAACATTGTTCTCATAAATACTCCCCCACCCTTTTTTTTTTTTTTTTTGAGGTAGGGACTCACTCTAGCTCAGGCTGACCTCGAATTCACTATGTAGTCTCAGGGTGGCTTTGAACTCATGGCGATCCTCTTACCTCTGCCTCTCAAGTGCTGGGATTAAAGATGTGTGCCACCATGCCTGGCTTACTTCCTTATTTTTGGTTATAGCTTTTACTGTGCATATATAATTCATCAATAGATAGTTTCATTGCACATGAATTATGCTAGGTAAATATCAAATGCAATGTATCAAAGTTTGCTTAGTTGTACTGCAGCGGTATTTCTTTGGTATTGACTTGAATCTTGCATTTTATGCTTATTATGCAAGCTGTTTATCAATAAATTAAACATTTAACTCTGTATTCTCTCAATTTTATCTCTTTAGATTATATTTCAATCAGTATCATTTTTGTTCTAACTCTTTAGAGCACATGATAGTTTTTTTTGTGGGGGAGGGTCACAAATTCACATTCACGTTTTTGTTGATCTCTGCATCCTTTCCAGCCTGAATCTTCTGGCCTCAAACTCATAGTAAGTCCCTTACCTCTGCCTACCAAGTGCTGGGATTATAGGTGTGCACCACCAAGCCCGACTTTTTTTTTTTTTAAATTGAGATTCTTATGATACCATATACACATGAAAACTATCAGCTATCTTATTTTCTAGTTTGTTCAAGTCAATATTTGGTTTTTGTAATATGTCATGGTACACAAAAATGATCATACCTCAAACTCTTTCAAACTTCCTGCCTACTCTATAATGAATGGATTGTGTAGTTCTTTTTTTCTTTTTTTTTGTTTTTTTGTTTTTTTGAGGTAGGGTCTCACTCTGGTCCAGGCTGACCTGGAATTAACTCTGTAGTCTCAGGGTGGCCTTGAACTCACGGCGATCCTCCTACCTCTGCCTCCCGAGTGCTGGGATTAAAGGCGTGCGCCACCACGCCCGGCGATTGTGTAGTTCTTAATATATTTTATTTATTGATTTATTTGAGTGAGAGACTGCAAGAGATAAAAAGACACAGAGAGAAGGAGAGAGAGGGAAGAATGAGGGTGGGCATCTCGGG